>NC_091282.1:104241000-104976834 GCF_032444005.1 Ranitomeya imitator | reverse complement strand
ATTTAGTCTTGTTGGCCAACTATGCGTGGTCCTCAAGAAGACAACCACAGAGAAGTTGAGAACCACTTCCACTCAGATATTTAGGGAAGAGGAGACATGCATCCATTAAAAAAACTTATGAATGACTAATTTTGTTAAACTCTAAGGATCCATTGTCTGTCCATTTTGTAAACTGAAAAAGAAAATTTGTGAATGTTCCCTTAGTACAGGAGTCCCCAATTTATGGCTCGGGAGCCACATGTGACTTGCAGGCCCATGATGTGTGGCTTTCTGCAAACTTGCTGTATTAGCACCGTTACACTAAACGACATACCAACGATCACGACCAGCGATATGACCTGGCCGTGATCGTTGGTAAGTCATTGTGTGGTCGCTGGGGAGCTGTCACATAGACAGCTCTCTCCAGCGACCAACGATCAGGGGAAAGACGTCACCGCTGTGCTCTGCTTTACGGCCGGCGCTGACACAGTGAGTGCGGGAAGCTGACGGCGGGGGATGTGACAGACATCGGAACGTGAGTATGTACTGTGTTTTTTTTTTTTTTACTTTTACAATGGTAACCAGGGTAAATATCGGGTTACTAAGCACGGCCCTGCGCTTAGTAACCCGATATTTACCCTGGTTACCAGTGAACACATCGCTGGATCGGCGTCACACATGCCGATTCAGCGATGACAGCGGGTGATCAGCGACCAAAAAAAGGTCCTGATCATTCCCAGCGACCAACGATCTCCCAGCAGGGGCCTGATTGTTGGTCGCTGTCACGCATAACGATTTTGTTAACGATATCGTTGCAACGTCACAAAAAGCAACGATATCGTTAACAAAATCGTTGTGTGAAGGTACCTAAAGTCTAGCAGACAGCTACGAAGAGCAGCTCTCCAGGTGGTGACTAGTGTGAGTAGCCCCAGACAAAAGAGCAGATCTGGATGCCCATATGCTGAACTTGGGCTATGGTCAAATGTCCAGTAAGTGATCTGTAAGAACGGATCCAGCAGCAATCCTTTGGCAAAATAGTGATCTGGGGATAGGATCGTCCGACAAGTTAGGTTGCTTGAAGCTGGATGTGATAATGTGGTGGGAGAGTTTGATGCAACAATACCAAATTGGAGTAAGGTAGGGATTCCTGGATGTAAGTAAACTGCCGCAGTGTGATTTATGTGGGAACGTTTTGGCTATCATTATACCGCTAATGAAGGCTTTAGATGTCGCTACCTTTAGGGGGGCCAAAGCAGAATATCCCTATTCTGGGGTGGTTGGAAGTCTGGGTGAGGCTCGCAAGCCTCTCTAAGCTGAATGTGAATCTCCAGGTAAGAAAAGTTGGATTCAATGCCTTACTATGCCAAGCTGGAAAATCCCTCAATTCTCATATAACCACTACAAATTTGTATATCTGGAGTTACGAAAGAATCATCAATTTCATTTCCAAGTTTTTGTGGAAAACAAGACTTAATGGAAGAATAGGTGATCCAAGAAAATGTTACCTTAATGGACCATTTGATCGAGAGGCTGGGTTAATGTATAGAATATTGCGTTAGATATTTAAAGTACCATTGACTGATTTTATTACTTTTTGTATTTATTTCAGTTATTGCATGTGTGAGTATCCAAGATATCTTGACCTAATGAAACAAGTCTTTCCAAATAGTGTGATCAATATAGAAATGCATACTATCGACTATTGTCATTGGTTGTATATTTCTCAATGCGGAAGACCCACAGCCTCTACCACACATAAATTGTGGTGCTGTTCGTTTTTGTTTTTTTTCTTTTACAGCAAAATTAGTATTTGTATTCATGAACTTATAAATGTGTTTCCTGTTTATAGTAGGTCTGATTAATACTCCATTTTAATTTGGGCTTAAAAATACAGCAACAAAAAAAGTACCAATAGCAAGAATTCAAAAATATGGTAATTAACACATTTTAATAGGGCCAGACATACCGCTTTATAAAAATTGGCTCCATATTGAGACAGAATACACATGGGCAATTACGTGAGACCTAAACATTCAGTAGAGTCTCTTTTATATGGGCTCTCTCATGCTCCTAAATCACACGAGTGCTGACAGATTTTTTTTTTATGGGTTAGCACTCGGACCAATGTTAATCAATGGGGCAGTGTTGATGCACAATTTTTTTTTTTACTGACCACCTGTCAGTGGAAAAAAATCTCGCAGCATACTGCAACTCTGAAATCGGACTTACCCATTCAAGCCTATTGGTGCGTGGGAAATATCAGACGTCACTTGGTTGATTTATGAAGGTAGTTTGATTTCCACGCATTGGCACAATGGAGAAGAGAGGGAATTTTTTTCTCTATCTTCTCGTCATCCAAGAAAATCGGATTAAACTATGCTGATACTCGGATCAAACTCTGATCATAGTTTGATCAGAGTGTCATTTGCATAATTGGCCCAATTCTCTCAGGTGAGAGAATCTACGACCCTCTGACCCTAGCCTATAATATCATTCTGCTAATGAGTTACAAGCTTAGGGGTCTTCACTCTTCACACCTGCCACTTAGTTTTTGAAGGAAATGTCAGGAGTAGATTGTGAATGGAGAGAAAGTAGATGGGGCTTGTTTTGTCCCGTATGACTCCACCATTAGCAAGAACAGTTGTTGGTATGACACAGAATGCGGATCCAGCTTAGTAATGTCTTGCAACACCTGACTCAACTTGTAACGCTCATTTACTTAATTAATTGGCACAACACTTGGCCCTGTTCTGTTTTACTTTCTAAAAAGGAGTTTTCTGTAAACAAACCATTGACTGATTGCAGCAGATCCAATTAAACTGAGTCAACAGTCGGAAAATTGGTTTAGAGAATCCAGAGGTGCCGGAAAATGTGGAGTCAGCATGACGCTGTGAAAAAAAATAATTTGTTTTTATAGAGAATAGTGTATTGAATGCTGAAGATGTCAGAAAAAATACTGGCCCTACATGGTGTCTTACTGTACCAGTGCTGGGGTCCTGGGTTCAGATTTCCCCAAGGACAACATCTGCAAGTTTGTATGTTCTCCCCAAGTTTGATTGCTTTTTCTCCAGGTTTTCCAGTTTCCTTCCAAAAGTTTGGACACACCTTCTCATTTAAAGAGTATATAATTCCACATGTGTTCATTCATAGTTTTGATGCCTTCAGTTTGAATGTACAATTTTCATAGTCATGAAAATACAGAAAAATCTTTAAATGAGAAAGTGTATCCAAACTTTTGGTCTGTACTGTATATGCCAGTAATAAAACCGGGATCCACTGAAGCCTTTATCTTGGTTACCACCTGGAAAAGGAACAATTACATTACTTAACGGGAATCTGAATTGATACGTTCCTTTAGTGTAAACTTTAAAGGGTTATACTGGTTAGAAGAAGTTATCGACGTCTGCTCCATTCTAGGGATAAAAGAGCCTTGTATCTGCAATCAGTGGTGGCCACAGTGGATGGACACCAACAGATCTAGAAGTTGTCCAGCCAGAATAACCCTTGAAAGGTTTTGCCACACTTAATTATATTGGGCAGCACGGTGGCTCAGTGGTTAGCACTGCAGCCTTGCAGCGCTGGGGTCCTGGGTTCTAATCCCACCCAGGACAACATCTGCAAAGAGTTTGTATGTTCTCCCTGTGTTTGCGTGGGTTTTCTCCAGGTACTCCGGTTTCCTCCCACATTCCAAAGACATACTGATAGGGAATTTAGATTGTGAGCCCCAACGGGAACAGCGATAATAATGTGTGCAAACTGTAAAGCGCTGCGGAATATGTTAGCGCTATATAAAAATAAAGATATATATATATTATTGTACCTTGATGTTTTCACATTAATTGTTTTACCTGTAGAAACCACATTGCCAAAATTGGTACTATATTTAATGGTAGACCTATTGATTTAAAATGGAGCAAAATAAATTGTGTGCCCTATTAGGAAGGTAATAGAAAGGGGACAGGACCTTTCTCTTGGCCAGAACGAAGAGTGGTTAAGATTCTCTTCTTCTGGAGAACTTGTCCTGTTATACAATACGTGGACAATCTATTGATTTGATGGGCACTGACTGAGTAATACTTTTTTTCCTCCGGTGGTGCTGCAGCAAAATTCAGTTTTTTCTGCAGGTTTTTGTACAGTTGATCGCTGGAGATCAAAACTGCTCATCTTATTTATGAAGGTCCCGATGAATAATTAGGGACTATCCAACGCATATAACCCCTTAGCTGATCATAGAAGTCCTTAAGATGTGTATTGCTTATATAAGGATTCAAGGATTTAATCAGCTAGCGTATTTTTAATATACGATGTGAGAAATGTTACTCTTTTATTTTACTATCAGGTGTGTGATATGTAATTATTGGCATTTTTAGAAATGTTATAATGTAGCATTGTCTGCATGTAGCTTTTTTCTTACTAGTGTTAGAAAATTTCTCATGTCTTCTCTGGTCTATTTATTTCTAGTGGTGTTATCAAGGTGAATGTGTAACATTTGGAACCTGGCCTAAAAGTTTAGATGGTGACTGGGGTCCATGGTCATTGTGGGGAGAGTGCACCAGAACCTGTGGTGGAGGGGTCTCGTCATCTATAAGACATTGTGACAGTCCAGCGTAAGTAACTAAAGTAAGCCTGAGCCAACCTAAAGAAACATTTGTATCCTTTTGTATGTTTTATTTTTGTATGTTATAATTTTACTGTTTACATTACAAGTATTTGGAGGGTTTCTCGCTCCGTAGGGTATGTGCAGATGTTCAGTATTCAGCGCTTTGTATGCAGCACATGTCCGCTGCGTCCTAAGAGCTGCCGGCTATTGAACGCAGGTGATTCCACATGTGTTCACTGAACCGTGCGGAATCACTGCTCCCAATACATTGTACGGGGGAAATTTATCTTGCGGAGGCTCACATCTCGTAAATAGACATGCTGCGGTCTGGAAAGGCGCCTGTCCGTCTCCACGGGTGTCTCTGGATGCATAGTGGACGTGGGATTTCTTGAAATCCCGTCCACTATGCTGTAACATCAGGACGCTGCTGAATGGACGCTGCGGAAGTACACAGCGCCCAACCTGCAGCGTTTACTGACCGTGTGCACATAACCTTAGAAGGATAGGTGCACTTGAAGGAACTGTGTTACAATCAGATTCTTGGGAAAAAAATAATCTTTGCCACTGAAAAATAACGTTTCATCACAATTGAAGTGAAAAAAAATGAATTCAAAGCCGACATATGAAGAAACGGACATATAATACTAATGTTTCAGCATACAAGCCGTTTTCAAGGAAATCTGCATGTATAGGATAAAAATAAATATATTTATATTAAACTATGTGTAGTCACATTCACAATGTCAAAAGGAATTAAATCATACCATAGAATTTATCAGAAATCATATAGAGCACAGGCTTTGATTCAATTGACCTAGAAGAAAAAGAAACGGGGGGGAAAAGAGGGGCACATACAGTATGTTTCTACATAATTTTGTTCTTTATTGTGCTCATAAGCTTGTCTCTTGGTCTTACAACCTATTCAGTTGACATTATTATCATGACCTAACATACCACTGTGACTGGAGGTCTTGTATAAATTATACCATTTTGGAATTACAGCAAGCAATATATATATATATATATTATGGAGGACTTGTCAAAAAGTATTGGATAAGCATTGTTAAACACTGATTATGGTTTGGGTTATTGGGTGGTAAATACAGATGTATATTTAGACAAAGATAACACAAGTAAAGACGAGATACGGTTTATAAATGAAGGCCTTTATCCCTGTGTGAAAAAGTTATTGCTCCTAAACCTGGTTGGGCCGCCCTTGGGAGCAGCAACTGTAATCAAGCGTTTGCGATAACTGGCAGTGAGTCTTTTACAACTTTCTGGAGGAATTTGGGCCCACTCATCTTTGTTTCGCTGGAGTCCCAAAGCTTTAAATATCGTAGTTACTTACCGATAACGGTATTTCTCTGAACCCATGACGGCACTAACGAGAGAGAGGGATCCGCCCTCAGGGACAGGAAACCCACAGGTTAAAAAGGCGGGACCTCTTCTCCACCTCAGTTGGTTTACAGAGCCTTGCAGGGAATTTCTGCTGTAACTTAATTGGTTATTTTTACACAACAAAATATAACTGTATAACTTATATAAGCTCCTCTATATATATATATATATATATATATATATATATATATATATATATATATATATATATATATATACACACACATTTTTTTTTTTTTATGCACACCTCGTGACTTAATTTATAAGTAGTGTGGACACCCATACGTGAAGGGAGGGAATATACAGGTGCCGTCATGGGTTCAGAGAAATACCGTTATCGGTAAGTAACTACGATATTCTCTTACCCCATGACGGCACTAACGAGAGAATTTCAAAGAATGAAAAATTTTAGGGTGGGACTACTGCCTCAAGAACTCTCCTACCAAAAGTTAAGTCTGAGGGAGAAGATAGATTAAGCTGATAGTGCTTGAAGAATGTAGAGGGGGAAGACCAAGTGGCTGCTCTACATATTTGATCTATTGATGCTCCACCACGTTCAGCCCAAGAGGTTGCCACCGACCTGGTTGAATGAGCCTTAATTGTGTCCGGAGCTTGTTCTCCGGAAGAGGTATATGACATCTTGATGGCATCTCTTACCCACCTCGCCAACGTGGCTTTCGATGCCTTGTGACCCTTATTTGGTCCCTGAAAGCAGACAAACAGAGCCCTCCCTTTCCTACACTCCCTTGTGGCTGATAGTGTGTTAGACATCTCTTTACATCTAGAGTGTGTAGAGCCTCCTCTTTTTTGTTTTTTGGATTGGGGCAAAAAGATGGTAACGCTATCTCTTGAGATCTGTGGAATTTTGACGCCACTTTGGGAAGGTAAGAAAGGTCAGTTTTGAGGATTACTCTGTCATCTAATATTTGGGTTAGAGGTGGGTAGGCTGATAAGGCCTGCAGATCACTAATCCTGCGAGCTGAGGTTAGGGCCACCAATAAACAGGTTTTCCAAGATATTATTTTTAGTGAAGCCTGAGATAAAGGTTCGAACGGCGCATTAGTTAGTGCTGAAAGGACTAGGTTCAGGTCCCAGGGAGGAGCGGTGAGATGTATAACTGGTCTGGACCTAGTAGATGCTCTAACAAATCTTTTTACCCAGTGATTCCCCGCCAAATCCTGGTTGTAAAGGGCACCCAATGCTGCAATCTGAACCTTCAGAGTATTTGTTGCTAGGCCTTTCTCTAAACCTTTTTGAAGAAATTCTAAGATTTCCTGAATTGGCATCTGATTTGATAGGATAACTCCTGACGTGGAGAGGAACTTTTTCCAGACTTTGCCGTAGGCTCTGGTAGTTATAGGTTTTCTACTGGCCAGCAGGGTAGAAATTAGATTTGAAGAAAACCCCCTTTTTGTTAATAGTTCCCTTTCAAAAGCCAGGCCGTCATGTGCAAACTTTTTATTTGAGGGTGATTCACTGGCCCTTGATGCAGAAGGTCTGGGATATCTGGGAGTACCCATGGATCCGCTATGGACATTAGGCGTAGCCATGGGAACCATACTCTTTTCGGCCAGAACGGAGCTATCAGTATCACTTTGGCTCTGTCTTCCCTGATTTTCTTCAAGACTAAGGGAATTAGAGCTATCGGAGGAAATACATAAGCTAGATGGAATTTCCATGGAATTAACAACGCGTCTATAGCCACTGGACTCCCCCGAGGATCTATCGAGCAGAAGGCCTCCGTTTTCCAATTTTGATTGTTTGCAAATAGATCTATATCCGGGGCCCCCCAAAGATCCACTATGCGTTTGAATATACTTGTATTTAACTCCCATTCCCCCTGTTTTAATTGGGTTCTGCTTA
Organism: Ranitomeya imitator; assembly: GCF_032444005.1. NCBI lineage: Eukaryota > Metazoa > Chordata > Amphibia > Anura > Dendrobatidae > Ranitomeya > Ranitomeya imitator. The sequence continues at coordinate 104,968,994 of NC_091282.1, read as the reverse complement.
GAAAATCTGCAGTTTGATTTTCTGACCCTTTTATGTGAAGGGCTGTCAGGGAGGACAAGTTGGCTTCTGCTTGTGACATGATGAAATTTGTCACTTTCATTAGGGATTGAGACCTCGTCCCTCCCTGATGGTTTAAATATGCTACTACCACCCTGTTGTCCGTCAGTACTCTCACGTGGTGGGAACGGAGGGAAGTTAAAAAATGATTGATGGCGTACTGAACTGCTAAAAGCTCCTTCATGTTTGAAGTAAGGTCTTTTTCTTCTACTGACCAAGGACCTTGGGCAATTTGCCTGTTTAGGTGGGCCCCCCACCCCCAAGGGCTTGCGTCTGTGGTCAGGATTATCGAGACCGGCCATACCCATGGAACCCCCCTCCTGAGATTGGACGGGTCTGTCCACCAAGCTAAGGAAGTTTTTGTCCGAGAGGATATTTTTAATTGCTTTTCTAAATTTCCTCCTGCGTGGGATACCGCCTCTAGTATTTCCCACTGGAGATCTCTCGAGTGGCTCTGAGCCCACTGTACCGCTGGGATACAGGATGTCATTGACCCCAGTATGGACATGGCTCTCCTTAGAGAGATCAGAGGAGAGATACTCAACTGATTCACTAGATGTATCATGTTGGATACTTTTTCTTCCGGCAGACGACACTCTTGCTTTGTTGAGTCTATTAATATCCCCAAGTACAACTGTACTTGAGATGGGATAAGCCTGGATTTTTCCAGGTTCAAAAACCATCCTAGATTCGATAGGGCTACCATCACTCTGTTTAGTTGCTGGCTGCAATGTAGAGAGGAACTGCCCATCACTAGGAGGTCGTCCAGATAAGGCACAATCAATATGTTTTGTTCCCTTATATGGGCCATTACTTCCGCCATTAATTTTGTGAATACTCTCGGGGCAATGGCTAGACCAAACGGAAGAGCCTTGTATTGGTAATGTTTCAGTTCCCCTTGTATCATTACTGCAACCCTGAGATATTTCCGGAAATCCGGATGGATTGGCACATGATGGTATGCGTCCTTTAAGTCTATTACAGTCATGAAACAAGACGGGATAAGGGATCTGACACATGATTTTATTGTCTCCATTTTGAATTTTTCTATTACCAGGTATCTGTTTAGTTGTTTTAAATTTATAATTACTCTGAAAGTTCCGTCCGGTTTTGTTCGAAGAAAGAGCGGAGAATAAAACCCCCTCATCTCTTCCTGTTGTGGAACTTCCTGTAAGACTTTCTTCTCCAGAAGACTGAGAACTTCTCTCTGGATGCTCAGCTGCTCGATCTCTGACTTTCTTCGTGGTGTGACCACAAACTGATTGTGTGGCATTGTGTGAAAGCTTAGTTTTAGGCCCGTCTTTATGATGTTTAGAGTCCAGGCACTTCCAGAAATTTTTTCCCAGGTTGGAAGAAAGTGGGTCAGTCTCCCTCCTACCTGGGGCACACCCTCATTGTGGCTGTTTTTTATTATCCGGCTTGTTGAACATGAAACCTCCTCTTTTGAATTTTCTGTCTTCCCACCCCTCCTTTTGATTTTTTGGGGGGCGTCTTTGTGTGAACCTCCTTCCTCGAAAGGGCCGCCTATAAGATTGATTTAGGAATCCCGGAAAGGCTTTCTTTTTATCAACCGCTTTTTCGAGGACATCGTCTAGGGTGGGACCGAACAAATATTCACCTTCACACGGAATGGAACACAACTTAGCTTTAGTTTGCAGGTCCCCCGGCCAGCACTTTAGCCATAATGCTCTCCTAGCCGCATTTGAGAAGGAAGCCGATCTTGCCGTCAGTCTAACTGAGTCTATTGAGGCATCTGCTAAATATGCAGCGGCCCCTCTCATCGCTGACACGGAGTCTAGTATAGACTCTCTCGGGGATTTATTTTTTAATTGAGTCTCTAAATGATCCAGCCAGACCATTAGTGCTCTAGCTGTACACGTAGCAGCTATACCGGGTTTTAGCCCCCCGCTGGCGGCCTCCCAGGACCCTTTTAGGAAGACATCGGCCTTTTTATCCATAGGATCCTTGAGGGTCCCCATATCTTCAAAAGGCAGAGCGAACTTTTTAGAGGCTTTTGCGATGGCGACGTCTAATTTTGGCGCTTTTCCCCATGAGGCGCAGGCTGGGTCATCAAATGGGTATTTCCTTTTGGGTGTTAACAGTACTTTTTTGTCTGGTCTTTTCCACTCCTTTTTTATAAGGGCTTGAATTTTTTCATTTAATGGGAACACTCTGTACTTCTTTTGTTCCAGGCCACTAAACATAAGATCTTGTACAGATTTTTTGGAACGAGTATCTGCCAGACCCATTGTCGCCCTAACCATTTTCACCAACGCATCCGTTTCATCTATTGGGAAACAGTTGCGACCGCTTTCTGAAGATGCGGAGGAGGATGATGAAGCTGTAGAGCTATCAGAATCCCCACTCGTACTATCTCCCTCGCTGGAGCTGTAATCTGGAGATTTTTCTTTATGTTTTCTTTTACGGTTTTTTACGCTTTTTAATGCGTCTGCTACTTGGGTTTTAATTAAATCTTTTAATTCAGATGTGAAACTTGGTGCCTCCTCATCAATGGTGTTCTTAATACATGACGCACAGAGTTTTTTAACCCACGAATCTGGCAAATCTGCTGAACAAAGTGGGCACACTTTATGTTTACTTTTCCCTTGGCATTTCTTTCCCTAGGAAACAATAAACCCCTATTAGAATATACACTTTCACGGAGGTCACTTACCCTCCTAATGTGAGGAAGATACCGGTTGTGGCTTTGAGGATGCCTCCTCCACTTGAACCACCGTCTCCCTCCTGGATCCACCAGAGCCTCTGCTGCGCTGGGATCCTGAGCTGCTGCGCTGCGTAGGTTTCCGTGACGAATGGCGCTCCTTCGGATTCTTTGTCACAGGGGCCTGTGAAATTTCTTCCACCGACTGCTCTATTCCACTCATGGTGGTAATTACTGAGCAGCGGTATGCCCCTTTTTTTCCGGTTTTTATGCTGACAGAGCGGCGCCAGGTAACTTCCGGTTTACCCAGAGGTACCTTGCGCCGACCCCGGAAGTGACCCCCGCGCCTGCGCAGTAAGTTGCCGGACCTCGCGCGCGCGCTCACTACTTGCCGGCTCACAGGAGGGACGGAGCTTCTGCAGCCGCCGCTGCAATCTGCGTCCTGCCGCTTGTCGGTGACCGGCGTCACCACCCCCTGTGCGCCTCATGGACCGGCGGAGGAAACCTCCAGGTAGCCGCCGCTACCTATTACCGACCACTCCATTGAAAAGAGAAGAGGCAGGCTCGGTAACCTCTTCACTGCCTCCCCTCCGCGCATATCCACGAGGCCCGCCGACCCCGGAACGCGCCTTCAGGGAGGAATCCACCTGAGACCGTGGCAGGGCCCCCCGCTGCCTGAACTCGGCCCGATGGTCCCTGGACTCCTGGATGGTGAGTTGTGGGATCCCCGTCGGGGACAGGAAACCGAACTGACGTGGAGGAGAGGTCCCGCCTTTTTAACCTGTGGGTTTCCTGTCCCTGAGGGCGGATCCCTCTCTCTCGTTAGTGCCGTCATGGGGTAAGAGAAAATGGCTTTATAACCTTTTCCAGACTGATAGATCTCAGTATCTTTGTTTCTCATTTGTTCAGAATTTCTTTGGATGGCGGCATGATGTCTAGCTTTTGAGGATCTTTTGGTCTATTTCAGTTTGTCAGGCAGGTCTTATCTAAGTGATTTCTTGATTGAGAACAGGTGTGGCGATAATCAGGCCTGGGTGTGTCTAGGGAATTTGAACTCCGCTTTCCAGAGATTTGATACACCACAGTTAGTTTGTTTTAAGCGGGAGCAATCACTTTTTCACACAGGACCCTGTAGGTTTGGATTTCTTTTTCCCTTAATAATAAAGACCTTCATTTAAAAACTGCATTTTGTGTTTACTTGTGTATCTTTGTTTAATATGTACATTTTGTTTTGATTATCTCAATGGGGCAAACAGTTTATCATACAACTGTATTTATAACCTTTTTTTTGTCTGTGCGATTATTAATCAATTAGATAGACTTTGCATAACTTTTCTTGGCTTCATACTTTTTTTAATTTCTTTTTTATAGTTTTAGCTTTTTGAAGATAGTAGTAGCCGTTGCATATATTTTAGATGAGGAACAGAGGAATTGCACCTTGTATCATTCCAAGAACAGATGCTCCAGATATATTAATTGTAGAGAAAAAAAATGGTGTTCATTGGGTCACGGATGGCATATTCATTTGTTACAAAATCTGTTTTCCCCATGCTGTGGTTACATTAAATTCTCTTTATTTTTTTTAGTGAGATTTTGGTTTATTCGTTCTTACATTCTGTAATGTAACATTATAATATTGTGTTCCCCCCAGAATGATTAAAGTAATTAAAGAAGGGTCTCCTAACACACTTGATGTGATATGCCAGGCTAGATGTTATTTCGTTAGAATTCTATTACCCTAGATATCACCACGATGCGATGAGATCACCGTCACGACTATACATGTTTTGTCTACAGCTGTGTCTTCTATCCTGATACTATTTCCCCTTTTATTTCTGGCAGGGCTCAAAAGGTAATGAAAAAAAAGTATAAGGAAAGGTCAAATTGTGATTTTCACAATTTTTAGAAATTAGTTTTCATAGACTTAAAATAAAATCCATGTTGTTTTGTATGACAGTCGGCACAATGAACATATGTGACTTGCATAAGTAAAGCACAGTGCCTTTTTACAGGCCATCAGGAGGAGGAAAATATTGCCTGGGAGAACGGAAGCGCTACCGCTCTTGTAACACCGATGTAAGTAAACCTCACTCTTCCTCCCTATGTTGGATTGTCAGTTTTGGGTTGATTGTTAGTTATCAGTTTTCTGCAGCATTAATATCTACCGTATATACACCTAACCCTACACCTGAACAAGATTGTAGCTTGTGATGATTTGAAGGTTATCAAACACTGAAGCCAACACATGTCTACAGATTGAAGAAATTGGAGAGACAAGCTGGAATCCTAGGGACATATGGGAACTGTACTTTCAACAAAATACATAAATCAATAGAATAAGAAAATAAAAGCAACTTTTGTCATGTATCTCATCAGCAAAATTGGCTTCTTTCTCTACCTCTTCAGCCACTTCTTCCTCTCCCATCTCCTATCTATTGAAACTCCTCATCCATTGTAAAATACAGCTCAACTCCCTCTTGGTCAAAGCAAGAGGAACTGCCAGCTCAATGACGTGTTAGGTTACACCTATTATCATACTTTAGTGAGGAACAGACTGAGAAAACAAGTGCAGACAGATAGACAAGCAGATCATGATGCAGTTAGAGCAATTTAGCTTATGCCTGAGCTGGATGCACAGCCACACAGCTCAGTACTAGTCTATAATCTTATCCATTCTGTTACCTCTAAACATGTCTTAAAGAGGTGTTTCCAAATAGTCTTATGAGCATCTCAGAGCTATGTCTCAAATTTTCTCATCTCTGTGGATGTGTAGTAGTTCTTATTGGTTTAAATCTCCTCCAGACTGGAGTCCTCCTTCTGCAACCGGACTCGTTTTGGGAGATCCAGCGGCATCAGCTTCTCCTCCGGCCGTTGCATCCGCTTCCTTATCTGGAAGAGTCTCCTTAATTTATGGTTTCTGGGGAGCAGTCACTCCTCTTTAGGTGACCGTTTTGTTTAGTTGAGCTGTATTAGCATAACTATAAAGCTCAGCACAAGTTAGGGTACCGTCACACTATAACATTTCGATCGCTATGACGGTACGATTCGTGATGTTCCAGCGATATCGTTACGATATCGCTGTGTCTGACACGCAGCAGCGATCAGGGATCCTGCTGAGAATCGTACGTCGTAGCAGATCGTTTAGAACTTTCTTTCATCGCTGGATCTCCCGCTGTCATCGCTAGATCGGTGTGTGTGACACCGATCTAGCGATCTAGCGATGCGATCCAGCGATGCGTTCGCTTGTAACCAGGGTAAACATCGGGTAACTAAGCGCAGGGCCGCGCTTAGTTACCCGATGTTTACCCTGGTTACAAGCGTTAAACTAAAAAAAAACAAACAGCACATACTTACATTCTGGTGTCCGTCAGGTCCCTTGCAGTCTGCTTCCAGCACTGTGACTGCCGGCCGTAAAGTGAAAGCAGAGCACAGCGGCTGTGCTTTCACTTTCACTTTACGGCCGGCAGTCACTGAGTGCGGGAAGCAGACTGCAAGTGACCTGACGGACACCAGAATGTAAGTATGTGCTGTTTGTTTTTTTTTAGTATAACGCTTGTAACCAGGGTAAACATCGGGTAACTAAGCGCGGCCCTGCGCTTAGTTACCCGATGTTTACCCTGGTTACCCAGGGACCTCGGCATCTTGGTCGCTGGAGAGCTGTCTGTGTGACAGCTCCCCAGCGACCACACTACGATTTACCTACGATCACGGCCAGGTCGTATCGCTGGTCGTGATCGTAGGTAAATCGTATAGTGTGACGGTACCCTTAGTCTACACTGCTATCAGCGTATTTACATATAGCGATAACAGTGATCCGTGATTAGGAGACCTGATCTCAGAAATGCCGATGCTGCAGGCTGGTGATTTTGCAAGATTTTTAGCAGCAGCTTGTCAGGAGCTGAGGGGGTGGTGGGGGTGAGGAGCAGCTAACTGCTGTATAGAAATCAATGGACTAGAATGAGCGGACTTGGATGTAAAAACTGCACATACTCTGCCAGGCTCTGGGCAGGCACCAGTAGCTGAGCTCTGTGTACACTCTGTAAGACAAAAGCTATGGCAGCAGGAGAATGATAGCATATAAAAAAAAAAAAGCAAGTCGCTTGTAAACTTGCTCATTTTCATGCTGCCTAACTCCTTAAAGCAGTTTAAAAACTTTAGAATACCCTTTTAAACAGAGAAAGAAGCAGGCATCCATCTATATTTGGGACATTATATTAGCTAGTCTCTTCCCACTAGCTCATAGATAACCGAAAATTAGAGTTAGAGACTGCAGAAGGGAAATCTGGTGAATAAAGCAGGATAAAAAGCAATTAATAGCAAGAAAAAGTGTTAGTCCTCTTCAGACACATAAGACCGTTTATTCTGAAAAGTTACCTGAAATTAATGGGACACGAATTTCCATTGCTCTCCCTCATTAAGATACAGATAAGATAAAGTCTAAGGGGTTAAAACACCACGGTCAGTCGGTGCCAACACTGATGATAGCTGGTGCAGCAGTGTGAGCTATAGTGTACAGCTGCGGCATTTACACCAGATGGGGGTCACTAAGGGGTTAACTGTATACATGGGACTCAGAGTGCTGTATATAGAAGAAGGCAGCAATAATCTCAAGTACACAAACTGGTTTTATTTTCCTGACTGATTTGGACTGCTACATTTTTTGCAAACTGCGGCGTCTCACTTCTTTCAGCGTTTTTTACCCCTGGGAAACATAAAGGGTAAGTGCAAAAAGCGCATGTATCAGTTTTAGCTGCTTTTTTGGTGCACAAACCTATGGAAGTTAAATCAGGCTTTTGTTGGGCCACTGTACAGCAAAAAGAACAGGTTTTGTTTTGCCTGTGGAAAACATGCAGCAAAAGCGCAATGTGTGAGCATAGCCTTAAAGTGACAGCCTCAAGGGGCTCTCCAGGAACACTGAGAAAGTAAGGTACTTCAAACCTATGTACATAGCAATGAAAACCCCTCATATGGGTTCCAATATTTTCAGTGAGGGTCACATGTACAGCACCTTGTAATTAATGGTGCTCTAAAAATAAGTAATATTGAATAGTAATATATAAATACACCAGCTTTACGTACAATTTATATTGTATTGTTGGTGTATTAAATTGATGAAGCATTTTCTATCACTATGTCAGTCCTTTGTTCTCCTAATCATTGTGATTTATATCTAAGCTGACTTTGGCAAAATCTTTAGTGTCCTTCAAGACCCCACGGACAGTTCCAGACCACTAGACTATAAGAAAAGAGCAATATTGTTACCCTTTATCATATTTAGTTTAGTGGCTTTTTTGTGATTGCGCCACCCAAAACATTTGGACCCTTTCGTGGTTTCTGAATGTTTATTTGTGCGTTTGAGGTCTGGCAATCCTCGTAGAAGAATCATTGTCTACGCTTTTTAAATTGTGTAAAGAACACTTGAGCTATACTTACCAGGAAATAAATGACTTCTGGCTGTACCTAATGTATCACATTCACTAGCTTAAAGTGAATGAAGTTGTTCATTACTAATTACCCAAATTTATGTTTCCCCATATGATTAGAAATTAGAGGTCAGGCACTCTATCTACATGTTGTAGCCAGGCTTTGTACGGTGATCTCTGCAAATACTTTTACCATTTTTCAAGAATATTTATCAAGTGTTCAGACTTGAAAGGTGCACCTATCATTAGTAAGAAAATATTCTTCCATTAAACGTCCTTAAAAATGAGCATTAATCAAAAATGAATGAACGTTGTTGCTCATATCTTAAATAAAGACTTGGATGATATGGTTTTCCATTACATTTAAGAATGTCAGGTGTTCGGAAAAGTCAAGTGACCCTGATATTCTATTGTCTGGTGGGGTTCTGACAGACTCTAGCCGCAAGCACCCCACTAATCACACATCGATGGCCTATCCTAAAGTCATTGGAGAACCTGTCACTTGCCATAAATATGTTTTGGGTTTTTTTACCTTATGTTCCAGCGCCTCTCTGTTCTAGAGATTTGGACCCCTCTTCTGTGTATATATGGTAAATCTAGTCCTTTAGCGAACTGGGCGAGGTTCTCAAGAAAATCCACACAAAATTTGACCACTACATCCACTTGGATATAAAGTGTAGATGTATATACAAAATAAAGGGAAATATCTTGGATATTGGAGAGCAGCAGAAATAAAAGAAATGCAACAGCAAATTCAGGGGAACAGCGTCACTTTCAACAAGTAAAAAAACATACAAGTTTAGGGGAAGTGACAGGTCCTCTTAAAGACAGGGAGATGGAAAGACCGGCCAAGATCTCCTTGACTTTCAGCCACTTTGATTTTTGACTGTGGAACAGAAGTGCTTGTGACGATATGAACATTAGGGTTTGATATCTGCTGGCTTTAGCATCTGTTGCAAAGCAACACCTGTAAAAATACATTTATTACAATTCATTAAGAATGCATATATTGAAAAATATATATGTCCAGGTGCTTCTCACTAAATTAGAATGTCATCAAAAATTAAATTTTTTTCAGTTCTTCAATACAAAAAGTGAGACTCGTATATTAGTCACTACAAACAGTGATCTATTTAAAAATGTTTACATCTGTTAATGTTGATGATTATGGCTTACAGCCAATGAAAACCCAAAAGTCATTATCTCAGTAAATTAGAATAGTTTATAACACCAGCTTGAAAAATGATTTTAAAATCTGAAATGTTGGCCTACTGAAATGTATGGTCAGTAAATGCACTCAATACTTAGGCTCCTTTTGCATCAATTACTGCAACAATGCAGCGTGGCATGGAGGAGATCAGACTGTGGCATTGCTGAGGCGTTATGTAAGCCCAGGTTGCTTTGATAGCAGCCTTCAGCTCGTCTGCATTGTTGGGTCTGGTGTCTCTCATCTTCCTCTTGACATTACCCCATAGATTCCCTATGGGAGTAATATCAGGCAAGTTTGCTAACCAATCAAACACAGTGATACTGTTGTTTTTAAACCAGGTATTGGTACTTTTGGCAATGTGGACAGGTGCCAAGTCCTGCTGGAGAATGAAATTTCCATCTCCATAAAGCTTGTTGGCAGAGGGAAGCATGAAGTGCTCTAAAATGTCCTGGTAGACAGCTGCACTTACTACTTTTTCTCCTTGGCCCAGGTACGAGGCTTCTTACGTTATCTATTGGTCAGGAGTGGCTTGACACAAGGAATGCGACACTTGTAGCCCATGTCCTAGTTTCCTCTATGTGTGGTGGCTCTTAAAGCAATGACTCCAGCAACAGTCCACTCCTCAAGAATCTCCCCCATATTTTTGAATGGCCTTTTCTTAACAATCCTTTCAAGACTGCAGTTATCCCGGTTGCTTTTGCACCTTTTTCTATCACACTTTTTCCTTCCACTCAACTTTCCATTAATATGCTTGGATACAGCACTGTGAACAGCCAGCTTCTTTAGCAATGACGTTTTGTGGCTTACCCTCCGTGTGGAGTGTGTCAATGACTGCCTTCTGGACATCAGTCAAGTCAGCAGTCTTCCCCATGATTGTGGAGCCTACTGAAAGAGACTGAGGGACCTTTCGAAATTCCTTGGAAGCCTTTGCAGGTGTTTTTAAGTATTCTAATGTATTGAGATTATGGCTTTTTGTTTTCTTTGGCTGTAAGTCATAATCATCAACATTAACAGAAATAAACACTTGAAAAGATTACACTCTGTAATGACGCTATATTATGAGTTTCACTTTTTGTATGGAAGGACCGAAATAAATTAACTTTTAGACCATATTCTAATTTACTTGTATTTGGCACTTTTCAGAACTCGTACCCAATCGGATTCCTTTCTACTTTAAGGGACACATCAAGGTGGCATCACTTGTTTGCCATTAAAAAGTAAAAAAATCAGCAAGTTTCTAATATTCACCCATATGGGGGCTGCGACAGATCTGTCTGCTAATAGGGATTTTGGAGCCCCACTCTTGATGAATGCTATAATTAACCGTAGGAGAATCGGAAGGTCTGTGCATGACTGTTTCTTAAACCTGCTGTTTTTCTCCACACATTTACCCTCGGTGTCAGCATCCATCATCTCTTTAATAATTTTAAGACGTAACTCTTTGCTGATTCTGCTCTTTGTAAAAAAAAAAAAAGTCTCCTACCTCTCCAGGGTAAACTAATTCCTTTCTTCTGTTCCCTGACTGCTCTTCATGAAATTACTTTCCTCCTCCAGGCCACTTTTCTGTATGACGAAGCTGAGCGTTCTTACAAAACAATGTTTATTAATTTAGAAAACTCCTAATGCAGACTGTAAAAGACAGGAAATGAAAAATGTTACTAGCAGCTGTAAAACTCTGCTTCATGCCACTACTAATACGTGTGGCTTCATGGAGGACTTAGAAGCACCCAATCTACTCCTCTTCATTGTATCTTGCACCTATATATATGTATATAATGTGTGTATATCTTCTTTTTACTGCATTCAATAAGAGCGAACAATAAAACGCCTTTTGTTATGCTATGTGTTGTGCTGCCCCTCTCTTCTTCCTCTTGGAAATTTGTGACAGTTGGACATTTCCATTCCCTTATCGATAGGGTGTGTTTTGAAAGGGAATCTGTCAGTAGAATTAACCCACCGAGACCGTCTGCATGCACATGCAGGTCATAGGAAGCTGAATAAAATGATACCTTGATGTCTGCAATCCTATGTCTTATTCCAGAGAAATCCGTGTTTTAAATAACATGTAAATGAGTTAAGATCTATGAGACGGACATGGATCTTCCTGAGAATCTGTCTCCAGAGATTATTTCAAATGACAGGAGACGTTACTAACGTGATTATATAATAGCTGACTGTCTGTTATCCTGATGTCACTGCGGAGCTGTGTGTGATTACAACTAATACAGTAGAGCAGCGGTGGGCAATTAATTTCTCAACAGGCCACATGAGAGTCCGTGACTGTTCTGAAGGGCCGAACCAATAGACGGAAATTAATTATGCTCAATGTTAATAGCATATGGATTATAATTATTAATTTATATTATCACTTGTTATTTAGCAGAATTAAGTATGCTGACATTCTCATGTATACAAGCATGTACACAGCCTTATTATATACATACAGCATGAACTCCCTACAAGGCCTCTCTAAATACAGCTTGAGCCCCCAGCACAGTCCCCTGTATACAGCATGAGCCCCTACACAGCCTTATTATATACAGCATGAGCCCCTACACAGCCCCCCTGTATACAGCATGAGCCCCTACACAGCCTTATTATATACAGCATGAGCCCCCAGCTCAGACCCCCTGTATACAGCATGAGCCCCTACACAGCCTTATTATATACAGCATGAGCCCCCAGCACAGACCCCCTGTATACAGCATGAGCCCCTACACAGCCTTATTATATACAGCATGAGCCCCCAGCACAGACCCCCTGTATACAGCATGAGCCCCTACACAGCCTTATTATATACAGCATGAGCCCCTACACAGCCCCCTGTATACAGCATGAGCCCCTACACAGCCCCCTGTATACAGCATGAGCCCCTACACAGCCCCCCTGTATACAGCATGAGCCCCCAGCACAGACCCCCTGTATACAGCATGAGCCCCTACACAGCCTTATTATATACAGCATGAGCCCCTACACAGCCCCCCTGTATACAGCATGAGCCCCTAAACTGCCTTATTATATACAGCATGAGCCCCCAGCACAGACTCCCTGTATACAGCATGAGCCCCTACACAGCCCCCCTATATACAGCATTAGCCCCTACACAGACCCCTGAATACAGCATGAGCCCCCCAGCACAGCATTATTATATACAGCATGAGCCCCCAGCACAGCCCCCCTGTATACAGCATGAGCCCCTACACAGCCCCCCTGTATACAGCATGAGCCCCCAGCACAGACCCCCTGTATACAGCATGAGCCCCTACACAGCCTTATTATATACAGCATGAGCCCCTACACAGCCCCCCTGTATACAGCATGAGCCCCTAAACTGCCTTATTATATACAGCATGAGCCCCCAGCACAGACTCCCTGTATACAGCATGAGCCCCTACACAGCCCCCCTATATACAGCATTAGCCCCTACACAGACCCCTGAATACAGCATGAGCCCCCCAGCACAGCATTATTATATACAGCATGAGCCCCCAGCACAGCCCCCCTGTATACAGCATGAGCCCCTACACAGCCTCCCTATACACAGCATGAGCTTATACTCTGCCTTTATTCGCACACTAAATTGTGGCCCGATTCTAACGCATCGGGTATTCTAGAATATGCATGTCCCCGTAGTATATGGACAATGATGATTCCAGAATTCGCGGCACACTGTGCCCGTCGCTGATTGGTCGAGGCAACCTTTATGACATCATCATCGCCATGGCAACCATTATGACATCTACGTCGATATTGTGCCCATCGCTGAATCAGAAACGTGAGATGTCTACGTCCTTTATGACATCATCGTCGCTGTGCCCTTGCTGATTGGTCGAGGCTTGGTGGCCTCGACCAATCAGAGACGCGGGATTTCTACGTCGATGCTGTGCCGGTCTCTGGTCGAGGCCTGGCGGCCTCGACCAATCAGAGAGCTGGGATTTCCAGGACAGACAGACAGACAGAAAGACAGATAGACAGACAGACGGAAAAACCCTTAGACAATTATATATATAGATTGCCTCCTAAGTACAGTATGAGCCACCATATAGACTATAATATACAGCATGAGCCCCCACACAGCCTCCTATATCCATGTACACATCCCATACACATGAAAGAAAGAAAAAAAACCTCCTCAACCCGTTCTTGTTCCCCACAGCGCTCTGCTCCTGTATGTCTCAGCACCAGCGCAATGAAGTAACGTCATCGTGTCTTCTGTCTCGCACACTGGTTGTTGGAAAAAGGAGCCGTGTCCCCGTCCTCCACCAATGTATTCACTGCTGTCTGCATCCTGAGGATTTGGGCAGCGATGACAGTAGGAAATAGCGGACGGGTGGCAGAGGGCTTGGTGCCGCCCATGGGCCACTGTTTTCAGCCCCTCAGCTGTCTCTGTATGCAGGCTAGGCTGGAACAGCCGGAGGACCAGATGTGGCATGTGGGCCACACATTGCCCAGCTCTGCAGTACAGCCTTACAAAGACATTTGCAGCTGCAGTTGTCTTCTCATAGTGCTTCAGCTTCTATCTGGGAGGCAGCTTTTTGGCTGGAGGATCAGTACAACAGAGCTGACAGCACTTTAAGAGGACCACTGCTGCAGTGTTTGTAATGCTGTACTGTATTAATTATAATCACACACCGCTTTGCTGTGAGATCAGAAAATCAGACTGTCAGTCATTACATGTCTCACTTTGGTAGCACCCCTTTAAAATGAGCCTAGGGGCAGATTCTGAGGGAGAACTATGTCTGGCACATAGATCTTAACAGATCATTTACATATTAAGAATGATGTGGATTTCTTTGGAATAAGACATCGGATCACAGATATCAAGGTATCATTTTATTTCACTTTCTTTGACCTGCATGCCCATGTAAACTTCTTAAAAGGGGTGATCCTGCTGACAGATTCTCTTTAAAGTATCACAGTGTGCAGTGACGAGCTACAGTTAGGTCCATATATATTTGGACAGAGACAACATTTTTCTAATTTTGGTTATAGACATTACCACAATGAATTTTAAACAAAACAATTCAGATGCAGTTGAAGTTCAGACTTTCAGCTTTTACTTGAAGGTATCCACATTAAAATTGGATGAAGGGTTTAGGAGTTTCAGCTCCTTAACATGTGCCACCCTGTTTTTAAAGGGACCAAAAGTAATTGGACAATTGACTGCAAGGCTATTTCATGGACAGGTGTGGGCAATCCCTTCGTTATGTCATTCTCAATTAAGCAGATAAAAGGCCTGGAGTTAATTTGAGGTGTGGTGCTTGCATTTGGAAGGTTTTGCTGTGAAGTAAACATGTGGCCAAAGGAGCTCTCCATGCAGGTGAAACAAGCCATCCTTAAGCTGCGAAAACAGAAAAAACCCATCTGAGAAATTGCTACACTATTAGGAGGGGCAAAATCGACAGTTTGGTGCATCCTGAGAAAGAAAGCAAGCACTGGTGAACTCATCAATGCGAAAAGACCTGGCGCCCACGGAAGACAACAGTGGTGGATGATTGCAGAATAATCTCCATGGTGAAGAGAAACCCCTTCACAACAGCCAACCAAGTGAACAACACTCTCCAGGAGGTCGGCGTATCAATATCCAAATCTACCATAAAGAGAAGACTGCATGAAAGTAAACACAGAGGGTTCACTGCACGGTGCAAGCCACTCATAAGCATCAAGAATACAAAGGCTAGACTGGACTTTACTAAAAAAACATCTAAAAAAGCCAGCACAGTTCTGGAAGAACATTCTTTGGACAGATCAAACCAAGATCAACCTCTACCAGAATGATGGAAAGAGAAAAGTATGGTGAAGGCTTGGTACAGCTCATGATCCAAAGCATGCCACATCATCTGTAAAACACGGCAGAGGCAGTGTGATGGCTTGGGCATGCATGGCTGCCAGTGGCACTGGGTCACTAGTGTTTATTGATGATGTGACACAGGACAGAAGCAGCCGAATTAATTCTGAGGTATTCAGAGCCGCCATACTGTGTGCTCAGATCCAGCCAAATGCAGCCAAACTGATTGGTCATCGTTTCATACTACAGATGTACAATGACCCAAAACATAAAGCCAAAGCAACCCAGGAGTTTATTAAAGCAAAGAAGTGGATTATTCTTGAATGGCCAAGTCAGTCACCTGACCTCAGCCCAATTGAGCATTCATTTCACTTGTTAAAGACTAAACTTCAGACAGAAAGGCCCACAAACAAACGGCAACTGAAAACCACCGCAGTGAAGGCCTGGCAGAGCATCAAAAAGGAGGAGAAACAGCGTCTGGTGATGTCCATGAGCTCAAGACTTCAGGCAGTCATTGCCAACAAAGGGTTTTCAACCAAGTACTAAAAATGAACATTTTATTTAATATTATTTAATCTGTCCAATTACTTTTGGTCCCTTTAAAAACAGGGTGGCACATGTTAAGGAGCTGAAACTCCTAAACCCTTCATCCAATTTTAACGTGGATACCCTCAAATGAAAGCTGAAAGTCTGAACTTCAACTGCATCTGAATTGTTTTGTTTAAAATTTATTGTGGTTATGTCTATAACTAAAATTAGAAAGATGTTGTCTCTGTCCAAATATATATGGACCTAACTGTACATGATTCTTTCTCTCAAAGTCATGGGAAAGTTTTCTTAGGGTTATTAATCTATATAGAACTTGTGCACACAGACTTATTAACGGTTACATAAGAAAATATGGAGCTTCTCAGCCCAAGTCCAAATACTCTCTAGATATTCTATTCACGGTTTGCAAAATAAAAAAGTGCCCAGCACCATTTCCCTCCTTGCTGAAGTATCAGAGAGTGGGCTAATGTCATTTTATGTTGCCCCATAGCCTCCCCATAATTCCCTGCAACTATGACATCTAGCGGATTATCATACCTTGTACAGTGGTGGTCCGTACCTGGGCCATCAGTGGTTCCCCAAGGAGCACAATTTGGCGTTTTCCTATCTCCAGAGACAATGGGTGAGTGAGTCTCTCTCCTGTAGAGTGCAGGCTCTTCTGGTTAGTGGGGTTCTGTCTCTCTCCTCTCTCCCACATGTATTTTCCAAGCAATTACAATCTTTCCAGTATTGAGATTCATTCAAAATATTTCTCCGCAAATCAAATTTTTGTGGATTATTCAGACAAGATGGTGAATACAAATTTCAAAAGATCTGCTCATCTCTATTTGACACATATTCAACTGAAACTGCAAAATAATATAGATGAGCAAGATGATCTACTTAACCCATAAATTTTACCAGCATTAAATAAAATAAATAAATAAATAAAATGACCCCCCCCCCCCCCATTATATTCATCAACTTTAAAGCTATCAAATCCAATTGTTGACTCTATAAAAGTCCTTACCTCATCGCTTGGCTTGAGATCTCTCGAAATGGAGGACTTGGCATAATCGGCTTTAAAAATAATAATAAAATCTTTGCCCAAAATGCCTAAAAAATAAAGCAAAAGCCTTTAGAATAAAAAAAAATTAAAGTTGGTGAAGTCATGCGGCTCATTATGGTCTTGATGGTTTAGCCCACCTTCCCACCACTGGTGATGAATAACCCTATGTCACCTCTCTTTTGTATTTGTTATTTTCATTGGCATTTCACCATTCACTTATTTCCAAGGAAGAGGGTATTACACTGGAAAATCTAAAGAAGATTGTTTTTTGGAATGTTTTACTAAGCGGATGAAGTCGATTTCCTTAGTGAAGTAGCACAGACTTAGAAGACACTGTATGTTGTCATCATTAGGTCATTCTTATTTCTACCCAAATGGAATCATTACATCTTGTTGTTGTCGATCCCTCTGTATTTTTCCTCTACCGCTAAGTCACACATACCAAAGCAGCATCATACTGCTCAGGGAACACAATGTTTTTACTAGTCGTGTGGTGTAATTCACAAATATTCAGACTTCACTTGGCATTTCTGTACGGGTTTGCATAGTTTTAAAATGTGAAATGGCTTCACCTTCTAATTCCTATTACCTTGACATGCTGTGGTTGGAAGCAGAATGAACATAAGCTGTAATTACTAAGGCTTTTGAGAAGGTATTGTATTTGTTATACGGTGCTCTAGTAATACAGAGATACAATAAGCTATCATTACAGTGTAGCCACCAACAGGCAAAGTATTGACATTGCTGTACTTATGCCTTCAGAAATAGTCTTTGACTTGCAAACAAATGTTATAGTGTAATGTGAAATATCCATGTATCCCTTAGTAGCGATATAATGTTAAATGGTGGTTCTGTAACTTTATAAAGGGGTTGTCTTAGGGAGATAACCCCTGTCCATATGCCCCATCAAGGATGGTCCACTGCTCATGGACCCACTTTATATCCTAGTGGACCTTTTCTAAATGGCTGTCATGCCAGTAGAACATTTTGACTGCAGCAGGCAATGGGAAATTGTGCATGGCTATCACCGCTCTGCTTTACGGCCGGCGCTTACACAGTGCAGGGACGCTGACGCCGGGGGACGCGACAGACACCGGAATGTAAGTATGTAGTGTTTTGGTTTTTTTTACATTTACAATGGTAACCAGGGTAAACATCGGGTTACTAAGCGCGGCCCTGCGCTTAGTAACCCGATGTTTACCCTGGTTACCCGGGGACTTCGGCATCGTTGGTCGCTGGAGAGCTGTCTGTGTGACAGCTCTCCAGCGACCACACAACGACGCTGCAGCGATGCTGCAGCGATCGGCATCGTTGTCTATATCGCTGCAGCGTCGCTTAATGTGACGGTACCTTAAGGAAATACTGAAAACATGATCTGTTGGGATATCTTGAGGCCTGAAGTTTAGGAAACACTGATGTAACAGAATAGCAATCTAGGACAATCACATCCTGCTCACCTCCCCCTTCGTTTGTATCCCGATGCCGTGAAGATACGATGTGTGTATTTTTCTAATAAAGATTCGGACCACACAGGACCGGTGAGTGTTGCCGCTTCTTTCTACACAGTACCACTGATGTAACAGAACTCCGTGCATATGCTAATATACTCTTACTACTCTACACTATAAAGAACCAGATGGAAACCTGCCAAACATGTGACAATGACAAGAAGAGACAATATATGGAATAAAACAGCTTATTATATCTCTGGATCAAGGATCTTTATTTTGGTAGCACGGCCTATAACCGTGAATTCTCTCTCGTCAAGCATCCTTGTGGAGTTCATCCCCCAGCCACGAGGCAGCAACAACAGATATTGAGCTTTTACACGAATTGTGCTTGGACAACTCGCTCGAGTGAGCACATTACCTGTCCTGGATCTAATATATCTTTTTAAAAAGGTAAAACCCTATAGTCTTGTGAGCTCTGTTTCCCTACAGTTTCTGCCAAACATGACAATAGGATACACCTTTTGCTTACAGGGACCTAGACTATGTTCACATTAGTATTGGAAGCCTCAGTGCTATATTTTTTACTCCAAAAAGACAGAAATTGCGAAATAAACCCAAATGAACTCTTTGTTAATCAGTGGGGCCCTTTCAGCGCCATTGGGAACCACCAAATGTTCGATTCGGATTGTGGTTTCCAGCATGAGCACAGGTCGCAGTGCATATGTGAAGATCATTTTAGCTAATGTGTTTGTTTGGACCAAGTCGTAACACCAGATGAGGAAGCCCTCTACTGGCATTGGATGTCCACCGAGCTTTAAAAGGCATCATTATTTCATCCACAGCTGTACATTTCTATACAGAATCCATTGACATCGCTCCTCATCAGTGGTTGCTGTCTTGGATTTTTTGTCTGCAGTGGTTTAGGGAATATGTTGAACACAAACTTTCTTTTCTTCTACATTCCTCATGAAATTATTTATACTGGTGCTTGATGGACTTCATTAGGTTGCACAGCAATTCGATAATTCCCTTAGCAGGAGGCTAATGGTACATCTCAGCACAAACTCTGAAACAGCTGGTGCTGCGGAACTTTAACTGCTTTTCCAAAGCCCTGTTTACATTTGAGATTCTTCATCTGTTTTTTATGTGTG
Source organism: Ranitomeya imitator (assembly GCF_032444005.1). Lineage (NCBI taxonomy): Eukaryota > Metazoa > Chordata > Amphibia > Anura > Dendrobatidae > Ranitomeya > Ranitomeya imitator. Next base: position 104,949,655 of record NC_091282.1, on the reverse strand, counting down.
TTTATAAGGAGATACCTGATGGATTAATTGCTAAGGGATCCTTGACATGCATTGGAGATTAAAGCTGTTGAGGAACTGGTGCAACACTTAAAGCTGTTTATATAACCTCTATTATATTCTGCCTGTCCAACGTTACAAAAGATACAATTTAGTCTGCGTGCCAACTGTACACATTTTTTTTTACTACTGTATGGTATAGCATATCCATCTGAACAAGGTCTACTCCAGTAATGAAAACCGACATATAACTGGCCAGATCAGTTATCATGGCCAATTAGAGTTGCTTGAGCGCCTTAGAACAATGCATAGTTTATGGGAAATATCAGTATCCTCTATATAATTTGTATAGTATTAAAGAAATACTACAATTTGGGGTTTGCCATAAAAATCATTAACACTACATAAAGGCTCGGATACCATCTCTAGAGAGTTTGGGGTTCTAGTGGCCCACATTCACTCCTTCTGAGCGCCACTATTCTTAATATACTTCATTAAAGAGATGGCTGCTCTTGTACCTAACATAGTAACATAGTAACATAGTTAGTAAGGCCGAAAAAAGACATTTGTCCATCCAGTTCAGCCTATATTCCATCATAATAAATCCCCAGATCTACGTCCTTCTACAGAACCTAATAATTGTATGATACAATATTGTTCTGCTCCAGGAAGACATCCAGGCCTCTCTTGAACCCCTCGACTGAGTTCGCCATCACCACCTCCTCAGGCAAGCAATTCCAGATTCTCACTGCCCTAACAGTAAAGAATCCTCTTCTATGTTGGTGGAAAAACCTTCTCTCCTCCAGACGCAAAGAATGCCCCCTTGTGCCCGTCACCTTCCTTGGTATAAACAGATCCTCAGCGAGATATTTGTATTGTCCCCTTATATACTTATACATGGTTATTAGATCGCCCCTCAGTCGTCTTTTTTCTAGACTAAATAATCCTAATTTCGCTAATCTATCTGGGTATTGTAGTTCTCCCATCCCCTTTATTAATTTTGTTGCCCTCCTTTGTACTCTCTCTAGTTCCATTATATCCTTCATGAGCACCGGTGCCCAAAACTGGACACAGTACTCCATGTGCGGTCTAACTAGGGATTTGTACAGAGGCAGTATAATGCTCTCATCATGTGTATCCAGACCTCTTTTAATGCACCCCATGATCCTGTTTGCCTTGGCAGCTGCTACCTGGCACTGGCTGCTCCAGGTAAGTTTATCATTAACTAGGATCCCCAAGTCCTTCTCCCTGTCAGATTTACCCAGTGGTTTCCCATTCAGTGTGTAATGGTGATATTGATTCCTTCTTCCCATGTGTATAACCTTACATTTATCATTGTTAAACCTCATCTGCCACCTTTCAGCCCAAGTTTCCAACTTATCCAGATCCATCTGTAGCAGAATACTATCTTCTCTTGTATTAACTGCTTTACATAGTTTTGTATCATCTGCAAATATCGATATTTTACTGTGTAAACCCTCTACCAGATCATTAATGAATATGTTGAAGAGAACAGGTCCCAATACCGACCCCTGCGGAACCCCACTGGTCACAGCGACCCAGTAAGAGACTATACCATTTATAACCACCCTCTGCTTTCTATCACTAAGCCAGTTACTAACCCATTTACACACATTTTCCCCCAGACCAAGCATTCTCATTTTGTGTACCAACCTCTTGTGCGGCACGGTATCAAACGCTTTGGAAAAATCGAGATATACCACGTCCAATGACTCACCGTGGTCCAGCCTATAGCTTACCTCTTACCTCAGAAACCCTTCAAATATTTTAACAACAATAGAGGTTAGACTTACTGGCCTATAATTTCCAGGTTCACTTTTAGAGCCCTTTTTGAATATTGGCACCACATTTGCTATGCGCCAGTCCTGCGGAACAGATCCTGTCGCTATAGAGTCCCTAAAAATAAGAAATAATGGTTTATCTATTACATTACTTAGTTCCCTTAGTACTCGTGGGTGTATGCCATCCGGACCCGGAGATATATCTATTTTAATCTTATTTAGCCGATTTCGCACCTCTTCTTGGGTTAGATTGGTGACCCTTAATATAGGGTTTTCATTGTTTCTTGGGATTTCACCTAGCATTTCATTTTCCACCGTGAATACCGTGGAGAAGAAGGTGTTTAATATGTTAGCTTTTTCCTCGTCATCTACAACCATTCTTTCCTCACTATTTTTTAAGGGGCCTACATTTTCAGTTTTTATTCTTTTACTATTGATATAGTTGAAGAACAGTTTGGGATTAGTTTTACTCTCCTTAGCAATGTGCTTCTCTGTTTCCTTTTTGGCAGCTTTAATTAGTTTTTTAGATAAAGTATTTTTCTCCCTATAGTTTTTTAGAGCTTCAATGGTGCCATCCTGCTTTAGTAGTGCAAATGCTTTCTTTTTACTGTTAATTGCCTGTCTTACTTCTTTGTTTAGCCACATTGGGTTTTTCCTATTTCTAGTCCTTTTATTCCCACAAGGTATAAACCGCTTACACTGCCTATTTAGGATGTTCTTAAACATTTCCCATTTATTATCTGTATTCTTATTTCTGAGGATATTGTCCCAGTCTACCAGATTAAGGGCATCTCTAAGCTGGTCAAACTTTGCCTTCCTAAAGTTCAGTGTTTTTGTGACTCCCTGACAAGTCCCCCTAGTGAAAGACAGGTGAAACTGTACAATATTGTGGTCGCTATTTCCTAGATGCCCAACCACCTGCAGATTTGTTATTCTGTCAGGTCTATTAGATAGTATTAGGTCTAAAAGTGCTGCTCCTCTGGTTGGATTCTGCACCAATTTTGAAAGATAATTTTACCTGACTCTTTTTATTAAAGTCTAAGAACCAAGCCACTTCTCCATTGCTAATTTGGACCCAATCCCATTGGGCATTTATGGGTTATTTTATGGCAGTAAATGTTTAAAGGGGGTTTCCCCAAAATGTATCCACACTGGGGTTAACTTGCTGACCTCCGACATTCAACAGGTATCCCCCTATGCTATGCATGTCATATAAGAATTTAGTGAGAATACGGTCTGTACTGTATATACAATTACATAAACATTGTATGATGTACTGACGCACACATTTATTCTTGAGTTCTGCCATAAAGCACATGATTTTAACGTACATGTATGTTCCTCTGTTTTTTTTTGTTTTCTTTGTTCTTAGCCTTGCCCATCAGGGTCCCGTGACTTCAGAGAAAAGCAGTGTGCGGACTTTGATAATATGCCTTTCCGAGGGAAATATTACAACTGGAAACCCTACACTGGAGGTAAGGTGTGATGGAACCATGGAATCGCCAAATTTGAGGATTGTTTTTTTGGTAATTGTATCTTTGCTCTTCACTTTTCATTGATACTTGTGATATTTGTTGCTTCAGAGAGTTTCCTTGTGTCTTCTTTTTATACTGGATTCGTTAACTCTTCAACAAATAGTAGCCACCATTTTCTGAGCTTGATGCAAAACTAAAAATGTGGACTCTGAATGGATATAATGCCTATATAGAAGGTAGGAATCTAGGAATTTCCATTGTAGTTGTTCTCAACCTTGGTTTATTTTTGCGAGACCGGTTGAAGATGGAGAAAGACATGCTGTGAGTTCTGTGTAACGGACTTGTCCCTTCTGTCTTGAGCTGAGGGTCTCTGTATTCTGCCAGACTATTTGCTATAGCAAGTGTGGATTAAATCCGTGCTGCCGCAATAATGATGAGGTTCCAGTTGATAGTAAAATTAAAACAGTGGTTTATTCAACGCGTTTCAGTGCTCTTATGGCCCCTTCTCCAGGAATAACCACATACAACAATATAATGTTGTATGTGGTATGTCCTGAAGAAGGGGCCATAAGAGCCCTGAAACGCGTTGAATAAACCACTGTTTTAATTTTACTATCAACTGGAACCTCATCATTATTACGGCAGCGCCGATTTAATCCACACTTAGTATACTGCTTCATATGGTCGGTGACCGGCTTGTGGATCTGCGGTAGCCGAAATCTTCACATGCCTGCTTTCCGCTTCACCAGGTGAGCGATTTTCTTGATGATTCCTCCATTCTTTTTGTGAGATAAGACCCTATTTGCGCTTTATGTCTCCTTTTCCCTTCAAATATTAGACTATTCGCTAGGGATAACGTTGCCTTATTGTGGATGTTTCTTGAACGAGCACAGACTTTATAAGAGTTTTCTGGGAGTTCTGAAGTCTTTTTAATGACTTGTAAACATGCTTTCCTATGGAAAAGAAGTGAGTCAAATGTGTTGTGTAGTTTTTACGTTTTTTTTGCCACCGATCTTCTAGTTGATCCATATGGTTTTCCGTTATGGGGCATGTCAAAATGTCTGCCCTATACCATAAGCTACATTTTCCATTTGGTGACATGTTGATTTTCTATCCAGTACACTTTTAGATAATAGCAGAACCAAACCAGTACCCCTCATATATCTCTGCGCATTACTGTGTATTAAAAGTGTGATGTAGATACGCATCCAAATTTCATGCAGATGCATGAGCTGTTGGGAAAGCGCGTGCATGGGGGAAAAAAACAAGACGGCAGAGATCACGATTATTGGAGAGCAAGAGATGTGTGGAGCAAGGAGAAGAGAAAAGTTGAGGTCATGTGACATTGTGTAATAGATATTTGCCGTCAAAAACTTTCTGGCTATGTTCACACATTGAGTTTTTGCTGCATTCGTTTTTAATGCAAATTAAAAGCATCTTCTTACAGTGGCGGCAAAAATCATTGAGACTTTAGAAATCTCCTGCACATGCTTTTTTTTTTATTCCTGACTGAATTGGAAAACTGCAGCGTTTTTTTAAAATCTGCAGCATGCCATTTCTTAAAGCGTTTTTTTCACTCAAGGAAAGTAATGAGAAAATTTGACAAATGCAGCTAATCACTTTTGCAGCGATTTTAGTGAATAAAACTAACTTTACTAAACATATACTGTAGACTAATCACACAAGTAGTCTACAGCCAAAAGTGCAGCAAAAAAAAGATTGTGAAAAACAAAGTGAAAATGTTGAAAAATGGGTGTTTTTGAATGTACACGGTGGGCCATTTATATGGATACACCTAAATATAATGGGAATTGCTGGTGATATCAACTTCCTGTTTGTGGCACATTAGTATGTGGGAGGGGGAACCTTTCAAGATGGGTGGTGACCATGGTGGCCATTTGAAGTCAACCATTTTGGATCCAAGTTTATATTTTTCAATGGGTTAGAGGGTCATGTGACTCATGAAACTTATTGAGAATTTCACAAGAAAAGCAATGGTGTGCTTGGTTTTAGCGTAACTTTATTCTTTCATGAGTTATTTACAAGTTTATGACCACTTATAAAATGTGTTCAACGTGCTGCCCATTGTGTTGGATTGTGAATGCAACCCTCTTCTCATACTCTTGACAGACTGATAGCAACACAGCAGAATAAATGCTAGCACAGGCTTCCAGTATCTATTGTTTTCAGATACTGCACATCTCGTATCTTCACAGCATAGACAATTGCCTTCAGATGACCCCAAAGATAAAAGTCTAAGGGGGTCAGATCGGGAGACCTTAGTGGCCATTCAACTGGCCCACGACGACCAATCCACTTTCCAAGAAACTGTTCATGTAGGAATACTCGGACCTTACACCCATAATTGATGGTATGGTGTGGTATATGGGGTAGAAAGATAGTGGGGCTATTCTTCATCAATGGAAAACTTAATGCCACTGGATATCTGAAATTGCTACATGATGATGTGTTGCCCTATTTATGCACTGAAGTTGGCACGTTCCCTGAGTTTTTCCAGCAAGATGGTGCACCACCACATTATGGGTGTCAGGTCTGAGCATTCCTACAAGGAATCTGACCCCTAAGACTAGCATTTCTTCTACAGTGTTGCTATCAGTGTGTCAAGAGTGGGAGAAGAGGGTTGCATTGACAATCCAACACAATGAGCAGCACTTTGAACACATTTTATGTGTCATAAACTTGTAAACAACTCATGAAAAAATAAAGTTATGTTAAAACCAAGCACACCGTTGCTTTTCTTGTGAAATTCTCAATATTTTTGATGTCACATGACCCCCTTCCTATTGGAAAAAAATAAAGTTGGATCCAAAATATCCAACTTCAAAATGACCGCCATGGTCACCACCCATCTTGAAAAGTTTCCCCCTCCCATATACTAATGTGCCACAAACAGGAAGTTGATATCACCAAACATTCCCATTTTATTTAGGTGTATCCATATAAATGGCCCACCCTGTAGTGGTTTTACTACCAAGAGAGCAGGTTTTTGGCTGCTGGGAAAAAAAATGCTGCAAAAAATGCAATGTGTGACCATAGCCTAAAGGTTAACTGCATCTTTAAGCTTCAGGAGGTCACTGCTAATCTGCTTCCTGGTTCCCGGGGGAGGCGTTTTCTGATGCTTGGTAGTTGAGTCCAGCTGCCTTGTTAAACTGATGGTCCAAACTCAACGCTCTCCAAGACTGCTAACAGAGACCGCTTTGCCTCTGTAGTATAGGAGACACAGAAGAAGGCTGAACCTGGCAGGATCCAGCAATCTGGCCAACTTCAGAGCTAAAAATGCATCCTATAAAGCCTACGAGCGGTGCACATCCTTATCTAAGTAACCGACCACTCTGAGAATGCAGGGTGAACTAAGTAAGAACCTGTAAACTATAACATTAAAAATCCATCCATATTTAACCCCCTAATGACAGCCAATACGCCTTTTAACTGACCTGAGATATAAGAGAATAGCCTCCCCATACAGGTAACAATCTAGCAGCTGTCGGCTGTACACTATAGCTGACAACTTTCTGCATCAGCCACGATCAGTGTTTGCACCATCCAAATCTGTTTAACCCCTTAGATGCTGCTGTAAATAGTGACTACATCATTATATATGGTTAACAGAGTGTGGGGGCTTCCTCTTTATCCTGATTGGTGCCCTCAGATCATGATTTTGTGGTCCTGATGTTTGCCATGGCAATTCATGACCAAATAGTGGCCTTAGAGTCTGCCGGCTGTAGTAATCTGTTCAGAAGTTAGAGACATTTAGGTGGTAAAAATACACATTTTCATTTCTGTCATACCACTTTGCATTAATTCCTGTAGAGCACCTGAAGGGTTAATAAACTACCTGACAGCAGTTTTCAATATGTCAGGGGGTGCTGTTTTTAAAATGGTATTACTTTTGGGGGTTTCCCAATATATGAGACCCCTAAAGTCACTTCAAACATGGATAAGTCCCTAAAAAAATAAATTTAGTAAATTTCCTTGAAAAAATGAAAAATTGCTGCTACAATTTTAAACCTCGTAAAATGCTAAAAAAATAAAATAACATTTTACAAATGATGCTGATGTAAAGCCGACATGTGGGAAATGTTATTTATAATGGTTTGCTGTGGTATGACTATCTGGATTAGAGGGATAGTCATTCAAATTTTGAAAATTGCTAATTTTTTAACATTTTTCTCAAATTTTTGATATTTTTTATAAATAAACACAAAACATATTAACCTAAATTTACCATTATCATAAAGTATAATATGTCACGAAAAAACAGTCTCAAAATCACTGGGATTTGTTGAAGCGTTGCAGAGTTATTACCACATAAAGTGACACTGGTCAGATTTGAAAAATTTGGCTCCGTCACTAAGGGTATGTGTCCACGTTCAGGATTGCATCAGGATTTGGTCAGGATTTTTCATCAGTATTTGTAAGCCAAAACCAGGAGTGGAACAATTAGAGGAAAAGTATAATATAAACATATCCTCCACTTTTGCATTTATCACCCACTCCTGGTTTTAGGGGTTAAGAACCAAGAAGATTTTTTTTTAGAAGAGATATAAATTGCAAATTTGCTTTTTTTTTCACCAACACTTTGCTTCTTTATTTTTGTAGAAACTTCACACTCTCCATTTATGTCCTTCCACTTCTCCGGTTAAGGAATTGTCTCAAAATGTCAGTCTCATTTCAGGGTTGATTGCTGAAGATGCGTCGGGCTGTAAATATTGTTTTATATGGTACCCGTTGGTGTAATATATGGCGGTTCTAAGTTGTCCATAGCTCGGATGTTTTTTTTCTGCCTGTGTAAGGGTGATCCCGAGCAGGTGATTTCATTCTACAACATCAGTGTGCCGACATAGAACGTTTGCACAGGGGTTGTCGTCAGTGAATCCACATACATGGTAATCTAATCTGTTATTTGGCCAGGAGAAAACCTTCGTAGATGGATGCGGGGTGAATGTATTCTTATGTTTCATGCATAACTAAGGGCAGGATTGTAAACCACTTCTGCCCTTCAAGCAGACGATAATGATTTAGGATTCCGCCCATAATCCTTTCTTTTGCTATTACACAGACATGGTGCTGTCTTCTTGAGGAAAAGAAGAACTGTAAACTGAACTGCTCTGAATTGTGTAACGTTTTACAGCTCAGCATCTCAGATTCTTTATATAAAGGAAAATTAGGTCATGCTTTTAATGCGCTTTTCCATTCACGTCATGATTTAAAGGGCGCACATGAAAGTCCATGAAGCAAACACTTTCCTAATGACTGTTAAATATGCCATAAAGGTATTTATTTTGAGGTTTTTCTTTTTTCTTAATTTCTAATGTTTTTCACCTGTTGTTGACTTTCATGTTGAACTTTGACAACATTTTTGTAAAAATAGCCTTTATGTTAAGGATCTTATTATACATGAGGCTTTCGTGACATCAATTATCCGGGGACAATGGCACCTGTCGAGGGAAAGAAAATGAACAGTTCTTGGATTTGCTGTGTTGGAAGCAGAATGAATGAGCAAGTGTAAGTGAGGCTCTATGCTAGAAAGATGTCAGGAGACTCAGGACACATAGAGATTGCAGCTTGCATTAACTGAGCAATACTTGGCACCAGGATGCACCTCACAATACCTTACAGGATTTGAAGGATCTCCAACCCACATTACCCTTCCCCATACTAGTCCCACCTCACTAAGACATTGGGTAGATTGACCTCATTTACCCACTCTTATACTGTGGGATTAACACAATCTTGTTATATAAGGGGAAGCTTAGGAATAGTATTTCTTAATATGTTCGTGAAGGTGGTACAGTTGGTTTACCTTCAGGGCTCAAATTACAAAAAAATCTATGAATCAAATTATTTAATAATTGCCAGATTAGCTGAATATTTTATTAGCTTGCTGGTTAATAAAATGGAATAGGAATATAAATAAGAATTTCACCTTTTACTTCTCACTGCTGAGTTGTCTAGACTTGTGTACTGGAAAAGAGCAAGATCCTCAAACTTTCTGGATTATTAGATGCAAGTGAACTGTAAGACAGCATGATATTGTGATAATGATATGGCTAAAGTACAATCGTATGTAGAGCACTCCAGCTCTTGACTTGTGGAGCTTTAATCATGGTGCACCCTTCATCGTAGGTAATTCTAGACAGACCACAGTACAAGAGCAGAAATATTTGAAGAGGTCAGCACTCAAAGTTTGTTGCAAAAAGAGCTATTAGTCCAACATGTGACATTTTGGTTCAAGCATGAGTGAGAAAGGCCTAAGTTATAGCTGAAATATTGGCTTTTGAGCTAATACACCTGCAAGAACATTAGAGGGCTGCCTCCTTGTTCCAGTGATGGTAGTAAGTTATGATGAGGCAAGTTCCTCCAACAGAAAACAATAAAACAACCCATTGGCTAGGAGAATAGAAATGTAAACTTTTATAGGATCAAGCATGAAACAAACCTTGATGCAACTAGTTTCCTTTAGTCTCATTTTTATACATGATCTAAGTGGAGATCTAAGTGGAGATCTAAGTGGAGATCTAAGTGGAGATCTAAGTGGAGATCTGATGGACTTTGGTAAAGCATGGAGATCAACCTTCGAAAAGGGATTATCTCACAGGACTTTTAGAGCAGCTGGTCTTCTCACATCCACTTCTTTGCTTGATTCAGATGTGAGCACACTTACCTTTTTTAAATTTTGCGACATTCTACCACTGACGAGCTACAATTTATTTGACAAACACTAAGCACTTAGAGAGTGGAAGAAAAACTCAAAATCGTGTTGTTGTTTTTTTTTTTTTTTTCAAATGTGGGGATTGGGTAGACACAACTATGGATTTGTCAAGCCAAGATCTAAGGTAAGGATGGACACATCTGTAAGTGACATTAAATGTGGGCTTCTGAAATTAGTAATTTGCATCTACCTTCTCAGTAGTTCAGTGGCTCTTGTTCTCGTAAGATAAGCTTATTTTAATAGCTCGATTTTTTTATATTAATCTATCCAGAACGTTTACATGAGGGACATACTTTGTCTAGAGGTTGTGGTCACACATGCTGTCTTCTGAAAGCACACTGATTGATTCACAGTGTCTGGCATACTGGAGAATGAGGTGATATGAGGTAAAACAGATGTCCAAAAAAGGAGAGATCAGGTCACAATAGGGCGAAGAATTTGCTAGTGAGGAGGAACAATTAATCAGTGAATTAAATTAGAGTTCATGTCATCAAGCCTGGAGTCTGGTATCTTCTAAATCTAACCGAGATTGCTTGATTGAATTAGAAAAAAAATTGTATGGACCAGAATCATGTCTGATCATTGATTGCTGGTGGTGGAAGGGATTAATCAAACGACTAATTTTACGTGATGACCCATAAGAATAAATATTTAACCCAAATCTATCTGGAGATTTCAACGATTTTCATTTGAGTCTTTATAGTTCATTCCCTCAAGTTTATACGTGAGAGACAGCATCCAAAGGCTTTAAAAATGTATAGGGTTTTTATGATGCTGAAAAGACCTTTTCAAAATAAATTATGCATATTGTCTGTTCAGAGAGGAAGAGGACTAGAACTGTAGTGCCACTTACAGGAAGTAGCAATCCTAAAAGTCAATATCGATCCTCTAACGAGCCTTGTCACATGACTTAGGATCAAAGCCAAAACCAAAATCTCAATTTGCAGACAAACTGTGTTTCGGGGTACTTTCCCTCTTCAGTGCAAAGTGTGAGATCTGGTTTAGCTATGAGAGAGGCTGTCTGACCAGGATCCAAGGGGTAACATTTCTCCTTGCTGAGAGTGACATGTCAAATCTGACATTCCAAGATGAGGAAACTTTTAAGCCTAGCAATGATCCTCTGGGAAATATGCAAATTAATTATAAAAGCTGCAGCTAAGTAGAAATAAGTTAAAGGCATTTGACCCTCAGACACGTGTCAACTCATTCAGTTGCATACAAAATGTAAAGTAATGTTGTGGCAAAATTGTATTTCAAAGTAGAACAAGTTAAAATGTATGGTGTTGATAGGAGATGAGGATTGTCTTCACAAGGGTAAATATAAAGGTGGCTCAAATAGTAGTTAAACTAGAAGAAGAGGGGACGGGAAGAAAAACATTAGACTCGAACAAAGACGACCCAGGAAAACATACTCAGAAGGGAGGTAAGAACATTTCTAAAACAATCCACAGTGAGGAGATTGGAACAAAACAAAATCCTCTAAACTGCATGCTCGCAAACGCCAGAAGCCTGACAAACAAGATGGAAGAACTAGAAGCAGAAATATCTACAGGTAACTTTGACATAGTGGGAATAACCGAGACATGGTTAGATGAAAGCTATGACTGGGCAGTTAACTTACAGGGTTACAGTCTGTTTAGAAAGGATCGTAAAAATCGGAGAGGAGGAGGGGTTTGTCTCTATGTAAAGTCTTGTCTAAAGTCCACTTTAAGGGAGGATATTAGCGAAGGGAATGAGGATGTCGAGTCCATATGGGTTGAAATTCATGGAGGGAAAAATGGTAACAAAATTCTCATTGGGGTCTGTTACAAACCCCCAAATATAACAGAAAGCATGGAAAGTCTACTTCTAAAGCAGATAGATGAAGCTGCAACCCATAATGAGGTCCTGGTTATGGGGGACTTTAACTACCCGGATATTAACTGGGAAACAGAAACCTGTGAAACCCATAAAGGCAACAGGTTTCTGCTAATAACCAAGAAAAATTATCTTTCACAATTGGTGCAGAATCCAACCAGAGGAGCAGCACTTTTAGACCTAATACTATCTAATAGACCTGACAGAATAACAAATCTGCAGGTGGTTGGGCATTTAGGAAATAGCGACCACAATATTGTGCAGTTTCACCTGTCTTTCACTAGGGGGACTTGTCAGGGAGTCACAAAAACATTGAACTTTAGGAAGGCAAAGTTTGAACAGCTTAGAGATGCCCTTAATCTGGTAGACTGGGACAATATCCTCAGAAATGAGAATACAGATAATAAATGGGAAATGTTTAAGAACATCCTAAATAGGCAGTGTAAGCGGTTTATACCTTGTGGGAATAAAAGGACTAGAAATAGGAAAAACCCAATGTGGCTAAACAAAGAAGTAAGACAGGCAATTAACAGTAAAAAGAAAGCATTTGCACTACTAAAGCAGGATGGCACCATTGAAGCTCTAAAAAACTATAGGGAGAAAAATACTTTATCTAAAAAACTAATTAAAGCTGCCAAAAAGGAAACAGAGAAGCACATTGCTAAGGAGAGTAAAACTAATCCCAAACTGTTCTTCAACTATATCAATAGTAAAAGAATAAAAACTGAAAATGTAGGCCCCTTAAAAAATAGTGAGGAAAGAATGGTTGTAGATGACGAGGAAAAAGCTAACATATTAAACACCTTCTTCTCCACGGTATTCACGGTGGAAAATGAAATGCTAGGTGAAATCCCAAGAAACAATGAAAACCCTATATTAAGGGTCACCAATCTAACCCAAGAAGAGGTGCGAAACCGGCTAAATAAGATTAAAATAGATAAATCTCCGGGTCCGGATGGCATACACCCACGAGTACTAAGAGAACTAAGTAATGTAATAGATAAACCATTATTTCTTATTTTTAGTGACTCTATAGCGACAGGGTCTGTTCCGCAGGACTGGCGCATAGCAAATGTGGTGCCAATATTCAAAAAGGGCTCTAAAAGTGAACCTGGAAATTATAGGCCAGTAAGTCTAACCTCTATTGTTGGTAAAATATTTGAAGGGTTTCTGAGGGATGTTATTCTGGATTATCTCAATGAGAATAACTGTTTAACTCCATATCAGCATGGGTTTATGAGAAATCGCTCCTGTCAAACCAATCTAATCAGTTTTTATGAAGAGGTAAGCTATAGACTGGACCACGGTGAGTCATTGGACGTGGTATATCTCGATTTTTCCAAAGCGTTTGATACCGTGCCGCACAAGAGGTTGGTACACAAAATGAGAATGCTTGGTCTGGGGGAAAATGTGTGTAAATGGGTTAGTAACTGGCTTAGTGATAGAAAGCAGAGGGTGGTTATAAATGGTATAGTCTCTAACTGGGTCGCTGTGACCAGTGGGGTACCGCAGGGGTCAGTATTGGGACCTGTTCTCTTCAACATATTCATTAATGATCTGGTAGAAGGTTTACACAGTAAAATATCGATATTTGCAGATGATACAAAACTATGTAAAGCAGTTAATACAAGAGAAGATAGTATTCTGCTACAGATGGATCTGGATAAGTTGGAAACTTGGGCTGAAAGGTGGCAGATGAGGTTTAACAATGATAAATGTAAGGTTATACACATGGGAAGAGGGAATCAATATCACCATTACACACTGAACGGGAAACCACTGGGTAAATCTGACAGGGAGAAGGACTTGGGGATCCTAGTTAATGATAAACTTACCTGGAGCAGCCAGTGCCAGGCAGCAGCTGCCAAGGCAAACAGGATCATGGGGTGCATTAAAAGAGGTCTGGATACACATGATGAGAGCATTATACTGCCTCTGTACAAATCCCTAGTTAGACCGCACATGGAGTACTGTGTCCAGTTTTGGGCACCGGTGCTCAGGAAGGATATAATGGAACTAGAGAGAGTACAAAGGAGGGCAACAAAATTAATAAAGGGGATGGGAGAACTACAATACCCAGATAGATTAGCGAAATTAGGATTATTTAGTCTAGAAAAAAGACGACTGAGGGGCGATCTAATAACCATGTATAAGTATATAAGGGGACAATACAAATATCTCGCTGAGGATCTGTTTATACCAAGGAAGGTGACGGGCACAAGGGGGCATTCTTTGCGTCTGGAGGAGAGAAGGTTTTTCCACCAACATAGAAGAGGATTCTTTACTGTTAGGGCAGTGAGAATCTGGAATTGCTTGCCTGAGGAGGTGGTGATGGCGAACTCAGTCGAGGGGTTCAAGAGAGGCCTGGATGTCTTCCTGGAGCAGAACAATATTGTATCATACAATTATTAGGTTCTGTAGAAGGACGTAGATCTGGGGATTTATTATGATGGAATATAGGCTGAACTGGATGGACAAATGTCTTTTTTCGGCCTTACTAACTATGTTACTATGTTACTATGTTACTATGTATGGTAATAGAGGGGAGCTTTTCATTTTCGAGTGACGAATGTGGACATTTTGGAAACAATACAATAAAAACAAATGGTTAGAGTGGCAGTAGCTAGTATGTGATACTATGGTTCATGCTTGTTATTAATGTCACTCTGGGTCCCCTTTTTTGTATGACTGGAGGATATTATAGGATTTATTGTATCTTCAGTCAATTCCTTGTCCATTTTGATTTCCAGTCTAGTCATTGTGGCTCATAATGAAAAAATTATTTGAGCATTTCTGTGCTTTTTCACACTTCCAGAATATCTATTTTACCCTTCGTAATCATGTAGTTCTTCAAATTCTTTGCATTCCTGGCAAAATATCTTAGCTTGCAAAAGCTAAAGTTATTGTAATATGTCTGCTCACATATTATAACTCTGAGATGGGAAGACTGCAGTTTTATTATATATTATCCTTCCATTTACTGTTTTTTTCCTGGTTACGATTCAGACAATTTTTTTCCCTTCATCATGACAGGACTGCACATGAGATGGCATCCGCCCCCCAGGAACAAGAAACCTGCAGCAAAGATAAAAGAAGGGGGCGGCACCTCTCTCCTCTGTTTTGGTTTCCTGTTCCTGCAAGTGGATGCTTGTGGTCCGCGGTGTGGGGGCAGCTGGGTGTGGTGGCGAGCATCCATCATCTCGGCCTCCTGGGGGCTGCCATGTGCGCACATCATCATATCGGCGGCCGCTCCTGTCAGGAGGCTGGGCCGGGAAGGGGCGTGTCCGTCACGACTCTGGTGCATGGGACAGCTTCTGGTCGTACAGGAAGTGACGTGTAAACGCTGGGGGAGACTGTGCTGGACACTTCTGGGAGGGAGTTGCTCCAGAGGCGCGCACACCGCTCCTACCAAATAAAGTAAAGATGGATGTGGCAGCAGCTTCTCATGGAAGCACGGCGGAACCCGGAACGGAATCGTGTATACCGGATGAAGAAGTGAACCCACAGGCTACCGGGGTACCCAGGGTCTTGGATGGGTGAGTGCCTTTGTAAGGCAAAACATGTGAGTAATGACACCTCTGTATCATGTTTAAGAGAATTAACCCCTTCTGATGACTCAGACCTGTACTCCTTGGACGAGGAATATGGCCACCCTTATTATTTATCCGAAGATATTGGAAAATTACTCAAGCTTGTTTGGGCTACAATGGGGGTGGAAACACTTGGGAGCAAAGAACAATTCAGGATTCCTTGTTTAGTAACCTGGAGGGGAAGAAACGCAGAGTTTTTCCCTTTCATGATGATATCCTAAATTTGACTAAAAGGGAGTGGAAAAAGACAAACCAAAAGATGTCCATCCCGCAGTCACTGAAACACAAACACCCATTTGACGAGGATGTCAATGAGAAATGGGAAAAGGCTCCTAGACTGGATGCTGCTATCGCTATTACCTCTGAAGTGGTAGCCCTACCATTTGAGGACATGGGTGCCTTAAAAGATCCCCTTGACAAAAAAGTGGATGCCTTTCTAAAGTCAGCTTGGGAAGCATCGGCATGGTCATTTAAACCTGGGGTAGCCGCCACTTGTACAGCTGGTGCTATGGTCAACTGGTTAGAGGAATTAAGTGAGCAGATAAAAAAACAAATGCCCAAGAGAGAGGCTACTGAAAGCAATACCCTCCTTGCAAGGAGCGGCAGGGTTCCTAGCGAATGCCGCAGTTGACTCCGTCCGATGTGCCGCAAAGCACTGTGGTTAAAAAAACTGGACCGCAGACTTTCAATCGTAAGTTAAACTCTGTGCAGTTCCTTGTGAGATACAGTACCTCTTTGGGAAAGCATTGGATGAAATCCTAGAAAAGGCGTCAGACAACAAACTATTTCCGCCACCCCCCTTCTCTAGACGTCGTTGGGATAACCCTCGCTTGTCCTTTCGAGGGTCCGGGAATAGAGGGGGCTGAGGCTGATCAGACGACAGATCCATGCAGGGCAGACCCTGGAGATAGAGCAAAAATAGAGTTCCTCTTCAGTAAGCCTCCCCCTAAATCAGATCCTAAACACCAATGACGCCAGAATTTTGGTGGGGAGAAGACTTCTATTTTTTTGTCCACCAGTGGGCAACATTACCAGCCTCACAGTGGATAACCAACCTGTTATCCGAAGGCATGCAGCTAAATTTCCTCAGCCCCCCCACCGCAACGGATGATAGTAACTCATGTAGCCAACAAAAATCAAGCCACACTAGAGAGGTTCATCTCCTCATACAAAAGAAAGTACTGATAAAAGTGCCACACCAAGAAATAATGAAAGGATTCTACTGCACCTTTTTCCTCATGCCAAAGTCAGATGGCTCACTGAGGACAATATTCAATTTAAATGCAATGAATCGCTATATCCGGGTGGAGAGTTTCAAAATGGAAACTCTAAAGTCAGCAGTAAGACTACTCGATCCAGGCTGCTACATGGCAGTAATAGATCTCACAGATGCTTACTACAATGTACCAATTTCTGTGGAACATCAGCAGTACCTAAGATTTGTAGTGAAGATTGCACAAGTCCCCACTCTTTTCCAACACAAATGTCTCCACTTCGGGGTGTCAATAGCCCTGCGTACATTCACAAAAATAATTTCCAAAGTGCATCCTTTGTGAGAAGAGAAAATAAGGTACTGGTACCTTATTTGGACGACTTTCTCGTTGTGGCAGACAACAAGGAAAATTGTGCAAGGACTGTTGCGAGAGTGCTGGAGATACTATCCAGGCTGAGCTGGATACTAAATTTAAAAAAATCAAGGTTAGTTCCAGCTCAGGTACAGGATTCAATTGAATTCAGCCAGACAAGAGTGTGTCTTCCCAGAAAGGAAAATTCGGACCATTCAGCAAAAAATAAAACAGGTGCAACCCGGTCAGCCCATCTCGATAGGAGGGGCGATGTCACTGTTAGGTATCCTAACAGCAACAATCCCAGCGGTCCAGTGGGCGCAAGTCCATACGCAAGAGTTACAATAGTAGATTCTATCTGAGCAGGCAAAGCCACCGTACAGCTTGAATCGGAAGATTCTTCTATGACCACGAGTGCAGGACTAGTTAATGTGGTGGCTAAGCACCAAAAACTTAAACGCTGTACCTTGGTCGGTGCGGAACCCAGTGGTGCTGACTACGGATGCAAGTCCATTGGGTTGGGGAGCACACTTGGCAGGTCGAATCCTACAGGACCAATGGGAACCCTCAATGAGGGCAGCATCCTCCAACCTAAAAGAGTTTACAGCAGTGAGGCGGGCAGTTCTTTAGAGGAAGTCCAAGGAAAACATGTGGCAGTATTATCCGACAACAGCACGACTGAAGCTTACATAAATTGGCAAGGGGGCACAAGGTCAGCATCCATGATGGCAGAAGCCTAAGAGCTGTTCATATGGACAGAAAACAACCTATTGTCCCTGTCCGGTACACACTTGAAAGGGACGGAAAATCTTGTAGCAGATTTCCT
The DNA here is from genome assembly GCF_032444005.1 of Ranitomeya imitator. Lineage (NCBI taxonomy): Eukaryota > Metazoa > Chordata > Amphibia > Anura > Dendrobatidae > Ranitomeya > Ranitomeya imitator. Next base: position 104,931,810 of record NC_091282.1, on the reverse strand, counting down.
AAGCCGTCATGTTTTACATCAGGGAGAATGGTCCCTGAATCAGGAAATATTTAGAAAAATCTGTGCCATTTGGGGCACGCCAGAAGTGGATCTGTTTACCACAAAAAAATTGGAAGGTAAACAAGTTCTACTCCCTAAATCCAAGAGAACACCCAGAGGGAGTAGATGCACTTCTATACCGCCAGAAGTTTCATCTGGAGTATGCGTTCCCCCAATTCCATTAATCACAATAGTCCTGAAAAAAATTTGAGAAGACAAGACACATGTAATCCTTGTTGCACCCTTTTGGCCAAAAAGGGCATGGTTCATATGGCTCAGACGCATGTCTATCTCGGACCCATGGATCCTCCCAGATATCCCCAATCTCTTGAACTAGGGTCCAGTAGAACATCCTCAGGTGCACAGACTGAATCTCACTGCCTGGAACTTGAGAGGGGACTTCTATTAGCAAAGGGTTCTCGGACCCTTTAGTAACCACTCTGCTCGCTAGCAGGAAAAAGGTTACGTCGAACAAGTACCCAAAAATTTGGGTAAGATTCCTGGAATTTTCAGGATGGCAGTTTTCCGAAACAAGCCAAGAAATTCCGGAATTTCTCCAAAAAGGGCTAGAAAAAGGATTATCTACCAGCACCCTAAAAGTGCAAGTCTCTGCACGGAGTGCGTTATTTGACCAAAAACTTGCTGATCACCATTGGGTCTAAAGGTTCATTCGAGCCTCCTTTACAGCCAGACCCTCAAAATCACTACCCAAGGTAGTTCTCTGGGATCTAAATCTAGTTTTAAATGCCCTAACTTCTCCTTTTGAGCCTCTTCTATTTCAATAATGGAATTGACACTGAAGACAGTTCTCCTGGTTGCCCTGACTTCAGCTCGACGTACCTGTGAGCTGCAAGCTATATCAGTAAATTCCCCCATATTCTACCTTTAGAGTAATTATAAAGACTGACCCGGCCTTCCTTCCCACGGTCAATTCAAAATTTCACAGGTACCAGGAAATAATTTTGCCCTCATTTTGTGCCAACCCAAAATCCCAGGGAGAGCAAACCTTCCATTGTCTAGATGTCAGACATTGCCTGCTCCAATATGTAGAAGCCTCAAAATCTTGGCGAAAGTCATCAGCCCTTTTTGACGCCTTTCAGGGGACAAACTGTAAAAAAGGCCTCAAAATCGACCATTGCACTGTGGCAGCATACGGTCATTTCACTTTCATATTCCTCTTCTGGACAAGTTCCCCCACTGTGGACAAGTTCCCCCACTGGGTGTAACAGCTCACTCTACAAGGGCCATAGTCACAACCTGGGCGGAAAGGGTAAATGCTTCTGTGGAACAGATTTGCAGAGCAGTGGTATGGTCTTCACCCTCCATTTTCTTCCGTCATTATAGGCTAGATCTAGGACTGTCAAAGCTTGCTTTTGGGGAAAAAAGTGTTATCTGCTGTTGTCCCACCCTAGGAGTCTTTTCTATTTCTTCCTCTCATGTACGGTGCTGTCATGGTGAAGGGAAAAAAATAATTACTTACCGGTAATTTGATTTTCCAGAGCCATGACAGCACCACATTAATTCCCGCCCTATCTTGGTGATGGTTGTGTGATGTACAAAAAAAAACAAGGGAAAATGGATAAGAGTGACGGTATGAATGTAATATACATATGTAAACTAATAAGGCTGTTATCTTGCATACTCTGAAACAAACTGAGGAGAGAGGTGCTGCCCCCTTCTTTTATCTCTGCTGCAAGTTCCTGGGGGCGGATGCCATCTCTCATATACGGTGCTGTCATGGCTCTGAAAAATCAAATTACTGCTAAGTAATTATCATTTTTCTGAACAAATAGTTGTCGATATTCTTCACAATGTTCTTCAATATATAGCGATGTATGGTCTTATAATGAGAAATGTCTATCTTATTATATCTGTGAAACACCATGAGCAGTAACTACATGATGAATTGAGAGTGTATACCAATTGACACCAGGAACAGAGGTACATTGCATTTTGTGCAGGAGCAGTATATGTTGTTCTCGTTTGCCAACTGCAAGTTTGATGTCAATGAGGCCTCATTCACATGTCAATTTCTCTCGTAGAAGTGCTACCCGTGTTTTTCTCAATAGCACTCGTACCTATGAAATTCGATGGCATAGTTCATGTCTGATTTTTTTTTTCTTCCTTAGACCAAGTGGTCTGTACAAAAGCTCCAAGACTTGTCCGATACTGATCCAAATGTTGGATCAAGCTCCAAATGCAAGTCTATGGATCTGTGAAAAATTTGGACAGTTCTCGGATACTGTCATGGATTGTTCGACAGGAGAAGCTTGAGAAACCTCTATCAGTTTGTTTTTTTTTAAATCTGAGAAAAACTGATTAAGCTAAACTCTGATGGTAAAAACTGACACTGGCCAAACTCTGGTGACACAATCAAACCACTGATGACACTTGGACCATTTGTTTGTGTATGAGAAAAATCACTGATGTCTGAATGAGCCCTAAGGTTTTAAAACATGGATAAGAATACAATTTAATATTGGTGAATCCAGTAAAAAATTTGTTTTCACATTTGTAGCCTATGGGGGCTATTCTACTGTCTGCCTATGCAGTGACATACATCTATGGTAGATGTAGGATATCCTCACGATGTATACCTCCAAGAGACAAGAAATGTGAAAAGACTGTAAGAAATAATGAGCACTAATCACCTATTCAACAGTTGCCCCTCTTGACTGCAGGACCCCTGTGCACCTGTACAAATCTTCACACTCTTTCTCTTTGATCAAACTCATATTATACTATTCTGAAATACTTTCTTTTTACAGGTAAATAACGCCATCCTTCCTATATGGGTAAGAGACCATAGCACTCAGGACATACCAACTAGGGGTGCAGAGGTTGCAGCTGCACAATTTCTTTAGAGTAACCAGATGTGAAGGGTCCGTCTATTCCATATGAGGAGACTGATAGTGGTCCTGGTAGAGCTTTTGCATTGGGGCTCAGGAGTCTCAAAATACCCATCTGTAGCCTACAATTAACCCATCTGTTGGGACTTTGGGGGTTGTTTGAGCATTGATGGTTTCTAATGACTTTGGTCTCTTGCTATTTCTGAGAAAAATTCTGCTTTTATGCAAGATTATGGTTTTACATTTTTTTTTGTTTGTTGTTGCTGGATGACTGATGAGAAGCAGATTACAAAGTGCAGTATAATTAGACTGGAAAGTCCATAAAAACTAGATGATCTTAGAATGATTGTACATGGCCAGATTGACTTGTTTTTTTGTAATCACTGGGGTCTATCCTTCAGAGGAGCGTTAAAGGTGAACACATAATGCAAAAGAAACGCTTCTCTGTTATAACTGATTTCTTCTAAAAACTGCACCGTGCCTGTTCAGGGGTTGTGTCTTATTGCAATTCAACTCCATGGAAGTAAAAGGACCTTAATCGCATTACTACACACTACCTGTTGAGACGTGGTGCTGTTTTTTTGCGAAAAGCTTTTTTTTTTAATTTTATTTAGGACAACAGTTTTTGGACGAACGTTACCAAGGATTTCCTTTTGTAATGTGTCCTAGATTGCTCCAAAATATCTCCTTCAAAGGGGTTCTTAGTCATACGATATTGGCTCTAGCCGAGCATGTGATGTGAATGAGGGTCTTTCATTTCTCCCTTGTCACATAATGGAAGTGATGAGAAGGATTTGGGTTTTTGGAATTTCAATGCCACAGTTGGTTTTCAGGGAAAATAAGCTGTGACCAAAGGAGGTACCTGGCAGCGACTTTATCGTCTCAGCCCAAGTTAGTTGAACCTTCATGTGTATGGTTGGGTTGGGAGAGATAGCTGTCTGCTGAACAAACATTTGGCTAGTAGCTATCTAGTCTGTATGGCCAGGTTTAGACAGAGAGCAAATCGAGCCCATTTGAAGATCTCGACTCTACACTGCACGCAACTGAATTGTGATTTCAGCTCTGGAGTATAACACGGGCAGTAAATCATGTATTTAGATTTAGGTGTAGTTTGTTGTGAAAAAAAACAACTGTGCTGTAGTCGCCTTTCGAGATCTAGCTCTGAGTCTTCTGTGCTGCCCCTTCTTTTCCCCTGGTTTCTGCTGTTTGTCTGCAGGGCTGACGCAATGTCAACAGCAGCGCAGCCAATCACTGAGCTCAGCACATCATGCCGCCTACATCAGCAAGGCCGCTGAGCTCAGTGATTGGCTGCAGCACTATCAATGTGATGTCAGTGCTGCTGACAAACAGAGATCCGCGGAGGCTCAGCGAGTAGAGCGAGTAAAGCGCAGTTTGTTCTTACAATGAGTTGCGCATGGGAACAGACGTTTTTGGCAGCCTGAAAACATCTTTAATTCTATGTGAAAACTCTGAAAAGTCCACAGCATGTAGGTGAGATTTGTAAACGTTTCTTCACTTTCTTGCATCTTTAATCAAATCTTTCTTACTCATTTCCAAAAACAAAGTCATTCTGACCTGTGGTTGTGCCCTAATAGTACTCAACGTTGTTAGCTTTTATAACTCATTTTAAAAACTATAATATTTTGAGCAAAGTCTTGTCAGTTTTACATTTGTTCTTGGAACAGTTAGTTACTTATTACTGCAATCCTATTATTAATTCTGACTTTTCCCTGTTTACAGACTCCTTTGGGAAGACGCAGAGTTATATTTTATGGACATAACTTATAAAGTGTGCATAAAAGCATAATATATCATTGCTCGTATTAATGCCCCAATGTGCAACTGTTTAAGTAGAAGAAAGATTATTAGAGAAAACAATTATAGCCTGGCTTAAGTGTATGAAACGTTACATGCTCCTTGCGATCTCTGCTCTGCAGTTTGACGTGTAACAGGCCCCTTATAAAATGTTAAGGTCTGTGTCCGTTTTGCAATCACAGGTGGTGTTAAATCTTGTGCATTAAACTGTTTGGCTGAAGGATATAATTTTTACACTGAACGGGCCCCTGCTGTTATAGATGGAACTCGCTGCAACGCCGATTCCCTGGATATCTGCATCAACGGAGAATGCAAGGTGACTAGTTCTAATGATTAACGATCGTATGAAACTGCCTGATTAAATCTATCCACAATCTCCTCCCTTACGTCACACGATCTGTTAAATAGCTCCTGAAATCAAACAGCCTCCTAAGGGCTGATTCATCAAGACTGGCATAAGACAAGCTTGCGCTTTGCCAGTCTTGACAGAATACACGTAGGCCACTTTATGGATTCGGCTCCTTTTCTAAGCAATTTGCGCAACTTTCTGTTCTGCCAGAAATTCTACTTCAGTCAGGTGTAATCAGGTATAAAAAAAAGCAAGCACAATGATGAATTTTACAGTGAAGAGGGCGCATAGCCATGACACGCTCCACCTCTGCTCCTTCCCAGTTTTGTGGAGCAGATTCAAGCTGGTATGAAAACGCAAAAAGATGAAACCTTTGTGACTTTTCAAAGTTTTTATGACTCTTCTGTTTAGTGAAAGCTTAGATTAATCGGCCCCATGGTTTTGATTAAGAATGTGTGTATTTATTCTACGTGAGGGAGATGCCGGCCCAAACTTCTGTTGTTTAACAGTCTTACAAACACATAGGTTTACTTGTGACTCTACCAGTAGACCCAGTAGGCTCTCTGAAAAAGTGGAGAACCCACCAGACTCCTGGAAGAGTTGTCAAATCTCCCAGGTGCTCCCAGAAGGTAAAACACAATTTAATGCTTAAAAAGATTAGGATTAGTGATGAGCGAATGTGCTCTGATAAGGTGTTATCCAAATATGCTTGTATTCTAACCCAAGGATCTTCATTGTGCTCGAAAAATATGTTTGAGTCCCCGCGCCTCCATGTCTCGCGGCTGTTTGACATCGGCAACACATGCAGGGATTGCCTAACAAACGGGCAACTTCTGCATGAGTAGCGGCTGTCGAACAGCCACGAGACATGCAGACACCTTATCCGAGCATGTTCACCCATCACTAATTATGATATGGTCATGTTCAACATTCAGTCCTTCTTGTAGATACGGCTTATAGAGCAGGAGGACCTGAGAAGATTGATATATAATTTTGTTAGAAAATATTCAGTATAACTTCTGAGACCAGAATGAACAGGACTGGATTACACAGTTAAGTGGGCGTCCTATCAGAAGTTGTACCAACTGAGATAGCTGTCGATCAGTGAGGAGGACCACCCACTGGACTCCTAGACCCAGATTGAGCAGGAAATTAAATAAAAGAATACATAATTTACATAATTTTCTTCCCTGATCCTCTCCAGAATGTCATTCTGGATTTTAAATTCATTAATATTCTATCTACATCCGCTGTCTTCTGTAAGAAGATCCTTGCCCCAAAATACCACTTTCACTAGAATATTGAATAGTCAAGATTTCTCACCATAATTTAGACTTTGGTAAATTTTGAAGTGTGGATCATTGTAATATGCCATTTATTAATTTATATTTTTAATGTATGAATTCCCTTTATGTAGCATGTCGGCTGTGATAATATTTTGAGCTCTGATGCTAAAGAAGATAGGTGCCGTGTATGTGGTGGAGATGGAAGCACCTGTGAAGCAATAGAGGGATTCTTTAATGATTCATTACCTAGAGGAGGTGAGTATCTGTAAAGAGGGTATTATAGTGCATGTATTCAAAGCCTGGAAGGAATTTTTTTCCCCCATAAGAGACACAATTATTTCTAACTTTACCTGCACACAATTATTTCTAACTTTACGTGCATAGATTTACATTGAATGGTTTAATAAGTTGAACCAGGCAGACATATCTTTTATTTCTCGAATTGTAGCAAATTATAGCGAAATACATGGCATTTTCAGTTTAAGGTACTGTTCACATGGGGAATTTGGAGAATATATACCAAACAGAACTGATGCTAACTGATTCAAGTGGAAGCAGAGGAACCTCATTAATTATTTTGTGTCCATCTGGTTTATGCCTTATGTTTGTTTCTTTGAACAATACAAAATATTCTGCATGTTATCTTTTTTTTTTTCTCCTATTCTAAAATTGGACGTATAACGGAATGCAGAACAGACCTCATATTATTCATTTTGCCCGCTCTGCTTCCATTTACCTCAATTTAAAATGGATCCGTTTGGGGCATAAACCCCACAAATGGACATGTAAAACAGAGCAATTTTGCATACCGTAATTTCCTTGCAATGCCCACTGGCAGAGTGCTCTCTTGCTGGCTTGTCACTTATCAACAGTCAGCGAGGGAGCGCACTGTCACTGTGCATTAAAAAGAATATTTCACAGTGACAAGATCCTACTGAACATACATTGGAATTTACAACCAGCGCATGATCAGTAGAGCAGAGACTAGTCCAGCCCCTTAAAGATGCCACTGTAACCTCTTCAGGGTGGGGACAGAGGCTGCAGTAGAAACCACAGCCCCTGTCCTCTGAAGTCTCAATCGAGTACCCAGCATCCACTGGGATTCTCCAAAGAAGTGCCATCAAACAGGAAGTAGTAAAAAAATTAAATAAATAAAAGCAGGTAGAGAGGGAATGGTAGGGATTTTTATAAGGCTGCTCTCGGCCTTAAAGGGAAACTGTCAGGAAAACAAACTATTTACCTGCCGTCGCATAGGTAATCTATGGTAAATATAGTCTTTAAACATGTGCAGGGGTCTAATTGGAAATGTGGCATCAGGGTGAAAATGTTATATTCTTCATGCAGACCCTTGCTTCCAGTCATCGGGGCATCACCGGAGCTGTGAACTGTCAGTGCCGAGTACACAGTGAGCACACTGTTATTCCCCACACTGCTTACCTAACACCCTGTTCCACCACATATGTGTGCAGTGTGTTGCAGCAAAGACAAGAAGGATAGTGTTAGGTCTTAGCACTGTAGGTCCTTATTAGATTGACATGGCTTTGACTAAAAAGCAGGAAATGGGTTCACCTTGTGTCAGTCTGCTGGGAGTGTGCTGGATGTTGAGCAGAGTAGTGTGTTGAAGCTGGTGAGTGACCAGCCAAAATCTCAGCTGTAGCTGATGGAAAGACGAGGCCAGAGTCTCTCACTGAATGGAGATTGCACATGTCAGCTAGGAAAGCTGAGCAGTCTGTGTGTTGGAGCTGCAGCATAACATGTCAAAGCAACAGTCTGTTCAGTGTGAACTATGCATAGAGTTGCAGAACCCTTCTGTTTGGCGCTGTAAGCTACTGGAGCTCAGGCTGAAGGGGATACCAAGACTGGTAGAACTGAACCTCTTCTGTGTATAAAGTTTGCTCTGGGAGAAAGGACTGTAACCTGTTCAGGGGAGCCCGCACTGTCATATATGTGTCCTGCTGAATTAACTGTTTAGTTGCTATTATACTTTGTGCCCAGAAGAGGCTGTTAAGATTTTCATTCCCTTGTGAATTTATGAATGCAGTAAAACTGGACCAAACCGCATTACCTGTGTTCTCTAGCTAATGCGTACCTGAGAGCGTGAACCTGTATAGTGTGCAGAGCCGATTGTCAGTCAGGGAGTGATCATACCTCACTGACTATTTACTTCGTCGCTGCACTGATGACTGGAAAAAGGGGATGCAGGGAGAGTATAACTCCATTTTCTTCCTGGTGCTGCACTCACAATTGGACTACTGCACATGTTTAATGGCTCTTTCAGATGTATGTGATAATCGGTCACAGACTGGCCGCACATCTCCTGACCTTTGCGTGACTGCTTCATATATTTCTAAGAGGCTGTCACGCTCAGGTCTGGAGATGTCGGATCGCCATGCATAGACTGGTCACACATCAGACCGATTGTCACAGACAAGAGCTGTAAGACTTTTTTTGCTGAGTGTCCCTGTAAGCAGCTGTACACTCAGACCACTGATCACTCAGGTTTGATTTTGGAGATAGGACAAGCAGCTCATGACTGTCGGAAGACTGCAATTCTTCAGGACGTCCTAGTGTTATTTAGAGACCTAGGAAAAATATAGCAATGACTCTCAGGGATGTCTTCCTAAAACCCTGGCATTTATTACCCCTAGCTCATTAATATCCACATTAAAATGTTTTCAGTGTGTGTTTGGAGTAATTTTAAAGATGATTAAACATGTTACTGGTTAGATTCCCAAAATAGGTAATTAAGCTGAGAGACTCAGTGGGCTCTCAGTCATCTGTTACAGATTGTTCCTTTGCGCGCAGTTTTTTTATGACCTACTGTATCATGCGAATTCTGATGTCTGTGTTTGTCAGATTGATGGGCTTGTAACACAATTACGAATATGCTTGATATCTAATGTAATTAAAGATAATACTGAAACTTTAACCCCTCTTTGATGCAGGCTCTGGCTCTTAGCCCGCATGTTTTCAGGCACATGACCGCTAATCTGATCAACTGCAATGTGTACTTAACAGCTGCGGATGGAATCGCAATCCACCCACGGCTGTTAACATGTTAAATGCAACTCTCAATCTATGATGGCGCCGGAAGCATGACACTAAACCCAGTCAAATGATCGCGGGATGCCGATGGGTTGACATGACAATCGGGGTTCTGCAGAAGACCCTCGTGCTAGTCATTGATGATCTGCTATGAGCGCTGCTCAGTAGCCAGTGTTAATAACAACAGATAATTTCTGCTTCACATAGCAGGGCTTTAGCTAAGCTACATATAGCACAAGCAATCAGAAGATCGCAACTTAAAGTCTCCTAAGGGGATTATTGAAGCAAGTAAAAAATAAAAAAAAATTTAACTAAAAAATTTATATAAGTTCAAATTACCGCCATTTTGCCAAATTCAAAATAAAACAATTTTTAAAAAAATCCAAAATACACATATTTGGTATCACTGCATTCATAAATGCTCGATCTATCAAAAGATAAAAAGAATTTGATTGGTAAACAGTGTAGCGAGAAAAAAATCAAACCTTCAGAATTACATTTTTTTTGTTTCCCCAACATTGCAATAAAATGCAATAATAGGCGATCATAATATCGTAACTACCCCAAAATGGTATCAATAAAAACATCAGCTCAGTGCTCAAAAAATAAACCCTCGTCCTACACCAGATCCCCCAAAATGGAGCAGATACGGGTAACTGAAAATGGGGCCATTTTTTATTTTTTGCACAAGCTTTGGATTTTTTTTCAATAAAAAAGCACCTATACATGTTTATCTGCAAACTCGTAATGACCTGGAGAATCATAATAGCAGGTCAGTTTTAGCACTTGGGGAACATGGTAAAAAAAAAAAAACTACAATTGTTGAATTGCACTTTTTTGGCAATTTCACTATACTTGGAATGTTTTTCCCGTTTTCCAGTACACTATATGGTAAAATCAATGGTGTTGTTCAAATGTACAACTCTTCCGCAAAAAGCAAGCCTTCACAGGGCCATATTGACTGAAAAATAAAAAAGTTATTGCTCTGGGAAGAAGGGTAGCAAAAATGATAACGTATAAATGGAAAATGCCAAGGTTGAGAAGGGATTAAAAACCCTTACTGGCCAGTAGGAATTTAGGATCTGAACTGTGTCTTTAGTTATACCAATCCACAGGATAAGCCATGAATGTCTGACAGATGTGGTTGCCACCTCTTTGACAATTAGTGATGTCGAGTGTGGTGGTCCCATGACCACCATGTCACCCTCTTTGCATGTCCTTTAATCTTTGACATCATTCAGTGAGCTGTCTAGGTTTTGAGGGCTTTAGATCTAGTAATAATGGGTTACGTTTGCCTCCTAGGCTACATGGAAGTCGTTCAAATTCCACGAGGCTCCGTTCACATTGAAATTAAAGAAGTTGCTATGTCAAAGAACTATATCGGTAAGTTTGGCCACGACCCACCTCATCCTGAACTCTGTCCTGGCTCCAGATCCTACCCAGTGAACAAAACCTGGATAAGGAGTTTTTATCAAGACCCGGATATAATTCCCACTCATTCATAAGACCCCCTTTCTCTGCACATAAATGTTATTAAATGCATGGCAGTCTGGCCACCTACCATACTGATGACTCTGAAGCAGTGACCTTCATCTCCTGCTCTCCAATTACAACAACTCTTCGTGAGCTTGCACCTCCCCTTGCACTAACCAGAATTTGCTGAAATCAGGCATGCAGGTTGAAGATTTTTTTTTCCAGCTCTGCTTTCTTGCATGTTGGAGCTTTCTTTTGGCGCAGGAAGAAGCGCCTTACTATATTATTAGCTGCTCACAAACAGCACTGCGTAGCTGGACCAAAAAATAAAGTCAGAAGCTTTTTTCTTTTGCTTGAATTACACTTTTGAAATAATAATGTACCTATTTCTTTCCCTGGCCTTGGCGCCATCCCCTTTATCCAGACCTTTATAAGCGGCAGGAGGATGGGGATGGTGGCGGAACATTAATGGCAGGAGTGGCAGAAGCAGGAAACGAGCAGCAAAGCCAGAAGGACAGAGCAGGAATCACAAAGAGGGTGGGATTCAGGAACTAGTATATCAGTGCCCTCCCAATTAGTACTGAAACTTGACTGGAGTCTTCTAAAGTAGTCTTAGATTGTGTGTGTGTGTGTGTGTGTGTGTAAAATATTTTTCCTGCAGATTTCACAAGGCTGTCGTGCATGTACTGAGAAACACTCTTGTAGAATATTATTGAATATTATTTGGGCACCCTAAAATTGGAATGTCCACGAGATCCCTGCAAGGTATACACTGAGCAAGTAATCTTAGATTTGTGCCTTCACTACCGTAGGATATTATTACTTTGTCCGTGAATCGTTATCTCTTCTCGTGTATTTTAGAGTAACTTAACATTTTTTTTTTGCCCTAGCACTGAAATCTGACTCCGATGACTATTTTATAAATGGCGCATGGACAATAGATTGGCCGAGGAAGTTTGATGTTGCCGGAACCGCCTTTCATTACAAACGCCCAGCTGATGAACCAGAATCACTAGAGGCCTTAGGACCAACAACAGAAAGCCTGATCGTAATGGTAAAATAACAATGTCCAGTTTCAATAAATGTCAATGCCTATCCTCGGGGGGCGTGGCTGGAAAAGAACTGGAGGGGGTGATATCAAGGTGGGGCGAAGGTGATGCCAAGCAGCCGCTCTGCTTGACTGGTGTTTTAGATACAGGGCTGGAACAACAAACGGAATCTTTGCCCCAGGTGAAGGAAAATCTAACCATTCCTCTGCTTGTCCTAGCGGTACCATGTCATTATTCAGGGTCTGACTAGCTTCAGGTATATAATACTGTATTCATGGATCTCAGAAATATCTATTTTTTTTTCTTTTTTTCCCCCTACAATTACTTTATTTCCATAGTAAATAATAAGCAAGAAAACACAGAAAACTATGGGACACCATGTTAATATATCATATAGTAAATATAAGCGTAACCCATAGTATATTGCGGGACGTACACGGACACACTGAAGTCCATAAAGAGAACACCACTAATATAAATCAGTGTACAAATGTCCAGAGACTGACACCAAAATAAATGAAAAAGTTTATTAATCATATAAAAAAGACCCATAGACAGCACACATGGTAAGGGATAAATGGACACTCCCACAAACAGTGGGAGTGTCCGTTTATCCCTTACCATGTGTGCTGTCTATGGGTCTTTTTTATATGATTAATAAACTTTTGCATTTATTTTGGTGTCAGTCTCTGGACATTTGTACACTGATTTATATTAGTGGTGTTCTCTTTATTTCCATAGTGAACATTACAAATACTTTCGGACTAATGTTTGCAGTTGTACAACCGGCCTTTTATGGTCAGTAAACATTACTCTTACGCCTTCAGTGAAGCAGGAAATTTCACTGACTTGTACATTGGAGATATTCCTTTTGGCTTTGCTAAAAATTACTTAACTTGGTAATTTAATTTGCTTAGAAGATCCAAAGCGCACACAGAATGATAACAGTATAAAATAAGAGGTGGTTGTAAAAGTTGCAGTAGATTTTATTACAAAAAGCAACATTGGACTAAAATCGTAACTTGGACTGTGGAGAGCTCCAAATATTGTTTTTCAAAGGGTTTATGAAAAAAAAAAATTATTAAAATACATATTTTTTTTCCCAGATTTTACTTCAAGAACAGAACATGGGAATACGATACAAATTTAATGTCCCCATCACTCGAACGGGCAGTGGAGATAATGAAGTAGGATTTTCTTGGCATCACTTGCCTTGGTCGGAGTGTTCAGCCACCTGTGCTGGAGGTAGGATGTCACCGTGTCACTTTGAACTTATCAAGGCTAAAGTGTCATTTCTTGGCAACAAAAAGTAGCTTATTTTGTTCATATGGTGTTTTGGGAGGTTTTATTATTTTACGCTGTTCTTGCCACATTGACAAAGTGGATATAGTTAACTATGCAATTATCTTTTAAGCTATTTTATGAATTTGTGATTTTCTTTAAGTTGCATTTCTTACGAGTTTGTTAGCACAAGTGGAAAAAAAGCTGTACAAAAAATTGATATATATATAAAGATCTAGCAAATTTATCAAATTATTTTATAAATTTGGTGAAAATAATGGCAACGCAAACAAAAGTGACTTTGGAAATTTTCCTCTTGATGAATTTCCTTCCCCCGTCTCTTTAAGATAGAACATGTGCATGGTACCTAGCAATTATGCATGAATCTTAGTATTGGTAGGCTTAATGTCGTCTGCCCCTCTCCATTGTGCAGAACAGGACTAACTTTTCAAGGTACCCATTTATCATGGATAACTGCCAGATCAACACTCATCCATCTGACTCTTCGGTTAGAAACCATTGGCATTGGATTCTCTTCATAGGGAACAAAGATATCAGGATTAAAACTTAAAAAAAAACCTTATTTGTCCCCAACATCATATGTCAGAGAAAAATTTGGAGACCTCCATACACATTAGAAGGTCAGGCTTTACTCCAGTATTCCTCAGAATCCAGTTGACCTCTTTTGGACATATTTCCTTTATCTTGATAAGGTCTTGAGACAGAATAAGCATCCTTTGTCCCATAAACAAAGTACATTTTCAGTGATTAATTCCACTTTTGGATTTGTTCAACAACAATGTTCATGTGCTGAGATAATCTTATAAATGTGGCCCTACTATGTATGGGTAGTGATGAGCCAACATGCTCGGATTACGTCTTATCCGAGCACACTCTGATATATTTGAGCGTGATCTTATATTATGTTCGTGTCCCCGCAGCTGCATGATTTGTGCCTGTTCGTTACACGATCCCCACATGTGTTCAGGCTGTCTAACAGCTGCAGATCATGTAGCCGCAGGGACTCTAACATAGTCTTCAAGCACTCCCGGATGATAACATTCAAGCATGGTCGGACAAGACATTATCCGAGCATGCTTGCTCATCACTATTGAACACGTCACCGATTTTCTAAGTAAGTAAATATATTTCTAAAGGTGCTATTGACATGAAATTCTCACCAGATACCTGTAGCAGTCCATCCAGTCCACACAGGATAAGACCTCAAACCATAGATGTCCATGAATTAAGTCATGTGTAATAATGAGAAATGACACAGATACAGTATTTGTATTTCAATCTAACCTCTTTAGACAAACGGTTGAGTTTTTTTTATGTTGACCATAGAGAAAAGTTGAGAATCACACCCCCCATGTCTAAGGCTACGTTCACATTAGCGTTGCGTGCCGGTGCGTCGGCGACGCAACGGCGACGCAACGCACGACGCACCAAAAAACGCGCGCAAACGCACGCAAAAACACTGCGTTTTGCGACGCTTGTGTCGTTTTTTGACGAAAATCGGACGCACGAAAAATGCAACTTGTTGCATTTTCTTGCGTCCGACGCTAGCGTCGAAAACGACGCACGTGTCGGAAAACGCAACAAAAAAAACGCACGCGTCCCCCATGTTAAACATAGGGGCGCGTCGCCGCTGCGTCGCCGACGCAACAGCGACGCACATTAGCGGAACGCTAATGTGAACGTAGCCTAACAAGGCTAGATTTTTCTACAGAGAAGAGGGGACCACATCGCAGGAACAAAAAAAAAACATGTACCATGCTTGGAGATCTATTGCTACCTTTGACGAACCCTTTAAGAATGAAATACATTTTGTGAGGATGAGAATATGTGAAATGAGTGAAAATACTTTCTCATAGCAGCATAACTGTTTAGGAATCATTTGATACCACACCGATTATATGTTATTTACATGTCACTCTACATGGTTCTCTAGAATTGGTATCACTCGTATTTTGAAGTGATCGAGGCATGGTTTGGGGTTTTTTTATGGACGTAAACAGTTATTTTTCCTTTCATTGACCGCAAACTGCAGTCTTAAGATTAATAAACTTTACATGAAAAAAACCAGAGGAATTAAAACAGAGAAGCTAAACAGTGATCAAATTCTCATATTACTCCTTTATACAGTACATGGTAGTGCTCCTCTAAGTAGAAGAGATCTGGCTCTCTAGTAGGTAACATTGCCTGGCCTAGAAGTCTCAACGAGGAGAAACAGTAGACTTCTTTACAAAAAGTTGCATAATGACGACTACACGAATTGGTTGTCTTGATACATTCTAATCTGCGACAGACAAACATGAGCAGCTAGCACTTAAGCCTTTGTCTCATTTGTGATGTTTTCCTAAAAGCTGGTCTGGTGGGATTCTTTATTTATTTATTTAGCCTGACCTTTGGCGAAATACCGAGACGAGATAATTCTTCCCCTAACTAGAGCGGACTGTTTGGGGTGATACGGATTAGGTTGGTTCTGTTTGTGTTTGAAGTTTGGTTTGTTTTGACTCCTTAGGTTGTGGCCCTCGGACAGCTGTCCACTGTTCTTTTATAACTAATGGGACACAACAAAAGCAGTTGCTCCCTGAATTCAGATCGATTACTGTGATCCTTTGCAGTTAATGGGCCTGATTTGTCATTTGCGATTTATTTTTTTATTTTTATTTTTTTTTTTTTAAAGCCTCTTATCTTTTTCTTTTTTATCTTGTTGTATTCGCTGATGTTTTTGGCACCAAATTCTTCAAACTATAGCAATGCATTTTATTTTTGTTTTTACCTGTTTTTTTTTTGTGTTGTTTTTTTTCGACACTTAAGCACAAGCAGTCGCAAATTTTCAAAAAACTAGCGCATTCATCTCCACCAAAAAAAGCTTTAGTTCAGGCAGGAACTGAAGTGAGATGCTCCGAGAACATTGGAGGTTTGATAAGTCAGATTTCATGAATCTGTCTAAAACATCTGGAGATGTCGAGAAAAATAAAAAAAAGATGACTTAGAAATGAGAGACAACTTAAAAAGTGGCTCAAAACATATCGAGACTAAAGGCAAATACTAAATCCATTTATAAAGAGAAAAGTAAATTACTCTAGAAGATTGGATAAACGGCGATGATGAATCGGAACTAATATTTGTGCCGGTATATTGTATGAGCAATAGCAAGTCATTTTTGAAAATCATTTTGTGATTTTGGGAATGGCCACCGCTCCATTCTCCTTCCTATAGAAATGCATGCTCAGCTTTGCTGGATGAGTGTGTAATCTGTATGGGAAGAGTCTAGTAACCCTTGGGCAAACCCTGATGGCAGCAGCTTATTGCTCACAGAATAGAAGATTTAGCCAGCTGAAATTCAAGTGCTGATCCCTTTTTTCCCCAAGGGCTGATGTCAGGAGACTACCATGAACTTAAACTACCGACCCCATCAAAATAGTTGGGTTCAGCATATACACATCTAATATGTTTAGCCAGACATTGAATAAGAGCTTCTAGCTTTATACCAATACAGGAGGAAATATGCAGGATATAGAGAAGTGCTCAGGTTATATTTTGTAAGTATTCTAGGTAACTCTAATGACTAGAGCCGCTCATGTTCTCATATTCTCTGGTTGTCAATTACATATTGCAGCCTTATCAGGTCTTCCAGCTGGAGTGACTACAGGCAATAACGGCTTGTAACATATTCACCCCATCTGATAGCACTCTGCTTTAACAGGCCCAGTGTGATGTGCTTTCGTCATGCGAAATTAAAGCCAAACTCGTGCATTTATCCAATTTATGTACAATTGCATGCATAAGCAAGTTATGTCAGCAGCAGATGTTACATGCTTGTATTTGCACTGTATGAAGTCTGCTGTGCGAGACACTGAGTCTACTGGATCAGCGAGTACTAACATGAGGAAGTGAGAATATTCACCAATACTGTGAGATATTACTGATATGCATGTTCTACTATACTGTACTTGTTCTTGTCACCATTTTGTGCTTATTAATTTTGCTACATATAGTTATAGGGTGTCAAAGCCTTTTTTCTTTTCTTTTTTTTTTAAATACAATTCCATATCAGTCATGTCTTCAACCAGTAATTAGTGATGCATTGGTCATGTCTTCAACCAGTAATTGGGTGATGCATTGGTCATGTTTTCAACCTGTAATTGGGTGATGCATTGGTCATATCTTCAACCTGTAATTGGGTGATGCATTGGCCATGTCTTCAACCTGTAATTGGGTGATGCGTTGGTCATGCCTTCAACTAGTAATTGGGTGTGATGCGCTGGTCATGTTTTCAACCAGTAATTGGATGATGCATTGGTCATGCCTTCAACTAGTAATTAGGTGATGCATTGGTCAGGTCTTCAACCAGTAATCAGATGATGCATTGGTCATGTCTAGTGTTGAGCCACCTCCCTAGTGTTCGCGTTCGGTTCGTCGAACTTGGACGTGTTCGACGAACACCGTCGAACCCCATTGAAACCAATGGCAGGCAAACACAAACACATACAAACACATAGAAAACACCTTAAAAGGTGTCCAAAAGCTGACAAACTGCTCAGAAGACACAACAAACACATGGGAAAAGTCACAACTACATATAGTCATGCGAACTGAAAAGAGGTGGGGGAGTAAAGGGAGGAGGAGACACAGATATAGGCATGTCAGGCCCTTCTAAAATGAAGAAAGGCTGGAGTAAAATCTAAAATCACCCTACCAACACCCAGACGTCGTGACAAAAATAAAAAAAAATAAAAATATCTTTAGGTAGAATGGCGGCGGGTCCATTCAGAACACTTTCCTTAGAAGACGTAGTGGTACCCCCATTGGGAGTTGTGCCAAAAAAGGAACCCAATTCATTCAGACTAATCCACCATTTGGCATATCCAAGGGGCGGGTCAGTAAATGACAACATCGACACGGAACCAAGTACAGTACTATATACTGTGCCTCCTTTGACGAGGCAATCAGGCGTGTCAAGAAGTTGGGAAGGGGCACCCTAATGGCCAAAACAGACATTGAGGGGGCGTTCCGGTTACTACCCGTGCCTCCAAATAGTGTCCTCCCATTGGGCTGCTTCTGTGAAGAAGCATACTACATAGATCGCTGTTTGCCCATGGGGTGCTCCATATCCTGCTCACTATTTGAGGCATTTAGTAGCTTCCTCGAATTTGTCGTCATGGACGTTTGTAAGGCGGCACGTATTATCCATTACCTCGACGACTTCTTATGCCTGGGCCCAAAAGATTCGCCACAGTGTGAATACACGCGGTAGTCCACCTGTGAGAATGAGCGAGCTGGAGGGAGAGTGGACACCCCAGAGCCGAGTGGTTAGATTGAGAAATGAAGAAGGCGGTGTAGCTTGCTTCATGGGTAGGGTACTCTGCTGAGTAGCAGAAATTGGTACTAGGCCCAAAAGGATTTCCTGGGCCAGATGCCGTTAAAAAAATAGTACTTAGGTAAACAGGCGGTATAGCTTGCTTCATGGGTGAAGTACGCTGCTGAGTAGCACAAAATTCTACTAGGCCCAAAAGGATTTCCTGGGCTAGATGCCATTAAAAATAGTACTTAGGTAAACAGGCGGTGTAGCTTGCTTCATGGGTGGGGTAATCTGCTGAGTAGCACAAAATGCTATTCGCTCCAAAATGATTTCCTGGGCTAGATGCAGTTAAAAATTAGTAATTAGATCAACAGGCAGTGTTGGTTGTTTCATGGGTGGGGTACTCTACTGAGTAGCACAAAATGCTATTCGGTACAAAATGATTTCCTGGGCTAGATGCCGTTACAAAATAGTACTTAGGTAAACAGGCAGTGTAGCTTGCTTCATGGGTGGGGTGCGCTGCTGAGTAGCACCAAATTCTACTAGGCCCAAAAGAATTTCCTGAGCTAGATGCCATTAAAAAATAGCACTTAGGTAAACAGGTGGTGTAGCTTGCTTCATGGATGGGCTACTTTGCTGACTAGCAGACACTGAAGCTTTGGAGCAGACCTCTGAATCCCAGGCCATAGTAAGAGTAAACAACTCTGCAGACGACCCCACCCACCTGGAATTGACGATTGGCAACATCATGTAAAACACAGCAAGGTGACTCCAAAAAGAGTCTCCAAAAATTCGGCCACAAACACCACTTAAGTGGCATCAATTTCACCAGAGTTTTTTTAAAACGGTTGGTGAGGTGATTTTCAAAAATCATCAAGCTTTTAGTCTCCCCAAGATGACACAGGGGTAGAAAAGTCTTTGCGGATCCAGGATTTGTTCATCTTGATGAACGTTAGTCTGTCTACAATGTCACTGGACAGCCGCGTGCGCTTATCCGTCAGCACACCACCAGCAGCGCTGAACACACGTTCAGAGAGAACACTGGCTGCGAGGCACGACAAGACCTCCAAGGCGTGAGTGGCGAGCTCAGGCCATTTTTCAAGATTGGAAGCCCAAAATGAGCAAGGGTCCAGTTCCACAGTCATAACATCGAAGTTAACTTGGAGATACTCTTGTACCTTCCTCTCTAGGCATTGGCTGTGCATCAGACATCTTTTCTCCTGTGGCCTTGCAAAGGATGGTCTAAAACAATCTTGAAATGATTGGAAAAAATTGCTGTTACCACCAGATACGATGTTACTGTTACAGTTTGAGTGATGACTCGATAGTCCCACGTTTGGCAAGTTAGAACTCGGAGATTGACTACGTGCACCACTGGTGTTTTGTGGAAAAGCAGATGTTAGATTCTGTAACAGTCTCTGCTGATACTCCTGCATGCGTGAATCCCTTTCTATGGCAGGAATTTACTGTTGTACCAGGGATCTAAGAGTGTGTCAACCCAGTAGTCAGCATTACTTCGGATTCTGACAATCCGAGGGTCATGTTGCAGGTAGTGCAGCAAGAAGGCACTCATGTGTCTTGCGCATCCAGGAGGACCAAGTCCTTGTTGTCTTGGTGGTGGTGAGGTGAGAATTATGCTTCCTTCCTCTGCCCTCTCACCCCAACCTCGCACAACAGAAATTTGATCAAGGTCTCCCTCATCTGATGAGTCTTCCATGCCCAGTGCCAGTTCGTCCTCCACTTCTTCTTCGCCTCCTTCACCTTCCTCAACAGTTTTGCTGCTACCATGCGCCCTCAGTAATCCCTCTCCCCCAGCCTCCAATGCCTGCTGCCTTGGTGCTGCCAACAGTCTGGACCTTGGAGATATGATCCCTTCCGCATACGACTCCTCCTGTTCCTCCTCCTCCTCCTGCTCTTGTTCCACCACCTGACTCCGAATACTGCTTAAGGTGTGCTCCACCATGTAAATCACCGGAATGGTCATGCTGATAATGGCATCGTCAGCACTAAACATCTTCGTTGCTATTTCAAAACTGTGCAGAAGGGTGCATAGGTCCCTGATCTGAGACCACTCCTGCAGCGTGATTTGCCCCACCTCTGGATCTCGTTGGCCCAGGCTATACGTCATAACGTATTGCACCAGGGCTCGTCGGTGCTGCTACAGTCGCTGCAACATGTGCAGAGTTGAATTCCACCCTGTGGGCACATCGCATTTCAGCCGGTGAACTGGCAGGCCCAACGACTTCTGTAGAGATGTAACTCGTTGAGCTGCGGGATGCGAACGGCGGAAGTGAGCACACAGCGACCGTGCCCTCTGTAGAAGCCCCTCTAGTCCGGGATAGTGGGATAAAAATTGCTGGACAACCAGGTTCAAAACATGAGCCATACAAGGCCCGTGTGTGACATTGCCCCGGCGAAGGGCCGCACCAAGGTTTGCAGCATTGTCGCACATGGCCTTCCCTGGCTGCAGGTTGAGTGGAGACAACCATTGATGGAACTCGGTCTCCAGAGCTGACCACAACTCCTCTGCTGTGTGACCCACGTTTCCCAGATATTTCAGTGTAAATACTGCCTGATGCTGTTGAGCCCTGGTGACAGCATAGTAAGGAGGTGTGCAGGATTCCTTCTGTGCAGTTAGATGGCGGGTGGCATTACTAGACAGGCTTTGGGTGCAGGTGGAGGACCGAGAGGAGGTTGAGGAGGCAGAAGCAGTGGAGGAACTTCTAGATACAGAGGATCGACGAGCAACTCATGGGGATGGCAAGACTTGGACAGCAGCCTCTTCTCTTGATGTCACCATAGTTACCCAGTGCCCAGTCACCGACATGTAACGCCCTTGTCCATGTCTACTCGTCCAAGTGTCTGTGGTGAAATGCACCCTGCCACACACCGAGTTTCTCAAGGAAGCGGTGATGTTGTGTGCGACATGCTGGTGTAGCGCAGACACAGCTTTCTTTGAGAAGTAGTGGTGACTGGGCATCTGGTACTTGGAGCACTGTGATGGACATAAGGTCTCGAAAATCCTCTCTGTCTACCAGGCGAAAAGGCAGCATTTCTGTAGCCAACAGCTTGCAGATAGTGAAATTCAACCTCTTAGCTTTGTCATGGCTGCTGGTCTGTGAGGAAGGTGCAGGCGGAGATGTTATGTTGCCTTGATCAAAATGTGGTGTCGATGTCGGAGAACGCTCAATACCAGCAGGTGTTTCTACTTGCAAATGTCCTGACGCCTGCCAATCACACTGGCTGTTGCGGGTAAAGAGGTGGAAGGTCTGCGTCCAAAACCATGTGCGACTGCTGTCCCCACAGTCACAGAGGATAAAGAGGACGCGGATGCACTTGATGGGGCAGACGGCCCACTAGTCCGCATTGTAGCACAGTGAGCTTCCCACTGCAACTTATGCCTCATATCCATGTGACGGTTCATGCATGAAGTACTCAAGCTAGTCATTTTTTGGCCTCTACTGAGATTTTGTTGACAAATCTTACAGACAACATGAGTTGGGTCATCCTTTGCAATGTCAAAAAATGCTGAGGCTATGCAAGGCTTAGAGCCCGTGCGACCTGAACAGTCACCACGACTTCTGCTCCGAGGCACAGTTTGGGTTGAGGATGCAGTTGTTGACGTGCTTCCAGTACTCCGTCTCCGTCCAGGAAGGTGCAACGTAACCTCATCGTCAGACTCGTCCCTAGCATCCTCCTCCACCTCCTCTGCTGACCTCATGGACTGGTGGACTGTGGGTTGACAGTAAGTGGGGTCTTCAACCTCGTCATCATCATCCTGTGTGATCTCACACCCGTCGTCCTCAGAGCCAACCTCTTCCTGCCCTGACCGAAAAGTCAAGTTTTCGTTCCAATCAGGTATCTGTCTCATCATCATCTTCCTTATTGTCTCCACCAACAGGAGTTACAGTTTGGGAACGAGGGTCTACATTATGCTCAGAACCTTCTTCATCTGGGCCTGGATCCGACTCACAAAGATTCTGGGCATCAGTGCATATCATTTCCTCGTCTGGATTCACAGAAGCTCTGGAGCAGACCTCTGATTCCCAGGCTATAGTATGAGTAAACAGCTCTGCATACTCAACCATTTGTGTTACCCCATACTCAGATGGGCGGCTGGAGACTTGGGAGCTGTGAGGAAGCAAGTGCGATTGGGGTGCACCTCTGAGGACTAGAGTAGTTGTGATGTTGAAGTTGACATGGATGAGAGCCCACTTGAACGAGCACTTGTTATCCATTCAAGCACCTGCTGTTTTTGTGCCTCATCTGGAATTTTTGGCGATGCTCATAGCAATGGTCATAAGAAAGGGATCATATCAGATTGTCCACAAAAAGAAGTAGACATCTTACTTTGGCTGGAAGATGGTCTTTCTTCTGCAGATGCTACTGTTGCTTTACCACCTACCCCACGGACACAACCTTTTTTTCCCTTTCCAACACGCCTATTCCCCTTTCCACAAGCAGCAGGTATTTTGCCACTCATTTTAGTGCTTAACTAATTGGCAACTCTGTATCTGTAGTTATTGGCGCAACAACCGATGGATGAAAACCGAGCAGAACTCAGTGGACAAACTGTGTTACTAGGCCCAAAAGGATTTACTGGGTTAGATGCAGTAAAAATTTAGATACACAGGCGGTGTAGTTAGCTTCACAGGTGGGCTACTCCGCTGACGTGCAGACACTGCTCCTAGGCCCAAAACTATTTACTGGGTTAGATGCAGTAAAAATTTAGATACACAGGCGGTGTAGCTAACTTCACAGGCGGGCTACTCAGATGACTATCAGACAATGCTACTAGCCCAAAAGGATTGGCTGAGCTAAATTACACCAAATGCTGTGACAAACACTTGCATAGCACTGGCACAGACCTGCCTGGCAAAAAGTGCTAGGAACTGATGTAACCTACCCTGAAAAGGGCTGATATTTCTAGTCCCGACTCCCTAAACCTATCTCTCTGAAAATTCGCTCCAAAAAAAACACTCTTAGACTGTATAGCGCCCACAGCAGCAGCGGTGCCGTCTAACACTAAGCTGCAGCAGTGAGGAAATGGTGGCGACGGGACAAATGGCTTGTTCTTATAGGGCAAGGACATGTGACATACACAGCCAATAACACATGACCTTGCTTGTGTGCATCACCTGCACATTGCTGTGTGTGTGTGTGCGTGCACTGCTGATAGGCTGAGAGACTGCACCGCCCCACTGTAAATGCGGGAAAGAAAAAAAAAAAGAAAAGAAATAGAGATCGGCGTTATTTCAGCACAGATCTATGCCCCCCCCCCCCCTATACACTGAAACAGTCTATTAACAATGATAAACTGTTTTAGGCCATGTTCACACAGTGCGTTTTTTACTGCGGAACCGCAGCGGTATTGCCGCTGCGGTTCCGCAGCAGTTTTCCATGCAGGGTACATAACAATGTAACCCTATGGAAAACAGTCACTGCTGTGCACATGGTCCGTAATTTCGTTTAAAAAGCCGCGCAGAATAGCTGCGGCAAAAAAGGAGCATGTCACTTCTTTTTCCTGAACCGCAGCGGTTCTGCACCCATAGACCTCCATTGTGAGGTCAAAATCGCAGTAAAACCCGCAGATCAAAAATATATCTGCGGGTTTTACTGCGATTTGATGTGCAGAACCGCTGCAGCAGGAAGTGCGGGGGAGCGGGCGGAAGTGCGTGGGCGGAGTGTGGCTGCCCCCCCGTGCTCCGATCCCACCCCCCCGTGCTCCGATGCCCCCCCCCAGTGCTCCGATGCCCCCCCCCGTGCCCTAATCTCCCCCCTTATACTTACCCGGTGTCCGTCCGGCTGTCTTCTCCCTGGGCGCCGCCATCTTGCAAAATGGCGGGCGCATGCGCAGTGCGCCCGCCGAATCTGCCGGCCGGCAGATTCGCTCCAAAGTGCATTTTGATCACTGAGATATAACCTATCTCAGTGATCAAAATAAAAAAATAGTAAATGACACCCCCCCCACCACTTTGTCACCCCCATTGGTAGGGACAATAAAAAAATTAAGAATTTTTTTTTTTTTTTTTCACTAAGGTTAGAATATGGGTAGGGGTAGGGTTAGGGGTAGGGTTAGGGTTAGGGGTAGGGGTAGGGTTAGGGGTAGGGGTAGGGTTAGGGTTAGCGGTAGGGGTAGGGTTAGGGGTAGGGTTAGGGTTAGGGGTAGGGTTAGGGGTAGGGTTAGGGTATTTTCAGCCATTTTAGCCCTAAAAAGCTTCCTAGGAAACACACAGTCTCTGCATAGAAAACTGCATAAAAAAAGGATAAAAAAACGCATCAAAAAACGCATCAAAAAAGGACAAAAAAAGGACCTGCGTTTTCTGCCAAGAGCTGCAGTTTTTTAAAAAAACTGTCCTGAAAAAAAAAGGATGGAAATCCTGAACGTGTGAACATACCCTTAATGTGCAAATCAAGTTAGGCTTTTGGTGAACGAACAGTTATCGAACAGAAACTCGAACAGCCAAATTTTAAGCAAATTGTTCGGGTTCGTCGAACAACTCGAACACCGCCCAAAACAGCAGTTCGACTCAAACACCGCTCATCTCTAGTCATGTCTTCAACCAGTAATTGGGTGATGCATTGGTCATGTCTTCAACCAGTAATGGGGTTTAGGAGTTAATTGCTTTTCTGAACCTTCAAGGAATTGCGATGACTGGCAGGGGACCCAGACTACATTGGAAGTGTAGTGGGGGATCTCTAAGGTTACAATTTTTTTACAGCATTCTTGTCCACTTTTAAATCCTAAAACCTTAGCTACCCTAAGCCACCACTAGGTGCAGCATAAGGAGCCATGACGCAAATTTACTTTTGGTCGTAATAGAAGTTGGATTTGTTTTTGATAATGTCAGGGAATTGAATAAAATAACAAAAAAACAACTACCTTATCATCTACATCTCTAGCGGGCACTCTAGTGGTCCCTGCTGTTTTCTGTCTCAGCATTATTGGCCGCGTGTATGGCATAAGACAGCTGGTGCCAGGGATTTGCTGCTGGGATCATGTACGGCAGTTGATCGCTGAAGCAAAGGAAACCAGGGAGGAGCAGAGCCGTGACACTGGAGCTATATGATATTAAATGGGTCATTTCTCTAGTTTTATTGCCTGCTATTAGTATTCCTTTTTTTTTTTTTTTATTCTGGACAACCCCTGTATTAAAGGTTTAGTAAGCCCATCATCTCTAGTGGTATCAACTGTTATATTTTAAAGGCCAATTCCAAGAAAGAAATAGTCTATAAGCAGGCAATTGTAAACAGAAATGAGTCGATTACCCAAAATGTTTAAAGCTTTAACAGCATATTAGCATGTACAAATTATCTCTTCGGCCCGGAAGAGGACTTGAACGCTAATGGAAGTAGCAATCCTAAAAGTCAATGTCAACTCTTAACTGAGGCTTGCCACAGAGGCAGTTTGCATATTTAATTTCCAAAGGAGCACTGCATGACCTATAAGTCTCCTTACACTGGCTTGTCAGGGATGTCACACTCCACAAGGAGAATTATCACACCTTAGAGCCCAGTCAGCAGCTTCTCATAAAGCCAGATCAGATCTCATGCTCTGCACTGAGGAGGAGCAACAAATCCCACCCTCCTCCCGAAACAAGTGTCTGCAAATAGGATAAAAGCCAATCCAGAATCTCTGTCATGGGAAAGATTCTTAACAAGTTCAATATTGACTTTTAGGATTGTTATTTCCAATAGGTGGGATTAGAGTTCAAGTTCTCTTCCTCTCAGAAGAGGCAACTTTGCATATTTAATTTCCAAGAGGAGCATTGCATGGTCTAGAAGTCTCCTTACGCCGGCATGTCACTCTCGGCAAGGAGAAATATTACCTCTTTGACAGAATGGTGGCAGACTTGCACAGGCTATCAATGGGAAAACAACCTCTAATACCTAGCTTAAGGAGTTCATCTCAAGCCTTTTAGAAGGAGCACGCAGAATTCTCAATGTTTTTATATTTATTATTTTGAGTTTATTGCCAGAAAGCAAATCTAGAGAACTCCTTTATCTGTGTATGGGGACAAAATGCATACACTGAGGCCAATGTTTGCAGCTTGGGTTACATTTACTTGCCCATGACCAATTTATCATCCACAGAAATCAGATATGTGAAAAACGGATACCACGCAGATGGCTATAGCGCATATTCCATTTTTTTCTCACTCTCATAGATTTGAATAGGTGAGTTTGATCTTAAAAAGTGGATCAGAATAATGCATGCTTTTCGAAGCATAACACATAATCTAAAGTGTGAATAGCCCCATTAACTTGTACGGGTCCGTGTGCTGCTCCTTTAAAAAAAAATAAACCGCAAACAAATGAGGAAAGTATTTGGGTGAATAAGATCCTGTTCCTAAAGGTTTTTTCCCATCTTTAGAAGTTAGTACCTCTCCAAGGGATAGGTGATAATTTGCTGATCATTGGGGGTCCTTCCACTGGGACTTTCACTGACTGTACATGGCCGTCTGGCACTGCCTTGGAGAATTAATTGAGCGATGTTGTCCATGTCCAACCTCTGCTCCATTCTGGGGATCGATGGGGGTCCCAGTGTGCGGATCTTCACCAATCGTTGTTACCTATGGAGTGGTGACAACTTCTAAAGATGGGAATAACCCTTTGAAGCCTTGAACATAGCCAATTCCATGTGTGAAGACAAGCAGTATTATCACCTTCTCAGAGTGGGCCATGCTTTTTAATCATTGTAAGTGGAGTTTCCCTTTAAGCCGACATTGCATTCTTTAGGTATATGTCTACTTTAAGATGTAGAACCAGCATTTTATGTATGGTTGTTACACAAATATTTAATCTGAAATGAAAGTTGCGCCGCTATAAAATTCATTATCGACTTTTTCCATTTGGTCTTGAGAAGGACAATAGGAAAAAAAAAAAGCTGAAGATGGCATCCAGATAACTGAGACACATTATACTGCTCATAAACGCTCATGTAATGAAAATTGTGTTTATAAATTAGCATCTTGAAAAAGAATCCTTGAATATAAAGCTGCTTTTTCCACTGAGAAGACAAAGGTACTGGCAAAAAGATGAACATCCCATGCTTTGATGAGACTGTCAGAAGGAATGTCTGGGTTAACCAGATTGTTATGGGTTTATTGATGCAAAGTTCACCAGGTTCTGGCGTCCTTCTTATGAAATGTAATCTTATGCTAACATTTATTTTTCAGACTATTCATTAAAATGAATGTATTGTTAACATGCATTAGTGTAGACTGCCCAATCCTTTCTAGTCCTGAAAAATGAGAGTAGATCCTAAGGAACATCTATAATTCCATGTCCAAGATACTGTCATCGCATCACTGAAGTCTTTGTCTGAACACTCGTTTATCAGAGGTTATAAATCTTGTACATTGAAATGTTCTGTGTTTATGTGCAACTGCTTGTAATTAATCATCTAGGACCTTGAATCAATACTTTAAATGTGCGTTTGGATTATTTGAGGATAGATCTTGTTTTCTGAGACTTGCATGGTTTCTTTTCTCTTCGCCACGACATCACCTACTGAGAGAGGGGATCCGCCCCTAGGAACAGGAAACCCTACGGAGAGATAAAAGGGGCGGTCCCTCTCGCTCCCACAGTTTGGTTTCCTGTTCCTACGGGAAAATCCACGGAGTGAAGAGGATGCCCAGCCTGGACGCCGCTTGCGCAGTTTACCTGTGAGGACGGCAAGGGCTCCAGGTCTGGAAGCAGCGTCGGGGGACCTGGTTCAGTTTCCCCCCTCTGCTGGCAGACGCTGTGAGGCCAGGACAGGGGTTACTGGCTCACGGAAGATTCATCCGGCGGTCTGCGGGGCGAGCGCCGGTAAGAAGCGTTGCGCCGTCCTCGTCGGACGCTCAGGCGGCATGGAGCCCGTGTATGCCCCCGGAAGTGCTGGTAAGCTTCCAGGGTGCTGGAGGAGGGAGACAGCGCCTGCGCTGATGCCGGTGACAGCGCAGGCGCATACAGTATGGCCGCGACCCGGAAGTGGTTAGCACTTCCGGGTTCGACAGGAAGAAGATGGCGGCCCCCATGTGAAAAGGACGCCGGCGCTGACAATCCGGCGTCCAAGATGGATTCTGCGAGGGAGCCTGTGATGCCTTCTGAGGAAGTCACCGCTATCACCCCACACAGCCGTACCAGCAGCAGCCGCTCCAGACAGAGCGGATCTTCTAGGAAGAAATCGGATCGACCTATTCCTCCACCTATGCCTCAGTCTCCTCCTCAGCCGGTACCTTGACAGACAGCTTCACTGGGTGAGTGTGCATCTACCCCACTAAGCTGATTATTGTCCCTCTCCCTCTATACACCTTAGGCAAAAAGAACAAAAAAAACGAAACACAAACCGTGTGCGTTATGTCTCCAGCCCTTTCTGGATAGTCACACTAAGAGGCTTTGTAAATCATGTATTGATACTACGTTACGGGAGGAAGCCTCAGTTAAATCAGAAGATATCAGAGTCATGATTAGGGAAGAATTACGAGCCCTGCATAGTTCTGACAAAGAGCCGCGTACCAAGGGTAAAAGGGGATACGTTTCCCCTATATCTGACCAGTCTTCTGCTATAGAGGATGCAGACTCGGATAAATCCCAAGAGAATGTTTCCTCAGACGAGGATCAGGATACATGCTTTCCCACGGACAGTATTGATAACCTAGTGAAATCCGTTTGTAACACCATGGGCATCAAGGATTCTAAGGTCCTTAGAACACAGCAAGACATAATGTTTGCTGGTCTATCCGAAAAGAAAAGACCCTCCTTTCCGGTAATAGCGGCAGTGAAAAATTTAATCAAAAAAGAGTGGGAAAGCCAGGGGCAAAGGGGTTTACCACCATCTTCAAAAAGGCGTTATCCCTTCAATGATGAAGAATTCTCTACTTGGTCAAAAGCCCCGAAGGTAGACGCGGCAGTGGCGTCCACATCCAGAAAATCCTTACTGCCTGTGGAGGATTCGGGCTCATTACAAGATCCTCTAAACCGTAAAGCCGACTCGCTTTTAAAAAGAGCATGGGAGACTTCTGCAGGGGCTTTTAGACCGGCTATATCGGCTACATGCACCGCGAGGTCCATGCTAGTCTGGCTAAGTGACCTGGAGGAAGGGCTGAAAGGAGGTCTCTCTCAGGAGAAGTTGTTGTCCTCTATACCCCTAATTAGAGGTGCCACAGCCTTTCTGGCAGACTCATCTGCTGATTCCATACGCCTGGCAGCCAAGTCGGCAGGACTGACGAATGCAGCACGTAGGGCCCTGTGGCTTAAGGGCTGGAAGGGTGATCCCCAAACAAAATCCAAATTGTGTGGCCTCCCATGTCAGGGTGAGTACCTGTTTGGTACTAAACTGGACGATATTCTAACCAAAGCGGGGGAGAGAAAGAAGGGCTTCCCTAATAATAATAATTACCTTCCATTCTATAGGAGAGCGTTCCGAAAGCCCGCGTTTAATAAAAGGAAGGATTTTAAGAACCAAGACCGCTGGGCCACAATAGACACAAAACAAAGAGGTGCATTCTTTGGGAAGCGCCCTTTCAAGGTTGAAGACAAACCCCGTTAGGACAGATCTGCCTGTGGGAGGCAGATTGTCCTCCTTCTCAAATCAGTGGCGAGCGATAACATCAAATGCTTGGGCAAATAGCCTTATCACCTCTGGCTTAAGATTAAAATTTTCCCGAGTCCCTCCGGACTCATTTCTATTGACTTCTTTAAAGTCTCAGTTGCAACAGGAGGCTTTGGAGCAGGAAGTAATGAATCTTCTATCCAAGGGAGTTTTGGTGGAAGTTCCATTCCTTCATGAGGGAAAGGGATTCTATTCCCCGTTATTTTTTATTTCAAAACCGGATGGATCTTTCAGAACCATTATAAACCTTAAAAAGTTGAACATCTTCTTAGAAAATCAAACCTTTAAAATGGAGTCTATCCGGTCCACCATAAAACTCCTGTTTCCCCATTGCTTTATGACGGTTCTTGACCATAAAGATGCGTATTACCATCTACCAATTTATATAGAGCATCAACAATATCTCCGTGTGGCGATTGTATTGAATGGGTGTATCCGGCACTTTCAGTATGCAGCTATGCCTTTTGGACTATCTATAGCTCCAAGAGTGTTCACTAAATTAATGGCGGAGGTAATGCCATACCTAAGGTTAAAAGACACCCTCGTAATTCCATACCTAGACGACATCTTGGTAGTAGGAAATTCTCCTTCACAATGTCAACAACGATTGTGTGATATGATAGCATCTCTACAAGGATTAGGCTGGTTAATAAACTGGGAAAAATCTAGGCTATTCCCAACAACTCGGCAAATTTTTCTGGGGATTATTAGATTCTACAAGCTAGAGATGTTTCCTTCCGGAAACTAAACAAATAACGGTTGGAAATAAGGTTCAGTCGGTAATAGATAAGCCCCTAATTTCTTTGAGAGAAGGCATGTCCCTTCTTGGCTCCTTCACGTCATGTATCCCAGCGGTCCCATGGGCCCAATTCCATTCGAGGCGTTTACAGTATGCAATTTTACATGAAGAGGGAAAATCACATGGTCGTTTAGATGTTAAGATCTCCCTTTCTGATGAAGTGGTCCAATCTCTGAACTGGTGGCTAGAACCAAAAAACTTGGTTAGTGGGGTCCCCTGGGTAGTTAAACCCTCAAACACAATATATACGGATGCCAGTCCTACTGGCTGGGGAGCACATTTAGGAGACCACCTAGTCCAAGGACTATGGTCAGTCACGGAGTCAAACGACTCTTCTAATATAAGAGAGCTAAAAGCTATCTATCATGCTCTGTGAATTCCTTCCGCAGCTACACGGGACACATACCAGAATTCTGTCAGACAACATGACATCAGTGGCTTATATCAATCATCAAGGAGGAACTAGATCAGGAACACTCATGTCTATAACCGAAGACATTCTAACTATAGCCGAAGAACATCTTCTGTCCTTGTCAGCGCTCCATGTCAGAGGAGTGGACAACTCAAGAGCGGACTTCCTCAGTCGTCATACCCTCCACCAAGGGGAGTGGGTTCTAAATCATCAAATTTTCAAAATGATAACCGTGAAATGGGGTGTTCCCGATATAGATCTCTTCGCTACAAGAGACAATAGGCAGTTAAAAAGATTCGCTTCAGTGTTCCGGGCCGACAATCCCGATATTCTCAATGCCCTTCAGGTTCCTTGGACATTTCAGAAAGCATACGCTTTTCCTCCTCTGATTCTTCTTCCAACAGTAATCAGGAAGATAAGGGAGGACCGAGCAAATATAATCCTGATTGCCCCATTTTGGCCAAAAAGACCATGGTTTTCCCTGCTCAGGGCCATGTCCATCTCAGATCCGTGGATTCTCCCGGAGGATCAGGATCTTCTCTTCCGGGGGCCCTTCAACCATCCTCATGTGAAGGGTCTACGGTTGACAGCATGGAATTTGAGAGGCAGCTGTTAAAACTAAGAGGCTTCTCTGATAAAGTAATTAATACCTTATTGGCAAGTAGAACGAGATCCACTACTGCCATATATGTGAGTGTGGAAGAAATTTATAAATCTCTATCCATCGGCCTTATCAAATGAAATTCCTGTCTCTACTATTCTAGAGTTTCTTCAGCAAGGATGTGATTTAGGCCTTTCAGTTAGTACTCTAAAAGTACAAGTTTCTGCGCTAGGCGCCTTGTATAGTCACAACGTTGCGGGTAATAGATGGATAGCTAGATTTATTTCAGCCTGCCAGAGATCAGAACCAGTTCAGATTCCCCAGATACCTCCTTGGGATATTAATTTGGTCCTGGAAGCCTTAACGGGTCACCCGTTTGAGCCTCTAGACTCAGCTCACATTAAATGTATTTCCCTTAAGACTGCTCTTCTTGTCGCGCTGGTATCGGCAAGAAGGGTAAGTGACATACAGGCGCTATCAGTAGATCCTCCCTTTATGTCAATTTTTCCAGATAGAATTGTCCTGAAAACAGACCCTTCCTACCTACCTAAAATGTGTACTAAATTTCATAGGTCTCAAGAAATCCTTCTTCCTTCTTTCTATAATAATCCTACAAATCAGGAGGAAGAAAAGTACCATACTTTAGATGTGAGAAGGGCTATAATAGCTTATCTGGATAGGACTAGCGCCTGGAGGAAGAGCAGGGCTCTCTTTGTTTCCTTCCAGGGTCAAAGAAAAGGATCGGGTGTAACAAAAGGCACACTATCCCGATGGATTCGGGAGGCGATATACCTGGCCTATTCGTCTAAAGGGGAGAATCCACCTGAGGCTGTGAAGGCACATTCCACCCGGGCGATAGCATCATCCTGGGCTGAACAAGCAGAGGTTCCTATAGAACTCATATGTAAGGCCGCAACCTGGTCTTCTCCTTCTACCTTCTATAGTCACTATAGATTAGATCTCTCTGCCTCCACTGACTTGTGTTTCGGTAGATCAGTTCTTAAGACGATAATCCCCCCCAAATAACTATCTCTGAAAGTCTCTCAGTGGGTGCTGTCGTGGCGAAGAGAAAACATCGGATTACGTACCGGTAATGGTCTTTTATAGAGCCACGACAGCACCCCTTCACTTCCCTCCCATTTACATATATAAGTTTGCATATGAGCACTGTTAAGGGTGGTGGATTCTTGTTATTATACGTAGTTATGTTAAAATAAATGATGATATAGAATTACCTACTAAAACTGGTGGGCGGTTCCTCGCAATCTCTGTAACCCAAACTGTGGGAGCGAGGGGGACCGCCCCTTTTATCTCTCCGTACGGTTTCCTGTTCCAAGGGGCGGATCCCCTCTCTCAGTGGGTGCTGTCGTGGCTCTATAAAAGAGCATTACCGGTACGTAATCCGGTGTTTTACTTTGACACCTTGATTTTATCTGATAACTATGTGATTAAAGAGCACTCAGCAAATTGCTTTATTTAAAACTGAAGCCTTGCCCACAAAAAAATGAAGTGCCGGCCACTAGGTGCCCTTTCTTTGTCTATCTTGTTGTTCACTGCCTGTTGTCAAGTGTAATCAGTCTCTAGCAGCAGAGGTGCCAAGATAAATCACAGAAAGTGGTGATGATGCTTCGGGGGTGATGCATCAAGACTGGCATAGCGCTGTACACTCACCTGATTAAGGGGCGTTCACAGCTTAATGACTCAAGTGTGCAATTTATAAAGTGGTGATCCATCTTTGTGGAGATTTTTTTTCTTAAATTAATGCAACTGGGGCTAAAATCACTTTTATAAATCTTTGTCTCTAGTCTATGAAACTGCATACTAGTAAAAAAAATAGAGGCAGGCATTTCATTTGCGCAAGTTAGAGCATGAGTATCTGGACAATTGCTGGACATAGTAGACTGGTAGGTACCAAAAACCGTTTTAGCTTCTTCTGGGGGATGAGTGCAGCAAGACCACGCTTTTCTACATGTGCACGTTAAGAGTATGAGCTTAGATTTACTGCAATGGTTTTTTTCTTGTACCTTATTGTTTCCAGCAGTGGTTACAAATCTACAACTGGTAGGGTGCTCAGACAACTGGCAGTCATGTTGTGGGTCAGACATTCACTTACAGGACATCTATGTAGAGAGATTTCTCTATTTACATGCCTCCCTAAACACATTGATACCTATAATATTCCAAAGTGGTTTGGAAGAAACGTTACGTTCTCTTTTTGTACAGTGCACACTTGGTCTTGACTTGATCACAGAGCACTGCGTTGCTGGGACCATCAGTGATCAGCTGTAAGCTCTATGGGAAACTGGAAACATGTGTTCCATCTCTCAGCAGCGCCATCACAGGAGAAACTAAGTATTACAGTTTCCATTTACACTGATGAGCAAAAATGTAATAATGTTTTGAACTTTTGACTTTCAGGCTCCATATCTCACCATCCACTACTGATTCGAAGATGAGACTACCATCATTTTATAGACAATCGTCTTGGCTATCTCATACATAAATTTGGCTTGCAACTATTTTGTATATGATTAGTAATGCAGATTCTTGTTTTATCACTGCATTGTTACTGTTTTGCTCCTAAAAATCTAAATATTTGTTAGGTTTTTGTAAATCCACCTTTGGCTTTCAACACTGTCTGAATTCTTCTGGGCGTGCTCTCAATTAGATTCAAGCATGTCTCGACAGAAATCTGATCTCGGGTCTCTTCTAAATGTTACTAAAGTTGGTGCATACTGGTCCACTCAATTGGGTATATATGCAGCTTTTACTTCTACCCACAAGTGATTGAGTCGGTTGAGGCCTGTGGACTGTGGATCCAGCACCTCTACTTGATTGTCGCTGAATCATTTTTTCACCAATCTCAACATATGCTTTGTGTTTTCATACCCATAGTACTCGAGTGTACGAAGTAACTCATCTTTTAGGATACTCCCATATAGCTCAGCATTAAGACCACCATCGATCTGGTCAGGTATCCAATGCCTTTGGCTGTGAAACAATCATTAGGCTTCCTCAACCAAACTTGAAAGTTCCTTCAATTTCTCAATCCGTTAGCCCCTTTTTCCCTTGTTTCTTTCAGACGTATTTGCACCCACTAGAGCCTAGTCTATTGACTTTTCGTCTCATCTCTCCAAATGACCCATTTCCAATCTTTTACTATCCACTTTTCGTACTTGTATGCAAACTGGAGCTGGCACTTCTTATGATGATATTGAAGTCGAGGCTTCTTTCCTTTTTTTGGACCAACATTCCCGTCTTGTATAATGTGCATCGTATGGACATGGACGTCTGTCATCACAGTATTACGAAGCATATGAGCCTCCTCCACTGCTGTGTTTGTCGCACCAGAACTGATAGACCTTATGATGAGCCGATTTGTTGACTCTGATATTTTGCCTGGATGTCCACCTCTTGGCTTTTGAATGGACGGACAAACTTCATTTTGTATTATTCCACCTGTCATGGCACTCACATGCTGCAGTTTGGCAATTTTATGGCAGAGATACCGCTATCAAAGAGCTGAATGATGCTGGTTCTCTTTTCTTGGGAAATATTCTTCATGGCTGCTCCTCAATTCGAGCCAGTGACCTTTTGCTTGGGAATCAACCAAAAATAACACACTGACCTGTTAGGGAATGTGAGAACAGACTGTAATTTGTAGTACACAGGAGCAAAACCGTAACAATGTAGTGACATGACAAGAATCTGCATAACTAATCATATGCAAAATAGTTGCAAGTCAAATTTGTGTTTGACATAGCCAAAATAATTGTCTACAAAATGATGGTAGTGTCAATATCAAAGCAGTAATGAGTGGTGAGATATAGGGCCTGAAAGTCAATAGTTCAAAACATTGTTACACTTTTCTCCCCCAGATAATACGCTGTGTGCAGAATTATTAGGCAAGTTGTATTTTGATCACATGACACTTTTTATACATGTTGTCCTACTCCAAGCTAATCAGGCTTGAGAGCCAACTACCAATTAAGTAAATCAGGTGATGTGCATCTCTGTAACGAGGAGGGGTGTTGTCTAATGACATCAAAACCCTATATAAGGTATGCTTAATTATTAGGCAACTTCCTTTGCTTTGGCAAAATGGGTCAGAACCAAGATTTCACAGGCTCTGAAAAGTCCAAAATTGCGAGATGTCTTGCAGAGGGATTCACCAGTCTTGAAATTGCCAAACTTTTGAAGCGTGATCACTGAACAATCAAGCGTTTCATGGCAAATAGTGAACAGGGTCGCAAGAAGCATTTTGGGCAAAAAAGGTGCAAAATAACTGCCCATGAATTGAGGAAAATCAAGCGTGAAGCTGCCAAGATGCCATTTGCCACCAGTTTTGCCATATCTCAGAGCTGCAACATTACTGGAGTAACAAAAAGTACAAGGTGTGCGATACTCAGGGACATGGCCAAGGTAAGGAAGGCTGAAAAACGACCACCTTTCAACAAGAAACATAAAACGAAATGAGAGTGACTCTTGATGGGCCAGAGGCTGGATCAGTAAAGGGCAGAGAGCTCCACTCCGACTCAGACGCCAGCAAGGTGGAGGTGGGGTACTGGTATGGGCTGGTATCATCAAAGATGAACTTGTGGGACCTTTTCAGGTTGAGGATGGAGTGAAGCTCAACTTCCAGACCTACTGCCAGTTTCTGGAAGACAACTTCTTCAAGCAGTGGTACAGGAAGAAGTCGGTATCATTCAAGAAAAACATGATTTACATGCAGGACAATGCTCCATCACATGACTCCAACTGCTCCACAGCGTGGCTGGCCAGTAAAGGTCTCAAAGAAGAAAAACTAATGACATGGCCCTATTGTTCACCTGATCTGAACCCCATAGAGAACCTGTGGTCCCTCATAAAATGTGAGATCTACAGGGAGGGAAAACAGTCCACCTCTTAGAACAGTGTCTGGAGGCTGTGGTGGCTGCTGCACGCAATGTTGATCGTAAACAGATCAAGCAACTGACAGAATCTATGGATGGAAGGCTGTTGAGTGTCATCATATAGAAAGGTGGCTATATTGGGCACTCATTTTTTGGGGTTTTGTTTTTGCATGTCAGAAATGTTTATTTCTAAATTTTGTGCAGTTATGTTGGTTTAACTAATGAAAATAAACACATTAGAAGGGAATATATTTGGTTTTTATTAAGTTGCCTAATAATTCTGCATAGTAATAGTTACCTGCACAGACAGATGTTCTCCTAAGATAGCCAAATCTAAATAAAACCCCACTCCAACTTCCAAAAATATTAAGCTTTGATATTTGTGAGTCTTTTGGGTTGATTGAGAACATAGTTGTTGATCAATAATAAAAAATAATCCTCTAAAATACAACTTGCCTAATAATTCTGCACACAGTGTATAATAAGGTCTTGAAGAGAGGGGGTTGAAATCCATTAATTCAGAATTCTCTGATCAGACAACTCCTTTATTATAAACCCTGGGATTCGCATACAATTCCCATTTCTAAGGAATAAGTCCTTGTGTGTTTTTGATGTTGATGGTCTGTTGGGTATTTTTATATTCTCTCATTCAACCGCTTGATTTTGGCAAGTGTGGTGCAGTAAATGGTGGTAATATTGGAGGTGCGAAATGAGACGCGACAGTGCTTTAGAATAATTGATAACTGGAACTGTAGGGGAAGCTTTGACTGCCTGCGAGGTGGTATTTTCCCACAGTGAAAGATCATATTTTATTTAACATAGGAAGCATCTATTCTGTAATTTGATTACAAGCATATAATTAGGAAAAGGTAAGCTCGCCTGCAGCTATGAACGAACAAAAGAGAAAATGTATTCAACGCTCCAGCTGGCGCTCAAATTCAGTATCTCCGTGTAGGCTTGCATTTATTTTTTTTTATTTTTTAGCTCATATAATGTATCCTGCCGATCTACCGCTAAGGATAGTCAAGTGAATTTACATAATAGCAAAGATGTTCTGAAGTTTTTTTTTTCTTTTCTTATCTTTTAAAAAAAGGGTTTTTTTTGTTTTGTTTTTTATGGTTTTTGGGGGATTTGCAAAACTCTCACTTTTTGCCCCGAATCACAAATCACCTTCCCCCAATCATACTCCAAGTCCTGACTTTGGGGTCTTTACACAGGTGAGCTATTACATATTAAGAAAAGGAATTAAGAAAATAGTTTTAAATGATTTTATCTCTTGGGACTATTTAAAGACATGTAAAGGACTAGTGAACCTGCTGCCAGGTAGTCAAGCATATTCATGAGCTCTGCATAATTCCTCCGCTGCCACTGATTGGCAGCTTTCTGCCTATGCACAGTGTACACAGAAAGCGGCCAATCAGTGGTGTGGGCGAGGTTATACAGAGTTCAGTATTCAGAGAACTGCTAGATCTGCATCAGATACAATAGGGATTTTATCAAAATGCCTGCAAGAAGGGAAGTAAGTGATATGTCGCTGGAATCAAGGTCTCTGCCCCTACATTATGCTGTTCTCAGGTTGGGTAGCAAAAACCTGGTGACAGTTTCCCTGTTACGCTGTAACCATTGTATGTATGTGTTATCCAGTTCTTAAGATGTCCACTGTAAACTGCTGCTGATTTCTGAAATTTTTCAACTCTGTGATTACCGACCGTGCACCTTTAATGCTCTCCTCCCCTTCCCACCAATTGAAATATGCAGTCTGGCTGTACTTTCTTGACGGAAAACACATGCTGCTTATTTTTTTTTATTGAAGATTTTAAACATCAAGAGTTTTATGAAATCTGCAGCATGCCATTACTTTCAGCATTTTTTTCAGCATTTTTAACCATTCAAATGAGTGAGAAAAAAATGCAACTAAAAAAAACGGAGTGAAAGTGCATGAAAAATGCATCTGCTGTTCACAGCATTTTTCCTGCCAACACTTGAGAATTTGAAGCTAATTTTTCTTCAAGCGTATTCACATACCCCAAGTGTTTGCGAATTGTAAACTTTGCAGAACACGTTCTCATGTATTATGTAACCAATGTGTTTCCATCATTTCTTGCATGATGATTTTAATTGACTTAATTTTTTAATTTTTCTTTTATTTTGCAGGTATCCAGAAGCAAGAGGTTGTGTGTAAAAGACTGGATGACAACTCTGTGGTGCAGAATAATTACTGTGATCTGGACAGTAAGCCCCCAGAAAACCAGAGAGCGTGTAACACAGAGCTCTGCCCTCCTGAGTAAGTACCACGCCGTCAGTTATATATTTGGAGATACTCCCGCAAGCAATCGGGGAAAAGAGAACTGGAAATGTTATCAAATGCTCATATCACTGCTAACATTGAGAAAGTAGTTTCTTTTTTTTTCCCCTAACTGGCATAATTGGAGGAAAAGTACAAGAAAATCAGGTACTGCAATTTTAAAGGGAATCTGTCAGCAGGTTTTTGCTACCTTATCTGAGAGTAGCATAATGTAGGGGCCGAGACCCTGATTCCAGTGATGTATCACTTAGTTTACTGGGTGCTGCAGCTGCGACACAATCAGAGTGTTTTGTTTAGAAGGCAGCAGAGCTCAGGAAGCTAACCCCGCCCACATCACTGATTAGCAGCTTTCTGTGTACATTGTATATTGACCGTAATCAGTTCTGGGGGCGTGGTTTGACCAGGATTCACAGGTGCGCCTAGTCTGGCAGTGATAATCTCCTGCTGCTAAAACACTCATTGTATTGCAACAACAGCTCACAGCCTAATAAGTGACACGTCGCTTGAATCCGTGTCCCGGCCCCTACCTCATGCCATACTCAGATTACATTGCAAATTACTGTTGTTAGATTCCCTTTTAACCAGTGCTGAAGGCAACAGTAGCATTAAAAAGACCGTATGGTCGAAACGCGTAGGTTTCTTCACTTGTGATATGGCATTATCCCAGGAGTGTGTCTTCTACTATTTTATATGATGGATTAAAGTTTTACATTTTATCAAGAAGCTGGAACATTTTTCTCTTTTACTTGGATCATTAAAAAGTCACATTTACCACTTTGTAAAAAAAAACAAAAAACATTAATTTGCAAAATCATGGCACAACAAAAACCAAATGGATTGTTATAGAAGGGGCAGTGTCCAGTATATACAAACAGGCATCTTTGAGGTTTAGGAGTAAAATAAGAAGAAATTGGCGTAAAGTTTAGTTGTTAATGTAAGGATTTCTTGTGGTCCCCGGTGGAGGGCTTCTGTCTGAAGCTGAAGGCTGTGGGCCATTTGTACAGCTGAGGGTTTTGACAGTCCGTGAACCTGATAAATCTATCCAGCGAAACACTATTTTTCTTTTTTGTATATGTGAAGGATGAAGCGTCTCAAAAAAAACATTTGGTATTGGTTTATTAGAAGCAGCCTTCCTTGAACCCTGGTGGGGCAAAGACCGTCGGAGTTGAGGTTGAACCGTCTGGAACGTTTCCCCAGTGAGCTCCCATTCCCTGGCAATAGTGCGATCTTTCGAGGAAAGCATTAGCTGTACCTCGATTACTCCGATTAGGTGCTGTCTCTTTCTTATCTTTACATGGAACTTCAGACAAGGCTCATTCTTGAAACTGTTATCTTCCAGGAGTAATTCCTGAAAACTCAGCCGTCGGCATAAAAGTCAACAGATGGTTATGATAAGGTTCTAAAGAAGTTGTAAGAAAATCCGGGCTATGTTACATTTCGTGTGTCATTGGTTGCAGACCGTCTGCTCCACGGCGCGGCCTCTGCCCTAGGATCATTCTGAAGCCCTTTAACACATAGCGTACTATCTAGCGGGCTTCTCTCCGAAAATGTCAAACCTGTCAACATGCGATAATGAAGAATTTCTCACTCCGATACTGGATGAAGAAAACTTTAAGTAACTTGTTTTTTTTTACCACTTAGAGACAACAAAACACAATATGAAACGGCGCACATGACACAAATGTCAAATTAAATATTTTTGGCTCCCTTCCAGGGTTGAGCAGCGTGTCGTTCCATGTTTTTAGAAGACTTTCGTTCCTTTTTATTAGAGCTATTTCAGTGCACAGTCAACCTGCAAAAAGGTTAAATTGATTTTCTGTCACATTGCCGTCATTATGGAACATGCCTGGCCTTGGATACATAACGGAAGTAAT
This sequence comes from Ranitomeya imitator, assembly GCF_032444005.1. Taxonomy (NCBI): domain Eukaryota; kingdom Metazoa; phylum Chordata; class Amphibia; order Anura; family Dendrobatidae; genus Ranitomeya; species Ranitomeya imitator. The sequence goes on along the minus strand of NC_091282.1, from coordinate 104,890,828 downwards.
CTGTCAACTCCATACTCTTTGCCGGTGATACGTAAACATGAGCGTTTTATCACAGTATTCGCGAGCTGTGTATTGAATAGTCTTCGATTTTCTAAGACAAACCATACCCTCAAGTGTTATTTATGAAGGTTCTCTAAGATTCTGGAAATCATGGTGTGTGTCAATACGTCGCAATGCGTCGGTAATGTTAGTCTATGGGGCAAAAACGCATCCTGCAAACAACTTTGCAGGATGCGTTTTTTCCCCTAAACGACGCATTGCGACATATTAAAAAAAAACGCTAGTGTGAAAGTAGCCTTATAAGACGAGGTTCACACTACGTCAGGCTTTCTATCCGGATCGGCACAAATCTGTTTTCCGACGGAAATCCGGACAAAACCCTGATGGAACCACTTTGTCGACGCAGCTACTATGCAGTTGGCAAAGTTGTAAAAACATCTTTTTTTTTATTATTTTTTTTACAAAGTGTGCCAATCTACTATTTGTCCTAGAAACCGCATCTGACTGCAGAGTATACCATAAACTAAGAAACATCATAATTCTTGGTAGTTAATTTTCATATTATTAAAGCCAGAAAGTAATTGTGTCAAACAGGTCCAAAACTGAGGTTGCCAAAATCCAATGTAAATTTCACACCCCTTAACACTCTTAAAGGGAATCTGTCAGGTCAGCCCTCCTAAGCCATCTGTATGAGCATACAAGTTATAGAAAGCTGAATAAAATGATACTTTGATATATACAAAATTGCCAAAATCCAATGTAAATTTCATACCCCTTAACACTCTTAAAGGGAATCTGTCAGGTCAGCCCTCCTAAGCCGTCTGTATGAGCATACAAGTTATAGAAAGCTGAATAAAATGATACCTTGATATATACAATATGATGACTTATTGCAGAGAAATTCACGTTTTTCTTAATATGTAAATCACGTATTAAGATCTCTGGGCGGGCGATAGATCTTCCCCAAAAGATCTATTTTAATACTTTGTGACACCTCTGAATGTAAATATATCCCCTTGCTACATGTTAGGTTTCATTCATGAAAGCTTGGGTGTGCGCGGATCACCCCTGACCTCGCTTGACCAGTGTTCTACCCTTCTGAGCACTGACTTCCACTTTTTTCTGTATAGCCAAGTGGCACCTGGGCAGAAGGCATTTGATTCTAGTGTCCAGAGAAGGGCCAAACAGTGGGAAAAGGCAAGGATGGGGTCGATCTGCGCACTCCTAAGCTTTCATGAATGGAGCCTAACGCCACACATACAGCGAGGGGTTGAACTTACGCACAGGGACTTCGCTAAGCATTAACTTTGTAGGCAGGTTCTTGGGAAGATCTATTTCCTGCCCATAGATCACCTCATTTACATATTAATAAAAATGTGGCATTCTCTGCTACATGTCAGATATTAAGATATCAGTTCATTCAATTTCTTATGACCATATTGAGTCTACCGATTAGATTCCCTTTAAATCGGCAAAACTTTGGAGATATTAAATGCTGGTTAAGTAAGGGTACTTTCACACTAGCGTTTTTTTAAATCCGTCACAATGCGTCGTTTTGCAGAAAAAAGGCATCCTGCAAAAGTGCTTGCAGGATGCGTTTTTTCCCCATAGACTTCTATTGACGACGCATTTGCGACGGATTGCCACACTTCGCATCCGTCTTGCGTCGTGCTTTGGCGGACCGTCGGGAGAAAAAAACCCTACATGTAACGGTTTTTTCTCCTGACGGACCGCTTTTTCCGACCGCGCATGTGCGGCCGGAACTCCGCCCCCACCTCACAATGGGGCAGCGGATGCGCCAGAAAAATGCATCCGCTGCACCCATTGTGCAATGCAGCAAACGCTAGCGTCGGAATCTCTCCTCGACGCATTGCGACGGGGAGATTCCGACGCTAGTGTGAAATGAGCCTAAGTGATCCGGTTTCCACATTTAAGGAGTCAATGTGCATTTTATCTGGTGTTTCTCGAAGGACTTAGATGAGATGTATAGCCTTGTCATTACAGGTGGTTTATCGGGGACTGGTCTGAGTGCAGTAAGACCTGTGATGGGGGAACGCGCACACGGACAGTACTGTGCATTCGCAGGATCGGACCTTCAGAAGAAGAGACACTAGATGACATCAGCTGCTTAACTCATCGGCCCATCGAAAAGGAAGCTTGTAATAATCAGTCTTGTCCTCCTCAGTGGGTTGCTTTGGACTGGTCAGAAGTAAGATTGACTTTCAATAATATTGTAAATCTTGTATGGGTTACTGTATATAGTTAATTAACTATTTTATTTTATTCTCATTTTAGGAGACTAGTAGATGCAACACCAAGCCTACCCATTTTACATGTTTATAGATATTACTTTCAAGAAAGCCCATCCACACAAAATAACTGTTCAGACCAAGCACTTGCAGTCGATGCACCCTTGACGTGGCTAAACAGTCCAGTACACCTTCCCACCTGCTTGATTTTCATATATCTTCACCTTCTTTTTCCTTGATGGAAAGTTCTGACTGCACAGGAATGAGAGAAGGCCAAAGATAGATGGAAAGCAAGTATGTGGGGGGGATGGACCGTTCCAAGTTACTCAAGGGTACATTGAAAACCTGTGCTTGGTTTGAACAGTCATTTTTGCTTTAGCAGACATCCTTTAATCCCTTCCCAACAAATGACATACAGTAGCATCATATGTTTCCTCCCTGCATTTGATGCAAGCTCGCACACCAAGCCCGCATCTTCCCCAGCAGATGATGGCTGATTTAATAAACCATCATATGCCTCTAACACCTCTGCCATCTGCCTCTGTTAAATGTCAATTTCAACGTATATTAATTGTATAGCACAATCGATCACAGCTTTTACCAAATACAGTAAAAAGTTTAAAAAAAAAAAATTGTAAAAATATGAAAAAAATAAAAACTCAAAAGTTCAAATCAGCCCCCTTTTGCCCCATTAAAAATAAAACACAAAAAATAAACATATTTGGTATCACTGAGTTGATAAAAATATAATCTATAAAAATATAAAATAAATTGATACGATCGATAAACGGCATAGTGAGAAAAAATAGTACATTTTGTTATAGCCCCTGCAACATTGCAATAAAATGCAATAAGAGGCGATCAAAACATCTTATGCACCCCAAAATGGAATCAATAGACGTGTACACTCGGGGCCAAAAACTAAGCCCTCACACAGCCACATATTCCAAAAATTAGAAGTGTTATGGGTCTCAGAAAATGGAGACACAAGCAAAAATTATTTTTTTTTATTTACAATTTTTTTTCACCACTTTACTTTTTTTTTTTTTTTTTAATCATAATGACCTGGAGAATCATATTGCCAGGTCAGTTTTATCGTATAGTGAGCATGGTAAAGTACACCCCCGTGAAACACAATAGTTTGAAGTTGCATTTTTATCGATCGTCCATGACAGCACCACGGAGAGAGGGGATCCGCCCTTCAGGAACAGGAAACCTACAGATACATAAGGGCGGCACCTCTCCCACCCATCAGTTGGTTTCCTGTTCCTGGAGGACAGGATGCCCTACAGATATATCTGTATTTCATCTGGAATACCCAGGCTGGCTGTCCGACTCAGATAGCGAGGGGGTCTCCTACCTCGAGCAGTGCGGGTCCCTGGAAGCGCCACGGTGGGCCCGGGTAGGGCTCTACGGCAGTGAGCGGAGCAGGGGAGCGGAGTCCGGAGGATGTCCATCTCCAAGTGCCAGCAACGGAGGTGAGTATTCCCCCCCCCCCCCCCCGGTCCGTGCAGTCTTCCTGGAGCCTCTGCGTCTCCTGTGTCATGTCGGCGTCCTGTCCGGGGCGCTTGGCGTGGCGGTGTGCGACGGGGTCGGCCGGCGGCACCATGCCCAGGCTTTCCTGCACGTCCCTGTGCGCTCTTTTTGATACCGGAAGTGACGCGGCAGGGGGTGGGGCCTAAACTGGAGGTCGGACACCGGCCGGCTTCTGCTGCAGATGCTGCTGTGTGCAGCCACATGCAGCGATGGTGGGGGGGTGGTCGGAGGCTGTAGGGGGACTAGCAGTGACCTGCACTGGTAGGGGGCGGATCCCCTGGCCACACACCTGCTGACAATCCGGATCTGGGGGAAGGCTTATATAAAGCCAGACAGAATGCTGCAGGGCTGCTTGTGAGCCTATCTGCAGCAATGGATGAGCCAGAAGCTCCCGTCGGTCTGCTGGAGGAGCAGGACAGAGCCTCGGAGAGGTCACATGTATACCCCCAGCAGAAGACCCGCAGACGCAGTGATCAGCCCAGTCGCAGGACTTCATCTAGACTGAAGGATCCGGTTCGCTCCCCCAGTAATCCGGTACCTACCGCTGCTGCCTGGGTAAGAGATCTTCATGAAAGTGCCCTGATGCAGTCTTTTCCTATGTTTTTTCCTTAGGGGAAAAAGTGCGCTGGTAAAGTAAAGAATAAGGAGTGTGCACTATGTGGTTGCCCTTTGCCAGACGCCTACCCTAAAAGACTATGTCAGTCATGTGTACAGCAGACGGTAGCGAGTAAAGGAAATATATATATACATTGTATAGCGGTAGAACTAGTTAAATTACATAGGGTTTCTTTACGCTTCCATAGGTGGCGGAAGAGTCTCCAGATTTTACTTCAAACCTTAGAGAAATTATCAGGAGAGAAGTAAAAGATTCCCTAAAATCCTTGTCCCAAAGGGAGCCTTCCAAGAGAAAAGGGAACCTAGCGTCTCAGACTCAGATTCGTCTACTGCCCCTAGGAAAGAGAGTGATTTGGAAGCCTCTGTCTCCTCTGCATCCTCTTCGGAAGAGGATTCTAATCGATTCTGCTTCCCTCTAGACCAGATGGACAGGCTGATTAAATCAATCAGGTCCACCATGGGGGTGGCTGACGAAAAACAAGAACTTTTGGTGCAAGACCTAATGTTTGGCGGTATAGACCCAATAAAGCGCAATTCATTTCCACTTAATGACAAAGTTCAAAACCTTATCAAAAGGGAGTGGAAAAAGCCAGAAAAAAAGGGCTCCCTACCACCGGCCTTTAAATGGAGATATCCCTTTGACGACCCCTTGGTGAACATGTGGGATAAGGCACCAAAATTAGACGCAGCAGTGGCTAAAGCTTCTAAAAAATGGTCTATTCACTTCGATGATATGGCTTCTTTAAAAGATCCTCTGGATAAGAAGGCAGATTCGTTTCTTAAGGGGACTTGGGAGATGTCGGCTGGTGCTCTAAGACCTACAGTAGCTGCGAAATGCGCAGCCAGTTCGATGATGGTCTGGCTGGACCAACTAGGGTCTAAACTAGAAGATGGACAAAAAGGAGAAAAAGACTACCGTAAAGCCCGCACACTACACCAAATAATATATGAAATTTTTATTGGGTACACAAAAACAGCAAAAAACACATATAAAACATAAGTAAAAACAGCACAATAGCACCCCACTCACGGACCCCCTACAAACATGACAACCATGTAATATACAATAAATGATATAATGACAATAAATACAAAATAGTAAGAAATATAAATATAAATATATAATAGTCATCAAAACCATATAGGCTAATACAAATGCATCTGGAATGGCAAATATATAAAACCTCCTATAGTGACCATGTGACATACAAAACGCTCAGCCACGGCTAGTTAAGTGGCTAATATGTATCCTACTCGGACCAATATAAACCTATAACAGAGAATTGATCATGCTCCGGAATAATCCGAGAGGCAAGCCACCATAGCCCATAGAAGACAAGTAATCAGGCCAGCACGGATGAAGAACCGTAACACACGGCCCTAGTTATGTGTGCACCTGAAGTAGCACAGAGCCAAATGCATAAGCCATAGTAAAAATATTTCACTAGCAGAGCAACAAAGGAGGGAAATACCAACCAGGAGGGGGCCCCAGAAGAAAATGGGATCGGGGCGCGACCCAACACGTATCGCCGTAACCCGTATGGCTTCGTCAGGGGAAGAAAAATTTCATATATTATTTGGTGTAGTGTGCGGGCTTTACGGTAGTCTTTTTCTCCTTTTTGTTCATGTGGCTTTTTACTACCGGCCTTTTGGCACCTCCCTGTTATTTGTTTCACGGTTGTGCGCCTTGTTTTTCTCTATTGTAAACTAGAAGATGGAGCTTCTAGGGAATCCATATTAAAATCCCTGCCGGCAATCCAGAATGCCGCGGCTTTTCTCGTGGACGCGTCCGCAGATTCTGCAAGGATGGCAGCTAGGGCTGCAGGATTATCAAATGCGGCACGCAGGGCCCTATGGCTGAAATGATGGCCCGGCGACCTTCAGTCTAGATCCCATCTTTGCTCTATCCCGTGCAAAGGAGAATACCTGTTCGGTCCGGTTTTAGACGAACTGCTGGAGAAGGCCGGAGATGAGAAAAAGATATTTCCCAGTCTACCGACCACTTCTCATAGGCGTCCCTTCACAGGGAAAAGGTTCTTTCGCAGAAGGCCGGCCAGGGCAGATGGGACGATAAGAAGAAAAAAGGTACTGGATTCATGTTTGGAGGTGGGGGACGTCAGGAGCTATCCCGTGAGATCAAAAAGCCACCCCAATGACTAGTCGCCCCAGTGGGAGGTAGACTATCTGCTTTCTACCCGGCCTGGTCAGAAATTTCCAGTAGCAATTGGATTTTGAAGATAATGGCTACGGGTCTACGGCTAGAGCTCTCCTCTATCCCCCATAATTTCTTCAGAGTGACCCCGCTCAGGTCCTCTCCAGCAGAACAGATGGCCCTGGAAATGGAAATTCATGACCTGCTCAGTAAGAAGGTCCTTTCAGAGGTTCCGAAAGGAGAATGGGGTAGATGATTCTACTCTCCTCTATTTCTAATACGTAAACCAGACTGCTCCTTCAGAACTATTATCAACCTTAGGGCTCTTAACAATTTCCTGACCATACAACCGTTTAAAATGGAGACTATTAATACCGCAATAGAACTACTGTTTAAAAACTGCTTTATGGTGGTTTGGGATTTAAAGGACGCCTATTACCATATCCCCATTTATGCAGGACACCAATGATTTCTGAGGGTAGCGGTCCAGTTAGATGGGGTGGTCAGACATTTCCAGTATAGCGCCCTCCCTTTTGGCATATTGGTCGCCCCCGGGTATTTACTAAGGTCATGGCGGAGGTCATGGCCCACCTGCATGAGTCTGATATTCTGGTAATCCCCTACCTTAACGATCTCCTTATCGTAGGTAAAACAGCGGATCACTGTTTAGAACAATTGCATAAAGTAATGTCTGCCCTGGAACGTCTGGGATGGTTACTAAATGTCAAAAAATCCCAGTTACAGCCCATGAAGGTGCAGCGATTTTTAGGCCTGACCTTGGATTCCCAGGATCAGGAATGCCGTTTACCTCTTGAAAAATAGATCGCCTACACCTTCAAGTGCTTAACGCCTCTAAAAACCCCGCCATGTCCCTTAGAAAAGCGATGTCTGTTAGGCTCTCTCTCATCCTGCATTCCAGCGGTACGATGGGCCCAGTATCATACAAGGATACTTCAGGGTGAGATATTACCACAACAAAAAATTGGGGGGGGGTCACCTAGAGAGTCAGCTGATCTTGTCCCAAAACACTATTGTATCCCTCGAATGGTGGCTAGACCAAAATAACCTATCCACGGGGTCCCCTTGGAATATAATGTAACTCGTGTAATCACCTCAGACGCTAGCCCTTCTGGGTGGGGGGCTCACATGGTGAAATTATAATCCAGGGACTTTGGGATCAGCTTCAGACGGAAATGTCCTCTAACCTGAAGGAGTTAACGGTGGTGGAGCAGGCAGTTAAAAGGCTCCTTATCTATCTACAGGGCCACCACGTGCGGATATTCTCTGACAATCGAGTCACCGTGGCATATATCAATCATCAAGGCGGAACCCGTTCCAAATCCTAAATGAACGTGGCAGATCGTCTGTTCCAGCTAGCAGAGCAACACCTTCTTTCATTGACGGCTCTTCATATAAGAGGAGCAGAAAATACTACGGTGGATTACTTAAGCCGCAACACCTTGAGGCAGGGAGAATGGTTCCTAAATGACTCCATCTTCAACCTCATTGTGGAAAGGTGGGGTCAACCGGAGGTAGATATTTTCTCCACAAAGGAAAACAGAAAAGTGAGACAATTCTGCTCTCTAAACCCCAGAGAAAATCCTCTGTCAGTAGACGCCCTCCTCGTAGACTGGAACTTCAGGTTAGCTTACGCCTTTCCTCCCCTGTCTCTACTTCCTCTGGTGGTGAGGAAAATCAGGAAGGACAAGGCCACAATGATAGCAATTGCCCGCTTCTGGCCCAGAAGGACGTGGTTTTCCTGCCTCAGGACTATGTCAATGTCCGACCCATGGGTCTTACCAGACATTCTGGATCTCCTATCCCAGGGCCCAGTCTACCATCCTCGGGCGGTTGGCCTTCGTCTGACGGCGTGGATTTTGAGCGGTCGCTGTTAAGAGATAGAGGTTTCTCTCCGGGCATGATTAACACTCTGCTGAAGAGCAGAAAAATAGTCACCACAAAAATTTATGTCCGGATCTGGAAAAGATGTCTTCAAAACTCAGGGGTAGCAGCTGGTCAATCAACACGAATAGACCAGATTTTGGAGTTCTTGCAAAAGGGGTTGGATATGGGGTTATTGCCAAATACTCTTAAAGTACAGGTGTCAGCCTTAGGGGCCTTCTTTGGATGCAACATTTCTGAAAATTACTGGGTCAGCAGATTCATCAAGGCGACAAGACGGTCTAGGCCAATGGTGAAGAATAGGGTCATGCTGTGGAACTTAAACTTAGTCCTTTCGGCCATGACAGAAGCCCCATTTGAGCCAATTTCTTCAGCCTCTATTAAAAATCTATCTCTTAAAGTAGCCTTCCTGGTAGCCCTAACGTCAGCTCGTAGGATAGGCGACATCCAGGCGTTATCCAGGCCTCCCCCTTACATGCAACTTAGGGAAGATAGAGTGATACTTTCCCCTGATCCAGCATATCTTCCTAAAGTAGTTCCCAGATTCCATAGAACACAGGAGATAGTTCTTCCATCTTTCCTCCATAATCCTACTAATGATAAGGAAAAGAAACTACACACTTTAGACGTAAGAAGATGTATCCTGGAATATCTAGCAGTGACTGATCCTTGGAAAATAGATAACGCCCTATTCGTGTCCTATCAGGGTAGCAGGAAAGGTCATAGAGCATCAAATTCTACGCTAGCTAGGTGGATCAGGGAGGCTATTTCGCTGGCATACATCTCAAAGGGCAAGCCGGTGCCTGAAGGTCTAAGAGCGCATTCCACTAGAGCTATGGCTGCCTCGTGGGCGGAGGTTAGAGGTGTCGATCGACCAAATATGTAAGGCTGCTACTTGGTCTTCTCCAAACACATTCTATAGCCATTATAGATTAAACCTGGGTGCTTCCTCGGACCTCTCTTTTGGTGTAAGGGTGCTGCAAGCTGTAGTCCCTCCCTAGTCAGTTTACTCTCTGTAATTCTCTCTGTGGTGCTGTCTTGGACGACCGATAAAGTCTTAGTTACTCACCGGTTAACGGTGTTTTTCGGAGTCCATGACAGCACCCGTACATACCCTCCTGTCTTCTTAAGTTCTGGGTGTACACCTCTTCCTTTTTTTGTATAGTCCACTCGTGGTGAATAGTTAGCAGTAGTATCATTGTATATAAATTATGCTGTTAACCTTGGTGGTCCTCTTGTGCTCTGTAAACCAACTGATGCGCGGGAGAGGTGCCGCCCTTATGTATCTGTAGGTTTCCTGTTCCTGAAGGGCAGATCCCCTCTCTCCGTGGTGCCGTCATGGACTCCGAAAAACTCCGTTAACCAGTGAGTAACTAAGGCTTTTTTTTTTTTTTGCAATTTCAAAGCGCTTGGATTTTTTTTCCAGTTCATCACGTGATATAGTGAATGATGACATTCAAAAGTTCAGTTCCTCCCGCAAAAATATGAGCCCTCATACGGCTGTGGGGATGGAAGAATAAAAAGTTATGGCTCTTGGAAGGAGAGGAAAAAAATGGAAAATTGCCCGGGAGTGAAGGGGTTAAAGTATTTTTTTCATAAATCCCAATTTTTTGGCTAGTTCTAAATTGCAGAGTTTCCTCTGTAAGACTAAAAGCCGGGTAATACCACAACACACCTTAGGTAGACTCTAAAATGTGCTTATTTCAGTTAGTTAAATGCATTCCTACAACCAACCTCCAAGGGTGCCTTAGGCTAGGAAAGTCTCGGGAGACAATTGAAACAAGTCACCATCCGTCTTTTCACATCCTAACCAATACTTTTACGTCTTTTTTTTTTTTTTATATATATATATATATCTCCTGAAGGCAAATGTTAAAGGAGGGAATACAAATTTCATAGCTTTTCTTACGTTTTTAGACATGAATGTATATGTCCCACTGCCATTCTTCTAATCTTGACAAACTGAAGAGTCCTTTAAAGTAGAAGATGGCCCCCTTTATTTTAACTAATTTATTTTAGTTTGCATGTGGTAATAGTCCAATAAGCCCAATGTGGGCTGCTGGTCTAGGGGTGCAGTCAGACGACCATATAAATAGACCTAAAATAGGAATGCAGTGCACGGACTGGCCGGCAGCTCTCCCCACCCGAGCTTGAAAGCTGCATAGAAATCTATGAGGCTGTCAGGCTCAAGTTGGGAGTGCTTACCGGCCAGTCTGGACACTGCGTTGCAATCTTGTTCCTATTTATATGGCCGTTTGACTTCGCCCTGAAGCTGGCCTTCTATTCCCCCTCACCCTCTCATATATATGACATGAAGGATGGGTTTGGCTAAATGTGTATCTGTTCTCAATAAGTAAAGGTGCATTTACACTTGAAGATTATTATTAATAAGAATGCTTGTGTCTCAAATCTTTGTCGAAACAGATTGCCGATTCCGTTTTGCTTGTTTATCAGGTGAAATGATCTTATGGTTTTCACAAAAGATCATCATTCCTTGGCAGCACGATGTCCTGTGTAAACAGACTTGCGTCGCAGAGAACAATGGCAGCCTATGCAAATTGTACGATCTATTACAGATCATTCAGTGTGCATCGTTAGCCGCAGACTGCCTGTGTAATCAGGCTATTAAACATCCACCAATCGGTAAATATTACCAGATCGACGGTCATTTAACCCTGCAAAATAGGGTAATGTAAACCCATCTTTCTGTAAGGATGTCTGGACTGGCTTTTGGTCTCCAGACACGAATTAAACAGCCTCTGAGGCATATACAGTATAAGTCTGATGAGTTCGGGTACACAGACATTCGAGTGCAGCCTTAGTCTGAGACCTTACACAGTGATCATTTGATCGCCAAGAGTCCGGCTCCCCTGACTTGAGCAAACAATTTTTTTTTTTTTTTTCGAAAAGAAACAAATGACTATGCATTTCCCCTAATGGAAACCTCTTAGATGAATCACATGGATGACCAAAGCCCATCAATGTGAACCGGCACTTGGGTATGGCTCACACATCAGGTTTTCGCCGTCAGGCTCAATCCGGCTAATTTTTCCCATTGACTTGTATTAGCGCCGGATGACCTTGCATTTCGTCCGGTTTTCGGTGGATCCGGCAAATCTGCCGTTTCCGGTTAATGGAAAAAACGTCCATAGCAAAGTTTTTTGTCTTCGGCGAAAAAGCCGGCGCTTCCGGCTGTTTGCTAGAATGGAAGCCTATGGGAGCCGGAAGGTGCCGGATCTGGAAAATGACGGATTTTAAACTGAGCATGCTCCAAATTTTTTTTATCCAATTATCTGGATATGCTAGTTGGATCCGTCGAAAAAACAGATCCGTCGCATCAGTTTTTTTAACAATCTGCGCCGGATCCGTTTTTTCCAACATTCGCCGGATTGTGCCTGATGCAAAAATCCTGATGTGTGAAAGTAGCCTTATTGAAATCGGTGCCAACCAGAGGACTACATTCCCCCCTCTTTCAACATTTCTAAATATGCACTAATAAGGTTTTCTTTATATTAAAACATAATCTTGGTTTCTGAATGGTTTTATGTTAGGTTGTCTTGGTAATCTAAAAGCATATGTAACGGTGAACGTGATCCATTTGAGCTGATGACTGATCGTTGAATGGTTAAAGATGCTTGAAATGTCTCATCATCCATTAAATCCATAAATGGATTTATAAAAGGAAAAAGCAAACGCAAAATATTCTGCTTGTCGGATATATGACTGCAAAGAAAGCAACAGCAAAACAGATCAAAAGTAATTCTCGGCTTACCGTATCAGCTTCCAGTAATAAAACCTTAAGTCCATTTTTCAAAGGATCATGTCCCAAAAGCCTGACAATCCTATGCCAATAACTTACTGTATGCGATAAGCAGAAAGCTCAGTCAGTTGTAACCCATTCACTACATTTTTTTTCCAGCACCGATGTACCATAATTATTGAACGAGACTATAAAATCTATAGGATACGGTTAAAATCCGCAGTTGAATTCTGGCATGACCTGCAGATGCTCAGTCTGGGGTATTTTTGGGGTTGACGAAAACAGTAGGAGAGAGCGAGCAGTGTTTCTTAGAAGCCACGATGGGTTTATATTTCTTAGAAAACAAAGATTGCTCTTAATGTAACAGCTTGACAGTGGTGTACAGCAAAGATAACTCTGGATTTTGCTGAAATTCGTGACTTTGAGAAAGAACAGATCGGAGTTGTTCTTTTCGGCATGCACACGCTGTCACTTCATAACAGTAATTCATTAGACTACAATGCGCACTCTGTAATAATAAGTGCACTTTGTGCTCACATAAAAGAATTTACGCACATTTTCTTTTCTCCTGGGTTACCAAAACACTAAGAAGACTGATTGATCTGTAAAAAAAAAAAAAAAGAATTTAAATAAAACATTGTTATCTAAAAAATGTGGTAAGTGGGTGCCACATGAAAGCAGTTTTGAAAATGCCAGCATATTGGCACAGTTCAGTAAAAACATCCATGCATACCAGAACTGGGGGGGATCACGTTTGCTTTTCAGCGCTAGATAAATATATAAGGGTTTTGTTTTTTTCTTCGTCTGGAACATTTGTACACCAGGGACAGAGAGCCATGGTTGATTTCTGAGAGGGAGCTTGGCGATTAAGACGTCTTATTTAAAGGAACTCTAAACCGAAATGAATCATTAAGTTAAACAAGAAATATAGTTCCCTCTGAATATCTTAGACTCTAATTCATCAAGATCGATGAGTTTATTGCTGGCCTTGATGAGGGGCATGTAGTAGGCCTGTATAAGGGGGCATGTGGTAGGCCGTGATGAGGGGGCATGTAGTAGGCCTTGATGAGGGGGAATGTAGTAGGCCTTTATGAGGGGGCATGTGGTAGGCCTTTATGAGGAGGCATGTGGTAGGCCTTGATGAGGGGGAATGTAGTAGGCCTTTATGAGGGGGCATGTGGTAGGCCTTTATGAGGGGGCATGTGGTAGGCCTTTATGAGGGGGCATGTGGTAGGCCTTGATGAGGGGGCATGTGGTAGGCCTTGATGAGGGGGCATGTGGTAGGCCTTGATGAGGGGGCATGTGGTAGGCCTTCATGAGGGGGCATGTGGTAGACCTTGATGAGGAGGCATGTAGTAGGCCTTGATGAGCGGTCATGTAGTAGGCCTTGATGAGGGAGGCATGTGGTAGGCCTTGATTAGGGAGCATGTAGTAGGCCTTGATGAGGGGGCATGTAGTAGGCTTTGATGAGGGGGCATGTGGTAGGCCTTGATGAGTGGTCATATGGTAGGCCTTGATGAGGGGGCATGTGGTAGGCCTTGATGAGTGGTCATTTGGTAGGCCTTGATGAGGGGGCATGTGGTAGGCCTTGATATGTGGTAGGCCTTGATGAGGGGGCATGTGGTAGGCCTTGATGAGTGGTCATGTGGTAGGCTTTGATGAGGGGGCATGTAGTAGGCCTTGATGAGGGGGCATGTGGTAGGCCTTGATGAATGGTCATGTAGTAGGCTTTGATGAGGGGGCATGTGGTAGGCCTTGATGAGGGGGCATGTGGTAGGCCTTAATGAGGGGGCATGTGGTAGGCCTTGATGAGTGGTAATGTAGTGGTCCTTGATGAGGGGTCATGTAGTAGGCCTTCATGAGTGGTCATGTAGTAGTCCTTGATGAAGGGGGCGATGTAGTAGGCCTTGATGGGGGGCATGTGGTAGGCCTTGATGAGGGGGCATGTAGTAGGCTTTGATGAGGGGTCATGTAGCAGTCAGACGCTACTGGTTAATCTTCTTCTGATCTGTTCCATCCGTGGCTGGTGGTACGCCAAGTCGCCAACGACACCCCTTTGGACTCAAGTGGGTAGGACCTTTTAACCTACTGTGTGGAGGCTCTTGCTGTAGCCAGATGCTAAAAATGTGCGTAATGATAAATAGCAGAAAATAAAATAACACTTCAATTTTAAAGTAATTTAATCAATTACAAAACAGGAAGGAAGAAGGCAAAAATAAAAACATTTAAAGATGATGAAAACCTGAGATCATCAGAGAAGGCTTCATTCACACATCCCCTTTTCTCATCCATGTGCTGTTCGTTTTATAAAAGGACTGCCCACTGCCCCGTATAGTTTATTCAACTATTTGCACATCCATTATTACATGGATCTGTGTGTCCGTTCCAACAAACTGAGACCAAGTCCCATTCTCAACCATAGTCTGCCATTCACATCTATGAAGATCCATCAAAAATATAAGACATCTGTTTTACTCAAGTATTAATTGATCCATTGCGAAGTGTTCGTTCAATGAGGAAAAAAAAATGTTGAGACCGTTTTACGTTCACTTTTTAAAACACGGATGAGGAAAAAAATGGAGGTAAAACAGATGACACGTGGGAGAAAGATGGTCTGTTTTTGATAGGCTGGGTTCAAATTGTGGATGAGTCTATATGAAAAAACGCACGTGGGCACTGGCACCCAGGTTATCATTGGGTCAGTGTGCTAAACACATTTCGCTCATTGAGCAGATACCCGCTAGTCTGAGCTCATAAGAACAAAAAATGGATGTGTGCATGTAGCCCAAAGGTCACCTCCCTGCTGGAGCCTGCTCCTGTAAAGCATAAGATGTAACGCTCAATGATTGTAGTGGCCAGTTTCACTCCAGTAGCGCTCCCCCACAGGGTGTTTCTATTAAAAATGTTAAATACATTATGTGGGCACCTACCCATGGGCTGACATACTCTAGGCCAGTGCTCCCCAACTCCGGTCCTCAAGAGCCACCAACAGGTTAGGTATTCAGGATTTCCTTAGTATTTCACAGGTGATGGAATTCTTGCCTTTCCAGGTAATGCAATTATCACCTGTGCAATACTAAGGAAATCCTGAAAACGTGACCTGTTGGTGGCTCTGGAAGACTGGAGTTGGGGGAACACTGCTCTAAGCAATGACCTGCAGAACACTGAGCTTCCCTTAAAGGGAATTTATCAGAAGATGGAATGGCACCAGGTGTTGTCTCCACGGATGATATATAACGTGGAGTTTGCCCGAGCCTTAGATTAACAGCGCTGGATTGTGGATCAAAGGAGACTCAATTTAGAACCACTTCGGCATGCGGTAAACAAATAGCGTTGGGGTGGTGCTCAACATTAGAGAGCAATGAGAATCCACAAGATAAAGAAAAATGAAGTGGCACTCACCCGATATTGCTGTATGAAAAATGTCCTTTATTCAGAGTGTGCACATCTGGACATCTGGTGGAGAGGCGGCTTGTGAATTTATCAGAAGATTTTTATTATGTAATCTGAGACCAGCATGATTTAGAGGCAGAGGCCCTGATTCCAGCAATGTCACTTACTGGGCTGTGTTTTACTGTTTCAATACAATCAGTCTTTAAGCAGCAGGAGATTATCATTAAAGGACTAACTGCCTCGTAGATCAACCCTGCCCCCACCACTGATTGGTAGCTTTCTATCACTATACATGGAAATCTACCAATCGGCGGTGTTGGTGGGGCTATGCACAGCTCAGCTTTTCAAGCCCTGCTAGATCTGCAGCAGAAAAAAACTGTGAGGCTATGTGGACACGTATATTGGTCCATTGCGGATTTTTCCACAGCGGATTTGATAAATCTGAAGGGCAAAAACGCTGCGTTTTTGCTGCAGATTTATCGCGTTTTTTCTGCGTATTTCACTGCGGTTTTACAACTGCGGTTTTCTATTGGAGCTGTAAAAACCGCTGCGGAATCCGCAGAAATAAGTGATATGCTGCGGAAAGTAAACCGCTGCGTTTCTGCGCGTTTTTTTCCCCATAGGTTTACATTGTAATGTAAACTCATGGGAAACTGCTGCGTTTTCCGCATCGTGTGCACATACCCTTAATCTTTCATAACCGCTGCAGTTGGTAAACGAAGTGATACATCACTGGAATCAGAGTTTCTGTCCCTGTGCTATGCTGCTGACAGATTCCCTATCAAAATCCTGCTGACAGATTCCCTTTAAGGACATGGTTCTCAAAGAAGTAATTTTTTTTTCGATATATTCAGTGGAATTTAACCATTGCAGTTGTCTTTGCATTGATCTGTTGTGATAACGTCAATGTTGGCTCAACTCTGGGCTAGGCACAAGATATCGTCGCACCTAGTGCAGTAATGAAAGCAGAATCCCATCTTTCCATGTCTTCCATTACTGGTCATGTAATGTTCCTCGTAAAACACATCACAGCTTTTAATTTTAACAAGCATGAAACGCCGTGATCCATTTTCTAGCAATGACTAATCTGACTGGCTGGCATATGTTATTTAAAGGTGAGATCACAAGACAGGTTCAAGAAGGCAGCATCAGGTCAAGGGTTCAGCAAGGCTTTTTATGTTCTAAGCACATGGAGACCCATCATTTTTGGGATTTCTTACATGATTGACTCCTAAATGTTTATTAAGTAGAGTTAGAATGTCTGACGTTGCTCTAGCGATGGGGTGAGATTGACCTTGGAACGTCTGATATCCTTGGCAGCAGCGAGCTAGGGGAGTAATTTGAGATTTCGATGTACAAGACGGCTTCAATGGGATTTTGAATATCTCAAACAGATGGTATGAGTGATCTATCAGGAACGATTACAAGGAAAAGCTTTACTTCTAAATAATAAAAAAAACAAAATGCTTTGATGACCGGGGGGCACCGTCAGATGTTGTGCAAGTTCTAGACAACGTTGACTGAAATCTATGAAGACGACTGTGATGTATGATTTACCCGACAAGAAAATTTCCACCTAAAGTATTCCCAAGAAATAAATCAATAACTTGGCACATTCTTCAGGATTTTGCTGCAATGATTTCTAGTATTTGTAACTTGGCCTAACACAATGTGTGTATATTTATTGGGTTTGGAGGTGCTCTACACAGGCAGTATAGGTGTTCCAGGCTATCATCGTAGGGTACGGGCAAATCAGGTCCTTTCCAGGTGGGCAAACATGATGAGACTTTCAAACACAAACCCGTATGTCTTTTGTAGTGGTTTTTTTTTTAGGTTGTCTCCTGAGAACTTTTACGACATTTTTGGCCAGGGGCATTTTTTTAGCATCTTCCTAGCGTGTTTGGAGCATTTTTTTTTTTTTACTGGTATTTTATGGATGATTTTATGTTCAACTCCATTCAACAAAGAAGACCTATTTTGAGCATTTTTAATTAGAAACTTGTTCATTCTTTGAGCGTTTAGCTGGCACTTTTTCTGGTGGCTTTTCGATAGTGACCTGCCTGAAAAAACTTTCATATGGGCCAGATCCAACATAGAGCAGGATTCTGGTTGTCTGAATTGGAAATCGATTTTTTTTTTTATTAAGAGCGAGAGTTTTTTTTCTTCTCGAGGAGAGCTTACTTGCAAATTCAGTTTTCCCGTGGAGCATTGTCACCATCTCGATCTCTTAAAGGGAGTCTGTCAGCACAGAACAACTGTTCAAACCAAGTACAGGCGCTCGGTGCACCCTTGGTGTGGCCAAACATTTATAATAAACCTTCCCACCTGCTTGTTTTCCCCTTAATCTCCACCCTTCTTTTCTCCTTTCCTTGATTGACAGTTCTGGCATTCTAGAGTCAGAGTAGGGTGGAGATGGAGGGGAAAAAAGTAGGTGGGAAGCTGCAATGAACTGTATGGCCATGCCAGGTGTGCACCGAGCGTCTGTGCTTGGTTTGAACAGTCATTTTGTTTTGACGACTCCCTTTAAATGAGAACCAGTACCAAGAATTAAAGGCATCTTACCGAGCCAATCAATAAATTGCTCTGGAATTACAATTTGCAAAAATGATGAAACTTCTTGAGGGGGGAGTTAATTTGCATATATTTTTCCCATAGAGCACTGCCAGTAAGTGTTGATATAACAACCAGATCTCTTTTAAGAGGCTGTCAAGGTTGGGTGTGAATTCTGCAGTCACTCTGTGACTTCAGACTTGTGAATCTTCACAGCACGAACACTGTGTGCTGTCACGATTCTCTGATGCCGGGAGCGGGCAGTCATGTGAATACAAGTATGCCATTTGAATATTTCTGGCCACATTCCAACTTGACATGTCCATCTACCCTCAATTCACTTGTATTGCGTAAGGTTCGTGGCTGCATGTATGCAAATTCCATAACTGTGGTCATGCGTCCACCGTTCCCAGCATCGGAAGTTCTTGACAATGCGCAGTGCGCAAGTCTCCAGTGACATAGTTACTGTAGACTTGAACCCCAAGCCTGGACAACCCCTTTAAAGGCAGCTGATTCTTTCTAACAGAAAAAGACGGTAAAAAAGAAAGAACAGATATATCCAGTTGAGTGAAATTGTGTTAAAATGTGATCTCTGGTGTTAGGGAGCATGAACATAGGGGATTAAGCAGCTACAGATCTTTAGAAATATGTCCTAAATGTATGGACAGGTATGTAAGAACAATCCATCATTAATGGAGCGCATAATTAACAAGTAAAAAAAAATCATGGGAAAAGACTGGCACTCCCATAGTATTAACTTAATGCGCAGGTGCAGGCATCCTGCTGCCAATATACAAACATATATACATACACCATGGGCTAGCACACTGCAGTTAATGAACACATGAAATCCACTATTATTCTACACTAGATAGTGTCCCGATTCTAATGCATCGACCCGATTCTAATGCGGGTATTCTAGAATATGTATCTATGTATGTATATAGCAGCCACATAGTATATAGCACAGGCCACGTAGTATATAAGAGCCATGTAGTATATAGCAGACACGCAGTGTATAACACAGCCCATGCAGTATATAACAAAGCCCATGCAGTATATAACACAGCCCACTCAGTATATAACACAGCCCACTCAGTATATAACACAGCCCACTCAGTATATAACACAGCCCACTCAGTATATAACACAGCCCACGCAGTATATAACACAGCCCACGCAGTATATAACACAGCCCACGCAGTATATAACACAGCCCACGCAGTATATAACACAGCCCACTCAGTATATAGCACAGCCCACGCAGTATATAGCACAGCCCACGCAGTGTATAACACAGCCCACACAGTGTATAACACAGCCCACGCAGTACATAGCACAGCCCACGCAGTACATAGCACAGCCCACGCAGTACATAGCACAGCCCACGCAGTACATAGCACAGCCCACGCAGTACATAGCACAGCCCACGCAGTACATAACACTGCCCACGCAGTATATAACAGAGGTGTCAAACTGCATTCCTCAAGGGCTGCAAACAGGTCATGTTTTCAGGATTTCCTTGTGTTGCACAGGTGATAATTTAATCACCTGCACAGAATGATTTCATCACCTGTGCAATACTAAGGAAATCCTGAAAACATGACCTGTTTGTTGCCCTCGAGGAATGCAGTTTGACACCTCTGGTATATAACACAGCCCACGCAGTATATAACACAGCCCACACAGCATATAACACAGGGCATGCAGCATATGACACAGGGCACGCAGCATATGACACAGGGCACGCAGCATATAACACAGGGCACGCAGCATATAACACAGGGCATAACTCCATCCGTTAACGCTGCCATTAACCCTGTGTCAGCGCTGACTGGAGGGGAGTATGGAGCAGGCGCCGGGCACTGACTGGACGGAAGTAGGAAGAGACTAATTCTCGGCCGGACTGTGCCCGTCGCTGATTGGTCTCGCCAGCTGCCTGGCGAGACCAATCAGCAACGCGGGATTTCCATTACAGACAGACGGAAGTACACCTTGGACAATTATATATATAGATGTGTAATTAGAAAAAAAACGCAAAGCATGGTGTTACCATTTTTGATCAATAAATGCATATGCCATCCATCGGGTGACCTCATTGATTGGACCCTTATCATAGTGATTGGCAGTGGCGCAAATTGAAACTCATGGGCCCCGATGCGAAAGCTCCAATGGGGCCCCCAAATATTTAAAATCTTTAATAGCAATAGTCATTTTCTATAGGCCAAAGGGACTTTTAGGGCCCCCCAGGCTCCGGGGCCCGGATGCAATTGCAACCCCTGCACCTGTTGTAGTTACACCCCTGGTAATTGGCATCTCCATGTGCCTAACCAAGCCTCAATAAACTAGGGAAGAGGAAAGATCTCTTGGCTCTAAAAGTTCTGCAGTAAATGTAACTTTCTTTTTAATTACATTATTTAATTCAGATTTTTTTTTTTCTAAGTGTACACCCAAATGCGGACCTGGATTTAAGCATCGAATCGTTCAGTGTAAAAGCAGTGACCTTTCCAAAACCTTCCCATCCACGAGCTGCAATGAAGAGAACAAACCCCCAGTCCGTATACGCTGCAGTTTGGGCCGATGTCCTCCACCTCGATGGGTTACAGGCGAATGGGGGCAGGTAAGTAACCTGTATAGGCTTTGCAAATAAATCATGGCTTGTTTGGATGTGCAATATCTTTTAGAAGATCTAGACATACACAGATCACCACGTATGTTGATGAAAGTTGCCTTAAAGCGTTTTTGTGGCCTCACGCTACAGGTCTGCAGTCACTCTATAGGATTGCAGACTTTTGAATCATCACATCGCGCACACTGTGCACTGTAAGGATTCTCCTGTGCTGGCTCGGGAGCCACTCGTGCGTGGCCACAAGTATGTGATTTTCATACATGTGGTCATGAGCTGACTAGACGTGTGGCCTAGCTCAATACACTTGCATTGGGCACGTCTAGTCGGAATGTGGCCGAAAGTATGCAGCTCGCATACTTGCGGTCACATAAGCGCCCGTTCCCAGCATCAACACCAGAGAATCCTGACCGTGCACGGTGTGCGTGATGGGAGAATTCACAAGTTTGCAGTCACATAGAGTGATTGCAAACTTGTTGCTTAAGACCAGACAACCCGTTTAATTGTTGTAAGGACACATTTTTAGTAAATTTTAAATCCAGTTACGGTACATTTTGGATTAAAACAATACAAAAATCTGAAGGTTCCTATATTTGTGAAAGTGGGAACACTCAAAATGTTCATAGAGACCTAGAGTTGAATTCCTGTTTCTCGCAAAACGATTCATTTGATGGCAGCTGGAGATGTCTTGGCCTTCAGGGTAAGTTGCGTAAAGTGTATGTAATGACTTGTCGCCTTCTTTTTCTGTGTTCTTCAGTGTTCGGCACATTGTGGTCTGGGCCAGCAGATGAGAACGGTGCAGTGTCTTTCCTATACCGGACAAGCGTCCAATGATTGTCCAGAAAGTGTTCGCCCCCTGTCAATGCAGCAGTGTGAAAGCAAATGTGACAGCAGCCCGATTTCTAACACAGAGGGTGAGTACGTGCCGCTTCTCGCCTATGGTGCCTGGCTCTCCGTGCTCAGAGCACACGAAGCGAAGCATTGTAGTGACCGCTTCTTCCAGAGAAGGGGCTGTAAGCGAGGCAAGTCAAATACTTCATAAAGCAGACGCGAGACAACGAAAAACACGCACATTACTGGTTTTCATTTCCTTCAACATGGTGAGTCAAGAGGGACCTGGAGCAGACTAAACTATTTCATGGCTGCAGTAATTCTTTATAAAATACTTTAAATATTACTGCAGCCACAAGCAGCAGATTTATGAGAACAGTGGACGATGCACAGAGGGTAAGAGCGGCTACCACGCAACTCAAAAAGCCTTAACTTCACATTGTTACATTGCCACTGTGACTTCTAGCTCTGTGGTTACATACTGTCTGGCCATCTGCTACTTATGTAGCATCTTAGTACCTTAGGGAATGTCTGAAAAGGAGACTGACACCTGTAGGTGCAATTGTGTTTGTTTATGTCTGAAATGTACGTATTTTGGGCTACAAATAATTTTTGCAATTAGTTTTCATAAAAATTTTTGCACCGTTTGGCTTTTAAGGCTCTTTGTTTACCTGGCTGTAGAATGAGTTACGTGAAAATCCATCAGTGAGCTTGTTCTGACTGGTAGTCTATAACTTTTACCGATCCGTCTTTTACTAAGCTCCTCTCAGCTGATTTATTAAAACAAAACAAATTAAAGGAGAGCTGAATTTGCATGTAATCAGATATCAACTTAGAGAGGATCTGTAGAAAAACCAAAGCTCATAAAAGCATCGCAAACTCTCCTCAAACCAAGCTCACTGGTAGAATCTTAGTGAACTTGTTCTGTAGCCAGAAATAGAGGCTACAGAAGGTAAATGGGCAAAATGTTTAATGAAACACAGATGCAAATATTGTTTTACACACAAAACACACATAATTAAGTTTAAAAAATGCCCAAGTAGGTGTCCGTATCCTTAAAAATAAATTAACTCAAGAATAAATTAAATTTATAGGTTTTTTTTGGTGCTAACTATATTTAAGACTAATCCTGGAATCTTACAGTTTTCATTCTGCACACTGAGCTTCATAACACACTGACATTTCCTACCTGTAGAGATCACATTTCAGTAGTCGTCTCATTATCGTCACACCTATATATAGATAATATCACGCCATTCACAATAGGCAGTGGTCACAAATCACGTTCTCTGCCTGCACAGTGCGACCTCTGCACAAGCTACAGAGCATGCCGAGAAAACTCTTCTATGGAACTCGATGAGCTATATCCAGTCTACTGCGGTCTATCGTCCATGTGGTTCAGACAAGGTGGCCGCCCCAAAACAAGTACAGAAAATAAGATGAAACATCTATAATCTGAACATCACAACAGATCTTAAATACAAATAAAAAAAAAAGTATATACAATGTTTTCAAGATCTGATGTAAAAAAAAAAAAAAAATCTAAGTGTTCTATTTCACTTAAAGGGGTTTTCCACTACTAAGACAACCTCTTCTCACTCTGAATGTTTGTCCCCTTTAAAATCAAACCACTTATACTCCCCTGCTATGCCAGCGCCATTCCCGTGTTATTGGCACATACACTCCCGGGGCTCACGTACGATTGTTATGTCACTTGAGCTCTGCGCCCAATCAGCGTTGGCGTCCCTGTCTCCGCCTTCAGGCGTATACCTAATCTAGAGGGAGTGAGCGACCGGCCGCAGCACTGACTTCCTTTTCATTGCTTATACTTCCCAAGGCGGAAACCATGACGCCAGCGCTGACTGGACGCAGGGCTCACTTGACATAACAACCTCATGTGAGCCCTGGGAACGCGTGTGCCAATAACCTGGGAATGTCGCTGGCATGGCAGGGGAGTGTAGGTGTTTTTAATTTGCAGGCAGACATTGAGTGAGAATCTCTTGTCCTAGTCGTGGACAGCCCCTTTAACAGTCTGAATGATGTTTTCTAAGACTCTTTTTAATTTATGTAGCATTGGAGAAATACATTTCTTAGATGGGTAGTTGTTAGTACTTGCACATTATAACTATGGGATTTTTTTCCTTTGTGCAAATAATGGAGGACGCAGGATTGGACAATGTAGAATTTTAAAGGGCCTTTCCTCACTTTTTCCATGCTAAACTAGCTACATCATAATATAGCTGAGTAAAGAGATACGGAGATATTACCTTGCAATGTTTAGATGCTAATTTCCCCCTGCGCCAAGGTGCAAGGGGGCTTCAGCATAGCGTCTTCTCTGGAGGCGTCTACATTTTCCCCTGCATGACGGTGCCCAATCAGAAGAAGGCAGCATAATAGAGGGGGAAAAAATGACCCTGAGAAGTTTAGATCTGTTTTTCCCCACTGTAATCTGTGAGACTTGTATATCTAACCAGGTTACACTAAGATCTCACTCCCGGCTTTTGAGGAGGAGAGCTGCGCTGAAAGTCATTACATAAAACACTTTGCATCTATCCCAGGAATAGGGTAGTGATGCCTCGATACCTGGCATAGATGCAGAAAGGTGTATGTGACACACTGCATTAAAGAGGAGGAGACCGGTGGCCTTCAAACGGCCTGCCACATACACCTCTCTTCATTTATGCCAGGTACCAGGGCATTATTCCCTGATACCTGGGATGGACCCAGAGTGTTGTGTGTAATAAGACGGAGCAGCTTTCCTCTTCTCTATATAGTTGTCGTGCAAATTACTGTTCGCCGTGAGATCTCAGTGTGATAAGGTTGGACATGCCAGTCTTACTAGATCACAGTGAGAAAGCCAGCTATGACCTTCTCTGGGGTGTTTGCTTTTTTCCCCCCTTATTATGCTGTCTTCTTATGATTGGGCAACATGACCCCTGACTAAGCTTGGTAAAACGCGCGTCGGGTCTTTGGTGGGTGAGCTTATTACCTTCATGCACTTGGATATTTAACCTTTGATTTATCTCTCTATATTAATTATTATTTACTTACTGGGGAGTATTTATGTGCGTGCTATACATTAAACGGTAAGACTTATTTTAGTGCCAAATGAATCAATCACACAGATATCTGTATACGTGTGTATATATTATTGAATCACTAGTGTATATGCATGATTACTACATGGCTGTTTACATACTATACATACTGTACATTTATGTCCGTGAATCCTTCCTTGATTTGCTCACCCAACAAATTTTAGTTATTTTGGTGTTTGTCCTTTCACATTGTCTTTTAATAGTTGACTAAATAAAATTATTTTTAATAATACGAGTGTTACCTTGTTCCTGGAACACTTTCTTCTTTTGGCTGTTTTTGTATCTTTTGTGGCCCATGGGGACTAGATGTACATACTAATTCGGGTTGCAAAATATTTTGGTAAATATGATGTTTATGAAAACATTTTGTAATCCGAATTAGTATCTACATCTAGTCCCCATGGGCCAGAAAAGATACAAAAACACCCAAAAGAAGAAAGTGTGCCAGGAACAAGGTAAGCATAATGCTGGAAGAATAAGTAAATGCCCCCAGATAAGTATCCCTGCTAACACCTTCTTGGTTTAGAGGGAAATTGGTATTTCAACTATACAAGGTAATAGAGTTGAAAAAGGAAAAATTAATAAAAACAACATTTAATTCCGCTCTTCAGTCCCTTTTTCATGATGCAGCCAGCCGATCATGTAAAAAGTGGTGAAAGGTCCTCTTTATGGAGACGACATTGCAGACCAAGTATTAATACTGATCTGTACGGGCAGAAAGCCTGAAATCATGTCGCCCAGGAATACTTAGTCCTATAATAGTTTTGACCTCCGAGTGTAGAAGAATGTGACGGGGTGAAGGATTGTTTATTAGTAGGTAATATCCAGTGGTCATTTCACGGCTTAATTTATGTAGCTGGAGCCAGTAGAAGGGGTGGGAGAATCTGACATGTCCATTGTGAGGATTACATTACATATTTGTTGAAAGTAAAGTGCAGACAGTGAACACCGCAGGATTTTTATGTTACCCATAAACATTTGTGAAATATACATAACCACCACAACCACAATATGCGAGTCCTCCTGAGACCGATGTCGAGAGTCGAGCCTGCTCCTGCTTCCCGTTGGCTTGTTCGTTTTCACATGTTGTTTTATTCTAGTCCTCTGTTATTAAAGGTTTACTGTAAAAATTCCAGAACACATTTCAATGTACCTCACATCCCTGATATGGTTGCTCCTCATATCTACTGATCTATATTGCTTTCTCTCCTGTCAGAATCTTTGAATCTTTTAAATCATATCTGTCTCCATACTCAAAAATACATACTGTGTATGTTACTACATAGATGTCTTAGACCTTATGAGGCTGATGTACTTACTTTGATAATCCATTGCATGGTAACTGTGTAATCTTCTTCTTTTATCAAGCTTCCCTCCCTAATATCAAAATGAACATGTTAGGAGTCAAGCTCATTTATTTCAGGATTACGCAGGAATTCTGATTGTCGAAATCATTCCACCAGCTTCACCGGGTCCATGCAAGCCATTTAATAGTCTAACAGTCAATGCAGCTCAATAGAATAAAGAGAACACTAAAATGCCGCATCCTAGATGTAACTGAATGAATTATTCCAGTTGCAAATATTTATTCATTTTATATAGTGGAATGCGTTGAGAACAATTAAACATAGAAATGATCAATGTAAATCAAAATGAATATCCCACGGAGGTCTGGATTTGGAATGATGCTCAAAATCAAAGTAGAAAATCAAATTACAGGCTGATCCAACTTCAGTGAAAATGCCTCAAGACAAGGAAATGATGTTCGGTAGGGTGTGTGGCCTACACTTTGCCTGTATGACCTCCCTACAATGCCTGGGCATGCTCCTGATGAAGTGGCAGATGTTTTCTTGAGGGATCTCCATCAATACCTGAATTAAAGCATCAGTCAACTCATGGACAGTCTGTGGTGCAACGTGGCGTTAGTGGATGGTGCGAGACATGATGTCCCAGATGTGTTCAATCTGATTCAGGTCTGGGGAACGGGCGGGCCAGTCCCATAGCATCAATGCTGTCATCATGCAGGAACTGCTGACACACTCCAGCCACGTGAGGCCTAGCATTGTCATGCACCAGAAGGATCTCAGGGCCCATTGCCTGGTACTTAATGGCAGTCAGGGTACCTCTGGCAATCACATTGAGGGCTTTGCATCCCTCCAAAGAAATGCCTCTCCACACCCTTATTGACCTACCCACTGCCAGACCGGTCATCGCATGGCTCTAGCAGTGCTCCTCCTATTTCTCCTTGAACAAGGGGGTAGCGGTCCTGCTGCTGGGTTATTGCCCTCCTACAGCCCCTCCACATCTCCTTGTGTACTGGCCTGTCTCCGGGTATCTGCTCCATGCTCTGTTCACTGTGTTGACAGAAACAGCTACCTTTCTTGCCACAGCTCGCATTGATTTGCCATCCTGGATGAGCTGCACTGCCTACCTGAGCAACTTGGGTTTGCAATGCCAACTCATGCTACTGTACAGTACCTCTAGGAGTGAGAGCAATGACAAAATGGAAAAATGACCAAAACAACAGCCAATAAGGATGAAAACAGAAATAGTCTATGGTCACCCCTGCAGAACCACTCCTTTATAGGGGTGTCTTGCTAATTTCCTATCATTTCTACCTGTTGTCTGTTTCGTTTGCACAACAGCAGGGGAAATTCACTCGCAATCAGTGTTGCTTCATAACTGGACAGGATGATTTCACAAATGTGCGATTGATTTGGAGTTACATTGTGTTATTTGTGTTCCCTTTATTTTTTTGAGCAGTGTACATTCTATCACTAGATTATTTATAATCCACAACGATATTTGTTGTGAGCATCCAGCCTTTTCTTAACTGCTGTTAGTATCGGCAATCATTACACTTGTTGTCCGGCATTCCTCAATCTGACTGCTCTTACTGTAAAGAACCCCTTCCTACTTAGCTGCCGGAATTGCCTTTCCTCTCCATATAATGAATGTTGCCTGGTCCTTTTTA
This sequence comes from Ranitomeya imitator, assembly GCF_032444005.1. Classification (NCBI taxonomy): domain Eukaryota; kingdom Metazoa; phylum Chordata; class Amphibia; order Anura; family Dendrobatidae; genus Ranitomeya; species Ranitomeya imitator. The sequence continues at coordinate 104,863,142 of NC_091282.1, read as the reverse complement.
ATCCATGGAGAATGATGAAAAAAGGGTTCGTCAAGGAAGCGGTGCTTCCTTCTGGTGTTTTGCTGTAAGACTCCATGTCACTGTTTAAAAAAATATTTGTTATTATTCAATTCCATGGCAAAAGAACATTTGGCAGCAAGACTTGCCTTTATTGCTTTCCTCAGGCAGTCAGTCAGATCAATAAAAAAAGAAATAATTGCTTGAATTAAAATTCCCATTTTAGTGCTGTGGACCATCAGTCATCTTCCGCGAGTGCAAGAAGAAAGGTGCTGGCTGTACTTCTGGTTGTGCTTCTCGCTGTGTACCAGATTTATAACCTTATGAACCCAGTAGAACATTAGAAAAAAAAAAAGCTTAAAAAAAGTCTATAGTGTGGCTTAAAGGGACTCTGTCACCTGAATTTGGAGGGAACAATCTTCAGCCATAGGGGCGGGGTTTTCGGGTGTTTAATTCACCCTTTCCTTACCCGCTGGCTGCATGCTGGCTGCAATATTGGATTGAAGTTCATTCTCTGTCCTCTGTAGTACATGGCTGCACAAGGTGCAATCTTGCCTTGTGCAGGCGTGTACTATGGAGGACAGAGAATGAACTTCAATCCAATATTGCAGCCAGCATGCAGCCAGCGGGTAAGGAAAGGGTGAATCAAACACCTGAAAACCCCGCCCCTATGGCTGAAGATTGTTCCCTCCAAATTCAGGTGACAGAGTCCCTTTAAAGGAAATCTGTCAGCAGGTAATCTGAGGACAGCAGCATATAAAGGCTCACACTATGATTTCAACCATGTGTCACTTAATTAGCCTGGGTGCTGTTGTTTCTTTACAATGAGTGGTTTATTAGCAGTAGATTATCACTGCAGGACTATAGCCAGTGTGACTCCTGGTCCAACTCCGCCCCCAGCACAATCAGCTCACTGTCAATATACAATGTACACAGACAGCTGCTAACCAGGGACGCGGCATCTAAAAACTCTTATTGTATCACAACTATTTCACCTAGTAAACTTAAGTGACACATCGCTTAAAAAAGGGTTTCTTGTCCTGCATCACACTGCTTGAACTGGAGATCAGTGCTACCATTGAAATCTTTCTGCCGTAATTGACTCCCAAATGCCTCAACAATCAGTTTCTGAAGCGCTGGTCTGTAATATGTGTCAAGGAAATAGACATGCATTAAAAAAAAAAAAAAAAATCTTGCCTTATGTTCTTTGGTTAAGAATTTTTTTATTTTTTAGAAAAACTTAAGCAAACCTGTCAGCAGGATTTTGCCTGTAACCTACTGATAACCGGGGTGAAGAAATCCATCTTGTGGTTCTTGTGTAATCATTGTTGCATACCACAGTATAATACTCTATGTGACTGCAGACTTGTGTAAATCTTCACATTGCGTGCTGTTAGAATTGGCCGGTGTCATGAGCATGTGATTTCCATACTGCCGGCCATATTCCGACTAGACGTGTCCGCCCTCACTCAATACCCTTGCACTGAGTGAGGCTGCACACATTTAGTCAACACCTGACCACATATATGCAAATCACTCCCGATGCTGGAGAATCGAGACCGCGCACACTGCTCACTGTTAAGATTCAATAGTTTGCTGTCACATTGACTGCAAACTTGAACCCCAAGCCCGAACAACTCTTTTAAGGCTGTGATCAAATGAATCGGGTTTAATCTAGCATGCACTTCTTACCAGAGCAACTGCAGGTAGAAATCCAAGGATGGTATTCATGTTCCCACACAGATTCATCCTACTGACATTTCAAGGGAACCAGTCAGCAGGATTTTGGTAAGTAACCTACAGACACTGTCAGGTTGGCGTTATCACACTGATTAAAATGATATCTGGGGTGAAGAAATCCATCTTGTGGTTCTTGTGTAATCAGTGTTAGAAGTTTTCAGCTAATGAGATGCTCATGGTCCTGGGCGGGACCGTAGGCAGAGTCTTATCTTTCTGCTCTAAGCCAGAGAATCCAAGGAAAGACACAGGCCTACCGAAGCACAAACAGTATGGCTCTCTCTCTGTCCCCATTGTGAGAAACATGTTTGTGCTTTGGGGTTGCCTGTGGGCAGGTCTCTTCTTGGTTTTGAGCAGAAAGGTATGCAAAACTTCTAACACTGATTACACAAGAACCACAAGACAGATTTCTTCAGCCTAGGTATCCTTTTAATCAGTTTAATAGTGGCAACATGACAATTGCCTGTAGGTTATTTATCAAAATCCTGCTGACAGGTTCACTTTAATTGTTCATGCCAATATGTTGTATTATGTGAGACAAAAGTGAATAGATTCACAGGACACTGGTTTATCGCAAAGTCAGTAATCGGTGCACCAAAAACTGCCCCATACTTGTCAGATTCTAAGGCGCCTCTTCTTATCTGTAGTCCTGGAGTGACATAGGTGTGGTGTGATGCCACATCGGGCTTATTAATCAGAAAAAGTGTTGGGGTTCCTATAGAAGTGGTTCTCAGGAGTCCCGTCCGGCAGCCACAGGCTTCTGACGTGGCCATTGGACTAAGTTCCTGCGAATCAATTCATTGATCTTTATTACTAACACATCATCATATGGTTCCTCTATTCTTTCATGACCCCAATTCTGTAGAATTAGGGTTTTCAGACTCCATACCTGTATTATTGTTGCAAAGAATTGCAGTTTACCAGACTCATAAAATCATATCTTGAAAATCTTTCTTTTTCTATCCATTGTGTTAGAAGAACTGTATCTTGGACGCTATCAAACAATTTGCCTATAAAACGCCTCATAAGACCAGAAAGTTTCCAGTCTCCGTTGCAGTAACCAATCTAGGAGCGTCTTTAGACAGCTGATATTTCCTTCCTTGGTGTGATCATTATTTTGTGAACTCTATAGCTCTCCTTAGGTTCCTTTCCTAATTCCTTTGTCGCATTCGGCTCCTCATAAAATGCAGGATATTGACTTTCTCCCAAGCACTGAACAATCGGTTCCGCATATAGAATGATAAGCTTAGTTACAAGTGTAGTTTATAGCCAGTTATAACACCCCAAATGTAGCAGATGCTTTTGTGCTTGGCCATTTGATACAAAAACCTTCAAGTCTTCTGTAGAAGACATTTTTATGGTCCAGTTTCTATCACTATCAGTAGACCTTGAAATGGAATTTCGATCATTTTTGTGTCAGCCACCCATCGTTAAACCTTAACTAATTGAAGTGTCGGGGTCCTATGCAGATCCACCAAACTCAATTTGTTGCCATTTATCAGAGATCTGCTCCATCAATGTCCAAGGACGTTGTGACTAGAATGAATAAATCATGAAGCAGGTGCTCCAAGCCCCACTCCAATTGGTGGACAGATCTTTTTCTGTAGACACCCATGAGGGGACCTGTCAATCAGGGGGAGCAGGTCGAGGAGAAGCTGCGAAGGACCTGCCTCTTGGAATTGTTATCCTAGTCGCCATGCCCATGACTTTTGTTTCACAGTATGTTTTCTCTGAAACACTGCAGTTTTTTTTTTAGGGTGAAACATATGATGTCCATGGTTCGCACAGCTTGAATCAGATGACAGTTTACCTTTAAAGTGAATCTGTCACCAGGTTTGGCCGACGAGATATGGCCATCACCCTTCAGGGCTGATATACAGCATTCTATATTGCTGTATATCTGCCCCAATCTGACCTGTAAAAGAAGAAAAATAATTTTTATTATACTCACCTACGGGGCGGGGCGGTCCGGTCCAAAAGGCGTCGCTGGTCTTGGTCTACCACCTCCCAATTTCTTACGATCCCCGTCCTCCTGCTTCGTGTGATTGATGCGTCCCTTCGTCATCTACACAGTCTCCTCGGCACAGTGCTCCAGCGCAGGCGTACTTCTCTGCCCTGTCGAGGGCAGAGTAAAGTACTGCAGTGCGCAGGTTCTGGGGCTCTTTGACCTTTCCCGACACCTGCGCACTGCAGTACTTTGCTCTGCCCTCTCCCTGAGCAGGAGCGTGGTACCGAGAAGACGCGTCATCCACAGGAAGCAAGCAGGAGGGCGGCATCGCAAGAAGAACAGAGGCGCCGGGCCAAGACCACCGACGCCCATTTAACCGGACTGACCCGCGGGTGAGTATAAGTAGTTATTTTTCTTCTCTTGCCGGTCAGGTTGGGGGCAGGTATACAGCATTATAGAATGCTGTATATCCGCTCCGAAAGGTGATGGCCATATCTTATTGGCCAAACCCGGTGACAAGTTCCCTTTTAAGGAGATGTTTTTTGTTCATCTTGTAAAAGACCATTACTTATTATTTCATCCAGATGGTGACATTTGGGAAGTGTCGAAGAAATTAGCTTTTTTTTTTTTTACACAAATTTGCTGCACGTCTTTTTAGTAAATGCGGACCATGTTATTTTGGTTGAAGTTGCTTAAATGAACAAAACTTGTAAAAAATACGAAGGAACGTGAATTCACCAATGTATGTGTTGTGTCCTCTTCTGTTTTCCAGAGTGTAAAGATGTGAACAAAGTGGCTTATTGCCCGCTGGTCCTGAAGTTCAAATTCTGCAGTCGAGCGTACTTCAGACAAATGTGTTGCAAAACTTGCCAAGGACACTGACCCATACCACCAAGACAAAGAGAGAGTATTGTGATCCATGGTCAAAAACAGCGACCACTCCTCAATGGGACGGAGAGGAATGAGGTGGATGTCCTTGAAATGAGATAACCCTGTGTACAACATAACCACTCGTCAGCCACAACTGACAGGATATCAATAGTATTTAACTTCTGTGAAGTGAATTTATTATCCAAAGTGCTGGACACCCCAACAAGGAGGAAAGCCAAATTGGAACAATGTCGAACAGAGCAGACTATGGAACGTTTGTGTTCGCACAACTGCCACAGTTGCCAAGCTTACCTCCTTGAACCATTTTTATTATGGACTTACAAATGACACTGAATCAATCTGTATTTAAACTTTATTCTTTTTTTTTTTCTTTCTTTTTTTTTTCAAATGTAGCGGTTATGAATTTTGGTCTAAAAAGAGAGAAAATTCTTACGTCATAGCTCAAAAAAAAAAAAAAATTTAAAATATTTTATCTCAGTTTTACGGCACCACAGTTTAACTTATAAAAATGGGCTTTGAAATGTTATTTAAACAAAAAAAAAAAGCAATTATAAATCAAAAACTAAAATAAGTGTATTTTGTTACTCTGCCTGAATTCTTCAGCGTTCTCCTGTAATACTGCTGTGAAGCAATTTACGTATATTATTTAAGATTATAATGGTATACAGTCGTCAGTATTCAGAGGTGCATCATTGAAAGCCTGCACGTCCTATACCGGAGATACATTTATAACGATATATGGGTGTAGGTGAGAAAAAAAAAAAAACTAAAATCGGCTCAGAAATTTTTTTTTTAAATGACTTTAGATTAGATTATACAGAGCACAGTGGAGCTCGGTTACAAGGGTCTAAGTCCCCAAATTCGAGACCCTGTTTATGCCTTTGCACTGTAATTGAGAAGCACAGAAAACACATAAAATAGTAAGAAAGATCATTTAATGTAACACTCCTATTGATTCCAACTTTTTGCAAGCAAACTATTACGTTTAGGTCGGGGTTGTCAATTCTCTCATTTAAGAGAATCAGACCGATTATGTCACTCGGATCAAACTCTGTCAGAGCGAGATCTGAGTGTCATCTTACTGTGATCCGATTCTCTTGCATGAGAGGATCATGTCACAGATGTGGAGAAGACTGAAAACTTCATTTCTCCATTCTTTGTCTGTGGATGACGATGTGTCACACGCACCCATAGACTTGTATTAGTGCATGTGATCCGATCATCAGATGCACTCGCAGCATGCTGAGATTGTTTTCTCATGCTGAGACATTTGTCATATCCTAAGGATAAACCAGAAATGTCTGATAGATAGGGAACCGCATCTGCCTCCAGACTGGTGGTCCCTTGAATCCAGATTCTGACGATGGGCTTGTGCAGACGATCTTATTTTTGGTCTAAGTGTGATCCGACAAGTCATCGAATCACACTTGGACCAATGTTGTTCTATGGGGCCGTGCATATGTCTGATTTTTTTCCTCTATCCAAATGTGTCCAAGAAAGAAATTGCAGCATGCCCTGATTTGCATCTGGAAATTGGATCATGTTCGGCCAGGGAGCGCTTGGGGGAAAAAAAATCAGACTGCACTCGGATAACAAATAAAAATAAGTAACTGGGGTTGATCAGCAATAACTGGCGCAACCATTGGACCAGAGACATAAGACAGCCCCCAAAGATCCGCTGTTTTGCACTGGTGTACATTATGATGTTCTAGGTACTGTGCAGTGTCGGCCTTTTTGTAACTGAAGCCCACTGTGTGTAGTCGCCCATTTTGGGAATGTGAAAAATGTAAGAGAGCAGTTGTCATTGGTGCTATCTTTCTTATTAGGTAAAGAAATGTATTTAAAACAGGTTTAATGCTTCTCTACGTAACAGTCTATTGTCCGCTGCATAGTTCAGAGTGAGGTATAAATACGTCCCAAAAAGAACGCTTTTTCTCTACTACCAATTTGCCGGGTATCCTGGTCACCTGTCAAAATGCTGCCATCTTTGTATCTAGCAGTCAGAAAATGTGTAATGCAATAATAATTTCCTATTAAGTCTTAATCCTTGGAGAAAATGCATCGTGTGTTCAAATAAGTGAAAATCTCATTGATATTTTTAATGTAATTAAAGGAGTTTTCCACTTTTGGGGATTTTTTTTTTTTTTTTATTTAAATGCATGTTTTTGGGGCTTAAAATAATTTTTACAATTGGGTTCCAAAACTTTGCACCACTTGCTTTTTATAGCCTCTTTGTTTCCCCTGCACATTTTATAAATGAATCCTAAATCAGCTTGAAAGCAAAAAAAAACTCCTCCTATGACTTATATAGTGGGCTGACTAACAGATTCTCAGTTAACCTGCAGCCAGCAAAAGATGGTGCTCTACAGAGGATATAGAAGGCAAATGGTGCAAAATTGTTCATGGAACCCAAGTGCAAAAATGATTTCCGATTAAACGCATTTAAGTAAAAAACAAAACAAAACTGTCCCTAATGGTGAACACCTTTTTAAAAGGGCTATTCTCATCTAAAAAAAATATATGTATGATATATTCACATTAATATGTTTAGTTATTTTCTAAAATCTCATATGGTGAATAGAGAGAATGGCATACTGGGGCGTAACTACAATGGCACCCGGGCCGTGGAGCTTAGATGGCCACTAAAGTCCCCTTTGCCTGTATAAAAAGACCAATACTATTAAAGACTTGCAATAATTGGGGGCCCTGTTGGAGTTTTTGCTTTGGGGCCCATGAGCTTCAAGTTCCGCCATTGGTGGCTTACATGTGCAACCACCTGTAGATCCTCAGGGGATGCAAGATGGGTGTAAGGCAGGGGTGTCAAACTGCATTCCTCGAGGGCCGCAAACCATACGTGTTTTCAAGATTTCCTTAGCTTTGCACAAGGTGCTGCAATCATTATGTGTTTAGGTGATTAAATTATCACCTCTGCAGTACAAGGAAATCCTGAAAACATGACCTGTTCGCAGCCCTTGAGGAATGCAGTTTGACACCCCTGGTGTAAGGTCTTGAGATGAGGTTGGACCTGCATCTATCAGTTATTCATAGCATTTTCTGTGGATCAATCTTAAATGTTTAAGATGAGAATACCCCCCCTTTAAGTGACATATATTCCGTAGAATGATAGCGAGACAGATGCCCAATGTGGGATTCCCTGGCTAACTTTAGTTTTCTGATGTTCTTCATTGCTCTACGTATGCTGACGTTAGCGCTATGTATTGTCATCATTTACACCGGCACCTCACTTTCTAGTATAAATTCTATAAACTAATATTTGTGAGACAAGGTTACTTGGAATTGTTCATATCGCAGCTCGTCTTATAAATATTGGAGGAGATATTTAATATATTAGACCACAATATTGTGAAGTCCTAAAGCACTTTATTTATGATGTGCTCTGTGTACATCAGTTTGTGACCTTGGGTAATAATTAATTTGTAATGGTTTCCTGGTACACCCTTTGCACAAGTTGAAGTTTCACTCCGATCACACACTGACCCAAATGTGCCCGATTGTGATGAGGATCGGTAGGGTTCCAGTATTTTTGACAACTTTTGCCGCAGTCTATTTTAATTTTTCCATGAAAATATCTAAACCCTGACATGTGGGTAATGCCATCAGTGAGAATAAAGCCTTACCTGGGTACATCAATCTGGTCCTAATCTTGAATATGGCAAACTGCATCATGCACATGATTTGCAAATATCTTTGCCCTAGCACATTTACTATGTCATCACATATGGGACCAAAAAGGATGCACCCACAAAGGTAAAACCCTTTAAAAAATCCTAAACTTTTTAAACAATTTAATTTATCCAACTTTAATGTCCCCCACATTTACAAATGCAACATTTAGTGTTTTGTTATATGTCACGAATGAAAATCTTGGGTTCAAAAATTTAATTAAAAAAGTTAAGCTATGGCCGAGATCTGTTTGGTGACAAGTAGACTCATTAAACATCATAGATTTATCTGACATTTGGCTTTCGGAATGTTTCATAATGTTTTCATATGTTACATAATAGAGGTTCTTCACCTTTTTTAATGGACAGATATACTGTACATTTAGATTTGAATCTTATATATTCCAATTTTTGGGTAAAACTTTTGAGTTATTTTACTATTAAAACTTTTTCGCGTGCAGCCAATGAAATGGCATCTGAACATTTTTTTTCCGTCGGTGTGCAACGTTTGAGAAAAGAACTCCAACTTTCAGTTTTGTTTTGTTTTTTTTAACTCTGCTGATTTGAACAAATAGTCATTTAGACATACGGTACTTTTCTCAAAATAGATGTTAGATAAGGATCCTAACTCTATAATGATTGCATGGTAATTGGAAAGAGGAATTGCACAAATCATGTGCTGCTGATTTCTGTTTCCATTAGGTCTGCCCATAAGCCGCCTGCACACATTAGTCTAATGTTGGGTGCATCCACTGACATAGACTGGTTCGGTCGACTCTTTAACATGTATGTGGGCACCGGTCAATTGATTGTTGGGGGAGATGTCTATCATCTCCTGGAGATAAGTTGCCATCAGACATGTTTGCTGCCTTCTCATAGAAAACACAGGGGTGCTTGGCCGACGGAATACTCCTGCATATGGGAGAGTTGGCCAAATGATGCTTTGTGCAACAGTCTTCTAATGTTTATGGGGGCGTTAAAGGGGTTGACCGGTAAAAAACTGCAAATCTACAGTAACTTCATATGACTGCAAACTTGTGACTCCTCACAGCGTGCTATGCAGATTCTTCGGTACTGACAACGGGAGAGGAAGCGGCGTGATCGCATATATGTGATTTCCATACATGTGGGCACCTTCCTACAAGACTGTATCTGGCCTCACTCAATGCAAGTCTAGTAGGAATGTAGCCCGAAGTATACAAATTGCATACATGGGGTCACATGACCAGAGTGGTCACCGGAAAATTCTCACAAGTCTACAGACAGAGTGACCGCTGACTTGTAGGCAAAGGCTGGACCACCTCTTTAGTATAGTATACGTATTTGTAATTGAGTCTCTAATTGGTCTCTGCTCAATACAATACTAATTTTTTTGGAAAAAATGCGGTCAATTTAAAGAGCGCTATGGCTATAGAGGACACTGAAATAGATTAGTGGTAAACAAACCTTTTATTAAACCACTATGCGTTTCGGCAGCGGACTGCTACCTTCCTCAGGTTCATTTACAATATACTATACAATACTCCTAACTTTAAAGGTCTTGGACCCTAAAATCTTTCTTATTTTCTTAGTCATTGTAAATTATTTCCTTGCAACATTCAGGAATCTCTAAATTAAAAACTTCTCCAAAATATAAAATACAAGATTATATTTATTCCTTTTTTTTACTTTTCGTGTTAGCCTTAATTAATCGCATAGTCCAAGCTGATGTACCCCATGGTCACTCACTGATGTTACAGCTCATTCCTCTTTGGAAACTAAATGTATCAGGAAAGTGAGATACATGTGTTGTGTTCATTATCTGTATTTTCTAATGTGAACTAGCAAAAAATAAATGGCACAAAAATAGGAAATAAATTAAAATGGTTCCATGCACATACACAATTTGTGACAATCCTGATAACTCTGATGCTACCTCTCGGCACAATGTTTGATATAGGACTGAAAAAAAAAAGACTTATTTCGCAGTTTGATACTGTGGAGGTGTCCAGCCTTGAGGTTTCTGATGCTGGATTGCCTTTGGTGTAAAGAGTATAATTTGTGACTTGAGGGCCTGTTTGCATTTATTGGCAAGATTAATTGAGTTTAATTTTATTATAATTATTATTATTGTATTTTAGGCAATAACGTGTTTAAAGTTGGACATTTTTTTTATACCTCAAAGGAATGAAATATTAACTGTTTATACCAATATATTTTACTTTATCTTTGGTGCTGAAACAATAGGATACAATGTTGTGTATTTTCAGGGCACCGGACCCAAAATGTTGAAATGTAACAAGACTGCAGAAAAAAAAATTGGTATCTAAAGGCAAAAAAAATAAATAAACTTGTAAAAATTAGACTTTTACCTGATGCTGCTGCTACAGAATAGTAACATGGTACAAAAAGTAATAGGCTTCAAGTTTTTTTAAAAAATTTTGGTGGGAGAAGGAGATTGGTTATAGGCCAGGTAATTCTAGGAACTGGAAGTATTGCAAATCTTTTTTTTTTTGGTGCTAAGGCTTCCATTCCAGTTTTGGCAAACGTATAATTCTTAATGGTGCATACACCTTAAAATGATCAATTTCGTTATCAACTTTTATTAATCGAGTGAACGTCGTATAGCTATCATTAACATAACAGAATGGAATTACCCATGTATTATTGTGATTAGTTGCTTTTTATTCTGTACTCAGTATTAATTTGGTACACTGTTACTAAAATGTTTGGCTTTCTTTTTTTTGTAAATTATATCCTAATTTATTACCATGTTTCCTAACACCTGTTCTCCATTTGTTGTGTTGAATTAAGTATTTGTAACACGGTTACATGTGACACCAGACACCATTTAAAATAGATATAATTGTAAAATAAAAAAAAACAGGAGCTTTTGAGAATGATTGCATGGCTAAGCTGTAATTAATTAATTCTTCAGGAAATACATACAGTACATATCGACGTTATACTGATAACGGAGGGGGTCGAAACGTTCGTCCAAAAGAAAATATATGGTGGCAATTTGTGTGATGAAGAGTATCCTCTGTTAAATTGAACAAATAATATTCTAAAATAATAAAGCCTATACTCACCTCCCATGCCGGCGGTATTCCTGCAGTGTCTGCACTCTCTCCCCAGGTCTGTGCGGTTGTTGTGACATGTGACGCCGGTGACCAATCAGTGCTGGCGTCACAGTCTCCGCCTTCGTACAAGCTGAACATAAAGAGGAAGTCCGAGATCAGCTTCAGCCCTGGCTTCCTCTTCATGTTCAGTTTGTCCAAAGGCGGAGACAGTGACGCCAGCGCTGATTGGGCGCCAGCGTCACATGTCATTCACTGCCCTGGGACCTCGAGTGCTAACACCGCTGGAAAGGAGCCGGCATGGGAGATTAGTATAGGCTTTATTATTTTTTCAGGGTCGAGCATTTAGTTAAAGAAGGGGTTGTCTACTACCTTAACATCCACATATATAAGGCCAAATTGGTACAACGCTCCGTATATGGTGCCCATCTTTGTATTTCGGTAGGATAAGGGTCCTTATGGTTTTACTTGAAGGAATGTGGCATTCAACTTTTGATTTTTTTGTTATTTTTAGGCAGGTCTGACCATTTTTAAAGGTGCCTGAGATTTATGTTGAATTTTTTTGTATTTCTTATAAAAGATTGGAAATTATGCCAGGCATGAGTGTGGTAAAAAGGGAACAAGTGATTCCTATGGAATATACTGAGGGCCAGATTTGGCATTAGTTTCTCTCAACATTAATTCAAAAAGTCAAAAGGACAGTGAGCTTGCTTCATCATTAAAGAAGCGCTCCCATCAAAGTTTTTATCCTCTTAATATACTGCAGTAATCAGATTACATAGCACCGTGTACTCTAAATTGCTCATTTTGCCCTTCTACCCAGTTGATTCTTCTGCTTTCTATTAGGTCTATGACATCTCGTGATTAAAAACTGACAAGCTGAATCCATCTAAGCTTTATGTAGAAACAGTAAGCCTCTTTTCCCTGCATGAGTCATCATTAGAACTACAATTCTATGTCTCTGACAAAAGGAAACAAGGAAGAGGGATAAAAGCAAGGCGAGCTGGAGCAACAGGATCAGGAGTTGAAGAGGAGATGGAGTTGGGCTGTCTCGTGCAGGATTCAGCTGGTCAGTTTTTAATCACATGATGTCATAGACCTAATTTAAAGCAGAATAATTATGTAGAAAGGTAAAATGAGCAACTGTAAGTACACAGTGCTGTCTAATATGATGATTGCAATATAATAAGAGAATAAAAACTTTGATGGGTGGACTTCTTTAACGTTTTTCTTTCAATAAATCTGTGAATATGTGTAAGTAGTATAGTGTCTCCATTTTCCGGCATCGTTCTGTTCCTCTTCTGTATCATGTGATGGAAATTCTTTCTGGATGACTCTTCGTTCTATATATTTAGCCGGAAGTTTGTTTTATAATGCAAGTTTACTGGAAAAAGGGTAGCTGGCAGCACAGACTAAAGGTACCTTCACACTGAGCAACTTTACAATGAGAACGACAATGATCTGTGGCGTTGCAGCGTCCTGGATAGCGATCGCGTTGTGTTTGACACGCAGCAGCGATCTGGATCCTGCTGTGACATCGCTGGTCATAGCTGAAAGTCCAGAACTTTATTTGGTCGTCAGGTCGGCGTGATTCGTCATGTTTGACAGCAAAAGCAACGATGCCAGCAATGTTTTTTCACAGAGCTAACAACCAGCGAGAACGATAAGTACATCACTGGATCGCTCCTGCATCGTTCTGGAGTTGCTGTGTTTGACATCTCTACAGCGACCTAACAGCGACGCTCCAGCGATCTAGTTTAGGTCGGATCGTTGTCTATATCACTGGAGCGTCGCTAAATGTGACTGTACCTTAAGCCGGACACCGGTTCAGATTTTCCAAAAAACCCACTTGGAGTAGTCACAGCATGCAGATAAGCAGACCACATCCAATCCAGGATGATTGGTTTCAAAAAGTTAGTTTATTCTGGAATCAAGAGTACAACATGTCATCCTGTTATAGGTACTTGATAACGTACTGTCTGCCTTGATAGGGACTGTCTACTTATGTCTTCTTTTACCATAAAAGTCTATGGAGTCTCATTCTGACTCTCCATGGGCAAACATTATAAAATCCGTGATAAAAAACAAAACAAAAAAAACCACACTGGTGCTTACTAGGTGATGATGTAATGAAGCCACTGGTAGTAGGACAAGCTCTGGATGCTAGCTAGTCAGCAAACGAACAGTAGCAGATATCAATGTATACTACCACATTAACACCTACAGTTGTGTGAAAAAATGTTTGCCCCCTTCTTGATTTCCTATTCTTTTGCATGTTTGTCACACTTAAATGTTTCAGATCACCAAATAAATATAAATAATAGACAAAGATAACACAAATGTAGTTTCTAAATGAAGGTCTTTATTAAGGGAAAAAGAAATAAAAAAAGTGATCGCCTCCTAAACCTAATAACTGGTTGGGCCACCCTTAACAGCAAGAACTGTAATCAAGCGTTTGCGATAACTGGCAGAGTTTCTTACAATGCTCTGGAGGAATCTTGGCCCACTCATCTTTGCAGATTTGTTGTAATTCAGACACATTTGAGGGATTCCAAGCATGAACCGCCTTTTTAGGGTCATGCCACAGCATCTCAATCGGATTAAGGTCAAGACTTTGACTAGGCCACTCCAAAGTATTCATTTTGTTTTTCTTAAGCCATTCAGAGGTGGACTTTCTGGTGTGCTTTGGATCATTGTCCTGCTGCATAACCCAAGTGCACGTTAACGTGAGAGCACAAACAGATGGCCGGACATTCTCCTTTAGAATTTTTGGGTAGACAGCAGAATTCATGGTACCTCTTCGAGGTACTGAAGCCGCAAAACAGTCCCAGACCATCACACTACCACCACCATATTTTACTGTTGGTATGATGTTCCTTTTCTGAAATGCTGTGTACCTTCTTCGCTAGATGTAATACACTTTCCAAAAAAGTTCCAACTTTTGTCTCGTCCGTCCACTGAATAATCTCCCAAAAGTCTTGGGGATCATCAAGATGTTTTCTGGCAAAACTGAAACTAGCCTTTATGTTCCTTTTGCTAAGCAGGGTTTTTGTCTTGAAACTCTGCCATGCAGGCCATTTTTGCCCAGTCTCATTCTTATAGTGAAGTCATGAACACCGACCTTAACATGCAAGTGAGGCCTGCAGTTCTTTGGACGTTGTGGTCTTTTGTGACCTCTTGGATTAGTCATCTCTGCACTCTTGGGGTAATTTTGGTCTGCCGGCCACTCCTGGGTTGGTTCGTCACTGTTCCATGTTTTTGCCTTTCGTGGATAATGGCTACCACTGTGGTTCGCTGAAGTCCCAAAGCTTTAGAAATTACTTTATAACCTTTTCCAAACTGATTCCTTTCAATTACTTTTTCTCGTTTTTTCCAGAATTTCTTTTGGATGTCTAACTTTTGAGGAACTTTTGGTCTACTTCACTTTGTCAGGCAGGTCCTACTTAAACAATTTCTTGATTGAGAACAGGTGTGGCAGTAATCAGGCGTGGGTATAGCAAGGGAATTTGAAGTCCGCTTCCCAAAGTCTTGATAAGTCACAGTTGACTTTTGTTCAAAGGGGGGGAGGGGGCAGTAAATCTTTCACACAGTAAGTAAGGGGGCAAACACTTTCACACAACTGTATATATAATAAGAAACAAGCTCTCGGATACAAATACCATAGTACAATAACATCCTAAAGAAATGAATCAGGACAAAATATGAGTAATACCCAGTGGAGCTCCCCACTAAGACAAGATACAGAAAATATGGAGCTAGACAGCCACCAATTAGATTTATCATTGAACAATTGTCAGAAAACGGAGAAATTCAAATGAGGTTCAGTTACACCCTGAAAGTGTCACATCAAGAACATCATGATATAGTAATCACAAAGATATAAGAAACCCCTTTAAAAAAATATATATGATGCCATATAAAGTGGCAATGCAGTGTTGCATAATAAGGGGTAACAAAGTACTTAGCGCTACATAAAAGAAATAGTTAAGGTATCATAAATTCTGAGAGTCAGTGACCACTAAATCATTATATGTAGTTAGGGGATTAGTATTTCAATCATCAGTTCTCACCCATGTCAGTGTCCATAGATGCAAGCACGCACCCCTACATGCAATTCGATACAGCTTCCTCGGGGGGGGGGGGGAGTGATGAACTGTTAATGTCCCCAGTGTCTTGTTTATATATCCCATAAGCAATCATCTTAATTGGTGCATGTGTCAGAACATCTGGACGCCGCTAATTGCATCATCTCCGGTGCCAAGACGGCGGTGCGGGTCACGGGGAAGTCCCTGATGACGTGAATGACCTGCATTCGTCACTATGTGGTACCGGAAGTGATGCCTTGAGTGGGTGGGCCAGCGGAAGGGCGAATGGGAGGTCAGAAGGGTGAGTGGGCGGGCGTGTACCTCATCACTTTTGAGCCCTCAACTCCTGAATATAATGGGCCCAGGCCACACCGGCAGCTTAGGAACAGAGGGTGGGCCGGCAGCATCTGATGTCAATCATGTCCTATGTGGCCGGTCCCATCACCTGCAACCATACACTATTATTAGCTGTGGCTGTGAGTGACTGGGGCCATGGGGCTTAATAAAGCAAAGTAAAATTTATCCCGCGACCCAGCAAGCCATGCAGTCTTCCAGGCCGTTTATACAGTGAGTGGCTCAGCTGTGCTGCCTCAGCGCAAACTGCCCAGCCTGTCTCTCCCAGTCCGGGTCCCCCTCCTGCTCACCAGGCCACATACATCAGTAATGCACTGATGGCCACTCTGGTTGGCAGAAACAGGTTTTATAACCTTTAGTTACATTTCTTTCTGTGCTTCGTAGTCATGAGTGAGTGTACTCGTTGCTCGGGTTTTCCTGAGCACGCTCTGGTAGTCTCCAAGTATTTGTAACTGCTCGGAGATTTAGTTTTTGTTGACACAGCTGCATGATTTAGGCTGCTAGCCAGCCTGAGTACATGTGGGGGTTGCCTGGTTGCTAGGGAATCCCCACATGTATTCAAGCTGTCTATCAGCTGTAAATTATGCAGCTGAGGCAACGAAAACTACTACGCATAGAAAGGATTTGGTAGAATAACAGAGCAGGGATTTATTAGAATAAAATACAAGTCCTACTGAATCCTTTTTACCCAAAACATCACATACATGCAATCACAAAAAAATCACAAACAGCTTGCCCGGCTCTGTCTGCAATGGGAGCAACAAAGTTAAATGGTTAATTCCACCCAACCCAATGGATTATTTGGGTTGAGTGGGACTAACTATGGCAAATCTCTTGGAATCTGTAAACCATTGAGATGGCTCAAACCTCTTGCAGGCTTTGTCGTTAGAATTATGAGGAGAATGTAATGCTTGGATTAAGGCTAGTTTCACATTTGCGTTTAAAACCGCAGTGTTTAATCCGCATCCGCAAGTGGTGGAAAAAACGCATATAAACGCGTACAAATGCGGCGTTATTTAGATGCATGTGGTAACGCATGCGGTTTAAAAAACGCTGCGTTTGTACGCGTTTATATGCGTTTTTTTCTGCGTTTGCGTTTTTGGTGTGCATGATGAGAAATTTCACAAGAGAAAAATCAAGAACCAGACACCGCCAATGAGACTACAGAGGGCGTGTATTATGGTATTTCTTTATATAGACCCCGGAACAGCTGTAATCTTTAGATTTTGCTCCTGTATACTGTGTCATGATGGATCTTCACATGGAGAGCTTTTATTTCAACCTGGATTTAAGCGTGTCAGAAATAATGAATTAATGATGCACATATAACAGCCTCATGAATTCACTATTTCTGACACATGGGCAGGTGAGCATAGATATGCCGTGTGTGACCACCATCGTCCCTTCAATTTGTGTGTAATAGATTATGTGCACAGAAGAGAAAATGGAGTTTATACAAGGCAGTTCTCTACTCACCAGGTCAGGTGTCCTAGCTAATGAGTTTTTTGACACCTGACCTGTTCAGTATAGTTCTGCACTGTATTTCCGCCATTTTCTCTTCAGACTGCAACACTAGTCACAGACTAAGCAGAAAGAAGAGATTATGGAGATAATACATCTATTATTTTTTGGGCCACCTCATATCTTTATACTACAGACACACAAAGCTGCAGTCTTTTTTTATAACTACTGGAGATATGATGTGGCCCAAAAATTAAGTGTGTGACGAAGTTTCTTATTTGGCGCATGGTGTGTGTTGCTGGCGGCGATAGACATAATAAACCAAACATAATTGGGGCAAATCAAATTGTATTTATTTTTTAACAACCAAAAAATTTATTTAACTGCGACGGCTTGGGGTAGAGTGATGTAAATGGGGGGTGTGAAGCACTGAGGCCTGGCTAACGTGGACAACGCAGAGTTGACAGGAGAAGGGGCAATGAAACTAGTGGGGCCTGGAAGTTCGGGGATGGGGCTTGACACGAGAGGCTTGAGACGCACTGGAAGGGTGAGACAAACCTGACATTACAGACACATTGGGAGGTGAAGGGGGAGGAATACTAAAAGTCCTCTGTTTTTTGGGTTTTTTTTTTTGAGGGGGGGGGGTTTGCCATGTTCTGGGAAGCCTTGGTGGGCTCATATGGCTCGTAGAGCGTGCAGCCATGCCAGAGTCCATAGTGCTCGTAGAGTGTGCAGCCATGCCAGAGTCCATGGTGCTTGTAGAGTGGAAGGCCATGCCAGGGTCCATTGTGCTCATAGAGCGGGCAGCCATATCACAGACCATAGTGCTCGTAGAGCGGAAGGCCATGCCAGGGTCCATTGTGCTCATAGAGTGGGCAGCCATATCAGAATCCATAGTGCTCGTAGAGCGTGCAGCCATGCCAGAGCCAATAGTGCTTGTAGAGTGGAAGGCCATGCTAGGGTCCATTGTGCTGATAGAGTGGGCAGCCATATCACAGTCCATAGTGCTTGTAGAGTGGAAGGCCATGCCAGTGTCCATTGTGCACATAGACCGGGCAGCCATATCACAGTACATAGTGCTCGTAGAGCGGAAGGCCATGCCAGGGTCCATTGTGCTCGTAGCGTGGGCAGCCATATCAGAGTCCATAGTGCTCGTAGAGCATGCAGCCATGCCAGAGTCAATAGTGCTCGTAGAGCGTGCAGCCATGCCAGAGTCCATAGAGCTCGTAGAGCGTGCAGCCATGCCAGAGTCCATAGCGCTCGTAGAGCGTGCAGCCATGCCAGAGTCCATAGCCCTCATAGAGCGTGCAGCCATGCCAGAGTCCATAGCGCTCATAGAGCGTGCAGCCATGCCAGAGTCCATAGCGCTCGTAGAGCGTGCAGCCATGCCAGAGTCCATAGCGCTCGTAGAGTGTGCAGCCATGCCAGAGTCCATAGCGCTCGTAGAGCGTGCAGCCATGCCAGAGTCCATAGCGCTCGTAGTGTGTTTAGCCATGCCAGAGTCCATAGCGCTCGTAGAGTGTGCAGCCATGCCAGAGTCCATAGCGCTTGTAGAGCGTGCAGCCATGCCAGAGTCCATAGTGCTTGTAGAGCGGAAGGCCATGCCAGGGTCCATTGTGCTCATAGAGCGGGCAGCCATATCACAGTCCATAGTGCTCGTAGAAAGGAAGGCCATGCCAGGGTCCTGCTGCATCGTGGTGGTGGCGGTACGGAAGGCCATGCCAGGGTCCTGCTGCATCGTGGTGGTGGTGATACGGAAGGCCATGCCAGGGTCCTGCTGCACCGTGGTGGTGGTACAGAATGCCATGCCAGGGTCCTGCTGCATCGTGGTGGCAGTACGGAAGGCCATGCCAGGGTGTTGCTCCTCATCAAAAGAAGAAGACATTCTAATGCATGTAGAAAGAAAGAAATGCAAGAAATTAGGACATGTAGAGACAGAAAATAGAAAATAAAGGCATTGGCTAGGATATACTCACATTGTTCAGTGCCTTGTTTTCTTCCAAGATGTAGCATGTGTCTCGTCTGCTTCAGTGTCTGCTGAGTAGTGACCTGCAAATGTCCACTACCTCCCTTAATCACCTACTATGGGGGGGGGGGGTGGCTGATCAGTGTCTAGACATGTTTTTTTCAATTCAAACACATGCGTTCACGAACGCAACCAAACGCATGTGCTTGTGAACGCATGCGTTCATATAGACAGCAATGCGTTTTTTTGTTGCAAACCTTGCGCAATCGACCGCATGCGTTTTCAGGTGGCAAATTGATGCCTCTAAAAATTACTACATGTTGCATTTCCGCGCCAAGCCGCAAACGACAAAACGACGCATGCGAGGTCAAACGCGGCAAAACGCGAACAATTAAAAATGCATGCGTCCCTAATGTTAAATATAGGAATACACAACGCATGCGGATATAGGCGGTAGAAACGCTGCGGACACAACCGCAAATGTGAAACCAGCCTAATGCTAATCACAAATATGACATCACTGTCTAACTTCAAATAGAGACTTGAAGCAATTTGTTTGCAGAGATGGAACTGTAAACCAAACATGGACACATTTTCAAAAACTCAGTTCATTATACAGACTGCTCCTTCTTACCTAGCCTCTCCTGTGTCATGCAGTTTTTCTGTTTTAAATCACTACGGTGCGGTTCCAGTAAGTCAGGATAGAAAACTGGGGTTTCTGATTGTAGTCCTGGTGGTCTATTTAAAAGGGTTTCACCTCCTGGCCCTCATCTAGGGTTTTAGGCACACACTTTCCTTGGCTCCTGTCACTTTGCAATTCTGCTGTATTCGTTATTGATTCTGATATTGTCTTTGCTTAATTTTTCTGCCTATTGTCTTGTTATTGTGGACTCTGACTGCTGGACCATTCTTGATCAAGTAGCTGTATTGTTTTTCAATTACACTACTGATTACTTTTTGATCCTCCTGGTTCTGGCCTATCTGTCTAACCCTTAACTACTAGTGATGATTGAATAGTGAAATATTCGGATTTGGGAAAATCGGCACAAATAATTTCTAATATCCGTGTATTCGTACCAAATAACGAATCCAATGCAAGTCAATGAGAAAGCCAAATATTTTTTTGCTGGACCAAACAAACAGCTCTGGGGGCCTAAGAAAAAAGTTGAAATGGATGGGAAAGAGCTAAAACTAAATGGGCACAGCATCGAGAAGATGCCTGCATGCCTTTCTGACTCTGATATGGTATCTGGGAATAATAATAATTTTTAAAGACCTACCAAACATTTTTTTTAAATGGAAAAATGCTAAGAAACATTAATACTTTCATAATTACATGAATATAAGGCAAAATAAAATAAAAAAAAATATATACCTCTTTTGCATATGTTCACACGGAGCATTTTGACTTTACTTTAACATTTGTGAGGGTTCTCACTCCTACATTTGGGAGGTTCCTCCCTCATGCCAAATAGTTAGCAAGATAGTGAAATACATTTTCCCCATCACTTTACAATACCAGATAAAACATGCCCATTTGCCTGAATGTGCCGTGAAACCTGAGTTTGGTAAGGGCCCTCAGGTGGCTCTGTATCATACATATGGGAGAGCTATCACTCCTACATTCGAGAGGACCCTCCCTGATGCCTAAGGCTGGGGTCACACCTAACGTATCAAAAAACAGTCTGTTTTCGGCCCGAGATACGCAGAAAATTTCCTGAACAGTGATCTGTATTCAATGCGAGGATGCGATTTTTTTTTATTTTATTTTTTTTCTCCAAAAATTATCCGTGTGTCATCCGTACGGCGAGATGTTGCAAAATGGACATAGAATGGATCCATGAGCTCAAATATTCGTGAAAACATATATACAGTCTATATATATATATATATATATATATATATATATATATATATATATATATATAGAGTGGCGCAAAGTATATATGTGTGTGTGTGTGTGTATATATATATATACACACACACACAGATTTGCGCTGAAAACGGCCAGTGGGGTATCCACAGAAATTGACAGTAGTACTATTAGTAGGGGTACAGTGGCCCATTAGTAAAAATGGCCCACCAATAGTTTTAAGGGGGTTTGAATGTGGTGTGCAAGTTAGAAAAATACGTAGCATGCGGTTAAAAAATACATAGTAACATAGTTATTAAGGTTGAAAGAAGAAGTTAATTCCTTCTAGTTCAACCCATAGCCTAACCTAACATGCCCTAACATGTTGATCCATAGGAAGGCAAAGAAAACATGTGGGAAAGAGTAAGCTCCACATTGGGGAAAAAATTCCTTCCCGACTCCACATTTGGCAATCAGACTAGTTCCCTGGATCAACGCCCTATCAAGGAATCTAGTATATATATATACCCTGCAACACTATACTTTTCCAGAAATCTATCCAATCCCCTCTTAAATTTGAGTAATGAATCACTCATTACAACATCATACGGCAGAGAGGTCCATAGTCTCACTGCTCTTACAGTAAAGAACCCGCGTCTGTTATTCTGCCTAAACCTTCTTTCCTCCAGACGTAGAGGATGCCCCCTTGTCCCTGTCTCAGGTCTATGATTAAAAAGATCATCAGAAAGGTCTTTGTACTGTCCCCTCATATATTTATACATTAAAATAAGATCACCCCTTAGTCTTCGTTTTTCCATGAGTACAGACCAAAAGTTTGGGCACACCATCTCATTTAAAGATTTTTCTGCATTTTCATGACTGAAAATTGTACATTCACACTGAAGGCATCAATACTGTGAATTAACACATGTGTAATTATATACTTAACAAAAAGTGTATGTCTTATATTCTAGGTTCTTCAAAGTAGCCACCTTTTGCTTTGATGACTGCTTTGCACTCTCTTGGCATTCTCTTGATGAGCTTCAAGCGGTAGTCACGGGAATGGTTTTCACTTCACAGGTGTGCCCTGTCAGGTTTAATACGTGGGATTTCTTGCCTTATAAATGGGGTTGGGACCATCAGTTGTGTTGAGCAGAAGTCTGGTGGATACACAGCTGATAGTCCTACTGAATAGACTGTTAGCTGCTTTTTTTCTTGCCATAATACAAATTCTAAGTAAAGAAAAACGAGTGGCCATCATTACTTTAAGAAATGAAGGTCAGTCTGTCTGAAAAATTGGGAAAACTTTGAAAGTGTCCTCAAGTGCAGTGGCAGAAACCATCAAGCGCTACAAAGAAACTGGCTCACATGAGGACCGCCCCAGGAAAGGAAGACCAAGAGTCACCTCTGCAGATAAGTTTATCCGAGTCACCAGCCTCAGAAATCGCAGGTTAACAGCAGCTCAGATTTGAGACCAGGTCAATGCCACACAGAGTTCTAGCAGCAGACACATCTCTACAACAACTGTTAAAGGGAACCTGTCACCCCCGTTTTTTGAGATTGAGCTATAAATACTGTTAAATAGGGCCTGCGCTGTGTGTTCCTATAGTGTATGTAGTGTACCCTGATTCCCCACCTATGCTGAGATATAACTTACCAAAGTCGCCGTTTTTGCCTGTCAATCAGGCTGGTCAGGTCGGGAGGGCGTGGTGACATCGCTGGTTCTTCCTCAGCTTTACGTTGGTGGCGTAGTGGTGAACAAGCAGCGCGCGATCTGCGCTGTCATCCCTTGCATCGGTGGGGGCGGCCATCTTCCTGGGGCCGCGCGTGCGCAGATCGAGTGCTCTGCTGCACGGGGCTTCAGGAAAATGGCCGCGGGATGCCGCGCGTGCGCATTAGAGATCGCGGCGGCCATTTTCCCAAAGCCGAGATGCAAACTCGGCTTTGGGAAAATGGCCGCCGCGATCTCTAATGCGCACGCGCGGCATCCCGCGGCCATTTTCCTGAAGCCCCGTGCAGCAGAGCACTCGATCTGCGCACGCGCGGCCCCAGGAAGATGGCCGCCCCCACCGATGCAAGGGATGACAGCGCAGATCGCGCGCTGCTTGTTCACCACTACGCCACTACGCCACCAACGTAAAGCTGAGGAAGAACCAGCGATGTCACCACGCCCTCCCGACCTGACCAGCCTGATTGACAGGCGAAAACGGCGACTTTGGTAAGTTATATCTCAGCATAGGTGGGGAATCAGGGTACACTACATACACTATAGGAACACACAGCGCAGGCCCTATTTAACAGTATTTATAGCTCAATCTCAAAAAACGGGGGTGACAGGTTCCCTTTAAGAGAAGACTTTGTGCAGCAGGCCTTCATGGTAAAATAGCTGCTAGGAAACCACTGCTAAGGACAGGCAACAAGCAGAAGAGACTTGGTTGGGCTAAAGAACGCAAGGAATGAACTTTAGACCAGTGGAAATCTGTGCTTTGGTCTGATGAGTCCAAATTTGAGGTCTTTGGTTCCAACCACCATGTCTTTGTGCGACACAGAAAAGGTGAACGGAAAGACTCTACATGCCTAGTTCCCACCGAGAAGCATGGAGGAGGAAGTGTGAAGGTGCTTTGCTGGTGCCACTGTTGGGGATTTATTCAAAATTGAAGGCATACTGAACCAGCATGGCTACCACAGCATCTTGCAGCGGCATGCTATTCCATCTGGCGTTTAGTTGGACCATCATTTATTTTTCAACAGGACAATGACCCCAAACACACCTCCAAGCTGTGTAAGGGCTATTTGACCAAGAAGGAGAGTGATGGGGTGCTACACCAGATGACCTGGCCTCCACAGTCACCTGACCTGAACCCAATCGAGATTGTTTGGGGTGAGCTGGACCACAGAGTGAAGGCAAAAGGGTCAACAAGTGCTAAGCATCTCTGGGAACTCCTTCAAGATTGTTGGAAGACCATTCCCGGTGACTACCTCTTGAAGCTCATCAAGAGAATGCCAAGAGTGTGCAAAGCAGTCATCAAAGCAAAAGGTGGCTACTTTGAAGAACCTAGAATATAAGACATCATTTCAGTTGTTTCACACTTTTTTGTTAAGTATATAATTCCACGTGTTAATTCATAATTTTGATGCCTTCAGTGTAAATTTACAACTTTCACAGTCATGAAAATACAGAAAAATCTTTAACACTAGAAGTCCCAGAGAGGGGTCATTTAACATTTCTACCTTTGGAACATTTGGAGCTCGAAATTTCTGGGACTTCTAGTGTTAAATGAGGTGTGCCCAAACTATATATAAAATTATATATATACTAGATTGTGGCCCGATTCTAACGCATCGGGTATTCTAGAATATGCATGTCCCCGTAGTATATGGACAATGATGATTCCAGAATTCGCGGCAGACTGTGCCCGTCGCTGATTGGTCGAGGCAACCTTTATGACATCATCGTCGCCATGGCAACCATTATGACATCTACGTCGATACTGTGCCCGTCGCTGAATCAGAAACGTGGGATTTCTACATCCTTTATGACATCATCGTCGCTGTGCCGGTCGCTGATTGGTCGAGGCCTGGCAGCCTCGACCAATCAGAGACGCGGGATTTCTACGTCGATACTGTGCCCGTCGCTGATTGGTCGAGGCCTGGCAGCCTCGACCAATCAGAGAGGCGGGATTTCCAGGACAGACAGACGGAAAGACAGACAGACAGACAGACGGAAAAACCCTTAGGCAATTATATATATAGATAAAACAGAGCTAGATAGCAGAAAAGCTGGCTTTTGCTACCTCCTTATCAAACCCGACAGGATATGAGACGTGGTTTACATATAGTAAACCATTTCATATCCCTTATATTTTTACATATTCCTCACTAATAATGTTAGTAGTGTGTTTGTGAGTAAAATTTGGGAGCTCTAGGTGTTAAAATAAAGGGTTAAATCACAGAAAAAAACTGGCGTGGGCTCCCGCGAAATTTTCTGCTCCAGAATGGGAAAGCCAGTGACTGAGGCAGATATTAATAGCCTGGAGAGGGTCCATGGTTATTGCCCCCCCTGTCTAAAAACATTTGCCCCCAGCCACCCCAGAAAAGGCGCATCTGTAAGATACCCCTATTCTGGCACTTAGCCACTCTCTTCCCACTCCCGAGTAGCGGTGGGATATGGGGTAATAAGGGGTTAATGTCACCTTGCTAATATGGGTTAATAATGGAGTGATGTCAATAAGACACCTATCCATTAGTAATCCAATAGTAATAAAGGGTTAAATAAACACGCACACATTAGGATTAAAGTATTTTAATGAAATAAACAAACACATGGGGTTTTAGTATCTTGCGGTGCTGCGTTCCCTGGTGGCATAAACGCATATGAACGCTAGCATGAGAAAATATTCAGAAACATTCCCACATTAGAGTTCATATAAGTTTATGCCACCAGGGGCACAGCACCGCAAGTCATCAAAGCTGCATTTCATTAATTCCCCAGTTTTTACAGCCAGTGGCAGCTGCAGTTGCAGGCTCCTGGTTGTAAAATTATTTAACCCCTTCAGATGGATTTACATCGTGGGACATGACTGTTCAACGGACAGGTATGGGATATTGCTTTTTTTTTATTTTTCCTTTTTTTTTCAGAAGATCGAGGGTTGTCAGTTGGATTGAGAGTACAATAAAGATATTAAAACCCCACAGGCCATAACGCTAAACACCCACACAGCCAGATTTGTAGCCCTGGAAATGTTGCCATTTTGACTTGTGGGAACTGAGTCTTTCTGTGACCACCTGGCGGTCGCAGCCCCACAGTACCCAATTACCATCTGACACTATTTTTCCCGGTGTGCTATCAACGCATTACAGAAGCACAATATCAGCCGTGCTCTGGCCAACGCAGTTACAGGGAAGGTCTACTTTAACACAGACACCTGGACAAGTTCTTGGGGACAGGGATCTTGCATTTCCCTTATGGCACACTGGCTGAACCTGGTGGAGTCTGGGACAGAGTCAGAGGCTGGGACATCACACATCTTACCCACACCAAGTATAGCGGTCCCAACTTCCATCAGGGTTTCAGTCTCCTCGTATTACAGTTCCTGTCTCTCCTCCTCACTGAAAGTAGCCTCCTCATCACTCCTCAGCTGGGAGGATTGCAGCACTGCCTTAGCAAAGTGGCAGCACACTCTGCTGAAGCTCTTCTGTTTAGGTGATAAAGCTGACAACGCAGCCGAGCTGTTGAAGGTGATAAAAGAACCACCAACCAGGTCTGGTTGTGTACAATAACGGGTGTAACTTGGAGGAGGCCTGACTTGCCAGACCTACATGCCAAGTTACAACATGTCAGCACACATTTCCGAAAGTCATCTCAGGATTAGCTTTGCTGCAACCAAAATTAATTTGCCTTGTCACTGACTGATTTGTGACCTGCCCACACGTTTTAATTCGACCTTTAATAATTATAATAATCTACTATATAATTGTCTAAGGATCACTTCCGTCTTTCTGTCTTTCCTTCTTTCTGTCATGGATATTCATTGGTCGCGGCCTCTGTCTGTCAAGGATATCCAAGTCGCTGATTGGTCATGGCAAAACAGCCATGGCCAATCAGCGACGGGCACAGTCCGGAAGAAAATGGCCGCTCCTTACTCCCCGAAGTCACTGCCTGGCGCCTGCATACTCCCCTCCAGCCACCACTAACACAGGGTTTATGCCGGCGGTAACGGACTGCGTTATGCAACGGGTAACACACTCCATTACTGCTGCTATTAACCCTGTGTATCCCCAACTTTTTACTATTGATGCTGCCTATGCGGCATCAATAGTAAAAAAAAGTAATGTTAAAAATAATAACAAAACAAAAAACCTGCTATACTCACCCTCCGTTGTCTGCAGAGCTGGCCGCCATCTTCTGTTCCTGGTGATGCATTGCGAAATTACCCAGAAGACTTAGCGGCCTCGTGAGACCGCTAAGTCATCTGGGTAATTTCGCAATGCATCCTGGGAACGGAAGATGGCGGCAGCCGCGCGCTACAAGGGGCCCTCGGATCCGAAGGCGAGTATGTCTCGCGGCCTAAAAAATAAACATACTCGCCTCCGGGGGCCTATTGTAGTTCTACTACAATGGGCCCCCGGAGGCGAGTATGTTTATTTTTTATTTTTTAACCTGTGACATACGTGGCTGGGCAATATACTACGTAGCTAGGCAATATACTACGTGACTGGGCAATATACTACATGACTGGGCAATATACTATGTCGCTGTGCAATATGCTACGTGATTGGGCAATATACTACGTGGCTCTGTGCTGTATACTACGTCACTCGGCAATATACTACGTCGCTGTGCAATATGCTACGTGATTGGGCAATATACTACGTGGCTCTGTGCTGTATACTAAGTCACTGTGCAATATACTACGTCACTGGGAAATATACTACGTGGCTGGGCAATATACTATGTGGCTCTGTTCTGTATACTACATCGCTGTGCAATATACTACGTCACTGGGCAATATACTACGTGACTGGGCAATATACTACATGGCTCTGTGCTGTATACTAAGTCACTGTGCAATATACTACGTCACTGGGCAATATACTACATGGCTCTGTGCTGTATACTAAGTCACTGTGCAATATACTACGTCACTGGGCAATATACTACGTGGCTGGGCAATATACGTCACTGGGCAATATTGTTATGCTGTGCTATCAGGCAACACAGTGTGCAGTAATCAGCGCACATACAGTGATATGGCAATAACCCAAAAACAATAGAACTAGCTCTGAGACGTGGAATCTCTGCAGACTGCAATACCTGAACCTATCCTCACACAACTAAAAGCAGCAGTGGATTGCGCCTAACACTACCTATGCAACTCGGCACTGCCTGAGGAGCTGACTAGCCTGAAGATAGAAATACAAGCCTGACTTGCCTCAGAGAAATACCCCAAAGGAATAGGCAGCCCCCCACATATAATGACTGTTAGCAAGATGAAAAGACAAAACGTAGGAATGAAATAGATTCAGCAAAGTGAGGCCCGATATTCTAGACAGAGCGAGGATAGCAAAGAGAACTATGCAGTCTACAAAAAACCCTAAAGCAGAACCACGCAAAGGGGGGCAAAAAGACCCACCGTGCCGAACTAACGGCACGGCGGTGCACCCTTTGCGTCTCAGAGCTTCCAGCAAAAGAGAATAGCACAGCTGGACAGAAAAAACGGAAACAAAAACAAAGTAACACTTATCTAGCAGAGCAGCAGGCCACAGGAAAGATGCAGTAGCTCAGATCCAACACTGGAACATTGACAAGGAGCAAGGAAGACAGACTCAGGTGGAGTTAAATAGCAAGGCAGCCAACGAGCTCACCAAAACACCTGAGGGAGGAAGCCCAGAGGCTGCAATACCACTTGTGACCACAGGAGTGAATTCAGCCACAGAATTCACAACACAATATACTACGTGGCTGGGCAATATACTACGTGGCTCTGTGCTGTATACTAGGTCGCTGTGCAATCTACTACGTAGCTGGGCAATATACTACATCACTGGGCAATATACTACGTGGCTGGGCAATATACAACGTCACTGGGCAATATACAACGTCACTGGGCAATATACTACGTCACTGGGCAATATACTACGTCGCTGGGCAGTATACTACGTGGCTGGACAATATACTACGTGACTGGGCAATATACTACGTGGCTGGGCAATATACTACGTGGCTGGGCAATATACCACGTGGACATGCATATTCTAGACTACCCGATGCGTTAGAATCGGGCCACCATCTAGTTAATTATAATCATTTTATTTCTATAGTGCCAATATATGCCACAGCACTTTACATTTTAGAGGGGAACTTGTACAGACAATAAAAAACATTACAGAATAACAATAATCACATAAATAACAGATACCAAGAGGAATGAGGACCCTGCTTGCAACCTTGCAATCTGTTAGGAAATAGGGGAGACACAAAAGGTGGCTGGTAAATTTGCTTTCATTGTTCTGAGCAGCCATAATGTAAGAAATCATGTAATGCTGCATGAACCGGTAGCCAACCAGTATGTGCAAAAGTACAGACACAGAGGCATAAAGCATGAGAGAACAAGATACAAGGATCCTGGTTATGAAGAAAATTTTGAATGGTTAACACATGGATAGCTAGATAAATGTGTTGAGGCGGTTGGCAAGGCTTAGTGAGCAGCAGAGATCAGTTTCTGAATTCCAGCTTCTCAATGCCAGTCAGAGTAACACTCAGCACCCCACACATAACAACTGCCGAGTGTGTGTTAATCAATGACATATCTGAGGATCTTCAAAACTTTGAGAACTTCCCCAAGATGGTGTGCACTAATGACGCTATTATCAGCATAACCATCCCTCTGCTCTGTCTATTAAAACATTTGCTGCAGACTCTCAAAGAGGAAGCTTTGAATGACGAGCAGGTGGCTATGGATCAATATTTTTACAGTGGCTGATACCACACAGCCCAGACTCACACAATATTCTCAGGCACCACTGGGCGATGTTGAGGAACAAGAGGAGAAGGATGAGGCGGAAAAGGAGTTTTTGGTCTGAGCTACAGAGGGGACTCCCAATCCCAGCTTCATGCTTGTCCAGCATGGATGGCCTCAAGAGGAGAAGGATGAGGTGGCTATGCGTCGTGAGTAGGAGAGGATGGTTAGTGCTCTTCCTGGTGAGGACACTGAACGTTTGACTCTTTGTAGCATGCCACATATGGCAGAGTTCATGTCCAGAAGCCTTTCCCAAGACCCTGGAGTGAAATGCATTTTGCCTAAGGCTACTTTCACACTTCCGTCTGTACGGGTGCGTCGGGCCGACGGACGTTGTGAAATAACTGCAAGATGTGGGCAGCGGATGCAGTTTTTCAACGCATTCGCTGCCCATTCTGCAGTCCGGGGGGGGGGGGCGGAGTTTCGGCCGTGCATGTGTGATCAAAAATGGCGAACGCGTCGCACTTAAAAAAGTTACATTGAACGTTTTTTTTGTGCGTCGCATCCGCCAAAACACGACTGATCCATCGCACAACGGATGCGACGTGTGCCCATCCATCGCGATCCATCGCTAATACAAGTGTATGGGCAAAAACGCATCCTGCAAGCACATTTGCAGAATCAGTTTTTTGCCCATAACGACGGATTGCGACGGAGAACAAAAGACGGAAGTGTGAAAGTAGCCTTACATGAAATACTGGCTGTGTACCTTTTTTGACCCACAAGGAGAAAATTACTTCTCTTTTGTCGGAGACAGATGTGCCATTTTCAGTGCATGTATGTGCAGCGCCTCAGGGTCCTGGTCGTTGCAGTAATGTCATTCTTCCACCGGGGGAGAGATGTTACGTCTGATGGCAGTAAAGGAGATCACTTTACCAGGCATCACATACCACACACCACACTTCAGACTCCAGTCCACCAGGGGGAGCTATGCTCCTATTTAGTAGGGCACTCTTCACAATTAGGTAAAACTGGTGGTCTGAATAGGAAGTTAGTCAGAAGTGAGCTGGGCTTTACCCAGTGAGCTGCTATCTGAACTCTGTTCAGGTAGTGGGTCCCTGACAGGGGTGGGATCCTGTCAGAGGCCTAAACAGAAGGACACGGAGCTGCGCCTGCCTACCGATGCGGCAACATCCTGAGAAAGAGACATTGAAGGGAATTGTGTTGCAGAGAGTGAGAAACGAAGTCATAGCAAAAGGAGAGGAAACCAGAAGGAGTTCTGCTATGTAAAAGGCTGCCTCCTTCTGAGGCGCAGTTTCCGGTAGCCGGAACACCGAGGGAGTCATTGTCTCCAAGCCTGGCTCCAGAGACCGGCAGGACAGCTAATTCCATAATAGTTGCCCGACCCTTTACCCAGGAGGCACGGTGGCAACTGTGGGGGCCGGGGCGTGCTAGAGTCCCTGTAAAAAGCCTCAGGCCATCAGTCATACGAGTTTGTCCTATACTTACCATCAGGGGGACAGAGAGAGAAAGACATAACATCCACAACATTTGTCAGGACCTTACCGAGATGCACAGCAGGGAGGTACTACAACACCTAGGCGCTAGAGGAAGTCTACTGATTTCCACCTGGATAAGGGGACACTGGATTTGCCTTCAGACCGGCCGGACTCTGCCTGCCCTGTGATCTGGTGCTCTGGACTGTGGACGCTGAAGCCTTCAGTAAAGGTAAAGAGACTGCAACCTTGTGTTCTCGTTCTTCACTGCGCCTCACACCATCCACACACTGGGAAGCCCTGGGGACATACTTCACCTGTACCATCTAGCTGCCATAACATCACCCCAGCGGACCCCTAAGCAGCATCGGTCACCCTCACTGAATACCACAGGTGGCGTCACAAACATTATCCCTTTAAAGACCTTTCCCCCATTTACAACGGATGTCCCTAGGGCCACGGACCGGGTCAGCCACTGTGACATCCCCCTTGAGAACTGAAGGGCCCGGCTCCGAGTACCCCGCGGCCCACCGGGGCGATCCATATGTCAGAGGACCGTTGTGGAAGACTTGCTAAAAGTTTACTCTCAGAAAATGCTGGTAGCAGAGGTACTGGCTCTTTTCACCCACAAGAATTACAGGGGAGGGCCACGCAAACCAGTTGCAACTTAGGGGAATGTCCACCAGCTAACATATTTTTATGAGACTATCACATCACCAATGGCTATCTGTGGGTGTAGCTATGATGAAGAGGGAGAGGTTGACAAAGATGGTGAAGGAATACTTAAGTGACCATACCAGCATCCTTCCTTATTCTTCAGTGCCCTTTAACTATTGGTTGTCTAAGCTCTATATTTGGCTCGACCTTTCCTTCTACACCTTGGTGGTGCTGTCATGCCCTGCTGCCATTGTGTTGTCTGAGCGGGTTTTTAGTTTGGCTGGTGCAATCATAAAGGATAGGTGCACATGCCTGTCAATGGAAAATGCAGACAGGCTGACTCTTCTAAAATTGAACAAGGGCTGTATTTTTGGTGACTTTGTAAGCCCTATGGATGACCGCAAAGTAATGTAAGAGCAGACTAAATTTTTGGTTTGGGAAGTTGTCTTAACATCCATCCCTTACTATCCAAACCCATTTTGTTCAAGAAGTCACCTCCTCCTCCTTCTGCAACAAGTACTTAGTGGTCATGTATGTATACCCCACATGGCTGTTTTTACTTTGTGAAAACTTAGCACATTGTGCAATGGTGAAACGTTTACTCCCTATTGAATCCCTTGCTGACACACTTAAAATGTGGAGTAATGAAGATTATTGCATCTGCTAAATTGTCACATAAGATAATCTGTACCCAGATTGCGCCAGTCGCACAACTGCTAGATAATGGTACGCTATTTTTTAAACCAATAGAAAATTATGATTTTTATTTTCAATCGGCTTGCTGACGCATTCCAAATGCGGAGTCATGAAGATTATTGCCCCTGTTAAATTGTCACGCACGATTATCTCTACCCACATTGCCCTAGTCACACAACTGCTAAACTAATATTAGGTATTTTAAGTGGAAAATAGCAGAGAGCTGCAGCATGTGTCTGCCTTTCACCCTCCCTCCTATTAAATCTCTCCCTACTTAAATCCTCACCTAACAAGTAATCTCTTGACAATCTTCAGCTCTTAAAATAGCTTTTTTTGAATAAATAGTGCTAATTATAACCTCCTATCACTCTCCCTACGCTACTTTCACTCTCCCTACACTGAAACTACGTTCTCCCTACGCTATTTCCAGCTGCAATGTGCGCAAGATGCCGCCGGCAGCCTTTAAATAGTCCCTATGATGCTGGAAGGCCAGCCAATCACAGGAATGCCACACCAAAGATGTCACCGGTATCACTGTGATTGGCAAGCCAGCCCCGCATGTTCATTGGCTGCAAATAAAGGGCCAAACATGCTGGGCGAGTCACTTGAATATACCAAGGCGAATACTTAATAACTCGTCGAGTCAGGATCAGTAGCGAAAGCTGAAACTAACTTAATAGAAAAACATTTATTGAAAACAGATGAAATAAGGAAACAGGAAATGCATTAGGAATTTTCAAGGCAGAAGGTAGTTTCAAATAGTAAGTATCCATATTGATTTGCTCACTAATTTGGAATGGACCGAAGAACTTGAGAACCAGTATCACTGAAATTTTTGGTGGAAATCCAAACCTTATCACCAGGAGAGATGCTTAGAACAGGGTGATGAAGTTTATCAGTACTCACCTCAGTCCAGATGACGTGAATGTCCTGAGAGACACTGCTTACAGCAGGAAGTTGACTCTTTGATGCAATTCGCAAAGGAAGACATGGCATTTGACTATATGTGTGACAAAGGGAGATTTCTCAGAAGAATAAGAAACTATTGTGAGCAAAACCCTTCCAATGAAGCAAATTGGATTAATTATCTTAGTAGAAATTAAAGAAAATCCATAGGTATAGGGCCATACACTAATTCTCTCAGTTTTTCCATAACTTTGGGGTTGATAGGAAGAGCAGAAATGTAAGGAAATTTCCAGATATTTGTAGTGCACTCTTCAGAAACAAATTACACACCGTGGTTGGACACTAAACAAGCTTAAAGACCATCAAAAAAATATTCTTTGAACAAAACATTGGCTGTAGAGCAGAAAAAACGTACAGGAAGTGCAAAAAATGACATTTTAGAGAAACGGTCCACTACAACTCACATAGTTGTAAATCCTCAGGAAGATCCATGGAAGTCCATGGAAATCTCAGCCCAAGGTTTCTTGTGGAAAAGGCAAAGGCTGAAATTGACCAAGATGTGTTTCAAGAGGAGGTTGGAACTGTACACGCTGAAGACAGGATGCTATAAACTCTTTGATATTCCATTTAGGCCAAAAGGATTTTAAAGAATTTTAGGGATTAACAGACCCGTGGAAGTTTAGATTTGTCAGGTTTGGCTAAACTTTCGCCCAAATTTTGATTCGGGTACCAGCACTTGACTCGAACTTCACTGTGGGTCCAAACCCCCATATAAGTCAATGGGGACCCAAACTTTGGTGCTGTAAAATGGCAGTAGTAAGGCTTAGGGGGCTGAAAAAGTTAAAATGGGGTAAGAGCAAAACAATTGACCTGCAAACACATGTGTAGGGAAATGATTAAAATAACAAAGCATAAAAAAATAAAAGATAATCATTTTGAGCCAAGAGGCAGAGGTCCAAGCGGAGGAGTGGAGCAGTGCCTTGCATGTGTATTTTATTGAATTTGGTAATAAATAAATGAAAAAAGATGTTTGATGCCCCTATTTTTAATAGCCAGCCAAGGTGGAGCAGACAGCATTGAGCTGGTCTTATTACGCTGCTGGGAAGCGGCCAATATCCATAACTCTGCCCAGACTATTAAAATCAGCTCACAGCTGTCTTCTTTGCCTTTGCTGGTTATTAAAAATGGGAAGACCATAAAAAAAAGATGTGGGGTGCCCCTATTTTTAATAGCCAGGTAAAGCAAAGCAAACCGCTGGGGGCTGATATTAATCCATAGATATTAGCCCCTTCCCAGCCAAATAAGACCAGCCCCCAGCCCCACCAGAAATGGCACATCCATTAAATGTGCCCATTCTGGCTCTTTGCCTCGGCTCTTCCCCAATGCCCTGGTGCTGTAGCAATCAGGGTAATAGATTTTGGGGTTTATGTCAGCTGTGTAATGTCAGCTGCTCTGAAGACTTTCCCACACATTCCCTGGTTTACGCAGTTATTATTAGAAAATATTAGAAAATAATCCCAGCAGTTCCAAAGTAATCTTCGGTGTTCCCATGACGTTCAGCGCTTCTCTAGATTCGCTCATGGGCGATTACATCAGTAACATAATCCCCAATGAAATATGACTGCGAGTGACTGATTAAGCATCGAGAATGTTGCTGTGTGTGTATTTTTTTTTTAACTTAGTGGGTTAGCAATTTGGGTGTCTTATAGATGCCTCGACATTACTAACTTCTGGGCTTGATGCCTGCTGACATTACACAACTGACATCGTCCCCAAAAGCTATTACTCCGATTGCCACCGCACAAAGGCAATCTTGAAGAGCTGAGACTTAAAGCCAGAATTAGCACATCTAATGGATGCACCATTTCTAGGGTTGTTGAGGACTTGTCTAATTAGGCTAGGAAGGGGCCAATATCCATAGACCTTCCCAGCCTATTAATATCAGCCCCAGCTTTTTGCTTTGCCTTAGCTGGTTATTAAAAAAAATATGAGGACTCAACATCATTTTTTGAGGGGATCATCCTATTTTTAATAACTAGCAAAGGCAAAGCAGACAGCTGGGGACTGATATTAATAGGCTGGGAAGGTCCATGAATATTGGCTCCTTTATAGCATGTTAAGACCAGCTCACAGCTGTCTGCTTACCCTTAGCTGGTTATTAAAAATACAGGGGACATCATGTCAGGTTTTTTATTTTTAATTTTTTTAATTTTACACTGTCCACATGATAATCAAAGCACAATGGCGGCACCACCCATGATCCGGTGTTTTTACAGGCTGGGTCATTTGTTGCAGTGGCCTATCACAGCCATGCTTTATTAAGCATGCGGACTTCAGAAAGTAACATGGACTTCTCCCAGAAGGTGTGCGGTATGAACCCCAAACTTTACAGTTCAGGTTCGCTCAACCCTAAAAAAATTTGTTAACTGCTCCCCCACCTATAAAAGCATGTTAACTGGGTGGTGTAAAATCAGAGCAGTACAATAACAAATCAAAATAACAGTCTTGGCTAACCCCTTTAATCCAATCAAAAAGATCTGAGATGAGGGGCAATGATAACAATCTTTCAGAATGAATTTATGGTCCAATGAGGTAGAGAAACTGGAATAACAATAAGTGCAATAGGGTTTTATCCAATAAACAATGGGGACACCAAAGACAATGGTACTCACCTAGTATGGTTGTATAACCACAACAAGGCTCAAGGCTTCTGCAGACCCACGGCTAGGATAGGACTAACATAAACTAATACCTAAAAAAATCTTTATTAAATATTTAGACAAAAAACAACAAAACGGCTTTAGGCTTGCAAAAAGCATGAATATAGTGCCATCTGAAAGACCTGTTGTTTTAACCCCTATAAAACCCTAGCCACACCCTCTTACACCCTTCCTGACAGCGGAGGTTGGCACCCTAGCTTGTGCGCAAAAATGGCGCCCCCACTCACCGACGGCTGACCCTAGATGCACCCTAATAAATCCCTAAATAGGTGTAGGGTGCACTAGGTTGCAAAGTAGCCCGAATCAACAGATAACAAGTGCCTTGGTGAAAATGAAGAAAAAGAAAAAGAAACAAGAGAAGGGTGGGGGGGGGGTGTAGTCCTGATAAGGTATTACACACAAATGTACACCTGTTCCCAAACAGGATTCCTGCAAATGTCCAATAGCACACAAATCAGAAAACTTAAAATAATCAGCCGGATTTCAGAATAATAAAGGGATAGGGGTATACCAAAATAGCCTCAATGTAACCAACCCTACACTAACCCTGATCAGAGCTGCCCCTACCTGGCTGCGGAGGTCGGCACCTTAAAACCCAGTTACGCAGAATGGAGCCCCCGCTCTCGTCGACTCACCCTCACTTTCCCTTTTTATTCACCCTCTCTGCTCTCTAATGTACGATAATATAGGCAAGAGAGAGACACCAAAAGTGTAGGGGAGACTCTAAATGAGTGATAGGGACAGGAAAAAATAGACCAAGACCCCACACTTAAATCATAGTGTATTTCGGAACAGTCCCTTATTACAGTCCACTATATGCAAAATGTGGCATGGATGGTATTATAAAACCCACACCAGATTAACACAATTACTGTAATGAAAGGTTATAGTAAAACCATCCCCATAAACAAGGTCAAAATAGCTCCACTGGGAGACCAACAACAACCACAGCTTATATAGCGGCAGGGGTAGGGTTAGTCAAACCCCTATCCATCAATGGCATACTCATATGCCCTCGGGACAATCAAAAACAATTCCCTCAGATACTTTGCTAAATTGTCCCCAACAACAAAATATGGTGGAATCTTATCTGAAATCCGAATGGTGTATGAATGCCTCAACACGTTTCCCTTCCATCATAAAAGTTCATCAGGAGGCTGATGGTTGGGCCGATGCCACAAGATAAAGAGACAACCAGCCCTTACAACATCTGAACTTTCCTTAGGGTACCGTCACACTATACCATTTTGATCGCTACGACGGTACGATTCGTGACGATATCGTTACGATATTGCTGTGTCTGACACGCAGCAGCGATCAGGGATCCTGCTGAGAATCGTACGTCGTAGCAGATCGTTTAGAACTTTCTTTCATCGCTGGATCTCCCGCTGTCATCGCTAGATCGGTGTGTGTGACACCGATCTAGCGATCTAGCGATGCGATCCAGCGATGCGTTCGCTTGTAACCAGGGTAAACATCGGGTAACTAAGCGCAGGGCCGCGCTTAGTAACCCGATGTTTACCCTGGTTACAAGCGTAAAACTAAAAAAAAACAAACAGCACATACTTACATTCTGGTGTCCGTCAGGTCCCTTGCCGTCTGCTTCCCGCACTGTGACTGCCG
Source organism: Ranitomeya imitator (assembly GCF_032444005.1). Lineage (NCBI taxonomy): Eukaryota > Metazoa > Chordata > Amphibia > Anura > Dendrobatidae > Ranitomeya > Ranitomeya imitator. Next base: position 104,825,552 of record NC_091282.1, on the reverse strand, counting down.
GCCGTAAAGTGAAAGCAGAGCACAGCGGCTGTGCTTTCACTTTCACTTTACGGCCGGCAGTCAGTGAATGCGGGAAGCAGACGGCAAGGGACCTGACGGACACCAGAATGTAAGTATGTGCTGTTTGTTTTTTTTTAGTTTTACGCTTGTAACCAGGGTAAACATCGGGTTACTAAGCGCGGTCCTGCGCTTAGTTACCCGATGTTTACCCTGGTTACCCAGGGACCTCGACATCGTTGGTCGCTGGAGAGCTGTCTGTGTGACAGCTCCCCAGCGACCACACTACGATTTACCTACGATCACGGCCAGGTCATATCGCTGGTCGTGATCGTAGGTAAATCGTATAGTGTGACGGTACCCTTAGACTGTTAGATCATGATAATGAAATTCTAAGAAAAGAGGTCCAATAGATTTTTAGACAAACTGTGGCACTTTGGTGCCTCAATAAATCTATCTCGTAAACTCCATATATTTAGCTTACCTGATATATTTGTCTTTTGATCCCTTTAGTGAATGTGGGAATATAGCATTGGTAGAAGGGATTACATTTGATACTGATATGATATATCCTTCAAGGGGTTCAATTGATTCCACTATACCCATTACTTATATAGCCAATAGTGGAGATAGGAACTACTGCTAATAATAGTAGTCATTCCCTCTTCAGATATATTAGGTTTAGAACAACTAGATTTTCCCATTTCCTCTTATGGACTGGCAGATGTCACAATTTTCTTTTTCACAAGCTCTGTATAAGTCTGAAAGTATTTTTCTAAAATTGGAGCTTCTTTACTTTGAGATACAGCATTGGACCATAGCAGTCAAAAGATGCATGAGCCTTTCAATATTGTACATTTTGAAGAATGGGCAGTAAGATTAATGGACAGATGAACACAATGTAATCTAAACATGGATTTAAGGTCACAGGGGTTATACAATGTACATTTTACATTCATTTGCCAATTTTATACTTTGGTCTGCTTACATTGTGAATTATAGGATAAACTGAATTATGATTCACTGATCTTAGAAATTGTTTCTTAATTCATTAAATTTTGCAAGAAAAGCAAATAAGTAAAAGCCATGAAAATGTCTAATAACCACTCAGCAGATTTTCTTACAATATTTAATTAATCATTCACTAGCACTGTGTTGAAGATACACATTTATTAGTAGATTTGAAGAAAAGTGTCTCAAATAAGTAATTTGATATACAAAATGGCAAAAAAAACTGAAGCATGCTACAGTATATACAGTATGTTCCATAATCATGCTTCTCTTCGAGGAAGTTAATGAAGTGTTAGTTGGTTTTGTATAGTCTTGGTCTGGTTTGTTATTATGCATTGCTAGATAAATCATAATGTATTTTTACTGCAAACGAAAAAGAAACAAAGGAAAAAACTTCTTTTCTGACATACTTCAAATGGAAATACACACAGATATATACTCTGACATCTGGTTTATGGCAAGTGTAGACAAACTGTCAATCTGCCATGAGAACCAGCTTTCTTGGTGCCCTGGCCAAAGTTTTCAGAATGTTGCCCCACCTTTACCCATAAAGTGATAGCTTCCCCCAACACTTACTTGGTGCCATCTTTTCCTAGGGTAAGTGGCACACAAATACACACATCTGCGTGATCAAAATAAATCGTACTAGGTTACCTTCTTCTATTGTTCCACGATACAGTTCTGTTGCTCACATGCTTATTGTAGACTGTTTAGCACATGCATCGTGATCGGTCTGAGGCACTGTGTTTCATTACACCACTTTAATATAGATGAAATGTGGATTACATCTGCGCTGCTGCGACAAATAATAGATCCAGATATACTTGTAAGATGTTCGGGTGGTTTATTCAACGCTTTTCGAAGCTCATGGCTTCTTCTTCAGGAGGTTTCCACACAAAGATAGCTTTGTGTGGAAACTTCCTGAAGAAGAAGCCATGAGCTTCGAAACACGTTGAATAAACCACCCTAACATCTTACAAGTATATCTGGATCTATTATTTGTCGCAGCAGCGCGGATGTAATCCACATTTCATCTATTATAACGGTTCTGAGAGGTCGCAGTGCCGACCTGTGGATCTGCAGCAGCTGACAAACTACAGGCTTGTACTGTGTACCACCAGGTGAGCAGTTCTCTCACTATTGATTAGAAACAATCCTGGGGATAAGACCCTATTTGCGCTTTTTTTGTCTCCTATTTTTCTATACCATTTTAATATAGTCAGAGCCTAGTTTTTTCTGCAATTAATCCCACAGTAGCGTTTCTGAAGGACTAGACCAGACAGACTCTATGCACATCAATGAACCTCGGTCACCCAAGACCTAGACATTTCTTTGGATCACTTTTGGTAGGTACAAACCACTGCATACCAAGACCTGCCTTTTTGAAGAAATTTTGACCCAGACATCACAATTTGACCTGAGTGCAAGTTGCTCAGCTGCTTATACTTCCTCACACTCTAACAAAATTCAAGAACCAACCGTTCACTTGTTGCCTAGTAGAATCCCACCCCTAAATAAGTGCCATTGCAATGAGAAAGTCAATGTTATTCACTTCACCTCCCAGTAGATTTGTTGTTTTGACCCCAAATTTTTTTTAACAAACTTTTTCATTAAATCTTAAGCAATTAGCATAGCTATGGGCAGGAGGTTGCATTTTGGTTGTGGTCTTCTTGCAGCTTCACAAATGAGAGCCAAAGGTAATCCATGTGTTCCAGCATGTTGCTCAGTAGAATGCCAATGCATGGTTTTATCCTCTATCCACATAGCTTCTAGGAAAATAGTTGGTAATATGACATCTGATGGAGCATATTTTTTCTGAAGTTTTGGTATGAATAAACCTACATATGCCCACATATCAACAGAGATGCATAAGGAAGTACCATATATACTCGTGTATAAGTCAAGTTTTTCAGCACTTTTTTTGTGCTGAAAACACTCTCCTCGGCTTATACATGAGTCAATTGTCCCAGAAAGCCGGCGGGGGAGGGGGAGCAGTGGGTGACAGAGGCTGGAGCTGGCGCTTTGTGGCTAAAGCCTGTGCTGCTGCTAAAGAAAAATGAATATTCATTTCTCTTATAGCGCGCACAGTGACACCCGCAGCCACCAGCTTCCATAAAAGCATCCTTCTCACCCTTCTGCATGCCCTTGGAGCATCTCCTTGGTCCCGACGCCCTCGAAGCATCTCGTTGCTTCTAGCGCTGGCAGCTCTTCCTGTGAAAAGCGATCACGTGGCCCCGCTCATTAAGGTAATGAATATGTACGCCTCTCCACTTCCATAGGCGTGGAGGGAATATTCATTACCTTAATGAGCGGGGCAACGTGATTGCTCGGGTACAGGAGGAGCTGCTGCGAGGGCGCGTAGAAGGTGAATAGGATTTTTTTTTAATAGGAACCATTCATACAAGGATATGGGATAAGGAGCCATGCATACCAGGACAGTGATGGGGGGGCCATGCATACCAGGATAGGACTGGGGAGCCATGCATACCAGGACAGGACAGGGGAGCCATGCATACCAGGACAGTGATGGGGGAGCCATGCATATCAGGACAGGACGGGGGAGCCATGCAAACCAGGATAGGACGGAGAAGCCGTGCATACCAGGACAGGACAGGGGAGCCATGCATACCAGGACAGGATGGGTGAGCCATGCATACCAGGACAGGGATGAGGGGACAATGCATACCCAGCTTATACTCGAGTCAATAAGCTTACCCAGTTGTCCGTGGCAAAATTAGGCACTTCGGCGTATACTTGCGTCAGCTTATACTCGAGTATATATGGTATATTGTACTATAATGTGGCTTCTGTTCAGTTTGAAGGTTTTAGAGCCATATGGAGCCCTCGACCCGTTTACTCATTTACCATTTGCTCATTTTTCATATTACCGGGTTCACGACACTTTGAAAATATCTGAAATATTTTTCAATTATTGCAGCTTGTTTAGTACAACCCCACATGGATCTTTTCTGTGCATTCTTCTTTTCTGATGCTGATCCTGACCTTTTATCTGACTAAGATCTCAATTTATCTTCCTCTGTCTGGTGATACATATTGTTCTACTACTGGTTCCAGCTCTTGACTTTCTCCTGACTAAAATTTTGGTTTATCCTCTGGCTTGTCGCAGTCAGATTACTCTGCTGTTGGCTCAATTTCTGACTATATCGCTGCTTCATCAGAACAACCGCTGACAATCGGTAACTACCGTTTGTTGGCTACCACATGGAAAACCTAATGTAGCAATGTTCATATCTCCTTAGGTCAAAGGTAAAGACTTGCCCTTATCGAGCTAACCTCACATGGTTGGAGGCACAATGAGACAGACTCTTGACATAAGTATTTTCATTTTTAACATAATGAGCAAACTTTCTAAATAACACAATGTCCTACTACAACTAACAAGAAGCAGGACCGTTATCTATACTGATGAACTTTTTGCACACTTTGGATGTTGGGTCTGCAAGAAAGTAAAATAAATACAGGCACGTATTACTATTCTGTAAATGCCCAACACCACAATAAATCATCTTGGCGATTTGCGCTGGAATGTGTAAATGTGTTTACAGTCGCTATAATTTGTCTAGGTCTTGGTGTCCATCTGAGTAAGTGCCAGTGAACACTCAGGGGAGGAACTTCTGGGCACATATTTATTTTACAACATAGGAGCTTTTGACGTTTCCTCTTCAGCATGGAGAACTACGGCTAATTGAACTGTGCAATATAGGGCTGACTGGGTCTGGAAAAGCGCTTGTCTAGAGCCGGGTCTTAGCTTGTTAGTCCAGTGTCAGGAATGCACATATCCAATTTACGTGAGATTTGAGAAATAATGAGGACATTCTGTGTTAGCAACAAGTTTTGTTGCTTTTGTTTCACAGAAACCATTATCTTTGTTTTGACACATAGGAAAGAGAAATGAAGTGGGCCTTTGACATTGATGCTTTTTTAATGAACTTGTAAACTTTTCAGCATCAAAACCACACTTATCAGTAACAGGCATTTTGGGCATAGATATACAATTATTGTGTGATTAGGAACAAATAATGTGCTGTAACTAGTACAAAAATAGCGATTCCAAGGTTCAGCGTAGCTCTGGGGAAGAGCACTTGAATCATCAATTGTTACACTAACTTTGAAAGCATACTTCTAGTTTTACAAGTCAAATAAAAATGACTGCAGAACAGGCATTTTCAATATTAATATTTTTACATATTTTGTTTTAGGGATTTTGCTTTTAACCCATAGCGTGGACCAAATAACATCCAATCTACGCTTTAACAGCATTCTGCACTTTCTTCTAGGCAAGTGGATAAAAGGGAATCTGTCAGGACCCAAAATGCTATTAACTTGAACATATAAGGTTAATCTGCAGGTTACCAGTATTATAAAGGTGCCCGACTGCAGTACTGAAAGTGTGGGAGAAAATGAACTTTATTTCTCTCGGTAGCTGCCAGCTTTCAGTCATGCAAGCATGCCCGGAGTAATTATAGTCATTGCTCACAGCACTGAGAGCGTCGGCTTTAATTACATCCTGACAGCGACTGACAGCCCTGTTGTGAATTCCGCTCTTGGGCTCCCTCCGGTGGTTGTAAGTGGCACTTTTGTGAGTTCTGCTCTTGGGCTCCCTCCTGTGGTTTCAAGTGGTATGGCTGCTCCTTGGAGTTAGCTGTCAGCAGCTGCTTCCACTGATCGTCTTTTCTGCTCGGCTATTTATGCCTGGCTCTTTCTTCAGCCAGCGCCACTTGTAAATGGTTCCTGGTTGGATTCACATCTCTTTGGATTTCCCTGTTATCCTGACCAGTTCTGCAAAGCTAAGTTCTTGCTTGCTCTTTTCTGTTCACAGATTGTGGACTTATCCGTTCTGTGCTTTCTATGTTTGTCCAGCGTTATCAGTATGAATTAATTCAGTGTAGCTGGAAGCTCTGGGAAGCAGATTTACCCTCCACACCTTTAGTCAGGTGTGGAGATTTTTAGTAAACTCTGCGTGGATTTTTGTAGTGTTTTATACTGACCGCACAGTATTCCATCCTGTCCTATCTATCAAGCTAGACTGGCCTCCTGTGCTCATCCTGGTTTCATTCTGTGTATGTCTTTTCCCTCTCCACTCACAGTCATTATTTGTGGGGGGCTAATCTATCCTTTGGGGATTTTCTCTGAAGCAAGATAGTTTTCCTGCTTCTATCTTTAGGGGTAGTTAGCTCTTAGGCGGTGACGAGGTGCCTAGGGAGAGTTAGGAGCATCCCACGGCTACTTCTAGTGATGTGTTGAGCTTAGGGACTGTGGTCAGTACAGTTACCACTTCCTTCAGAGCTCGCTCCATGTTGCTCCTAAACCACCGTATCATAACACAGCCCGCTCTGCCTCAATGCTGATGGAGGATGCTGCCTCTGAAATGCGTTGGGTAGAAACTTTTGTTCACAGGATATTCCGTAGTTGGTGATGTTCCACTGATACAGAGGTTGTTTCAAACCGAAGATTATCCAATTCCACGTCAATGGCTGGGGTGCCACAGGCTGGACTACATACAGTCATGGCCAAAAGTATTCACACCCCTGAAATTCTGTTAGATAATACTCAGTTTCTTCCTGAAAATGATTGCAAACACAAATTATTTGGTATTATTTTCTTCATTTAATTTGTCTTAAGTGAAAAAACACAAAAAGAATTGTCCTAAAGCCAAATTGGATATAATTCCACACCAAATATAAAAAAGGGGGTGGACAAAAGTATTGACACTTTTCGAAATATCATGTGATGCTTCTCTAATTTGTGTAATTAACAGCACCTGTAACTTACCTGTGGCACCTAACAGGTGTTGGCAATAACTAAATCACACTTGCAGCCAGTTGACATGGATTAAAGTTGACTCAACCTCTGTCCTGTGTCCTTGTGTGTACCACATTGAGCATGGAGAAAAGAAAGAAGACCAAAGAACTGTCTGAGGACTTGAGAAACCAAATTGTGAGGAAGCATGAGCAATCTCAAGGCTACAAGTCCATCTCCAAAGACCTGAATGTTCCTGTGTCTACCGTGCGCAGTGTCATCAAGAAGTTTCAAGCCCATGGCACTGTGGCTAACCTCTCTAGATGTGGACGGAAAAGAAAAATTGACAAGAGATTTCAATGCAAGATTGTCCGGATGTTGAATAAAGAACCCCGACTAACATCCAAAGAAGTTCAAGCTGTCCTGCAGTCCGAGGGTACAACATTGTCAACCCGTACTATCCATCGGCATCTGAATGAAAAGGGACTGTATGGTAGGAGAGCCAGGAAGACCCCACTTCTTACCCCGAGACATAAAAAAGCCAGGCTGGAGTTTGCCAAAACTTACCTGAAAAGGCCTAAAACGTTTTGGAAGAATGTTCTCTGGTCAGATGAGACAAAAGTAGAGCTTTTTGGGCAAAGGCATCAACATAGAGTTTACAGGAGAAAAAAAGAGGCATTCAAAGAAAAGAACACGGTCCCTACAGTCAAACATGGCGGAGATTCCCTGATGTTTTGGGGTTGCTTTGCTGTGTCTGGCACTGGACTGCTTGACCGTGTGCATGGCATTATGAATTCTGAAGACTACCAACAAATTTTGCAGCATAATGTAGGGCCCAGTGTGAGAAAGCTGGGTCTCCCTCAGAGGTCATGGGTCTTTCAGCAGGACAATGACCCAAAACACACTTCAAAAAGCACTAGAAAATGGTTTGAGAGAAAGCACTGGAGACTTCTAAGGTGACCAGCAATGAGTCCAGACCTGAATCCAATAGAACACCTGTGGAGAGATCTAAAAATGGCAGTTTTTGAGAAGGCACCCTTCAAATATCAGGGACCTGGAGCAGTTTGCCAAAGAAGAATGGTCTAAAATTCCAGCAGAGCATTGTAAGAAACTCATTGATGGTTACCGGAAGCGGTTGGTCGCAGTTATTTTGGCTAAAGGTTGTGCAACCAAGTATTAGGCTGAGGGTGCCAATACTTTTGTCTGGCCCATTTTTAGAGTTTTGTGTGAAATGATCAATGTTTTGCTTTTTGCTTCATTCTCTTTTGTGTTTTTTCATTTAAGACAAATTAAATGAAGATACTAATACCAAATAATTTGTGTTTGCAATCATTTTCAGGAAGAAACTGAGTATTATCTGACAGAATTGCAGGGGTGTGAATACTTTTGGCCATGACTGTAGGCTGTTGAGATCTCAAGAATGCTATTGAAGCTTCTAATTACATTTAGGATTTCATGGATATGGATTTTTCACTATTAACAAGACATCAAAGCATCAGTACAAGGGGAATCATGATCACATAGCACCAAATACACCGTAGATTAACTAGACAGGTAGGTGCATTTTGCCTTATACATGCTATTGCTATTTTAGCACCATACATACAGTGGGGCAAAAAAGTATTTAGTCAGTCAGCATTAGTGAAAGTTCCACCACTTAAAAAGATGAGAGGCATCTGTAATTTACATCATAGGTAGACCTCAACTATGGGAGACAAACTGAGAAAAAAAAATCCAGAAAATCACATTCTGTTTTTTTTTTAACAATTTATTTGCATATTATGGTGGAAAATAAGTATGTGGTCAGAAACAAACAATCAAGATTTCTGGCTCTCACAGACCTGTAACTTCTTCTTTAAGAGTCTCCTCTTTCCTCCACTCATTACCTGTAGTAATGGCACCTGTTTAAACTTGTTATCAGTATAAAAAGACACCTGTGCACACCCTCAAACAGTCTGACTCCAAACTCCACTATGGTGAAGACCAAAGAGCTGTCAAAGGACACCAGAAACAAAATTGTAGCCCTGCACCAGGCTGGGAAGACTGAATCTGCAATAGCCAACCAGCTTGGAGTGAAGAAATCAACAGTGGGAGCAATAATTAGAAAATGGAAGACATACCAGACCACTGATAATCTCCCTCGATCTGGGGCTCCATGCAAAATCCCACCCCGTGGAGTCAGAATGATCACAAGAACGGTGAGCAAAAATCCCAGAACCACGCGGGGGGACCTAGTGAATGAACTGCAAGAGCTGGGACCAATGTAACAAGGCCTACCATAAGTAACACACTATGCCACCATGGACTCAGATCCTGCAGTGCCAGACGTGTCCCACTGCTTAAGCCAGTACATGTCCGGGCCCGTCTGAAGTTTGCTAGAGAGCATTTGGATGATCCAGAGGAGTTTTGGGAGAATGTCCTATGGTCTGATGAAACCAAACTGGAACTGTTTGGTAGAAACACAACTTGTCGTGTTTGGAGGAAAAATAACACTGAGTTGCATCCATCAAACACCATACCTACTGTAAAGCATGGTGGTGGAAACATCATGCTTTGGGGCTGTTTCTCTGCAAAGGGGCCAGGACGACTGATCCGGGTACATGAAAGAATGAATGGGGCCATGTATCGTGAGATTTTGAGTGCAAACCTCCTTCCATCAGCAAGGGCATTGAAGATGAAAAGTGGCTGGGTCTTTCAACATGACAATGATCCAAAGCACACCGCCAGGGCAACGAAGGAGTGGCTTCGTAAGAAGCATTTCAAGGTCCTGGAGTGGCCTAGCCAGTCTCCAGATCTCAACCCTATAGAAAACCTTTGGAGGGAGTTGAAAGTCCGTGTTGCCAAGCGAAAAGCCAAAAACATCACTGCTCTAGAGGAGATCTGCATGGAGGAATGGGCCAACATACCAACAACAGTGTGTGGCAACCTTGTGAAGACTTACAGAAAACGTTTGACCTCTGTCATTGCCAACAAAGGATATATTACAAAGTATTGAGATGAAATTTTGTTTCTGACCAAATACTTATTTTCCACCATAATATGCAAATAAAATGTTAAAAAAACAGACAATGTGATTTTCTGGATTTTTTTTTCTCAGTTTGTCTCCCATAGTTGAGGTCTACCTATGATGTAAATTACAGACGCCTCTCATCTTTTTAAGTGGTGGAACTTGCACTATTGCTGACTGACTAAATACTTTTTTGCCCCACTGTAGGTTTCATCTGGAGAATGTGTTGGTCCACCAGTTCTCACTAATCGTATTTCACATCTCTTTATTCCTTGATGTTCAAGTCACATACAAGTGCAATTTGCTTATTTCTGTTTTTATCTATTAGTGATCATTCTGTCTCCTTCATTCCTTGTTGTTTTGTGTAAAGAGGCTGATAAACAAGTGCTGAATGATTTCAATATAGTCGATCACACTCATTTAACAGTCAACTCGCGTAAAGGTTCCCCAAATATTTCTGTGTGTTGGTGCAATATGTTAGCATTATTTGGGGCCCCAACTTAGACTTTTTCCCAGGGTCCTACTTTGTTTAAAGCTGTCCCTGACTGTAAGTGATACAAAATGTTGGGGGGGGGAGGGCATTTTAGAATCCCTGAGACCATGACATTTCTACCATGGTTAGGGATCTCCAATATCCAAATATGAGTCATGATGGCAGCAAATACTTCAGATAGTCTGTAAAATAGCTTATGCATAACTTAATATTACACATATTGCAGCAAAGTTTGTGACAATTATATTAAAAAAGTATTTTATGTGTCCCAGAAGATCAGCCATTCTCCCCTCCTACATTTCACAATCTTGTTTCTGGCTGTAAGACAACTTATTGCAGAGGGAGTCTCCCCCGTCAGTCCTGTTGTCAATAGCAATCCTAGAAAACTAAGCCCCATGCCAAAAGCGATCTGCCAGTCCATAAAAGTTATTCCTGTGTCCTGTTAGTCCAGTATAGGTTGTCCTTGCTTCACTGAGACTGCTTTGGCGGTGTCTGTATCTTGAAGCGGCGTTAGCAGTATCTTTATCCTGTGTCCGCATCGTTGGTACCAGAACTGTTACCCAAGACCTGTGTGTTTGTACCTGTCCGAAGTGGCAGTCCTGTTTCCACAGTCTGAACCTGTTCCGAATGGCCTTCCTGTCTGCACAGTCTGAACTTGTTCCAAGTGGCCGTCCTGTTTCCACAGTCTGAAACTTTACCAGTGGCCGTCCTGCCTGCACAGTCTGAACCAGTTCCAAGTAATAGTCCTGTCTGTGCAGTCTGAACCTGTCCCAAATTGCCGTCCTGTCTGCTCAGTATGAACCTGTCCCAAGTGGCCGTCCTGTCAGCACAGGCTGAACCTGTCCTAGTGGACATCCTGCCCTGTCTTGGAATCTGGATAAACGGCTGAGACCCATGGGGTCAGCTGCTACTGCCGGACGCCGCCCTGGAGTGGCACCTGGCAGCTATCTGCTGTACAAGCCTGACCTCACCACTAGAAGCTACAGTGAGCACCAAGAAACTGCTTATTTATGCCTGTCCAGGGTAGGTCTGGTCTGTGGCACAGTGGGTCCATGTGACACAATGGGTTCATGAACCACGTGCCCCACCTGCATGTGTAACACCATCTTTCTGCATGACGAGTGAGTTTAACATTCTTATGAAAACACATAGGTGCAACCATCTAATTTAGTATCACTAAATGTATACAAAAGTTGTGTACTCTACAGCAGGGGTCCCCAACTCCAGTCCTCAAGGCCCACCAACATGTCATGTTTTCAGGATTTCCTTAGTTTTGCCCAGGTACTAATTGCATCACCTGCGCAATGCAAAGGATATCCTGAAAACATGACCTGTTGGTGGGCCTTGAGGACTGGAGTTGGGGACCCCTGCTCTACAGTACACCCTATAATTTATTGCATACTTTTAGGTCATGAGTTATAACTATGGGGTCACAAGCACTTGGTTTTTAATAATCTTATTTCAAACTAGTTTTGAATGTAGTAGCAATGTTCTCTACAAACCTTCTTATATACATATAATTTGCATTTACGGAGCGGTGTTGGAAGAAAACACGCCTGCCAGATGACTTCACTGCTTTCTAACAAGCTACACTTGCATTCAAATTAGCCCTCACCTCTGCTAAACAGACTTATTTCACAAACCTTGTATCTTCATTATCCTACAACCCAAAACAACTGTTCAGCGCATTTAACTCTCTCCTCCGCCCACCACCGCCACCTCCAACTCCCCTCATCCACCTTTACTGTTCTACCACTCCAACCACTCCATATACCAGACCTCTGCCCTTCCCTAATAACTTCCCTCTCCAACATCACTGAAGGAGAGCTTACTCACCTCCCTTCCAAATCCCACCTCACCACCTGCACACTTGACCCCATCCCTTCCCACCTGCTCCCCAACCTCACTAACATGCTCATTCCAGCCCTAATCCCTCTCTTCAACCTATCGCTATCTTCTCGTACCTTCCCCTCTGAGCGTTTCCCACTCCCACACTACCTCCTCATCCCGCCCTCTCTCTGTTGGAGTCCCTCAATGCTCTGTTCTAGGGCCCCTACTTTTTTCTATCTATACCCTTAGCCTAGGGCAACTCATAAAGTCCCATGGCTTCCTGTACCACCTATATCCGGACGACACTCAGATTTACCTCTATGGCCAAGATGTCACCTCTTTGCTGTCCAGAATCCCAGAGTGTGTCAGCCATATGCTCTTTCTTCACCTCTCACTTCCTAAAACTCAATGTAGACAAAACTGAACTCATCATCTTTCCCCCTTCTCGCGTATCCCCCTACCTGATCCATCTATTATGGTAAACGGCATCACGCTCTCTCCCGCACCTGAAATCCGCTGCCTCGGGGTAACTCTCGACTCTGCCCTGTCCTTCAAACCGCACGTCCAATCTCTTGCCACCTCCTGTCGCCTCCAACTCTAAAATATTGCCAGAATCCGTCCATTGCTCAGCCCACAATCTACCAAAACTCTTGTGCATGCCCTCATCATCTTCTGCCTCGATTACTGCAACACCCTCCTCTGTGGCCTCCCCACCAACTCTCTTGCACCGCTCCAGTCTGTCCTCAACTCTGCTGCCCGGCTAATCCACCTCTCTCCCCACTACTCCCCTCTGTAAATCCCTCCACTGGCTCCCAATTCCCCACCGAATCCAGTTCAAACTACTAACACTGATCTACAAAGCCATCCACAACCTGTCCCCTCCCTATATCTCTGAACTAATCTCCCAATATCTTCCCTCACGTAAACTCCGATCCTCCCAAGACCTCCTACTCTCCTCAACACTTATTCATTCCACACACAACCGCCTCCAAGATTTCTCCTGAATATCCCCCATCCTCAGGAATTCCATGCCTCAACACGTCCGATTATCCACCACCCTCGGATCCTTCAGACGGAACCTGAAAACCCACCTCTTCAGGAAAGCCTACAGCCTGCAATAACCATTCTGACACCTCACCACCACCCGAGCTGCCACCTCACCACCACCAGAGCTGCCACCTCACCACCACCAGAGCTGCCACACCCCCGACCTTCTGTCTCTTCCCCATTATCCCATAGAATGTAAGTTCGCAAGGACAGAGTCTTCTCCCCTCTGTACCAGTCTGTCATTGTAAATTTCTTTACTGTAAGTGATATATATAACTCTGTACGTAACCCCTTTCTCATATACAGCACCATGGAATTAATGGCACTATATAAATAAATAATAATAATTTGCAAATGTGTGAAAGAGGCCTACAAAGACATATCGGCTTCCTCCAGCAGATAAAACAAATGATGCTTCCTTCCTCAAGTGCGGGGGAATAGTGAGTGCCAACAATCAGAGGTCAGCAAACAGGAAAGCCTACCTATGGCTCCGGCCATTTCTTAGGGTGAGTGGAGGGCTACTGACAAAACCACATGCTATTTTATTTAAATAAATGAGGGCAAGAGAGAGAGCATTCTTTACAGGAAACGTCCACTGAGCTCTGAACTTGCACTTCCACAAGTAAGCAAATCGGAAAAAGCAAATAATGCATCCAAAATAATACACTTTTCGAATTAATTAATACACTTTTCAACACTGAAATTACAACGTCTGGAAGGAAAAGTGGTGGAATTATGGAAATCTCGGGATGAATAGATATTATTATTATTTATTATTATAGCGCCATTTATTCCATGGCGCTTTACATGTGAGGAGCGGTATACATAATAAAAACAAGTACAATAATCTTAAACAATAAAAGTCACAACTGGTACAGTAGGAGAGAGGACCCTGCCCGCGAGTGCTCACAATCTACAAGGGATGGGTGAGGATTCAATAAGTGAGGGTAGAGCTGGTCGTGCAGCAGTTTGGTCGATCGGCGGTTACTGCAGGATGTAGGCTTGTCGGAAGAGGTGGGTCTTCAGGTTCTTTTTGAAGGTTTCGATGGTATGCGAGCGTCTGATATGCTGTGGTAGAGAGTTCCAGAGTAGGGGTGATGCGCAAGAGAAATCTTGTATGCGATTGTGGGAATAGGAGATAAGAGAGGAGTAGAGAAGGAGGTCTTGTGAGGATTGGAGGTTGCGTGCAGGTAATTACCTGGAGACGAGTTCACAGATGTATGGAGGAGACAGGCTGTGGATGGCTTTGTATGTCATGGTTAGGGTTTTGTAGTGGAGTCTCTGGGCAATGTGTAGCCAGTGAAGGGATTGACAGAGGGGACAGGCCAGGGAATAGCGGGGGGACAGGTGGATTAGTCTGGCAGCAGAGTTTAGAATAGATTGGAGGGGTGTGAGAGTGTTCGAGGGGAGGCCACAGAGCAGGAGTTTGCAGTAGTCAAGGCAAGAGATAATGAGGGCATGGACTAGGGTTTTTGCAGATTCTTGGTTTAGGAATATACGGATCAGTGAAATATTTTTGAGCTGAAGGCGGCAGGAAGTGGAAAGGGCTTGGATATGCGGTTTGAAGGAGATATCAGTGTCAAGGATTACCCCAAGACAGCGAGCTTGTGGGATTGGGGATAATGATATGAAAATAATGATAAAATGAGAAAAAAAATTCAAAACTTCCCGATTTATTGAGTATGGAGTATGACTGCCACATGCAGAAATCCCTGCACTTACACACTTTGGCTGCTATCAATGAAGTTATTAATGGTTGTCTGAGGAAGGTTCTGCCACGCTGAATGCATTTGTGTGTAAAAACTATCAAGATCCACTGCTGGTAGTTCCTTCTGCAATTGTCTACCTTTGAAGTTCCAGATGTGTTCAATGGTAGACAAGTCTGAAGGCATCAAACAATATCTAAGCAACAAAAAATTCAGCTCACTCTTGATGGAAACCAGGTAAGTTTCTGGTGTGGAGAAACCCGGAGTCTCGTCTCTGCCAGACGCTGGTATTGCTTGTGAAGGAAGTGAGTCCAAGATCAATCCATAAATTCAAATCCTTTATTTCATAATTAAAATAGATATGGCACTAAAGTGTGCCTAGGCATGATCGGGGATGAGCGATACAAGGAGGTGAAACCGGATGCGTTTTGAATGACTGCTGCATTTTTAAACTTGGTCTGATGTAGCAGTCATGCGAAACGCATCTGGTTTTGCCTCCTTGCACCCCTTATCCCCAATCATGCCTAGGCATAATCTAGTGTTGCCATATCTATTTTAACCCATTATCTACCAATGTCCTTTTTTTGGGACGCCTAATATTTTGCTTCTAGCAACTAAGATTTTATAATTTTTATAATTAGGTCCAATTTTTTGTGCTGTGCTTGTAAAATGAATGTTTTCAAAATAGGAAATCATGTCATTGTCATTTTTAATTGAATATTGGGATGCCCTTTTCTGAAAAATCCGTAAAATGAAAATTTCTAATTTGGAAAGTAATGGGTTAAGTATAAAATAATTCCTTCACAATCAAACAATATCTACATACAGCCACGTGTCCAGATACAGGTGTTCCATTGACCTCACACCACCACTTTAAAAGGCTTTCATGGTGGAGAGCAAGACCACAATGGAGGCTGAAATGGAGGTCTATCCTCTTCAGTCATGAGTCCGCTTTTGTCATGGACAGTCATGGACGCAATGATACCCAGAGATTGGTCTGGAGACCACAGGGGCAGCGGCATGAAAAGATCTTCATCAGGGAATATCACACTGGTCCTACTACAGGGATTATGGTGTGGAGAAGCATTAATGTGTGATGTATGAACTCCTCTAGCCTTTATTCCAGGTACACTGATGGCCTGGTGTTGGTTTGATTTGATAATGGAAACAGTGGTTTTTCCATTTCTCCAAAGTGACCCTGGAACCGTTTAACAAGATGACAATGTCAGGATGCATGTTGCCCGTGCTACTGTGTGCAGCCTGCTTGGCTTAAACATAGCAGCAGATCATGCTCATATGTAATACTGAATAAATCGAAATGTTTTGAAAATTTAGCTTCCATTTTTTTCATGATTTGCATCTCATTAACTTGTTTATTCATCCTGTGATTTCCATAGTTACAAGACTTTCCTTCTTCGTGTTGTAATTTCAATGTTGAGTAGTGTAACAATCAAATAAGTCATATTTTTACAAACATTACCAAAAACATTGTCTGCTAACTAAATTATGTATCAAAGAGCACTGCAAATAAAAGAAGAAAACCACAGATACCAGGACTGTTGTAGAATAACCTTTTTGTTTGGTTATTATAAAAAATCCTCATTCGCTTCCTTCCAGAAAGTTTTAAAAGTGCATTACCTGCTTTTTCTTCAGGTATTTTGCCTGCAAAAAGCCTCTCTTAGGGCTCATTCAGCTGTCCAATGTTTTTTTTTACATATGAGTGCTATCCTAGTTTTTCGCGGTAGTACTTGCACCTAGAATAGTCTATGTTCTATACTTGTTTGCGAATTGAGTTTTTTGGGACATCTACTATATAATTGTCTAAGGGTCACTTCCGTCTTTCTTTCTGTCACGGATATTCATTGGTCGCGGCCTCCGTCTGTCATGGAAATCCAAGTCGCTGATTGGTCGTGGCAAAATGCCCACGAGCATTGCCACGACCAATCAGCTACGCGCACAGTCCAGCGGCAACATGGCCGCTCCTTCCTCCCCGCAGTCAGTGCCCGCTCCATACTCCCTCCAGTCAGCCCTCACACAGGGTTAATGGCAGCGTTAATGGACCGCGTTATGCCGCGGTGTAACGCACTCCATTAACGCACCTATTAACCCTGTGTGACCAACTATTTACTATTGATGATGCGTATGCAGCATCAATAGTAAAAAGATCTAATGTTACAAATAATAATAATTAAAAAAAAAACGTTCTCACCCTCCGACGTACGCGGTGTCCTCGGCAGTGCAAGCAGCAGGCTCCGGTGCCAAGGATGCTATGCGAGAAGGACATTCCATGATGTCACGGTCGCATCATCACAGGTCCTGCGCTCATATCAACCCTGGGACCGGAAGCTGCCGCGTGCACCGCACACAGTCGCCAGGATTACAAGGGCTCCCTCGGAAGGTGAGTATATGTTTATTTTTTATTTTAAGTCTTTTTTAACCTGTTACATACATGGCTGGGCAATATACTACGTGACTGTGATGTATACTACGTGGCTCTGTGCTGTATACTACGTCGTTGTGCAATAAACTACGTGGCTGGGCAATATACTACGTGGCTCTGTGCTGTATACTACATCATTGTGCAATAAACTACGTGGCTGGGCAATATACTACGTGACTGGGCAACATACTACGTGACTGGGCAATATACTATGTGGTTGGGCAATATACTACGTCACTGGGCAATATACTACGTAGCTGGGCAATATACTACGTCACTGGGCAATATACTACGTAGCTGGGCAATATACTACGTCACTGGGCAATATACTACATCACTGGGCAATATACTACGTAGTTGGGCAATATACTACGTCACTGGGCAATATACTATATAGCTGGGCAATATACTACGTGACTGGGCAATATAGTTTGTGACTGGGCAATATACTATGTGGCTGGGCAATATACTACGTCGCTGGGCAATATACTACGTCACTGGGCAATATACTATGTAGCTGGGTAATATACTACGTCACTGGGCAATATACTACGTAGCTGGGCAATATACTACGTCACTGGGCAATATACTATGTAGCTGGGTAATATACTACGTCACTGGGCAATATACTACGTAGCTGGGCAATATACTACGTCACTGGGCAATATACTACGTAGTTGGGCAATATACTACGTCACTGGGCAATATACTATATAGCTGGGCAATATACTACGTGACTGGGCAATATAGTTTGTGACTGGGCAATATACTATGTGGCTGGGCAATATACTACGTCGCTGGGCAATATACTACATCACTGGGCAATATACTATGTAGCTGGGTAATATAGTACGTGACTGGGCAATATAGTACGTGGCTGGGCAATATACTACGTGGCTGGGCAATATACTACGTGACTGGGCAATATACTACGTGACTGGGCAATATACTACGTAGCTGGGCAATATAGTACGTGACTGGGCAATATACTATGTGGCTGGGCAATATACTACGTCACTGGGCAATATACTACGTGACTGGGCAATATACTATGTGGGCTGTGCAATATACTAAGTGACTGGGCAATATACTACATGACTGGGCAATATACTACGTGGCTGGGCAATATACTATTTGGCTGGGCAATATACTATGTGGGCTGTGCAATATACTACGTGACTTGGCAATATACTACGTGACTGGGCAAAATAACAACGTGGCTGGGCAATATACTATGTGGTTGGGCAATATACTACGTCACTGGGCAATATACTACGTAGTTGGGCAATATACTACGTCACTGGGCAATATACTATATAGCTGGGCAATATACTACGTGACTGGGCAATATAGTTTGTGACTGGGCAATATACTATGTGGCTGGGCAATATACTACGTCGCTGGGCAATATACTACGTCACTGGGCAATATACTATGTAGCTGGGTAATATACTACGTCACTGGGCAATATACTACGTAGCTGGGCAATATACTACGTCACTGGGCAATATACTACGTAGCTGGGCAATATACTACGTCACTGGGCAATATACTACGTAGCTGGGCAATATACTACGTCACTGGGCAATATACTACATCACTGGGCAATATACTACGTAGTTGGGCAATATACTACGTCACTGGGCAATATACTATATAGCTGGGCAATATACTACGTGACTGGGCAATATAGTTTGTGACTGGGCAATATACTATGTGGCTGGGCAATATACTACGTCGCTGGGCAATATACTACGTCACTGGGCAATATACTATGTAGCTGGGTAATATAGTACGTGACTGGGCAATATAGTACGTGGCTGGGCAATATACTACGTGGCTGGGTAATATACTACGTGACTGGGCAATATACTACGTGACTGGGCAATATACTACGTAGCTGGGCAATATAGTACGTCACTGGGCAATATAGTACGTGGCTGGGCAATATACTATGTGGCTGGGCAATATACTACGTCACTGGGCAATATACTACGTGACTGGGCAATATACTACGTAGCTGGGCAATATAGTACGTGACTGGGCAATATACTATGTGGGCTGTGCAATATACTAAGTGACTGGGCAATATACTACATGACTGGGCAATATACTACGTGGCTGGGCAATATACTATGTGGCTGGGCAATATACTATGTGGGCTGTGCAATATACTACGTGACTTGGCAATATACTACGTGACTGGGCAATATACTACGTGGCTGGGCAATATACTATGTGGCTGGGGAATATACTACGTAGCTGGGCAATATACTATGTGGCTGGGGAATATACTACGTCACTGGGCAATATACTACGTAGCTGGGCAATATACTATGTGACTGGGCAATATACTACGTGACTGGGCAATATACTACGTGGCTGGGCAATATACTATGTGGCTGTGCAATATACTATGTCACTGGGCAATATACTACGTAGCTGGGCAATATAGTATGTGACTAGGCAATATACTACGTGGCTGGGCAATATACTACGTGGCTGGGCAATATACTATGTGGCTGGGCAATATACTACGTAGCTGGGCAATATAGTACGTGACTGGGCAATATACTACGTGGCTGGGCAATATACTACATGACGGGGCAATATACTACGTAGCTGGGCAATATACTACGTCTCTGGGCAATATACTATGTAGCTGGGCAATATACTACATGGCTGGGCAATATACTATGTGGCTGGGCAATATACTACGTGGACATGCATATTCTAGAATACCCGATGCGTTAGAATCGGACCACCATCTAGTCTACTATATAATTGTTTAAGGGTCACTTCTGTCTGTCTGTCTTTCTGTCTGTCTGTCACAGATATTCATTGGTCGCAGCCTCTGTCTGTCATGGAAATCCAAGACGCTGATTGGTCGTGGCAAAACGCCCACGACCATTGCCACAATCAATCAGCGACGGGCACAGTCCGGCGGCAAAATGGCCGCTCTTTCCTCCCCACAGTCAGTGCCCGCACCATACTCCCCTCCAGTCAGCCTTCACACAGGGTTAATGCCAGCTATTAACCCTGTGTGACCAACTTTTTACTATTGATGCTGCGTATCCTGGGACCGGAAGCTGCCACGTGCACTGTACACAGGCGCCAGGACTTCAACAGGCCTTCGGAAGGTGAGTACATGTTTATTTTTTATTTTAAGTCTTTTTTTAACCATGCATATAGTGCCCACATTGCTATATACTACGTGGGCTGTGTTACATACTGCGTGGGCTCTGTTACATACTACATCTCTGTGCTATACACTATGTAGCTGGGCAATATACAACGTGACTGTGCAATATACAACATGACTGTCCAATATACTACGTGGCTCTACAATATACTACGTGGCTATGTTATATATTACGTGGCTCTGCTATATACTACGTGGCTGACCAATATATTACATACCTGTGCAATACACTACGTGGCTATATTATATACTATGTGGCTGTGTTATATACTACGTAGCTCTGCTATATACTACGTACGTTCTGTTACATACTACGTAGCTCTGTTATATACTACGTTGGTTGTGTTATATACTACATCACTGTGCAATATAGTACGTAGCCTGTGCTATATACTACCTACATATTCTAGAATACCTGATACGTTACAATCGGGCCACCATCTAGTATCCAATATTAATCCTAGTATCGGATCACAATCGGCAATACAAGTCTATGGGTTTGTGAAAGAATCAGACCATACTTGGATGCCATGTTTTTCATAGACTGCTTGATGGAAGAAGATAGATACGTTTTTTTTTCCATCTAAGAAAAACAACTGAAACTTGTACCATATTCTGATAACATTCTGATAAAAAACACTGATGAAACGAAGACCGCTTTTCTCGTACAAGAAATATCACAAGTGTCTTAATGAGCCTTAATTCTGGAGGACCCGGCACACTTTTCATACAATTGTGTAAGGAGAATTGAACGCTAACTGCCGTACTCTTTTATAGATTACAACTTTTGAGATCCCAGGTGTGGGGTAGCTATGGATCACTTCTCTTAAGTGGACCATACTGGCAAAAAAAAGAAGTGTTCAATGTGGATGAGTTTGCCTGTGACTGGTACTGTGTCTCAATTATTAATGTGCGAACATGCTCGGATAAGGTGTATCTTGGGCTTGCTCAAATAATATATTCGAGTCTCCGCGGCTTCTTGTCTTGCAGCTGATAGGCAATCTCCGCATGTGAAGTGGCTGTCTAATGGTGATCAGTGAACATGCTCGGATAAGGGGTTATCTGGGCATGTTTGGGTGCTAACCGTGGGTCTTCGGCTGTGCTCGATTAATATGTTCGAGCCCGTGCCTGCATGTCTCGTGGCTGTTTGACAGCTGAAATGCATGCAGGGACTACCTAACAAACAGGCCATCCCTGCATGTGTTGGGGCTGTCAAACAGACATGCAGGCGCGGGCTCGAACATATTATTCGAGCACGCTCAAGATGCTCGGATAGCACACAAGCATACTCGGATAACACCTCATCTGAGCATGTTCACTCATGACTTTTCTCATCCTATTTAACTGCAGGCATTGGATAAACATTGCTGTTCTGCTAATTATTTAATTTTTACATGTATTATATCAATTATTATTGAATCTTTTATACATTCATTAATAGTTAATTAATCTCAGTTTGCTTTATTGACAAATATAACAGTATATGTATATAAACTGACTTTTATCATCTTTAGTTAGCCAACACCCCCCAGTTTTACTTACCCCTGGGCAGCAGACCCTATTACGTATATAAACTGCAATTTGACAAGTTAAGAATCTTTGTGGCATTATCTGTAATTATTCATTTTATCTAGTAATACACAGCCCGAAAATTGTGCCGGCCTCCAGAGCCGAAGTGTAGACGACTGTTTAATAACAACCAAATATTGTCTCGTCTTTATTTCCATAGTTGGTCAGTGGAACAATTTTATTGTCAAACTTTGATTAGTTTAATTGTTCCTTATAAGTACATGATAGAATAAAGCTGAACATTGGAAAAATGCTGACTGCTTTATAGGTACTATATTTGTCATGTAGTACAATCTTACACAAGGGATTGTCAGGAAAAACGTTATTTTTTCCTGCATGTTTGCAGTATTTTGCCAGTGCATTGTATTTCTATTACAGTGGTGTGGCATGGCTTTTTGTTTCATGTATCTAATTAATACATAAATACAATCTGTATTTGGAAAATTAGTTAAAGGGAACCTGTCACCAAGTTTTGCCAATATTCACTACAGTCACCACCTTTAAGGCCTCTTTTACAGCATTGTAGTAAGCTGTATGTACGTAAGTCCCCAATCCCCTCTGCATAGTCTAAAAATGCCTTTTAAATCCCCTCATATGGCACAGACCAGTCTGATGGCCATCACTGGTCTTGCATGTGTGCACACTACAGTGCTTTGCTCGGTGGTGTATGCCTGCACATGAGCACAATTTGGGACTCTGTGTGGATAATGTGGGATGCATCATCCACATGAAGTAAGCATGAGGACAGAGACTACAAGGAGAGAGGAGGCAAGACCAGTGACGCCGGACAGGACCGCACTGTATAGGTGGGTTATAAAAGGTATTTTGGGGGATTCACAGAGGGAGGTGGGGACACAGTGGCTCGCCAAAGTATTCACACCCTTGGTATGTTTCATGTTTTGCTACCTCACAACCTGGAATTTCACTGTTATTATTGTTATTTGTTATTACAACTGTGAACACTTGGTTTTCTTTTTAAAGCAAACAACAAATAGAACAAAATTACTGAAAACTTCCGTGTGCATAACTATTCACCCCCCTAAAGTTAGTATTTTGTGGGGCCTCCTTTTGCAACAATTATAGCTGCAATTCGCTTTGAATCTGTCTCTATGAGCTTTCCACATCTTGCCATTGGTGTTTTTGCCTATTCCTCAAGGCAAAACTGCTCCAGCTCCTTCAATTTAGATGGTTTCCTCTGGTGAACAGCAATTTTCAAGTCTGACTACAAATTCTCAATTGGATTAACATTTGGACTTTGACTAGGCCACTTCAAAAACATTTACAAAAACATCCCCATAACATGATGCTGCCACCACTATGTTTCACTGTGTGGTAGGTGTTCTTAGGGTGATGAGCTATGTCAGTTTGGTGCGAGACATCGCATTTACCTTGGTATCCAAAAAGTTCAATTTTGGTCTCATCTGACCACAGCACCTTCCTCCATACATTTGGGAAGTCTCTCACATGTCTTTTTGGCAAACTCAAAATGAGCCTTCCAATTTTTGTGTGTAAGTAAAGGCTTTTTTCAGTCCATAAATTCCACCTATATTGAGTGTACGGTTTATTGTGGTCGTATGGACAGTGTGACGAAACGTGAAGGAGCCACCCCGTCTGACTTCAATATTGCGTTAGTGGGATCACGTAGTAAGGTCTCCCCACTAGTACCAACGTAACATTCCACGTCATCTAGGGATATGTAAGGTTAGCTTGGCACAGTTTTACACCCCACTTGTCCATACAGGCCTAGGGAGGAACAGGGAGTGAGAGAAGGTGGCTGTTAGGGTTGGCGGATTGCACTAAATAAAAATAATGATAAAGTGCAATTGCAACCCGGGGTCCAGCGTGCAGAGATGTTGAACTGCAGCTAATATGAACAATGGTGGAACACACAGCGAGCGATAGATAGCTCACACTGAGTAACACATCACTCAGTGAATAGCACACGAGGCTGTGTCACTCGCACACAGCAACAGAATAGATGCTCTGCAATAGAGCTGTGTCACTTGCACACATTCTAACTGAAAAGTTGCTCTGCAGTGGAGCTGTGTCACTCGCACACAGTAACAAAGCAGGTATGGCGCTAAACACGATCCCTGTTAACCTCACAGGAGATCGAAACCCACGCAAGGGTAAAATAGAAATTGTGGTCATGCAGCCAGTCAAACTCTCAGCCAATTCCTCTCTGGAGGTGCCAGAATTCTAATGGCTAAACGCTAACCCTGAATTCACTCAGACAAACTCCTCTCCAGAGGGGCCGGAATTCTACCGGCTTACCACTGACCGTGAGCACAAGCTGACATAGACCACACCATTGCAATGACTCATACACACATGTAACATGATTGACACTAGCATGCCTGCATGTGCTTCTGAGATCCTTTTATATGTTCAGTTTATGTCCAGTTGGACAGGACCTTGCATGCGGGCCAACACAGAGCTGCCACATCACCAGAGCAGCTGACGACCGACCACCAATGAGACGTCACCACATCACAAGCATGCTCAGTAGGGTGATTTCTGGACTTAGTCTCCAGAGTGTTCGCTTGTTGCCGCCTACTGCTGGTTACCATAGGCTTGGCTGAAGAGTCAGCAGCAACCAAATAGCATGAGCCTGAGCCTGCTAGGTAGGGTGATTTCTGGACTTAGTCTTGTCGCTGCTTACTGCTGGTTACCAATATCTAATATCTAATATCCCCCCCGGCAACCTTTGCCATGCTCAAAAGCTGCAATAAGCTGGGGGGCACGAAAGTGCTCTATAGGCTCCCAGGTCTTATCCTCAGGCCTAAGACCCTTCCAGTCCACCCCAAAAAAAATCTTTTGCCACGTACCTCCTTGGACCTGACAATGGCATTGACCTCAAAATTGTCCGAGGACGTATCCAAGCTCCCGGCAGGAGTCCCAGAAGACCGGGTCATATATACGAGATTCAACAAAGACACATTGAAGGTGTCAGTGATGTTAAGATGTGGTGGAAGGCTGAGAAGATAGACTACAGGGTTCACCTGTTCCAGGACCTTGAAGGGACCTCGATAGTGGGGAGAAAATTTAGTGGACTCCACATGCAGCCTGATGTTACGAGCAGAGAGCTGTTGTGAATTCTGTTTTCGGGCTCCCTCCTGTGGTCATGAATGGTACTTCGGCTGGTTCTGTCCATGGACTTTCTCTGATGCCTGTGGGTGTTTCTGAGTTTCCTTCTACAGGTGACGAGGCTAATTCGTTAGTGGGCTGCTCTATTTAACTCCACTTGGATCCTTGTCCGATGCCAGCTACCAATGTTGTAGCATTGGTCTAGTTCGCTCCTGGATCTTCCTGGTTACCTGTTTCCTCCAGCAGAAGCTAAGTTTTGCTTTGCTTTTTTCTTGTTTGCTATTTTTTCTGTCCAGCATGCTTATGTGAATTTTGCCTTGCTTGCTGGAAGCTCTGGGACGCAGAGGGGCGCCTCCGCTCCGTTAGTCGGTGCGGAAGGTATTTTTCCCTGCACTCTCTGTGTGGCATTTGTAGGGTTTTTTGCTGACTGCATAGTGACCTTTCCTATCTTCTGTCTGTTTAGTAAGTCGGGCCTCCCTTTGCTAAATCTATTTCATCTCTGTGTTTGTGATTTCATCTTACTCACAGTCAATATATGTGGGGGGCTGCCTTTTCCTTTGGGGAATTTTCTCTGAGGCAAGATAGGCTTATTTTTCCTATCTCTAGGGCTAGCTAGTTCTGAGGCTGTGACGAGGCGCCTAGGTCATGTTAGGAGCGCTCCACGGCTATTTCTAGTGTACGTGATAGGATTAGGGATTGCGGTCAGCAGAGGTTCCACTTCCCAGAGCTTGTCCTGTATTCATGTGCTATCAGGTCTTTTCTGGTGCTCTAACTACCAGGTCCACTATTTGTTCTAACCACCAGATCATAACAGAGAGCCACACTAAATCGCCAGGGGCGAAGACCGGAGCTAGATGACGATGCGCGTTGGCGGAGACCCTCATTCTCTCCTTAGAAGCCCTAATGGCATCCTGAGTGTGGTTCCAGATGTCATGAGCCTCCACTGCCCAGTCCACCACCCTAGGGTCGGAAGACGAGACAGGCATGGGAACACGCGGACGCTGTCCGTAGTTAAGGAGAAACAGCGTCTGCCCTGTCGAATGGGAGACGGCGTTAAGGGCAAACTCCACCCATGGCAGTAAGGATGCCCAGTCGTCATGTCTGGCAGAGACAAAATGTCATAAGTATGTCACTAGAGTCCCTCTCCACCAACCCGGTCGTCTCAGGATGATATGCAGAAGAGAGATTGAGCTCAATGCTGAGCAGCCGACAAAGCTCTCTGCAGAACTGAGAGGCGACCTGGAGACCCCCGGTCACTGACTATCTTGTCAGGCATCCCGTGAAGATGGAAGGTATGCTTCACAAAAAGCACTGCCAAGGCCCGTGCCAACGGTACACGCAGAAGGGGGACCAGATGTACCATCTTCGAGAAATGGTTGGTGACTACCCTAATGACAGTGTTGTTAAGGGACTTGGGCAAGTCCACAATAAATTCCATCCCAACCATCTCCCAGGGCCTATCTGCCACCGGCAAGGGATGAAGCAAACCCATGGGTCTCAGTCGGGAAGGCCGATTCCTGGCACAGTAAACACATGCCTGAACGTAGTCCCTCACGTCACGTGCCATCCGCAACCACCAATAAGACCTCGCCAAAAGCTCAGTAGTCCTTTTGGTGCCGAAATGCCCACCCGACTTGAAAGTGTGAGCCCAAGAGAGGACCTCTGGCCGCAGGTTAGATGGTACATAAGATTTGCCCAGAGGCACCTGCTCATGCGAAACTGAAGCCACTGTTCGAAGACTCTCCGAAGGGACATTTAACCGTCGCGCATCCGCCTCCTCGGAAGAGACTATGGAATGGAATAGAACGTCAGCCAGTACATTCTTCTCCCCAGGGAGAAAATGTATAGTAAAATTAAATCAGGAGAAGAATAAGGACCACCTGGCCTGGCGAGAACTTAGCTGCTGGGCTGTCTGCAAATAGAGCAGATGGTCCGTGAACACATGGAAGGGATGCTGAGAGCCCTCCAGGTGATATCTCCACTCTGAGAAAGCCAACCTCATGGCCAGTAACTCCCTATCCCTGATAGTTTAATTCCTCTTCGCCAGTGAGAAGGTTTTAGAGAAAAAGAAGCAAGACCATTTCTGACAGTGAGCATCCTTCTGATATAGGACAGCCCCAGCACTGATGGAAGAGGCATCCACCTCCAGGATGAAGGGCTTATCCACATCAGGCCAATGTAGCACAGGAGTTCTAGCAAAGTGGGACTTCAAGGAAGCAAAGGCCTTATAGACCTCCTCAGTCAGTAGCTTAGGGTTATCTCCCTTCTTAGTGAGGGCTACCAAGGGAGCCGCCGGAGTAGAGTAGTGGGGAATGAACTGGCGGTTGTAGTTAATAAATCCCATAAAGCTCTGCACCACATTAAGGGAATGTGGCTTGTGCCAGTTTAACACCGATTCCACCTTGGCAGGATCCATAGCCAAACCCTTGGCTGAGATGATATACCCAAGGAATGGTAGGGAATCCTGCTCAAAGACACATTTCTCTAGTGTGGCATAGAGGGAGTTGGCGCACAAGAGTTTGAAGACTGGCAACATCTCTACGATAAGTATCCAGGTCGGGAGAAAAAATACAAATATCATCCAAGTAGACGACTACAGATGTGGTTAACATCTCCCGAAAAATGTAATTGACTAAGTCCTGGAAGACATCGGAGGCTTTAAAGAGACCAAACGGCATTACCATGTACTCATAATGACCGACCTGAGTATTAAACGCTGTCTTCCATTCGTCACCTTCTCGAATACGTATTAGATTATAGGCGCCATGCATATCTAATTTGGTAAATATCTTAGCACCCTCCAGACTGTCAAAAAGCTCAGAGATAAGTGGCAAAGGGCATTTAGTTTTAATGGTGATAGCATTTAGACCCCTATAATCAATGCAAGAACAGAGTTCCCCATTCTTCCTTTGGATGAAGAAGAACCCAGCCCCTGCAGGAGACACTGACTTCCTAATAAATCCCCTCACCAGATTCTCCTTTACGATGGGGAGGAAGAGTCTCCGCGGCTTTCTTTGAAAACACATCCGCATATTGCCAGTAGTGCTTAGGAAGCGAGGTTAAGGTACCGTCACACTAGACGATATCGCTAGCGATCCGTGACGTTACAGCGTCCTCGCTAGCGATATCGTCCAGTGTGACAGGCAGCAGCGATCAGGCCCCTGCTGTGCTGTCGCTGGTCGGGGAAGAAAGTCCAGAACTTTATTTGGTCGCTGGACTCCCCGTAGACATCGCTGAATCGGCGTGTGTGACACCGATTCAGCGATGTCTTCACTGGTAACCAGGGTAAACATCGGGTAACTAAGCGCAGGGCCGTGCTTAGTAACCCGATGTTTACCCTGGTTACCATCGTTAAAGTAAAAAAACCAAACAGTACATACTTACCTACAGCCGTCTGTCCTCCAGCGCTGTGCTCTGCACTCCTCCTGTACTGGCTGTGAGCGTCGGTCAGCCGGAAAGCAGAGCGGTGACGTCACCGCTCTGCTTTCCGGCCGCTGTGCTCACACAGACAGTACATGAGGAGTGCAGAGCACAGCGCTGGAGGACAGACGGCTGTAGGTAAGTATGTAGTGTTTGTTTTTTTTTTACTTTTAGGATGGTAACCAGGGTAAACATCGGGTTACTAAGCGCGGCCCTGCGCTTAGTTACCCGATGTTTACCCTGGTTACCGGCATCGTTGGTCGCTGGAGAGCGGTCTGTGTGACCGCTCTCCAGCGACCAAACAGCGACGCTGCAGCGATCCGGATCGTTGTCGGTATCGCTGCAGTGTCGCTAAGTGTGACGGTACCCTTAGATCTGTAGTGACCTCTGATGACCCAACCTGAACTTTGGCCCTTAGACACTGTCCTTCACATGACCTGCTCCATCCCTGTATACTCCCAGTTGCCCAATCAATATGGGATGTTTTGCAGAGAACACGAGGGTAAGCGGAATGGTCTGATGAGTGATTTGAGAGGATAACACGGATCCTTTAACCATCTGAATGGTAACGGGCTTAGAGAGCATCACTAGGGGTATTGCATGCCGTTGAGTGAAGGAGGAAGACATAAAATTACCCTCAGCCCCGGAATCCATGCAAGCCTCTGTAGTGTGAGAGGTCGACCCATAGGACAGTGTCACCTTAACCCTCCATCAGGAACAATATTCGCACTAACTCGTAATGGAACAATGTGCCTGTCAAGCGCAGGCTAGAAAAATGCCTAGAATATCTAATTTTCTCAATTTCAGTGATCTAAAAGTGATCATAGACCTTCATAGGGATGTAATAAAAGAGACTACACATTATCAAATGCAAAACAAACCCATTTACTCAACATAAAAGTAATAACTTTGATATACACAAATTTCAAAACTCCTGAGAAGCACACTTTCATTTGTAAGAAAATCTGCCTTATTTACAGTGGGGCAAAAAAGTATTTAGTCAGTCAGCAATAGTGCAAGTTCCACCACTTAAAAAGATGAGAGGCGTCTGTAATTTACATCATAGGTAGACCTCAACTATGGGAGACAAACTGAGAAAAAAAAATCCAGAAAATCACATTGTCTGTTTTTTTATCATTTTTTTTGCATATTATGGTGGAAAATAAGTATTTGGTCAGAAACAAACAATCAAGATTTCTGGCTCTCACAGACCTGTAACTTCTTCTTTAAGAATCTCCTCTTTCCTCCACTCATTACCTGTAGTAATGGCACCTGTTTAAACTTGTTATCAGTATAAAAAGACACCTGTGCACACCCTCAAACAGTCTGACTCCAAACTCCACTATGGTGAAGACCAAAGAGCTGTCAAAGGACACCAGAAACAAAATTGTAGCCCTGCACCAGGCTGGGAAGACTGAATCTGCAATAGCCAACCAGCTTGGAGTGAAGAAATCAACAGTGGGAGCAATAATTAGAAAATGGAAGACATACAATACCACTGGTAATCTCCCTCGATCTGGGGCTCCACGCAAAATCCCACCCCGTGGGGTCAGAATGATCACAAGAACGGTGAGCAAAAATCCCAGAACCACACGGGGGGACCTAGTGAATGAACTGCAGAGAGCTGGGACCAATGTAACAAGGCCTACCATAAGTAACACACTACGCCACCATGGACTCAGATCCTGCAGTGCCAGACGTGTCCCACTGCTTAAGCCAGTACATGTCCGGGCCCGTCTGAAGTTTGCTAGAGAGCATTTGGATGATCTAGAGGAGTTTTGGGAGAATTTCCTATGGTCTGATGAAACCAAACTGGAACTGTTTGGTAGAAACACAACTTGTCGTGTTTGGAGGAAAAAGAATACTAAGTTGCATGCATCAAACACCATACCTACTGTAAAGCATGTTGATGGAAACATCATGCTTTGGGGCTGTTTCTCTGTAAAGGGGCCAGGACGACTGATCCGGGTACATGAAAGAATGAATGGGGCCATGTATCGTGAGATTTTGAGTGCAAACCTCCTTCCATCAGCAAGGGCATTGAAGATGAAACGTGGCTGGGTCTTTCAACATGACAATGATCCAAAGCACACCGCCAGAGCAACGAAGGAGTGGCTTCGTAAGAAGCATTTCGAAATGCCTGGAGTGGCCTAGCCAGTCTCCAGATCTCAACCCTATAGAAAACCTTTGGAGGGAGTTGAAAGTCCGTGTTGCCAAGCGAAAAGCCAAAAACATCACTGCTCTAGAGGAGATCTGCATGGAGGAATGGGCCAACATACCAACAACAGTGTGTGGCAACCATGTGAAGACTTACAGAAAACGTTTGATCTCTGTCATTGCCAACAAAGGATATATTACAAAGTATTGAGATGAAATTTTGTTTCTGACCAAATACTTATTTTCCACCATAATATGCAAATAAAATGTTAAAAAAACAGACAATGTGATTTTCTGGATTTTTTTTTTTCAGTTTGTCTCCCATAGTTGAGGTCTACCTATGATGTAAATTACAGACACCTCTTATCTTTTTAAGTGGTGGAACTTGCACTATTGCTGACTGACTAAATACTTTTTTGCCCCACTGTATATGAAATATCCACAAACCTTTCTCTATCCATTCATAAAACAAGCTAAATAAACAATAGTAATGAGAAACACAGAGTATGAACGGCACTAGGTGTACTCGCAACAGGTGGTACAAACGCAGACTTAGGATTCCACTTAAAGACTCCTGTAGCACGTGTAAGATCATAAGCAACTGGGTGGTGCTTGGCACAAAAAGTAATAAACAAATATCCAAGAAAAAGAAGGAAAGTGCGGCACTCACCCAAGCGGATTGCGAATCAAAGTCCTTTATTCATCGTAGCAAAACAATGGACATAGCAAGGAGAGGCGGCTGGGAGAGGTCAGCGGTGCGGGGAGTGAGAAGAGGACTACGGCCGTTTCGCGCTTGTGCGCTTCCACGGGTCTGGACTTTGATTCGCAATCCGCTTGGGTGAGTGCCGCACTTTCCTTCTTTTTCTTGGATAAACAATAGTAATGACTAAAAACATTACATACAAATCTTATAAAATGTGATGTGTTCAGGACCAATGAGCCTGAGAAGCCAGCACACAGCTATATCTTCCTTCCTGAAGCTCTGCAGACCAACTGTGGTATCAGGTTTCACACAGCAGCTAGAGCCAGGAGACTATCTAGAGGGAGGGGGTTTCCTGAAAATGTGGTGAGAATGGAGAAATGAAAGTAGAAGAGCTGCGCCTGTCAGCTCCATTGTTCCTGACGGAGGGTTAATGGTTAATTTGGAGGACACATCTGATGTATCTAGAGAGCCTCCTCCAATAGCCACTAGAGGCAATCGTTCTCTCTGATTCCTGGGACACCTGTTGGTGTAATGGCCAGCCTGCCTACAGACAAAACAAGTTGGTGGAGAACGTACGGGATGGGATTTAGACTCTGCCCGTGGTCTGCAAGGCCCCTCCAGAACACCAGGACCATGACCTTATCTGGCCACTCCAGCTCGGAAGCTAACATCCGGAACCGGATAGCGAACTGGCTGGTCGGGAAAGAGCCCTCAGTCAAAGCCAGGAGTTTAAGTGCAGCATCATGGGTAACCTGGGGTCCAAGAAAGACCTGTTTCAGAGCGCCCAAAAAACAAGAGGCGCTCCGGACCACCAGGTCCTTACGTTCAAATAATGGCATAGCCCATTCCAACGCCCGGTCCGTCAAAAGGGACACCACAAATCCCACCTTGGCCCTTTCAGATGAGAAACGTGAACCCAGTAGCTCCAGCTGGACTGAGCACTGGTTCACGAAGCCCCTGCAAGCCTTGCTATCCCCAGAAAACTTATTGGGGAGCAGGAAGTGTGAGAAAAATGGAACAGGAGTTGCAGCTGAAACCCTAGTAGTGGCTTCACTGGCTGCCTGTGCCGCTACTGCAGACAGATCCACAGCTGAGGTTGCGCGCTCAGCCTGCTCTCCAGCTGCTGGATATTCTGCGGAAGCTGCCGCTCATCCGCCATTACTAGCCAGACCCCGGCGCTAGTGTACTGTTATGGTTGGCGGATTGCACTACATAAATATAATGATAAAGTGCAATCGCAACCCGGGGTCCACCGTGCAGAGATGTTAAACTGCAGCTAACATGAACCATGGTGGAACACACAGCAAGCGATAGCTCGTGCTGAGTTACATATCACTAATTGAATAGCACACTGTCACTCGCATACAGCAACAGAATAGATGCTCTGCAATAGAGCTGTGTCCCTCGCACACAGTAACAGAAAAGATGTTCTGCAGTAGAGCTGTGTCACTCGCACACAGTATCAGAGCAGGTATGGCACTAAACATGATCCCTGTTAACCTCACAGGAGAACAAAACCCGCACATGGGGAAAATAGCAAACAGTGGTCACACAGCCAACCAAACACTCAGCCAATTCCTCTCTGGAGGTGCCAGAATTCTAATGGCTAAACGCCAGCCCTGAATGCACTCAGACAAACTCCTCTGTGGAGGTGACAGAATTCTAATGGCTTACCGCCGACCCTGAGCACATGCTGACATAGACCACACTGTTGCAATGACTCATACACACATGTAACATGATTGACACTAGTGCGCCCATGAGCGCCTCTGAGAACCTTTTATATGTTCAGTTTATGTCCAGTCGGACCTTGCATGCGGGCCAATCCGGAGCTGCCACATCACCAGAGCAGCTGACGACCGACCACCAATGAGACGTCACCACATCACAAGCATGCTCAGTAGGGTGATTTCTGGACTTAGTCTCCAGAGCATTCGCTTGTCGCTGCCTACTGCTGGTTTGGCTGAAGAGCCAGCAGTAACCAAATAGCATGAGCCTGAGATAGATGCTGGGACCGACGTCTATGCTCAGCAGCACCTGCAGCGGCCAAAGCTGGATAGGTGACCGCAGATGCAGGCAAGGCTTGGGATCTACCCTGTGGAGCGGGAGAATCCCAGCACCTAACAGTGGCCTATACAGTCACTGACGTGACACCACACTTGCCCACTACCCTGACAGGCTAAGAGTCCCCTTTCACTTGCACCAGTGTAGCAGAACTTTATCAGCCTGATAGGACTGCCACGGGTTCCGCATTTGATATTCACCTGGTCCATTAACAGGGTTATAACGGGCCAGAAACATGCCACAGTAGCATGTGAGATTAGGTCGAGAAACAGATATGTGGGTTCGTGAATCAAGATAAAAGAGCAGCCCAAGGTTAAATTATATTTTTAATCACCTTAAGGGCACACTAGACCAGAGGTCTCAAACTGCTTTCCTCAAGGGCTGCAAACAGGTCATGTTTTCAGGACTTCCTTGTATTGCACAGGTGATAATTTAATCACCTGCAGAGAATGAGTCCAGCATCTTGTGCAATGCTAAGGAAATCTTGAAAAAAGCATGGTTTGAGGCCCTCAAGGAATGCAGTTTGAGACCCGGGCACTAGACAATACACTATATATGCACAATCATTATACAGATATAATGGTCAGATATGCAACTGGGCCCCTGCTACTCATAGAGAGGAAACACAATTTCGCTACCTAGCTGCTAGTTCTATGTATCCCCCTTCCCGTGCATGTTAGAATGTCTTGAGACCCAGACAGGTGCTTGCACTGGTAATCTTGCCTTGCGCAGGCGTGTACTATGGAGGACAGAGAATGAACCTTAATCCAATATTGCAGCCAGCATGCAGCCAGCGGGTAAGGAAAGGGTGAATCAAACACCCGAAAACTCCGCCCATATGACCCAAAACCAGTCCCGCCAAATTCAGGTGACAGAGTCCCTTTAAGGTCTCATACAAACAAGCGTGATTTTTCACTTATGTAAAAAGATCGTTCCAAGGTCATCACTGTTTTTGGATCAGACTTTCTTAAGTGATTATGGAAAAATAAAACAAAATAAATTCCATATCTCTCATCCATTACAATGTTAGTCATAGACAGCAGGATGAGAGTAGCACATCTGTTCATTGAGTGCTACACTATAGTTGCTGTGCTGCCATCTATCACTCGTAGTGCAAAGCCAGAATGCAGGACGCAGAAAGCTAAACAGCAAAGCATTACCTCCCATATTCTCCTGAATTGTCACCCCTTATCACAGACAGAGTCTGTACTCCAGTCATATAGACATGGAGAACAGATGTGGCACAATAAGAAGCCTGGAGAAATCTACAGTAAGAGCTTGGAGGCCACCTTGATCATATTTTTATACTGGGAAAAAGCCAAATCTCCTAATGAAATTAATAACAAATTTTCATAACTTCCCATGCTGAACACAGTAATGAAAAAAAAAATATTAAAGCTTGGTTGCTCTTTAAGCATAAGAATTTGCTTCAAAGTAATTATCCACTCTAGAGAAATAATTTAATTGCTTGGCCTTTGTAACAAGACAACTCGCATAGCATCCAGAGTTCATTGACTTTCCTGCTAAAATTCATAGCTCATCAAACAATTTGGAAGGATTTTCACTTTGGCCAGATAGTGACATAATGACTCTCGAGAACAGCGTGTCGATAAACAGTAGATGTGAGGTAAATACAAGAAATACAGCCACGAGGAGATTAAACAATGTCATTTTTAGCAAGTCTTCAGATCAAGCAGGTGCCAAGTTTACACTCGATGTCTGGATGACATCTAATTAGTAACTCTTTTATCTGATTTAATGGGAACCTGTCGTGTCTGAAAACGCTTATAGCCTGGAAATTTGGGGTTATTCTGCAGGTTAACAGCAGTCTAAAGCCATGCAGCCGCCACACGGAAAAAACAGC
The DNA here is from genome assembly GCF_032444005.1 of Ranitomeya imitator. NCBI lineage: Eukaryota > Metazoa > Chordata > Amphibia > Anura > Dendrobatidae > Ranitomeya > Ranitomeya imitator. The sequence continues at coordinate 104,790,195 of NC_091282.1, read as the reverse complement.
TACCAGGAGAAAATGAACTTTATTTCTCCCTGCAGCCTTCCGGATTTCAGCCATAGATGTGCATCTACAGTCACTGCTCCATACATTAAAATAATAAGAATTTAACATTTTTATAGTGCTATCATGTTTCTCAGCGCTTTACATTTCAGAGGGAAATGTAAAGTTGGCTCAGCAGTGCATCAGTCAGCTTATCAGTCAGTGCCGGCTTACTCCAGTTTAGATTGATTAGAGAAGATGGTCATGCATGAGCACTGCCTCTCTAGTCATACTATTTAGGACTAATGGTTACAGCCAGTGCCATAACTAGAGTCCTAGGGCCCCTAGGGCAAAATATGGACATGGTCCCTCCTAAAAAGAATAGTACAAATGTAATACATAAATATGATTAAAAAAAAACTTGGCAATAAAACAATTTTCTAACTAATACATATAAACATTACAGTCATATAGTTACCGAATAACAAATATTATTACATAAACCCACCATTACTGGACAAAGCCCACTACACAAAACCAATATACCAATAATGCCACATACAAGAAAAAAATAATACTGTCACACAATCACCATATATTAGGGTCGGACTGGGGTGTCTGGGGCACACAGAGGGAGTTGACCCTAGGGGCCCACCCCACAGCTATATGCAAATATCTGTAAGCCATTATCCCTGTTACAGTGGAGCATAGACTGTAAACCTCAGGAGGCTACTGCACATCTACTGTAAGCCACCATAACTGGGATGTATGATTACAGTAGTTTACATTAAAGGGCTTCTTTGGTTAAAACAAGTTATCACCAATCCATGGGCTCCACAGGATAGGTGATCACTTAGGTCTAACCATTGGAAACGGCACTGATTAAAACAATTGGGAACTTTTATCTCTGACAGGACACTTTTATCCCCAATTTAAAATGGACCAGCAGATGGGATGTCTAACTGCAGCCTCATTCACTCTCTTTGAGGCTTCCAGAAAAAAACAAGAGCAGCACTCGCAGCCATTGAGGGAATGAATGGATTAGTGGCCGAGTTGTATAATCTAATGGGGATAAAAGTTCCACATTCTGCTGATTTGGTGCAGGTCCCAGTAGTCAGAACCCCACCAATCAAGAAGTTATTACTTATCCTGTGGAGAGGTGATTACTTTTTACCCCAGAGAACCCCTCTAAGGTCATCTCTGCCGCTGTGTTCCAAGTATTTAATCCCTAATGAAAATAAAGCTTTTTAGAAACCATTGAACAATGAGGTTAAGCACATGGGACAGGCATGGTACGTGTGTCAGTTCGCCTCGCCTCAGAGCCGCCACCAGGTTCCTGCCATTGTCACACACAACCATGCCTGGCTGGAGGTTCAGCAGTGTCAGCCACAGATCTGCCTGCTTTTTCAGAGCTGTCCACAACTCTTCAGCATTGTGCGGTTTGTCACCTAAGCATATTCGCTTCAGCACAGCCTTTTGCTGCTTGGATTTGGCAGTGCTGCAGTTCTTCCAGCTTCGGACCGAGGTGCTCATTTCAGAGATGGAGGCTGAAGAGGAGGAGGTGCAGGAGCTGTAGACTGTGGGGGCAACCCTGATTGATGTAGGGCCCGCAATCCTTGGTGTTGGGAGGACGTGTTCCATCCCAAGGTCTGACTGGGTCCCGGCTTCCACTATGTTAACCCAGTGTGCCGTCGGTGAGATGTACCATCCCTGGCCACAAGCATTTGTCCACGTGTCCGTGGTTAGGTGTCCATTCCCAGTAACTGCGCTGTTGAGGGCACGGGTAATGTTATGGGACACGTGCTTGTATAATGCCGGGACAGCACAGTGAGAGAAATAGTAGCGGCTGGGGACCGAGTACCTTGGGACGGTCGCCGCCATCAGGTTGCGGAAAGATTCCGTCTCCATGAGCCTAAAAGGCAACATTTCTAGCCCAAGCAGATGAGAAATGTGTGAATGACGGGGTATGGACAACTGAAGGCTGCGCTGGAACAAGGATGTGGACGTGCTTGATGATGGTGTTATTTGAGTGTGGGCAATGGAAGGTGCAGGGCAGGAGGCATCTTCACATGACCCGTGGACAGGGGATTGGCTTGCACGCACAACAGTGCGTGTGGTGTCACCAGCAGACACTGTTACAGGAGCCTGGGGTTGGGCCACAAAGTCGGGTGCTTTTCTGCCATGTGCCTGATCATGCTGGTGGCGGTAAGGCTGGTCGTTTTGCTACCCCTGCTGATGCTGGCATAAAAGGTGTTGCAAATGGCTTATTTGGAGTTATCGGCAGAGTCTTTAAAAAAGAACCAGACTCGGGAAGACCTAAAAGTTGGTCGGACAACTTCTGTCATGTTGGTGTTACGGGGAACGGTTGCCCGCCTTCTGTCTGCAGCCATCACACTGCTTTTCCTGCCTGAAGGGGTGCTACACCTCCCTCCCCCTGTTTGCTGCTGTCCTCATGCTGCATGTCCTCCTGCCAGGTTGGCTCACTTACTATATCATCCACCACCTCTTCTTCCACTTCCGCACCCTGGTCCTCCTCCTGACTTTCTGGCAATTGTCTTATCATCATCCACCTCTTGTGACCGTGACTGCTCAAATATTTTGCCATCACTACATGGAATCTCATCTTGCCCCGCTTCAAGTGGACCGGGCGAGAGACGCGAATCTCTAAATGGAAACGTGAACAGCTCTTCGGAGTGTCAGAGTGTGGGATCAGTTGTCTCAGGGCACTCAGCATGGTGGGAGAAAGGAGGATCAGGGTGAGTAATAAGCGGTCCAGATTCACGGCTACTCAGACTTGACCATGTGGAAGGATACGATAGCTAGCACTCAACTTAAAGATTAGAATGACGATGCTAGTGAAAGGGGCCAGTGGTCCCATAAACAATAGTTCAAAAAAATCACTGCACGCGTATGAGTTGAAAATTTTGCCTGCCACTTCAACAATCACTATTAATAAATCCTCACTTGAAGCATAATTTTCAACTCGTACGTGTGCAGTAACTTTTTTTTAACTATTGACCATGTAAAAGACATGGTGCTGGTGGTGGTGGCCAAGTAACTGGAAGTATTATCCGTTATCCAACCAACAACCTTTTCACACTGCTCTGACGTCAATAGTGCTGTCTTGCTGCTGTCCCCTAGATCTTTGGACACAAAGGTCCAGTGAGAATATGTGGGTGTTTTTTGTGGCCCAATTTCAGTTTGCCCACGGCCTCGGCCTCGGCATGCACCATCACCATCACGTCCACTTCCCTGTCCCTTGCCACGTGCCTTGCCCATTGTAAATGGACTAAAATATTTTACACGTTCACTACAAATAGCTGAATTGGGAGTGAACTTGTATTTGATATGTGTGCGGGAAAACCACACTGTAAACTATCTGGACTGTAGTTAAAAATGTTTCTTTGGTTATCAAATTGGTGTCAATAAGTAGGGTAACAAACAGCAAAAACACTAGAATATGTGTTAGGGGTCGAGTTCCCGCCTCTGCACAGGGGGAATCTCGAGCCATCTCCTCTGCGGTCTCCCATTTCTCTACAGCCGTAGTAGAGCCTGCTCAGCAGAGACGTCGGTCCCAGCGGATGGTTTCTGCTGCTTTTCCAGGCTCAGCCATTGTAGCCAGTACTGGTCAGCGGCGAGCAGACGCCTCTGGAACTAAGTCCTGCTTTTTCTCTTCTGAGCATGCCCAGGGTAAGACCTCTCTTTGGAGGTCAGGGGTCACATGCTCAGGTATTGCTGCAGCTCTCATTGGTCCTCTAGGAAGGTCCTGAAGTTGCTCTGGTATTGTAGCAGCTTCCATTGGTCCTCTAGGAAGGTCCTGAAGCTGCTGCAGCTATAAAAGGTTTGCATGGCTGCACGGCCATGCCATGCGCTAGTATCACTTCATGTTATGAGCTTGCTAATTGTGTTCGCGCCTGTATGATTTTATTCAGGGACCCGGCTGAAATAAGCCCCTAGAATACTGGCACCTCCGGTGAGGAGTTTGTATGTTTGTATTCAGGGACCCAGCTGAAATAAGCCCCTAGAATACCGGCACCTCCGGTGAGGAGTTTTTGTGTGCTTCTCTGTGTGCGTGACCACTGACTGCCATCAGCTCAGCAGTTAGCTGTGTTCCCCTGTAACGCTAACAGGGCACAGCGTGTTCTTTTCTGTGTGACTCAGTGAAGTAAGTGAGTTCACTTATACCGCCATATAGTGCCATCATTTTCTAGCAGCAGGTTGTCTCCGGCACGATGGATCCCAGGCTGGGAACGTACCAATTATAACATCTATATTAACTCGGTGCTTTCTGCCAGTCCTCACAATACGTAGGCCTAAAATGGCCAAATTTTTAGCACAGATAGATGAGGCCTGTTGTGAATTCTGTGGCAGAGCTCCCTTCTGTGGTCACAAGTGGTACTTCGGCTGATTCTCTCTGTGAGCTTCCGTTGGTGGAGGAAAGTGGTACTGCGGCTTCTGAGTTTCCTTCCTCAGGTGATGTGGTGAAGTCGTTAGCTGCTGCTCTATTTAACTCCACCTAGTGCTTTGATCCTGGCCTCCAGTCAATGTTCTAGTATTGGACCTGTTTCCTCCTGGATCGTTCCTGTGGCCTGCTGCTCTGCATAGCTAAGTTCTGCTTTGCTATTTTGTTTGCTGTTTTTTCTGTCCAGCTTGTCTATTTGTTTTTTTCTTCTTGCTGGAAGCTCTGGGACGCAGAGGGTGTACCTCCGTGCCGTTAGTTCGGTACGGAGGGTCTTTTTGCCCCCTTTGCGTGGTTTTTGTAGGGTTTTGTGTTGACCGCAAAGTTACCTTTCCTATCCTCGCTCTGTTCAGAAAGTCGGGCCTCACTTTGCTAAATCTATTTCATCTCTACGTTTGTCTTTTCATCTTAACTCACAGTCATTACATGTGGGGGCTGCCTTTTCCTTTGGGGTATTTCTCTGAGGCAAGGTAGGCTTATTTTCTATCTTCAGGCTAGCTAGTTTCTCAGGCTGTGCCGAGTTGCATAGGGAGTGTTAGGCGCAATCCACGGCTGCCTCTAGTGTTGTTGGAGAGGATTAGGGATTGCGGTCAGCAGAGTTCCCACGTCTCAGAGCTCGTTCTATGTTTTTGGGTTATTGTCAGGTCACTGTATGTGCTCTGACCTCTATGTCCATTGTGGTACTGAATTATCTTATCATAACAGTACTGGAGGCCGAAAGTACTAATGATTCTCAATAGAGGGAAAAAAGAAGTTCTGAGACCATTTTTTTTTCTCTGCACTGTGTTTTGCCTTTTTTTTCCCCTAGACATTTGGGTGGTTCAGGACACAGGTGTAGCGATGGACATTAAAGGTCTGTCTTCATGTGTGGATCAGCTCACGGCAAGAGTACAAAATATTCAAGACTTTGTGGTTCAGAATTCTATGTTAGAACCGAGAATTCCTATTCCTGATTTGTTTTTTGGAGAAACGTTTTCGTTTGTCCCTCATAGGTGGACGAATAAAGTTATCTCTGAGGTTCATTGTTCGGTGTTGGCTGGTCATCCTGGAATCTTTGGTACCAGAGAGTTAGTGGCTAGATCCTTTTGGTGGCCATCTCTGTCGCGGGATGTGCGTACTTTTGTGCAGTCCTGTGGGATTTGTGCTCTGGCTAAGCCCTGCTGTTCTCATGCCAGTGGGTTGCTTTTGCCCTTGCCGGTCCCGAAGAGGCCTTGGACACATATCTCTATGGATTTTATTTCAGATCTTCCCGTCTCTCAAAAGATGTCAGTCATTTGGGTGGTCTGTGATCGCTTCTCTAAGATGGTCCATTTGGTACCCTTGTCTAAATTACCTTCCTCCTCTGATTTGGTGCCATTGTTCTTCCAGCATGTGGTTCGTTTACATGGCATTCCAGAGAATATCGTGTCTGACAGAGGTTCCCAGTTTGTTTCGAGGTTTTGGCGAGCCTTCTGTGGTAGGATGGGCATTGACTTGTCTTTTTCCTCGGCTTTCCATCCTCAGACTAATGGCCAGACCGAACGAACCAATCAGACCTTGGAAACATATCTGAGATGCTTTATTTCCGCTGATCAGGATGACTGGGTGTCCTTTTTGCCTTTGGCTGAGTTCGCCCTTAATAATCGGGCCAGCTCGGCTACCTTGGTTTCGCCGTTTTTCTGCAACTCTGGGTTCCATCCTCGTTTCTCTTCAGGGCAGGTTGAGTCTTCGGACTGTCCTGGTGTGGATACTGTGGTGGACAGGTTGCAGCAGATTTGGACTCATGTAGTGGACAATTTGACCTTGTCTCAGGAGAAGGCTCAATGTTTCGCTAATCGCAGACGCTGTGTGGGTCCCCGACTTCGTGTTGGGGATTTGGTTTGGTTATCTTCTCGTCATATTCCTATGAAGGTTTCTTCTCCTAAGTTTAAACCTCGTTTCATTGGTCCGTATAGGATTTCTGAGGTTCTTAATCCTGTGTCTTTTCGTCTGACCCTTCCAGATTCTTTTTCCATACATAACGTATTCCATAGGTCATTGTTGCGGAGATACGTGGCACCTATGGTTCCCTCTGTTGATCCTCCTGCCCCGGTTTTGGTGGAGGGGGAGTTGGAGTATATTGTGGAGAAGATTTTGGATTCTCGTGTTTCAAGACGGAAACTCCAGTATCTGGTTAAGTGGAAGGGTTATGCTCAGGAAGATAATTCCTGGGTCTTTGCCTCTGATGTCCATGCTCCCGATCTTGTTCGTGCCTTTCATATGGCTCATCCTGGTCGGCCTGGGGGCTCTGGTGAGGGTTCGGTGACCCTTCCTCAAGGGGGGGGTACTGTTGTGAATTCTGTGGCAGAGCTCCCTCCTGTGGTCACAAGTGTTACTTTGGCTGATTCTCTCTGTGAGCTTCCGTTGGTGGAGGAAAATGGTACTGCGGCTTCTGAGTTTCCTTCCTCAGGTGATGTGGTGAAGTCGTTAGCTGCTGCTCTATTTAACTCCACCTAGTGCTTTGATCCTGGCCTCCAGTCAATGTTCTAGTATTGGACCTTTTTCCTCCTGGATCGTTCCTGTGGCCTGCTGCTCTGCATAGCTAAGTTCTGCTTTGCTATTTTGTTTGCTGTTTTTTCTGTCCAGCTTGTCTATTTGTTTTTTTCTTCTTGCTGGAAGCTCTGGGACGCAGAGGGTGTACCTCCGTGCCGTTAGTTCGGTACGGAGGGTCTTTTTGCCCCTTTTGCGTGGTTTTTGTAGGGTTTTGTGTTGACCGCAAAGTTACCTTTCCTATCCTCGCTCTGTTCAGAAAGTCGGGCCTCACTTTGCTAAATCTATTTCATCTCTACGTTTGTCTTTTCAACTTAACTCACAGTCATTATATGTGGGGGCTGCCTTTTCCTTTGGGGTATTTCTCTGAGGCAAGGTAGGCTTATTTTCCATCTTCAGGCTAGCTAGTTTCTCAGGCTGTGCCGAGTTGCATAGGGAGCGTTAGGCGCAATCCACGGCTGCCTCTAGTGTTGTTGGAGAGGATTAGGGATTGCGGTCAGCAGAGTTCCCACGTCTCAGAGCTCGTTCTATGTTTTTGGGTTATTGTCAGGTCACTGTATGTGCTCTGACCTCTATGTCCATTGTGGTACTGAATTATCTTATCATAACAGAGGCCTTTCACTGAGATGCCACACTTCCAAATATGTGGCCTGTATTTTGTTTTTTTTTTAATGCAAAATAGTGCTGTATATAACTAGAGTAACAGACAGGAAAAACACTGGAATACCAGCCTAAAATGCCAAAACTTGGAGCATGCAGATATATGAGGCCTGTCACGGAGATACCACACTGCCAAATATGTGGACTGTATTTTTTATTTTTTTAATTCAAAATAGTGCTGTATATAACTAGAGTAACAGACAGGAAAAAGTCTGTAATACCGGCCTAAAATGCCCAAACTTTGAGCACGCAGATATATGAGGCCTGTCACGGACATACCACACTGCCAAATATGTGGCCTGTTTTGGTTTTTTTTGGGGGGAAGGGTCTGCTAAATAGTGCTGTATAGAGATAGAGTAACAGATAGAAAAAACACTGTAATACCGGCCTAAAATGCCCAAATTTGGAGCACGCAGATGTATGAGGCCTGTCATGGAGATACCACACTGCCAAATATGTGGCCTGTATTTTTAATTCTTTTAATTTAAAAAAGTGCTGTATATAAGTAGAGTAACAGACAGGAAAAACACTGTAATACCAGCCTAAAATGCCCAAACTTGGAGCACGCAGATATACAGTACAGACCAAAAGTTTGGACACACCTTCTCATTTAAAGACTTTTCTGTATTTTCTTGACTATGAAAATTGTAAGTTCACACTGAAGGCATCAAAACTATGAATTAACACATGTGGAATTATATACTTAACAAAAAAGTGTGAAACAACTGAAAATATGTCTTATATTCTAGGTTCTTCAAAGTAACCACCTTTTGCTTTGATGACTGCTTTGCACTCTCTTGGCATTCTCTTGATGAGCTTCAAGAGGTAGTCACCGGGAATGGTTTTCACTTCACAGGTGTGCCCTGTCAGGTTTAATAAGTGCACACTGCCAAATATGTGGCCTGTATTTTTTTGGGGGGTCTGCAAAATAGTGCTGTATATAACTAGAATAACAGACAGCAAAAAATGGAATTTAGGCCTAAAATGCCCAAATTTTTAGCACACGGATGTATGAGGCATGTCCCAGATATGCCACACTGTAAAATATGTGGCTTGTATGTATTTTTTTTGGGGGGGGGTCAGCAAAATGGTGTCAAAAAACTGTGTAAGACACTCAAAAACCACAAAAAAATGAAAGATTTTTCCGCGCACTCGTAAGTAATTTTTGTGACTCCTTTAAATTTCCTGGATTTTCACACTGTGCTAGGAAAAGGATCTGGCTGTATTGTGCAGTGTCAAAAAGCAAATGGAGAAAAAAAAATGGCTCTGGATTGCTTTGCAATAAAATAATCTCTATTAACCTGGGGAAAAAAATGTTACTAGCCAATTATACCTCAGGCTAGGTATATACGTTCAACATATGCTATAGGTAGCAGCAGCAGACAGTAATGGAATGGACCGTCTTGATGTATGCAATGATATCTATATACACACATACAGTGCCTGCGGTCCTTGCACTGATATGTATAGAGCGATGTACACTCCCCTGCCTACCTAACACTGTAACCTATATACTCTGGAATTAGTCCTTAGAAGGACTGTTGGTTTAGATGGATTTGAGTAGTTTAGGATAACTAAAAAATCACCAAATTTGACCCTATCTCAGCAGCATCCCTCCTACACTGTCTGTTTCCGGAGCTGAATGCACCGAACAGGGCAGCGTCCGGTCTCTTATACCCCTGAAGATGCTGTGCGGCCAGCCAATCACTGCAAGACCACAACAAAGATGGCTGCGGCGTTGCAATGCCTGGCCCGAGTTCCCGCCGAGTCATCTCAGAAATGTTCGGTGCTCACCGAGTACAGTGATACTCAGGCGACTAACGAGTAGTGGCGAGCACTTTCGCTCATCACTAATCTTCTCCTAACCAATATCAGAGAGAAAAAATGACTGCCATACACCACACAATCCACTATTCCAAGACCAATAATATCACATACAAGGGGGAAATACACAGTGACCGAATAATACCACATACAAGAAACAAATACCGCCACACTATGACCAGACCCCATATTACCACTACATAGTGATCGAATAATACCACCTACAAGGACAAATACCACCACACTATGACCATACCACATATTACTTTATAGACAAGAGCTCTGTATATAGTATACAGTGAATAGTTTAAGTGCACAGGCAATACATTGATCACCAGTGACATACACAGGAACTGTGTGCATAGTGTCAATGTACAGGTAATATAGTGATCACTAGAGATGAGAAAATTTGATTGCGTCCCTGCTTATTCAGCAAGCATGAGTCGAGGCTATGTGACACAGTCACAACACATGCATGGAAAGCCTGTGTGTTAGGCTCTCCATGCATGTGTTGTGACTGCAACACAACCGTGACACATGCAGCTGCAGAGCCAACATGATGTAGATGGTGGAGAGGACAATGATAGCGGTGACAGAGGACAATGATGGAGATAGGGAGAAGGCAATGACGGACGTGAGGGAGAACAGAACAATGATGTGGATGGAGGAGAGAACAATGATGGAGGTGGGGAGAATGCAATGATGGAGGTGAAGGAGAGGGAAATGCTGGAGGTGGTGAGAAGACAATGATGAGGCGGGGGAGAGGGCAATGATGCAGGTGGGGAGAGGGCAATGATTGGGGTGGTGGAGAGGACAATAATGGAGGTGGGGGAGAGGACAATGATGGAGGTCGGAGAGAAGGCAATGATGTGCTGCGGGGGAGAGGACAATGACGTAGGTGGGGAAAAGGACAATGAGGGGGTGGGGGATTGGGATGAGAGAAAGGGGGTCTTATAATGAATTTATGAACATGGGGATGGGGAGAAGGACTATGGATATGCATGTCAATAAATTTGGTGATGGAGGAAGATGCTAAGCCCCTGATAGCATCCTTCCCATCTCACAATTCATTGTGATGCTATCAGGAACTTAAAATTTATTGGGAAGAAGAGGCCATAACGTGCATGGGACCATTTATAATGAATTGAAAGGTGGGAGAAGATGCTGTAATGAATTGGGAGGTGGCAGATAATGCGCAATACATGATAATATCTTCTCCCACCCCCAAATTCATTATGATGCTATTAAGTACTTATAATGAATGGGAGACACAGGACTGGGACTAAGGCTATATGCACATATTCAGGATTTGCAGGACAAAATTCTACTGCATATCTTAATGTGTTGGCAGCAGAATGCTATGTAAAATACATTTTTTCAACATTTTTGCCATGCTTTTCTTACATATTTTCCCCCATTAGTATGGGTGAAATACACTGCAGAAATTGACATTATGCAGATTTTAATCTGCTGCAAATCTGCAAGGAAAAAAATAAGCAATGTGTGTATGAGACTTCACGGATCTTCACTTTGCTTGCACTGTAAAACCTTGCATTTTTTTAGTGTGCACATGTAACACCCCAGGTGACCAGTTGTTACAGTGATATTGCCTTCCTTTCGGGGAGGGTGATATCATGCTTGGAAGGGGGATTCCCTTCACCAGGTAAGGCACCCACACACAACACATTCCAAATCCAGGCCAGAAGGGGGAGCTCAGGACCCGGATTCAGGGGAGCTTCCCCAGCTTTAAGTGTTGTGGTCTGGAGGAGGCGTTAGTTCAGTTGGAAAGAGACATTGAGGAGAAATGAAGTCTGTAGCAGAGTACAGACTACGGAGCCGTGCAGCCAGGACTGAGCTGTAGTTCCAGGTAAGGACAAGAACCCGAGGGGTTGTTGAACGTAGTGGAGCCATTGAGGGAAGGAGCAAATGAGTGGAAAAGGGCTCAGAGGGGAACTTCTGCCTGTGAACTGCTGGAGGCCAGCACCAACATCACTGCATCGCGCTGCTAGCATCCACTGCAAGAATGGATAGAAGAGGAGTCAGACGCTGCGGAGGGTGACGTGTCTGGATTAGGTGAGTACAGGGATTTTTTTAATTTTGGGGGGCTGTAGGGGACCATCACACTATATAGAGTGCTGTGAATTGGATCATCACAGTATACAAGGGGCTGTGGGGTGGAACACCATACTATATAGACTACTGCTGGGGATCATATTACATAGGGGGTTGTTGGGAGAACCATCATACTATATAGGGGACTGTTAGGTGGACTGTTAAAATATATAGGGGCTATGAGGTGAACTATCATGCTATATGGGGGCTGTTGGGAAGATCGTACTACATATGAGCTGAACCATCAAAATGTATAAGAAGCTGTGGGGTGTAAAATCATACTATTTAGGGAGCTGTTGGAGGGATCATCAATCTATATGGGGGCTGTGAGGTAGACCATCATAGTACATAGGGGGCTGTGATGTGGACCATTATACTATATAGGGGGTTATGAGGTGAAAGATCATACTATATGGGGGCTTGTTAGGGGTACCATCATACTATATAGAGGCTGTGAGGTGCACCATCATACTATATTGGGGGTATTGAAGGATAATCATACTATATAGGGGGCTGTTGGAGGGACCATAATACTATATTAGGGGCTGTGAGGTGGACCATCATACCATATAGGGTGCTGTGGGGGGAGCATCATACAGTATTGGTGCTATGGCAGATCTTCATAGTGTGGGGCACCTGTCATACTGTGTGGGGTGGCTGTGGTGGACATTATACTGTCTGGGGCTGTGGTGACCATCATAATGTATGGGATGGTTATGGGGGACATCATACTGTATGGGGGCTTTGGGATCCTCATACTGTACCGGGGACTTAGATGTACATCACACTTTATATAGGGGCCTGTGGCAGACATGATACTGTGTGGGAATCTGTGGTGCCTCTCAAACTGTATATTTGGGGCTGTGGTGGATGCCATACTGTATGCAGTATGGAGGCTGTGATGACAATCTTACTGTATGGGGTGTTGTGGGGTGCCACACTGTGTGAGGTCATAATACTCTACGCGGGTCATGAAAGGGGTATCATAGTGAGTGAGACCCCTTAGGAGCATCAATAGGGACAAAGTAACTGTCTAAGTGCTGCAATACATTTCCCACTCCATTTCTTAAGATGTTGGTAGATATACTCTTCTTTGACTGTGGTGTGATAGGACTTTTCTATGAGGCATCTGTTATTTCTATGTATGCCCCTGCTCAGGAGCATTATTACAATAAAGAGGCACTGACCTTTTATAAGGATATGTGCGCAAGTTGAGTATTTGCTTGCAGAAATTTCTGCAAGGTTTCTGCATCTCTTGGCAGGAAAAACACTGCCGAAAAAATGTGTATTTTTGGTGCATTTTAGACGCGTTTTTGTATGCGTTTTTGCATGTAATTTCTTGGTTCAACACCACATTTTTCATTCTGATGCAGTGTCCCATCAGGGTAATGGGATTAGGGCTTGGTGTCAGCAGCTGTCATTGACATCTAGCTCTAGGCTTAAGGTACCGTCACACATAACGATTTTGTTAACGATATAGTTGCTTTTTGTGACGTAGCAACGATATCGTTAACAAAATCGTTATGCGTGACAGCGACCAACGATCAGGCCCTGCTGGGTGATCGTTGGTCGCTGCGAATGATCAGGACCTTTATTTGGTTGCTGATCACCCGCTGTCATCGCTGGATCGGCGTGTGTGACGCCGATCCAGCGATGTGTTCACTTGTAACCAGGGTAAATATCGGGTTACTAAGCGCAGGGCCGCGCTTAGTAACCCGATGTTTACCCTGGTTACCATTGTAAATGTAAAAAAAAACACTACATACTTACATTCCGGTGTCTGTCGCGTCCCTCGCCGTCAGCTTCCCTGCACTGTGTCAGCGCCGGCCGGCCGTAAAGCAGAGCACAGCGGTGACATCACCGCTCTGCTTTACGGCCGGCGCTCACACAGTGCAGGGAAGCTGACGCCGGGGGACGCGACAGACACCGGAATGTAAGTATGTAGTGTTTATTTTTTTTTTACATTTACAATGGTAACCAGGGTAAACATCGGGTTACTAAGCGCGGCCCTGCGCTTAGTAACCCGATGTTTACCCTGGTTACCCGAGGACTTCGGCATCGTTGGTCGCTGGAGAGCTGTCTGTGTGACAGCTCTCCAGCGACCACACAACGACTTACCAACGATCACGGCCAGGTCGTATCGCTGATCGTGATCGTTGGTAAATCGCTTAGTGTAACGGTACCTTTAGTAATGAAAGGTTACCTAGAGAATACAGAAGGCTAGCACTCGACTATTATGGACGTGACGGTGCTAGTGAACGGCGCCTATGGTCCCATCAATCATAGAAATGTATAATCACTGCACTCGTACTATGGAAAATATTTGTTTCCAGTGAAAAGTTTATTCAATTTTTAGAAGTGATGCTCTCTGGAATGCACTTCCCCAGACGATCAGACTGATAACTAGCCCTGACCTATTCAAGCGCGCTTTAAAAACCCATCTCTTCAAACAAGCCTACCAAATCAACTACTCAGTAAACTAACTTTGTCCTGTTCCCTCCTTTCAAATATTATCTACATGTGAATCTGCACCCTACTACTCATCTGTCTCCACACCCTCCATGCACATAACTGCACTTGATACTTGACTATTGCACTTAAACACACGGGCTGATGACCGGATCATGCAGCTTTATATGAAAATTATTATTATTATTATTATTTATTGTTATAGCGCCATTTATTCCATGGCGCTTTACATGTGAGGAGGGGTATACATAATAAAAACAAGTACAATAATCTTAAACAATACAAGTCATAACTGGTACAGGAGGAGTGAGGACCCTGCCCGTGAAGGCTCACAATCTACAAGGGATGGGTGAGGATACAGTAGGCGAGGATAGAGCTGGTCATGCAGCGGTTTGGTCGATCGCTGGTTACTGCAGGTTGTAGGCTTGTCGGAAGAGGTGGGTCTTCAGGTTCTTTTTGAAGGTTTCGATGGTAGGCGAGAGTCTGATGTGTTGTGGTAGAGGGTTCCAGAGTAGGGGTGATACGCGAGAGAAATCTTGTATACGATTGTGGGAAGAGGAAATTAGAGGGGAGTAGAGTAGGAGATCTTGTGAGGATCGGAGGTTGCGTGTAGGTAAGTACCGGGAGACGAGGTCACAGATGTATGGAGGAGACAGGTTGTGGATGGCTTTGTACGTCATGGTTAGGGTTTTGTACTGGAGTCTCTGGGCAATGGGGAGCCAGTGAAGGGATTGACAGAGGGGAGAGGCCGGGGAATAGCGGGGGGACAGGTGGATTAGTCGGGCAGCAGCGTTTAGAATAGATTGGAGGGGTGCGAGAGTGTTAGAGGGGAGGCCACAGAGCAGGAGGTTGCAGTAGTCAAGGTGAGAGATGATGAGGGCATGGACTAGGGTTTTTGCAGATTCATGGTTCAGGAATGAACGGATTCGTGAAATATTTTTGAGTTGAAGTCGGCAGGAAGTGGAAAGGGCTTGGATATGTGGTTTGAAGGAGAGATCAGCGTCAAGGATTACCCCGAGGCAGCGAGCTTGTGGGACTGGGGAGAGTGGGCAGCCATTTACTGTAATGGATAGGTTTGTTGGGGGGGTCGCGTGAGATGGGGGAAAGATGATGAATTCTGTTTTGTTCATGTTAAGTTTCAGAAATCTAGCGGAGAAGAAGGATGAAATAGTGGACAGACATTGAGGGATTCTGGTTAGAAGGGAGGTGATATCTGGTCCAGAGATGTAGATCTGTGTGTCATCAGCATAGAGGTGATACTGAAAGCCATGAGATTCTATGAGCTGTCCCAGGCCAAAGGTGTAAATGGGGCCCAAGGACTGAACCTTGTGGGACTCCGACAGATAGAGGGCGAGGTGAGGAGGTGGTGTGTGAGTGGGAGACGCTGAATGTCCGGTCTGTTAGGTATGATGAGATCCAGGATAGGGCCAAGTCTGTGATGCCAAGGGATGAGAGGGTCTGTAATAATAGGGAATGGTCCACTGTGTCAAAGGCAGCCGACAGGTCGAGGAGGAGGAGGACAGAGTAGTGTCGCTTGCTCTTGGCGGTTAAGAGGTCATTGGTGACTTTAGTTAGGGCAGTTACAGTGGAATGGTGTGACCGGAAGCCAGATTGTAGGCGGTCGAAGAGGGAGCAAGAAGAGAGATGGGAGGACAGTTCAAGGTAAACGTGTTGTTCCAGTAGTTTGAAGGCATAGGGGAGAAGTGATATAGGGCGATAGCTAATTACAGAGGATGGGTCAAGAGATGGCTTTTTGAGGATAGGTGTGATGGAGGCATGGTTAAAGCTTGAGGGGAAAACACCAGTTGTTAGTGATAGGTTGAATAGATGGGTTAGGGTTGGGATGAAGACTGTGGTGAGGTTTGGGATGAGGTGGGATGGGAGCGGGTCAAGTGCACAGGTGGTGAGATGCGATCTTGAGAGTAGAGTGGAGAGTTGATCTTCTGTAATGGTGGAGAAGTTGGTTTTGGAGGTGGAGGGCTGGGAAGTCGGGAGGAAGGGCTCTGGGGGTTGTTGACCAAAACTGTCTCTAATGCTATCAATCTTCTGCTTGAAAAATGAGGCAAAGTCTTCAGCGGAGATAAGTGGGGAGGGAGGAGGTGCTGGGGGACGGAGGAGAGAATTGAAGGTGTTGAATAACTGTTTAGGGTTGTGAGACAGAGAGGATATGAGAGATGAGAAGTAGGTTTGTTTAGCTGTGGTAAGTGTGGTCTTGAAAGTAGTGAGGGACTGTTTGAATGCGATGATGTGCTCATATTTATGCGATGATGTGCTCATATTTATTACAATTGCCAGACATGAAATAACAAGCACTTTTCACCTATTGTGTCCCCCCATTTCCTTGTAGATTGTAAGCTTGCGAGCAGGGACCTCACCCCTAATGTCACTATTTAAATTGTCTTAACTTGTACTGAATTTATTGTCTGTACATGTCCCCACTTATTGTAAAGTGCTGCGGAATTTGTTGGCGCTATATAAATAAAAATTATTATTATTATTATTATAGTGATAAGCAAAGACAACAATACCGTATACTAGAAAGAACCTTCAATAAGGCGATATTGTGAACAAGGCCACGGGTTGGCCGAAACGTTGCTTTTGCCTATCGCTGTCTTTGCTTATCACTACATCACTTCTAAAAATTGAATAAACTTTTCACTAGAAACAAATATTTTCCATAGTGCGAGTGCAGTGATTATACGTTTCTACTAGTAATGAAAAGGTGTTAGCTCGACACCTTCATCACTAAGCCGATAAGTAAACACAAACACACAAACCTACACCCACATTGTCACCAGACTATATAGGAGCATTAACAGAATGAACGTACATAGGCTGTAACCAGATAGCAACTGTTAATTTTAAAGAAAAAAAAATTAAAAAAAATTGCCTGAGCTCCTGCATATTTTTGATAACCATGAGAGGGAAAGACGATGGTTGAGGGCTGATGTTAATATTCTGTGAAGTAGCCAATAGCCATAAAGGTTCCCAGGCTATTAATATCAGCTCACAGCTGTTTGTTTAGCCTTTACTAGCTAGTTTACAGGGGGATGCCAGAAATTTTTTTACATAGGGTCCCCCTATAAAATCTAACCAACAAAAGCTAGGCTGACAACTGCAGGCTGATATTAAAAGCCTAGGAAGGGGCCATATATATTGGCCCCTCCCAGATTAAAAACATCACATAAGATTCACCAAATCTGGCGCTTATCCTTGCTCTTCCCACTTGCCCTGTAGCAGTGGCAAGTGGAGTTCATATTTGTGGGGTTGATGTCACCTTTGTATTGTTAGTTGACATCAAGCCCACAGGTTAGTAATGGAGAAGCGTCAATAAGACCCCTATCCATTAGTAACTCCATAGTGATATTGTATAAAAACACAAACACCCAGAATAAAGTCCTTTATTTTAAATAATGACACAGACTAATTTAACCCCTTTCTAAGGGTGGTTTCACACTTGCGTTTTTGTCTGCAGCATTTTTTGCACAAAAAAAGCATGCGTTTTTTTTCCTATATTTAACATTGAAAACGCATGCGTTTTTTTGTGTACGCATTTGGTCGCGTTTTTTTACTGCATGCGTTCATTTTCAAAAATGCAACTTGTAGTGTTTTTGAGAGGCGTTTTTTGGACACATAAAAACGCATGCGTTTTCATGCGGTTTTTTTTTGGGGACCAAAAATACATTGGCGTCAATGGGGACGCATGCGTTTTTTTGACGCATGCGTTTTTTTTTTTTTAACAAAGGTTGAATAGACTGTAGATAAGGTTGTCTAGACACTGATAAGCCTCCCCCATAGCAGCAGGGTTATAAAAGGAAGGTTGGGGGAAGTTTCTGGTCACTTCTCATCAGACTCCGAAGAAGACAAGACCCTGCCCGGACGCATTGGTGGACAAGACTCAGAGCAATGTGAGTATATCCTAGCCAATGCATTTATTTTAATTTTTTTGGATCTACATGTCCTAATTTCTTCTTTTTTTTAATTTCAACATGCATCAGAATGTCTTCTGCGGAGTCTTCATCTGATGAGGAGTTTGAGCCACGTCAGTCAGAAGTGGATCATGTCAGTGAGGTTAGTTTTTTGTCCTTCAGCTTGGTAAGTATTGACTGTGACATCGACACATAATTCAATTTGATTTTTTTTTTTTTATAGAGCACTTCAACTGAGGGACAGAGAGGGACGGAGCAGCGGAGTCAAGGTCCGGTGGGAAGACGGCAGCGGGTATGTATACAAGGCAGACTGTCCTCATTGTAATATTCTTGAATCTTCCTTTCTGTACCCTTAATTTTCTTTTAATTTTTCTTGTATGATCCTTTTCTGAAAGTTGACTTTCATATTCCTGCCCTTTCTCATCTTCTGGTATTTTTTTTTCCCAATGTGATTGAGCAAACTTATATGATTTTCTTTTACTTTTAGGTTTCACAACGGGACGACGACCGGATCGATAATGACCTCCTGATCACCCTGGTCCAGGAGCGAGTCCCGTTGTGGGACAGCCAGGATCCATAGCACGCAGTCAATAGTACGCTCCGTCGGTTGTGGAGTGAGGTGGCCCAAGCGTTGTGGGATGGCTGGGAGAATGCCCCGCCACGGGTCCGTAATGCATTTGGTAAGTATTGCACTGCAGTGTGAAGCAGCAGAGACCTTGGCCGGGCTCTCTTGACTGTGTGTGATGAAAGAAACTTTTCGGAGTTTCTGTCATCACACATAGTCAAGAGAGCATGGCCAAAAGTACTTTTTCTGACCATTATATGTTTTTGTTATTTCACAGTGGACAAAATAAGAACACGTTGGTGTTCCATGAAGGACCGCTTCAACAAGGACCTTCGTGCAGAGAATCGTGCAGCAAGTGGTTCCGGAGCAAGGCACCGGCTGTACAAATACCACCGTGTGCTGGCCTTTTTAAGACCGGTCCTTCTCATGAGAACGTAAGTATTTCTCACATGCTTCCGGTTGTATTGCATTGACATAATCTGTAATTTTAAATTCCACAGGATGTACCATCTTGTTATATTTTGGCATTAATTTTCTGTTTTCTTTTTTCACAGCACACACTGCACGACTGTCGCAACAGGTTCTGGAGTAGTCCTTCAGCCGGCAGCCACGGACCCGTCCCAGCCATCCAGCAGCGCAGCAGCAGGTGGGCCTTCCACACTCACTGGAGACCAGGGAGCTGGCCCATCAGGTATTCCCCTTTCGCAGTCCTCTTTCACTGCACCCATTTTTGCGGGCTCATCCCGGCAGCGACAGAGGGCTTCGGATAGGTCACTCATGCCCGAGTTTTTGCACTTGAGTGTTATGAACAGGTGATTCAGAACCCTAATGGACCTGGTGGTTACGAGCACAGAAAATGACCTGATAGTTGCTAATCACATAGGACGAGCTCTGAGACGTGGGAACTCTGCTGACCGCAATCCCTAATCCTATCACACCACACTAGAGGTAGCCGTGGATTGCTCCTAACGCTCCCTATGCAACTCGGCACAGCCTGAGAAACTAGCTAGCCCTGAAGATAGAAAAATAAGCCTACCTTGCCTCAGAGAAATTCCCCAAAGGAAAAGGCAGCCCCCACATATAATGACTGTGAGCAAAGATGAAAACACAAACACAGAGCCCCCAGGCCGACCAGGATGAGCCAAATGAAAGGCACGAACCAGATCGGCAGCATGAACATCAGAGGCAAAGACCCAGGAATTATCTTCCTGACCATAACCCTTCCACTTAACCAGGTACTGGAGTTTCCGTCTCGAAATACGAGAATCCAAAATCTTCTCCACTATATACTCCAACTCCCCCTCAACCAAAACCGGGGCAGGAGGATCAACGGATGGAACCACAGGTGCCACGTATCTCCGCAACAATGACCTATGGAATACGTTATGGATGGAAAAAGAAGCTGGAAGGGTCAAACGAAAAGACACAGGATTAAGAACCTCAGAAATCCTATACGGACCAATGAAACGAGGCTTAAACTTAGGAGAGGAAACTTTCATAGGAATATAACGAGATGACAACCAAACCAAATCCCCAACACGAAGTCGGGGACCCACACAGCGCCTGCGGTTAGCGAAACGTTGAGCCTTCTCCTGAGACAATGTCAAATTGTCCACTACATGAGTCTAAATCTGCTGCAACCTATCCACCACAGTATCCACACCAGGACAGTCAGAAGACTCAACCTGCCCTGAAGAGAAACGAGGATGGAAACCAGAATTGCAGAAAAACGGCGAAACCAAAGTAGCCAAGCTGGCCCGATTATTTAGGGCGAACTCAGCCAAAGGCAAAAAGGACACCCAATCATCCTGATCAGCAGAAACAAAACATCTCAGATATGTTTCCAAGGTCTGATTGGTTCGTTCAGTCTGGCCATTTGTCTGAGGATGGAAAGCCGAGGAAAAAGACAAATCAATGCCCATCCTAGCACAAAAGGCTCGCCAAAACCTCGAAACAAACTGGGAACCTCTGTCGGAAACGATGTTCTCTGGAATGCCATGTAAACGAACCACATGCTGGAAGAACAATGGCACCAAATCAGAGGAGGAAGGCAATTTAGACAAGGGTACCAAATGGACCATCTTAGAAAAGCGATCACAAACCACCCAAATGACCGACATTTTTTGAGAGACGGGGAGATCCGAAATAAAATCCATAGAGATATGTGTCCAGGGCCTGTTCGGGACTGGCAAGGGCAAAAGCAACCCACTGGCACGAGAACAGCAGGGCTTAGCCCGAGCACAAATCTCACAGGACTGCACAAACGAACGCACATCCCGTGACAGAGACGGCCACCAAAAGGATCTAGCCACCAAATCTCTGGTACCAAAGATTCCAGGATGACCAGCCAACACTGAACAATGTGTGCTGTTCCATGTATATTCCTCAGTTTCCATGTATGTTGTTATATTTTACTCTGCTGCCACCCAATGGTCTTTTTCTGTATGGCAGCTTGTTTTTCATGTATTTCTTGTGGGCATGTCTTACATCCGGTTCAGGGGTCAAATCTTCTCTTCCTCTGGCAGCCATTTCCAGTTTACTTTCTGTTGTGAGAGGACGTGCTTTTGAACTGGGCTTAGGAAGGCATCAGTCTTTCGACCACTCTCTCATGCTGCTCACACTTGCAGACACACTTGGTGCTACATCTTACTGTACCCTGTCTACCCTGCATTTCTGGAGAAGTTCTGTATTACCAGTTATACGCTGTATGTCCAGATCTACAAAATAAACAAGTCTGGATTACACAATCCCTGGAGTGCATCATCTCTCTGGACGCTGAGCAGCATTGGTCCTGTCTGCCTCACATCGAAGAAATACGGAGGTACGTTTCTCTCTCACAACACTTATTAATCAACCACACCTCCATTCGCCTCATGTGGGGACAGAACAGTCGAAAGACTGCCTTGAAGCCCGGCCAGAATCACCCTTATATCACTATTCACGTGCCCGCTCTCTGCCCGCTCACATACTGCAGCCCTGCTCTGCTAAGAAATCTCCTGCAGCATCACCTCAGACTGCATTGTACATAAAGACTCTCTGTGTATTATACCACACTGCTGCAGATCGTCGGACCGCAGAACCCCACAATTCTCCAACAACACCTTGGGAATCTTATCAGGGGGTCGCAACTAAGCTGCACCGCAATTTCCAGCCCCCAATTCAAAGGTTCAGTTTCTTAAAGGGACAGCGCACCTTAAATCAAAATGGCCGAAAAGGACCTTCCACAGTTCCCCAATGCTGAAACAGAGCAAATACAACCTGATACTGTCCATTATGAAGACCAGGAAGCAGAGCCCGCTTCCACAGCAGACCCAGATGCACGACCAGTACGTTCCATCAAGCCAACATTAAAGGTCCTCGAGAATTACTGTTCCACAAGGGATGAGTTCAATGACAACTTGGACGACCTATGGGAACGAGTCGCCTCCCTTATGTCAACCGTCCAACGCCATAAAAATGATGCAGCGGGTTTACAGGACACTATAAGACAGCTAGACGTGGCCCACGGCAGATACAAGAGACTGTCCACAAAGTATGCTGCCTTCCTAAAAGAATCTAAAATCGACGAAGCCCTATCAGAGTTAAGCAAGGCAGATTCCACAGACAGAGAAAGGGACGCCGCCGTGCAAGACGCCAAAGATAAAGCGGAGCTTCGTATCACCCATCTGCAAGAAACTAGATCGCACAGGTCAGCCTCGTCTAAACACTCTGCTCGGTCATACAAATCATCCTGCTCAAGAACTTCAGCCCTCAGCGACAGAATCCTAGAGGCCCGTTTAAACGCAGAGCGGTCCAAACTAAGACGTTCATACACCGAAAAGAAAGCAGAAGCAGAGGCTCGAGCAAAGATTCTTCAAACAGAAGCAGAAGCGAAGAGAGCAGAAGTAGAGGCTCGAGCAAAGATTCTTCAAACAGAAGCAGAAGCGAAGAGAGCAGAAGCAGAGGCTCGAGCAAAGATTCTTCAAACAGAAGCAGAGGCTAGAGCAAAGATTCTTCAAACAGAAATAGAGGAAGAAATTGCATTAGCCGAAGTAAAAATACTCGAGCAAGCATTGAAGCAAAACCTCGACCCGATTTGCCTGCCACCACAGGAAGAAGACGACCCAGCTGTTCGTACCAGAGACTACGTGCAGAAACAGATACCTGCAGCGCACACCTTCTCCAGTGACGTTCAACCCAACATTGCGGAAACGTCCAAGTCAGCCCAACCTATGGTGCCAGTATCACCCACAGCCCCTACAGAGACCCAAGACCAACGCCGTGATGTACCCCCTCAGGAGCAATCATCATCGCAAGACGACCACAAGGCACACTCCAGCCCGCCTCCACAGTTCAAGCAGCAGTCATCGGAATCTCTAGAGGTTAAACCACAGCTCAACCCTGCAGCGACATCATTCTACCCGGGAACAATTCACCCTTCCACGCCACACAGCTTATACGCCCGAGGGGCACCACAAGCTAATATGGTAACAAGGAGTGAAGGATCAGACATGTCCGAGTTTGCCAGGTTCATGGTGAGCAGGGAGCTAATCAGCACTAGCCTCTCAAAATTCGACGACTGTGCAGAGAACTACAGAGCCTGGAAAGCAACCTTCAAGGCCGCCATTGCTGATCTCAACCTATCCGTGGAGCAGGAGCTCGACCTCATGGTAAAATGGTTGGGTCCTGAATCCACAAACCGTATCAAGAGTCTTAGGACCGTCTATGTGGGGCAAGCTGAAGCAGGTCTCGCTGCTGCCTGGCAGAGACTCGAAAGAACCTACGGCAGCGCTGAAGCCATAGAAAAGTCCCTATTCAAGAGACTGCAGAACGTTCCAAGGATCAACCTTAAGGAAGCCCACAAGCTTCTGGATTTAAGTGACCTGCTTATGGAGCTGGAACTTGCTAAAAGAGACCCTCGTCTGTCTGGACTGTGCTACCTGGACACTGCCCACGGGGTGAACCCGATCATCTCAAAGCTGCCACACAGTCTGCAAGAGAAGTGGGCAGTGTGCGTCTCCAGGTATAAAAGGTCACATGACGTCACCTTTCCTCCGTTCATTCAGTTCTGCAAGTTCATTGACGAACAAGCCCAAATGAGGAACGACCCTAGCCTCGACTTCCTGGAGTCTAACACTGCAGCTCCAGCAACACCTTCATCAAGGTATGAAAGCGTCGCACATAGACGCAAGGACTCAAGGAACAGTGTAAGCGTCAGAAAGACTAACCTGCCATCACCTGCAGTACCTGCCGACAAGCAGTACACTATTCCGTCGAGGGATAAGTCTTTCAATCGTAAGTGTCCCATTCACAAAAAACCACACTCACTGAACAAATGTAGAGGCTTCAGGTCCAAAACCATGCAGGAGCGCAAGAAAATCCTCAACGAACTTGGGGTATGTTTCAAGTGCTGCGCTTCATCAGAACACATGGCCAAGGACTGTAAATCTGCCACTAAGTGTGAAGAGTGTCATAGCGACAGACACCCATCAGCCTTGCACCCAGGCTCAGTCACCGGCGAAACAGCAGTTGCAGTTACCTCTAGTCCCGCTACAAACCATGGTGGGGAGCCACAGAATCACGCCAAGTCCACCACAGCTGTGTCCTGCTCATGCTCAGAGGTATGTGGGGAGAATCAAAGTGCTAAATGCTGTGCCAGGATATGCCTAATCAGAGTCTATCCAGAAGGGCAACCAGAGAAGGCTGTAAAAATGTATGCCATCATTGACGATCAGAGCAATCGATCCCTAGCTGGACCTAAGTTCTTTGAAGCCTTTAGAATCAAGGGACCAGCAACGCCCTACACTCTGAATACTTGTTCGGGGCGCATAGAGACTAGCGGCAGAAGAGCACAAGGTTTCATCGCTTCTCCTGTCAATGAAGACGTAGAAATACCCCTACCTACGCTAATTGAATGCGATCAAATACCAGACCAAAGGGATGAGATCCCTACCCCAGAAGCTGCTTTCCACCAACCACACTTAAGGCACCTAGCCAGCGTTATCCCACCTTTGGACACAGATGCTGAAATCCTACTTCTGCTCGGCAGAGACAATTTGAGGATACATAAGGTCCGCCAACAGTGTAATGGTCCTGACTACGCCCCCTATGCCCAGAGACTTGACTTGGGGTGGGTAGTCATAGGAAATGTATGCTTGGACCAAACAGGAGTCCACTCCTTTAAGACGTACGTACGCCGAGACGGGCGCACTACCTTCTGCAAACCATGTCCTCATCACTATGAGGTGAAGGAAAAGCTTCCAGATTCCGTAGAGCTGCCTGATGTTATCCCTTCTCCCTATGCAGACGACTTGGGAAAATTGGTGTTTCATACCACTAAGGATGACAACAAAGTAGCCCCATCTATGGAAGACAAGGAATTTGTCAGGATAATGGACAATGAGTTCCTTAAGGACGAAACCAATCACTGGGTTTTCCCCTTACCCTTCCGAGCTACCAGGGTAAGGCTCCCGAACAATTGTGAACAAGCCTTGTCCAGATTTAACTCTCTCCAGCGCACGCTAAGCAATAAACCGGAGATGAAAGAACACATTGTCACTTTTATGGGCAAAATATTCCATAACAACCATGCGGAGCCAGCGTCTCCCTTAAAGGAAAACGAGGAGTGCTGGTACCTACCCTCATTTGGAGTATATCACCCGAAGAAACCTAAACAAATTAGAGTTGTCTTTGATTCAAGCGCCAAACATCAAGGCGTATCTCTCAATGATGTCCTCCTCACAGGTCCTAATCTGACAAACAACCTAGTAGGAGTGTTGATGAGGTTCAGGAAAGAGCCCATTGCCATCACCGCCGACATTGAACAGATGTTCCACTGTTTCATAGTCCGAGAGGACCACAGGAATTTCCTCAGGTTCCTGTGGTACAAGGACAATGACCCCAGCAAAGAGATGGTGGAGTATCGCATGCGGATGCACGTATTCGGGAACAGCCCTTCACCCGCTGTGGCAACATATGGCCTGCGGAGAACCGCACAAGAAGGAGAGTCCGAGTATGGAACAGACGCCAGAGACTTTGTAGAGAAAGACTTCTACGTAGATGATGGACTAAAATCTCTACCTACAGAAGAAGCTGCAATCGACCTACTCAAAAGGACCCAACATATGCTGTACCGAGCTAAGCTTAGACTGCACAAAATAGCTTCAAACAGCCCGGCTGTCATGAGAGCCTTTGAGTCAAGCGACCACGCACCTGGATTCACGGACATAGACCTGGGACCAGACCGTCCGCCTGTGCAGAGAAGCTTAGGCCTGAGGTGGAACCTGTCAGCCGACACCTTCGGATTCCAAATCAACTGTGCAGACAAACCATTCACTAAACGTGGTGTCCTGTCAGTGGTAAATAGCCTGTATGACCCACTGGGATTCGTAGCACCAATTACCATACAAGGTAAATCCCTTCTGAGACAGCTGTCCGAAACTGTCAAGGACTGGGATACCCCTCTACCTCCTGATAAGGAACCAAAATGGGAAACCTGGAAGCAGTCTTTGTGTGCCTTGGATAAAATCCATATAACGAGATGCTACGCTGGAATCTCACTTGCTGCTAGCA
The DNA here is from genome assembly GCF_032444005.1 of Ranitomeya imitator. Lineage (NCBI taxonomy): Eukaryota > Metazoa > Chordata > Amphibia > Anura > Dendrobatidae > Ranitomeya > Ranitomeya imitator. Next base: position 104,764,142 of record NC_091282.1, on the reverse strand, counting down.
CTAGGACGGAACTCCATGTGTTCTCGGATGCATCCACGGAGGCCATTGCAGCTGTTGTCTACCTGAAGGTAACGGGATCTGACAATCAAGATCATGTTGGGTTCGTTTTCGGCAAAGCTAAGTTGGCTCCCAAGCCTGACCACACTATTCCCAGGCTGGAACTCTGTGGGGCTGTGCTTGCAGTAGAACTCGCAGACTTTATTCAGCATGAGCTGGACACTCACATAGATGACGTACAATACTACAGTGACAGTAAAGTTGTCTTAGGTTACATCTACAACCAAACAAGGCGCTTCTACGTGTACGTCAGTAACCGCATTGAGAGAATAAGAAGGTCTTCCAAACCTGAACAGTGGCACTATATCCCATCTGAACTTAATCCAGCCGACCATGCCACTAGACCTATGTCTATAAATTCCTTTGCTAACTCTTCTTGGCTTTCAGGTCCAAAGTTTCTGCTGGAACAGAAGGGAAGTGAATGTGTTCAGAAATTCTTCAGCATCCAGGATCCGGACGATGATCCAGAAGTCCGCTCCGAGGTCAGTGCTCTGGCCACGAATGCAAAACCAACCTCCACCCTCGGTTGTCAGCGCTTCGAACGCTTCTCCAATTGGATGAAACTTGTCAGGACTATTGCAAGGTTAGTCCACATTGCGAGATCTTATCACAATTCACATGGAGACAAAGACTGTCATGGTTGGCACGTCTGCCAAAAACCACTCTCTGCTGAGGACATTTCTCACTGTGAGTCTCTTATAATACTTTATGTCCAGCAGAGTGTATTCAGTACCGAATGGGAATGCTTATACCACAAACAGCAGATCCCTCCGAAAAGCCCCATTGCCCATTTGAATCCACTAATGGACAGCTTCGGTTTGCTGAGAGTCGGAGGTCGATTAAGTCGAGCCAAGCTAGAGTTTTCAGAGCAACATCCTTGCATCATTCCCAGTAGACATCACATCACCGATCTACTGATTCGACACTTTCATGAAAAAACTGAACACCAAGGCAGGCAGATCACAGAGGGCAAGATACGGTCTGCGGGACTTTGGATCATAGGCATGAAAAGACGTGTAGCGGGATCAATACATCGCTGTGTGCAATGTCGCAAAACTAGAGGAAAACAGGTACATCAACAAATGGCCGACCTACCCTTCGACAGACTGAGCACCGAACCGCCTTTTACCTACGTTGGCCTAGACGTCTTTGGGCCATGGATGGTATCTGCACGCAGGACTCGTGGAGGTCATGCCAACAGTAAACGTTGGGCCGTACTATTCACTTGCATGAGTGTCCGTGCCGTTCACATAGAAGTGATAGAATCTATGGACACATCCAGCCTGATTATCGCTCTTCGGCGGTTTCTAGCGATCAGAGGACCAGTGAAACAGTTAAGGTCCGACCGCGGAAGCAACTTCATCGGTGCATGTCGAGAGCTGGATATTGACATCAAGCCAATTCAGGATCAACTGGCAGAAAAAGGTTGCACCTGGATCTTCAATCCTCCGCATAGTTCTCACATGGGAGGTTCCTGGGAAAGGATGATCGGGATCTCACGCAACATCTTGAACTCTATGCTTATGGACATAAACTCTTCAAGACTTACGCATGAGACCTTGGTTACTCTTCTGGCTGAAGTTTCTGCCATAATCAACTCAAGACCCCTTGTCCCAGTGTCAATGGATCCTGAAACGCCAACTATTCTTACGCCGGCTACTCTTCTTACCCAAAAGATCGGGAACCCACTAACAGTCAGTGGAGAGTTTACTCACGCAAACTCCTACCAGAAGCAGTGGAAACGCGTATAGTACCTCGCCAATTACTTCTGGAACCGATGGAGAAAGGAGTATCTTGTGGTTCTGCAAGGAAGATGAAAATGGCAACAGAGTAAACCAAACTTGAAGGAAGGAGATATTGTGTTAATGAAGGAACAACAAGCTCAAAGGATTGACTGGCCTATGGGAATCATTACAAAGACTTTCCCTAGTGAAGACGGTAAGGTCCGGAAGGTGGAGCTGAAAGTCCTTAGGAAAGGTGAACCTAAGTCATTTCAGAGGCCTATCCACGAGCTCGTACTGGTACTACCAATCGAGGACATTCCGGTAGGATAAACTATGAACAGAACACTGCACTACTAATTGTCCATTGGATTACAGTGGGTCAGAGATAGTTTGGCCTAGTGCGGCTTCTCTGATCCGAAGATGGGTTTTCCATTGGATTATCTCAGGAACTGACTTAATGTCTTGTTTAAAGTTATTATTGCATTACATGCATGTTTGGTTTCACTTTCTAGGTTGTTGGACTTTTTAAGGACATTGATATAGTGAAATCCCTTACGGAATTTCAGACGGGGAGTGTGCTGTTCCATGTATATTCCTCAGTTTCCATGTATGTTGTTATATTTTACTCTGCTGCCACCCAATGGCCTTTTTCTGTATGGCAGCTTGCTTTTCATGTATTTCTTGTGGGCATGTCTTACATCCGGTTCAGGGGTCAAATCTTCTCTTCCTCTGGCAGCCATTTCCAGTTTACTTTCTGTTGTGAGAGGACGTGCTTTTGAACTGGGCTTAGGAAGGCATCAGTCTTTCGACCACTCTCTCATGCTGCTCACACTTGCAGACACACTTGGTGCTACATCTTACTGTACCCTGTCTACCCTGCATTTCTGGAGAAGTTCTGTATTACCAGTTATACGCTGTATGTCCAGATCTACAAAATAAACAAGTCTGGATTACACAATCCCTGGAGTGCATCATCTCTCTGGACGCTGAGCAGCATTAGTCCTGTCTGCCTCACATCGAAGAAATACGGAGGTACGTTTCTCTCTCACAACACTTATTAATCAACCACACCTCCATTCGCCTCATGTGGGGACAGAACACAATGAACCTCAGAGATAACTCTACTCGTCCATTTATCAGGAACAAACAGTTTCTCCGCTGGGCAACGGTCAGGTCTATTAGCCTGAAATTTTTGCAGCACCCGCCGCAAATCAGGGGAGATGGCAGACAAAATTACCCCCTCCTTGAGAATACCCACCGGCTCAGGCAAACCCGGAGAGTCGGACACAAAACTCCTAGACAGGGCATCCGCCTTTACATTTTTAGAGCCCGGAAGGTACGAAACCACAAAGTCAAAACGGGAGAAAAACAGCGACCAACGAGCCTGTCTAGGATTCAACCGTTTGGCAGACTCGAGATAAGTCAAGTTCTTGTGATCAGTCAAGACCACCACGCGATGCTTAGCTCTTTCAAGCCAATGACGCCACTCTTTGAATGCCCACTTCATGGCCAGCAACTCTCGATTGCCAACATCATAATTACGCTCAGCAGGCGAAAACTTCCTGGGAAAGAAGGCGCATGGTTTCATCACCGAGCCATCAGAACTTCTTTGCGACAAAACAGCCCCTGCTCCAATCTCAGAAGCATCAACCTCGACCTGGAACGGGAGCGAAACATCTGGTTGGCACAACACAGGGGCAGAAGAAAAACGACGCTTCAACTCTTGAAAAGCTTCCACAGCAGCAGAAGACCAATTGACCACATCAGCACCCTTCTTGGTTAAATCAGTCAACGGTTTAGCAATACTAGAAAAATTATTGATGAAGCGACGATAAAAATTAGCAAAGCCCAGGAACTTTTGCAGACTCTTCAGAGATGTCGGCTGAGTCCAATCATAAATGGCCTGAACTTTAACAGGGTCCATCTCGATAGTAGAAGGGGAAAAAATGAAACCCAAAAATGAAACCTTCTGAACACCAAAGAGACACTTTGACCCCTTCACAAACAAAGAATTCGCACGCAGGACCTGGAACACCATTCTGACCTGCTTCATGTGAGACTCCCAATCATCCGAGAAGACCAAAATATCATCCAAGTATACAATCAGGAATTTATCCAGGTACTCTCAGAAGATGTCATGCATAAAGGACTGAAACACTGATGGAGCATTAGAAAGCCCGAATGGCATAACCAGGTACTCAAAATGGCCCTCGGGCGTATTAAATGCTGTTTTCCATTCATCGCCCTGTTTAATACGCACAAGATTATACGCACCACGAAGATCTATCTTGGTGAACCAACTAGCCACCCTTAATCCGAGCAAACAAATCAGACAGCAGCGGCAAGGGGTACTGAAATTTGACTGTGATTTTATTTAGAAGGCGGTAATCAATACAAGGTCTCAACGAACCATCCTTCTTGGCCACAAAAAAGAACCCTGCCCCCAATGGCAACGACGAGGGGCGAATATGACCCTTCTCCAAGGATTCCTTTACGTAACTCCGCATAGCGGCGTGCTCAGGTACAGACAAATTAAACAGTCGACCTTTAGGAAACTTACTACCAGGAATCAAATCGATAGCACAATCGCAATGCCTATGCGGAGGTAGGGCACTGGACTTGGGCTCATCAAATACATCCCGGTAATCTGACAAGAACTCAGGGACCTCAGAAGGGGTGGATGATGAAATAGACAGAAATGGAACATTACCATGTACCCCCTGACAACCCCAGCTGGACACAGACATTGACTTCCAATCAAATACTGGGTTATGGACTTGTAGCCATGGCAACCCCAACACGACCACATCATGCAGATTCTGCAACACCAAAAAGCGAATATCCTCCTGATGCGCAGGAGCCATGCACATGGTCAGTTGGGTCCAATACTGAGGCTTATTCTTGGCCAAAGGCGTAGCATCAATTCCTCTCAATGGAATAGGATGCTGCAAGGGCTCCAAGAAAAACCCACAGCGCCTAGCAAACTCCAAGTCCATCAAATTCAGGGCAGCGCCTGAATCCACAAATGCCATGACAGAAAAGGATGACAAAGAGCAGATCAAAGTAACGGACAAAAGAAATTTCGACTGTACCGTACCAATGGTGGCAGACCTAGCGAAACGCTTAATGCGCTTAGGACAATCAGAGATAGCATGAGTGGAATCACCACAGTAAAAACACAGCCCATTCCGTCGTCTGTGTTCTTGCCGTTCAGCTCTGGTCAAAGTCCTATTACATTGCATAGGCTCAGGTTTATGCTCAGGTAATACCGCCAAATGGTGCACAGTTTTACGCTCACGCAAGCGTCGATCGATCTGAATGGCCAAAGACATAGACTCATTCAGACCAGCAGGCATAGGAAATCCCACCATGACATCCTTAAGGGCAGACCCTTTCTGAAAATTTCTGCCAGAGCACATTCATTCCATTGAGTGAGCACAGACGACTTCCTAAATTTCTGACAATATATCTCTACCTCATCCTGACCTTGACACAGAGCCAGCAAGATTTTCTCTGCCTGATCCACTGAATTAGTTTCATCATAAAGCAACCCGAGCGCCAGAAAAAACGCATCAATATCACATAATGCAGGATCTCCTGGCGCAAGGGAAAATGCCCAGTCTTGAGGGTCGCCACGTAATAAAGAAATAATGATCTTTACTTGTTGAACTGGGTCACCAGAGGAGCGGGGTTTCAAAGCCAGAAATAGTTTACAATTATTTTTGAAATTCAGAAACTTAGCTCTATCTCCAGAAAATAACTCAGGAATAGGAATTTTAGGTTCTAACATAGGATTCTGAACCACTATATCTTGAATGTTCTGTACACTTATAGCAAGATTATCCATCAAAGAGGACAGACCTTGAATGTCCATGTCTACACCTGTGTTCTGAACCACCCTGATGTAAAGGGGAAAAGAAAGACAAAACACAGTGCAAAGAAAAAAAAATGGTCTCAGAACTTCTCTTTTCCCTCTATTGAGAAGCATTAGTACTTTGGGCCTCCAGTACTGTTATGAACAGATGATTCAGAACCCTAATGGACCTGGTGGTTACGAGCACAGAAAATGACCTGATAGTTGCTAATCATATAGGACGAGCTCTGAGACGTGGGAACTCTGCTGACCGCAATCCCTAATCCTATCACACCACACTAGAGGTAGCCGTGGATTGCTCCTAACGCTCCCTATGCAACTCGGCACAGCCTGAGAAACTAGCTAGCCCTGAAGATAGAAAAATAAGCCTACCTTGCCTCATAGAATTTCCCCAAAGGAAAAGGCAGCCCCCCACATATAATGACTGTGAGCAAAGATGAAAACACAAACACAGAGATGAAATAGATTTTAGCAAGGTGAGGCCCGACTTACTAAATAGACCGAGGATAGGAAAGATAGCTTTGCGGTCAGCACAAAAACCTACAAACAACCAAGCAGAGGGCGCAAAAAGACCCTCCGCACCGACTAACAGTACGGAGGTGCTTCCTCTGCGTCCCAGAGCTTCCAGCAAGCAAGACAAACCAATATAGCAAGCTGGACAGAAAAAATAGCAAACAAAAGTAACACAAGCAGAACTTAGCTTATGCAGGGCAGACAGGCCACAAGAACGATCCAGGAGAGAGCAAAACCAATACTGGAACATTGACTGGAGGCCAGGAACAAAGAACTAGGTGGAGTTAAATAGAGCAGCACCTAACGACTTAACCTCGTCACCTGAGGAAGGAAACTCAGAAGCCGCAGCCCCACTCACATCCACCAGAGGAAGCTCATAGACAGAACCAGTCGAAGTACCGCTCATGACCACAGGAGGGAGCTTGACCACAGAATTCACAACACTTGAGCTCGGTTTTACACAAAGCAATCAAGGCTTTGGGTGCCAGAATGGATGTGTCCCATAACCTCTTAGATTGCCGCATCCAGGATGTCACCAAAAGCGTTGATCAAGTTAAAGCCGACCTCCAGAAGCCAGCTCATCATTTTTTTAATCAAATACAACAGGGCATGTCGGAACACCTTAGCCCTGATCTCCAGCTGAGTGTGATGCAGGCCTGCAATGTTGCTTTTGTGCAGGCTATGCAGCAGAGTCAGAGTCGTAATGTGGCGGCATATCCAACTGTGCCGTCACTGTCATGATTAACCACCATTCCTACCTCTGCTGCATACCACTGCACGGCCACCTCTATTCCATCCACAGGTGTACTCCACTACAGCGCCAACATGATGACGAGTGCTGTTGGACATCCCACCGCCACCACCGTGACAACCGCTGCTCCGGCTTGGACCTCCTCCGCTGACACCACGATGACGCAGGACCCTGGCGTGGCTTATCGGCTCGGCCCCCTCCCAATGCAGCAGGACCCAGGCATGGCATATCGGACCGGCCCCCCCCGATGCAGCCGGACCGAGGCATTGCTTTCCGGGCAGGACACCCCCCGATGCAGCAGGACCCAGGCCAGGCATATAGGACGGCCCCCCCATGCAGCAGGACCCAGGCATGGCGTATCGCACCGGCCCCCCCACGATGCAGCAGGACCAAGCCATAGCTTTCCGGGCAGGACCCACCCCGATGCAGCAGGACCCTGCCAGGGCTTTATGTTCCCCCCCACCAGCAATGCAACAGGACCCTGGGAGGGGTTTAGGTCCACCCTCCCCCAACGATGCACCAGGACCCTGGTATGGGCTTATGTTCCCCCCCCAACGATGCACCAGGACCCTGACAGGGCTTTATCTTTCCCCCCCACTACGATGCAGTTGGACTCTGGCGTTGCCGAGCGCTCCACAATGGAGACGGACTGTGTTATTGTGGAGCCGGATCCTGACGTGTCTCCCGCCAACACTCAACATCCTATTAGCCCAAGAAGACATCCCCCTACCAGGAAAACCCAAAGGAAAACCCCCCAAACACATAAAAAACAAAAAACTCTGAGTATTCCTCCCCCATCACCTACCGATGTGTCTGTATTGTCTGTTGTGTCTCACCCTTCCAGTGTGTCTCAAGCCCCTCATGTTTTAAGCCCCATCCCCGAACTTCCAGACCCTTCCAGTTTTATTGGCCCTTCTCCTGCCACCTCTGCCAGTAGTATAAAATACAAGACTACATCTATATGTGTTTCTTCAGTATACAGATATGAGTTGGCCAAAAAAATATTAGTTATTTCCATACTCTTATTTTTGTACCTTGTGTAGTGTCACTGTACAAAGAGAAAATGGTGGAAATCAAGTTCAGTACTCAACTGAACCGGTCAGATGTCAAAATAGTAAAGTATAACGTGGCACAGCTGTGTGTTTATTTCTATGACCTCTATAATGAATGTTTTAGAAAGGAACACTCAGAGAATGCAGGTGCAATAGGAATGGAATCCAAAGGTTTAACTTAAAGTGCGGTGGTCTAAACCACAAAGAACAGGAGCAGTGGATACCGCGTTGATGTACTCCCTCTGCCTATCTAATGCTGGAGCTCACCTACGCTGACAACTCTTTATGGCAACTGCTCCATGTACCTCCGTGCATTAAATCATCGCTGCTCCTGTTCTTTGTGGTTTAGACCACCGCACTTTAAGTTAAACCTTTGGATTCCATTCCTATTGCACCTGCATTCTCTGAGTGTTCCTTTCTAAAACATTCATTATAGAGGTCATAGAAATAAAATTCTGTCATAGGAGCCTCTCCACATATACTAGTGCCTTATATACATCTACACACCAGCAGTCGGTTTTACTGAAGAAGGTCTGATTGTTTGACCGAAACGTTTATTTTTGCTGGGCTGCTACTCAAGTAATAAAATTGTTTTCTTTATTATCACTATCCACCAAGTTGAGTGCCAAGTTATTTACTTACTAGATGTCAAAATAGACACCTGACCTATTTAGTTGATTACTGCCTTGTATATTCACCATATTCTCTTATTTATATAGCACATTATGTGACAATGGTTGTCACACGCTACATATATATGCTCACCTGGCCAGGTGTAAGAAATTGTGAATTCATGGGCATGTATATGTTTATCATGAATTCATTATTTCTTACACTTGACTTGATGGGTATAGAGAGCGTGACAGTCTTGACGCAATGACGTCAAGAAGATTACCAATAAATCAACATTTTTTCCATTCTTATAAGTATGCGGCCTGTGTTTTATATCATTATTTGTAAACCAAAATAGGGAGTGCAACAATATAAGAGGTCAATTATGATAAAAAAAAAAACTATTACCTCATCATCTATCACCCACTCCTGGTTTTGGATTACAAAATATGATATACATATCTACTGCCCATCTTTGGTCAACCTTTGTTTAGAGAGGAAAAAGATAGGAGACATGGTCAACACAACCAACACTCAAGTTTATTAATTTGAAAAATTTGTATCAGTATTTAATAATTGGTAAAGATAAACATACAACAGGACATTTACACAACATTGTCCTGCCATGACACCCGTCCAATATCGGAAACAAAATAGGCCGCAAATTGGTCCCGCATAAGACCAACGGCTGCAGTTGACCGCATCGGGTGATGCTGAAAATCAGGCAATGGGTGTGAAACTGGTTCATCAAGTTCAATGTGGGGTCGCTCCTTAGCAATGAGGTAATTGTGTAGAACCACACAGGCTTTGACCACCTCGTCCACTGTTTCCACTTTTAGATTGATGGCTGTTGCAAGAATGCGCCATTTAGCAACCAGAATGCCAAAGGTGCACTCTACGGTTCTTCTGGCCCTGGTCAGTCTGTAGTTGAATATTCTTCTAGTGTGGTCCAAGTCCCTACTAGAATATGGCTTAAGGAGATTTTCACACATCTGGAAGGCCTCATCCCCAACCATAACAAATGGCAGCGGTGGGCCTTGAGTGTTGGGGAGAGGCTGTGGAGTGTGAAAATTAAAATTGTTGCCATACACACGACGGCCCATATCTGAGCTCTTAAAAGTCTGGGAATCATTGCCACGGCCAAAAGCTCCAATGTCCACGGCGATAAAGCGACACTCCGCATCCGCTATTGCCATGAGAACTACCGAAAAATATTTTTTGTAGTTAAAAAACTCAGATCCGGTTCTGGCAGGTTTTATAATGCGGATGTGCTTTCCATCCACCGCCCCTATACAGTTGGGGAAATCACACACGTTCAAAAATTTATCAGAAATTTCACGCCAAATCTCCACGGTGGGTACTGGTATAAACTCCTCACGGAGTACATTCCATAACGCACGACAAGTGTCCACAACAATTCCGGACAGGGTTGAGATTCCAAGGCGGTATTGGAAGTGGAGGGAAGATAAACTCTCTCCTGTGGCAAGAAATCTAGAAGAAAAAGAAACAAAAAAAAAACATTTAAAATCGGCTCTTTTAATGGTGTGTTTAAAAATAAGAAAAAGAAAAATACAACATAAAATACATGTCATAACAAAAAATTTGACGGTCATTGGTTTAGTTTAGGAACGTACCGTAATGTCATTAACAGACGTTCCTCGGGTGGAATTGCTCTACGGAGTCGTGTGTCCTGTCGCCGTATGGATCCTTCGACACGAGACAGTAAATCCCGGAAAGATTCTTGAGACATTCTCGTGTAATCCTGGAATTTCTCCGGGTTGGCATTCAGCTCCGCATAGAGCGTGTGATATGCTCCACGGGTCTCACGCACTTCAATGATGGGGTGCCTCCAAAAACGCTGACGCTGTCTCCTTCTCCATCTTTGGCGGTTTCGGTCTTGCTCCCAAGCAAAAACACAGGCAAGGAAAATCTTGAAGCTGAACTCCAGTTTGAAATAAAAGCTCTCCATTGAAAGATCCATCATGACACCGGAAACAGTAGCAAGCTGTGAAAATTTCTGTACCCCTAGGGTCAATATATTGAGAGACAATCATATACGCCCTCTCTATTCCCATTGGTTGTGTCTGGTTACCTTTTTTTTGTATTTTTTTTTTTGGGAAATGCTGTGAAAAACGCAAACGCATGTAAACGCGTGTAAACGCTGCATTTTTTTTACGCATGCGTTAAACGCGTGCGTCAAAAAAACGCAGCGTTTACACGCGTTTACATGCGTTTTTGCACCATGCGTTTTTTAAAAAAACGCATGCGTTCAAAAACGCAAGTGTGAAACCAGCCTTACATTGAGCATACATTTACGCCGATGTCGGACTCCCTCCCTTGGATGTGGGCTCTGGCGCTGAGCCCAATTAACCAGCTAAATGCCGCTGTCAAACTCTGACAGCGGCATTTAACAAGTGCTTCCGGCAATAGCTCCAGAAATACGCACATCGGTGACCCTCACGTGATCGCGGATCACCAGTGTGTTGGCATGACAACCGGAGGTCTCTGGAGACCTCTATGGTTGTCCGTGCCGGCTTGCTGTGAGCATCACCCAGTAGTCGGTGCTCATAGCAAGTGAGTGATTCTGCTATGTAGAGGTGATCTGATCATCACCTCTATGTAGCAGAGCCAATCCAGTTGTGGCAGCTTTTAGTCTCCCATGGAGACTATTGAATCATGCCAAAAGTTAAAGAGAAATGGTTTTAAAAATATAAAAAAATAATAAAATATAAAATCACCCCCCTTTCGCCCAATTCAAAATAAAACAATAAAAAAATCAAACATACACATATTTGCTATCGCCGCATTCAGAATCACCAGATCTATCAATAAAAGACAAGGATTAGCCTGATCGCTAAACGGCGTAGAGACAAAAAGTAAAAACGCCAGAATTATGTTTTTTTGGTCGCCGACATTGCATTAAAATGCAATAATGGCAATCAAAAGATCGCATCAGCACCAAATTGTATCATTAAAAACGTCAACTCAGTACGCAAAAAATAAGCACTCACTTAACCCCAGATCATGAAAATTAGAGACGCTACAGGTATCAGAAAATGACGCAATTTGTTTTCTTTTTTAACAAAGTTTGGAATTTTTTTTCAAAACTTAGATAAAAAAAGAACCTAGGCATGTTTGGTGTCTATGAACTCGGAATGACCTGGAAAATCATAATCATAGGTCAGGTTTAGCATTTAGTCAATCTAGTAAAAAAGCCAAACAAAAAACAAGTGCGAGATTCTACTTTTTTTGCAACTTCACCGTTCTTTGAATTTTTTTCCCATTTTCTAGTACACAACATGGTAAAACCAATTATGTCTTTCAAAAGGACAACTCGCCACACAAAAAACAAGCCCTCACATGGCCATATTGATGGAAAAATAAAAAGTTACAGCTCTGGAAAGAAGGGGAGCAAAAAACGAAAACGCAAAATCAAAAAAAGCTCCAGGGGTTAAGGGGTTGATAGTCTTACTTAAACCATACTCACCCAAAGCCTAATCCACTGAAGCCAATGTCTCCTGCAACAAAAATAAAATAATAAATCACAATATTCCTCACCTGTCCGCATAGAAGGAAATCCATAATGTCGCACGACGATCCTGATCACTTTGAAAACAGTCAAATCAGTGTTGTGACTGCTCTCAAAGACAGCCGGCGAGTCAGCGACAGGATGTAATCACTTTATCACTGAGCTGACGTGAGAGACTTCACCGGAGTTCATCAGCTCCGATGATCTCCCTTACGGCACCACTGCTGTATGAGAAAGTGAGGGCACCGGAGCTATGAACTCTGGTGAACTCTCATGGCAGCTCAGTGATACACTGCAGAAGCAATTGACTCCTGTCAGTGTATTGCCACTGGCCGGGTAGACCAATCACATCTCCCGATGTGACTGTTCAACATGTGAGATTGCTGTGGGACTATCAGGATTACATGGACTACGGCGAACAGATGTGTATATGTTGGTTTATTATTTTACATTATTTCTAGGAGACGAGCACATCGGGGATTTGGTGTTAGGTGAGGATAATGGGTTTTTATTTTTATGTGAATATGTATGTAATTATTTTTTTTTAACTGTGAGCACAGGCACCGGCATATGAAACTATGTCTCCCATCAGCGGCACCTGCTGTCATTGTTATCAGTGACATCAGACATAGCCCGATGGGAGCAGTAGTCTTATCAGCTCATGCCTGCTGACCTGCGATAAGCTTTTAAATGCAGGTCACCACTGTGGGTCACAGTGAAAGCTGCGAGGTCACGCTGACATCTGACAGTGTTACCCTGCAGCGCTTTGACCGTCAGTGCCGGTGGTAGTGTTACCACGGATGACAGTCACAGTTGCGGGGTCATGCTGACATCTGACAGCATGACCCCACAGCTCTCTGACCGTTACCGCCGATACTGGTTACCGCATTGGTATTTCCCACACTGTCACACATATGACAGCATGGGAAACATCATTGGAAGCCGGTAAAACTCAAAACAAAAAATCTGCAAATCCACTAACATTTTTATACCTGCATTTTTTATGTGGATTTGACTGACTCAATTGAAGTGTCAATGTGTGGCAAATGCTGTAGAAACCCAAAAACAATTGACATGCTGCAGAAAAAACGCACTGCAAATACTTAAGGAAAATTACTGATCATCAACACATCAGCATTATCATTAAATTAGCTGTCATAAGGATTCCATAGCGTTTTTGGCCTATTTCCGAGTTGAAAAAACGCATCAAAAACACACTGTGTGCACATAGCCTAAGGAGGCACAAAGGTGGGATTGTTATCATATTAGGAGAAGCAAGGCATTATTATTATTATTATTATTATTAATAATAATAATAATAATAATAATATAAGAAAGCACAGGGAATATTTTTCTTATTATAAGGAGGTACAGGATTATTATTATAAGAGGTCAATACAAAGCTTTATTAAGGAGGAATAGGGGAATTATTGTAAGGTATCACAAGTTGTGGTTTGTGTAGAGTTGGTAGAATGTGATGGTCCTGGAAAATCAGTAAAGTGAAGATGTGTGATTCCAGCAAATTTTTGCATTCAAAAAGTCAAATGGTCCTTCTCCCTTCTGAGCCCTATCATGCGCCCAAACAGTAGTTTTCCCCCACATATGGAGTCTCTGCATGCTCAGGAAAAAAATCGCACAACTAATTTTGCAGTCCATTTTCTCCTGTTATCCTTATGAAAGTAAAAAATTGAATGTTCATTTTTTCCTTTCACAATGCTTCAGTTCCTGTGAAACATATGAAGGGTTGTTAAACTTCTTGAATTTTGTTTTGAGCACCTTGATGGGTGCAATTTTTAGAATGGTGTAAATTTTGGGTATTTTTCTGTAATATAGGCCTCTCAAAGTCACTTCATCTATCGCTAAAAAAATGGTCGTAACCATTGTAACTTCCTAACAAAAAAATATGTTTCAAAAATTGTTCTGATGTAACTTAGACATGTAGGAAATGGTATTTATTAACTATTTTGTGTGACATAACTCCCTTGGTATAAAAAATAAAAGTTTGAAAATTTCAAAATTTTCGCCAAATTGACATTTTTCTTACAAATAAGCGCAAGTCATATCAAACATATTTTACCATTAATATAAAGTCCAATATGTCACGAAAAAGCAATCTCAGAATCAGTGGGATCCATTGAAGCGTTCCAGAGTCATTACCTCAAAAATTGACTCTGGTCAGAATTGCAAAATTTGACCTGGTCATGAAGGTGAAAACAGGCTTTAGGAGTGAAGGGGTTAAACTTCATCTATTTGTATTTTTGGTTAATATATATATATATATATATATATATATCAATAGTATATATACATAGCATCTCCCATGTTCTTAGGGAGACCCATTGCTTTGTGTCCTTTAGGTCTGTGTGTACTTAGCTGTTGTTTATGTTAAGTTTTGTCTGGGAAGGAAGTGCTGATTTATGTTGATGTCGTAGTATAAATAAGTGATGTATAAGTGATATTAGTAGAAGTGAACTGTTCATAGGATTCTGACTTAATTTACCTTCTTAGCCACTGATGATTTTGTGTGGTATGTTTATCTTGTAACAGGAGGAGAAATTATGCGAGATAAAATGGTTAACTGGTCACCCTGCTCACTTCAGCATCAATTGCACTGCGGAAAAAAATATATTCACCGAGGTCTGCACCATCTGCATCTAATTACTCTGTATATCTATGATTTCATAGGTTTCGTATGTCAGAGATACCTATGTCCGTCTACATTTGTCAGAGAAAGAAGGGTTCATGTTTCGGAGGTTAATAACTGTAAAACACACATGTTGGACTTGGAAGTCTACCTACTGTATATTATTTAAAATAATATTTATAGTCCAACATTTTGAGAATTGTAGAATAATAAATTATTAAATTTTATGGTACAACTTGGTGAATACCCTACTTTATTATTTCAATGGAAATAGGAATAAGTTTTAAAAATTAACTTAAAGAAGATCTATGTAAAAATTATTAAATTAATGATTAGTAATCATATGAACATTAATTTTTAAAAGTGTATAAAATTAAGTGGGAGTAAAGGTTAGTTTTTTTATTATTTTTTTTCTCTAATGCACTGATGGCTGCCATTGTTATTTGGTAGTTGTGATGACAAAGCACTTAATCTTAATTTTCCAGACATCTATTTTCAGTAGGCCAGGAGCCATAAACTATTATCTTTGTTAACTTTTGTATTTACCATATTTTCCGGTGTATAAGACGACTGGGCGTATAAGACGACCCCCCAACTTTTCCAGTTAAAATATAAAATCTTCTTAAAAGTCGGGGGTCTTCTTATATGTCATGTGTCGTCTTATAGGGCTGATGACTAATGTGCCTTTTGGGGGGGAGTGGTCCCGATGATGAAGAGGGGGCATCTCACAGGAAAGTGTGAGTGGAGTATCCCGCATTACCTCATTGTAGCTGCAGCGTGGGGTCTCTGTGCTGGGGAGCGGCGGCGGCTGCTCCTCTTTGTGCCGTGTGGGTGCTGTGCTGTGGGGCAGCGGCTCCTCTTCGTGCAGCGTCGGGGCTCTGTGCTGTGGGGCAGCGTATTTTCTTGCAACGTCAGGGCTCCTCCGGCATTTCCTCGAAGCCCGGAGGCACCGTCAGCTCCTTTGCTGTGATGCGGTGGCCTCCGGGAAAATGACCGCTGGGGGCGGGTCATGCTCAGATTCAGATCTCGTCTCCCGAGGTCTCGGGACAAGATCTGAATCTGAGCATGCGCCGCCCCCAGTGGCCATTTTCCCGGAGGCCACCGCATCGCAGCAATGGAGCTGCCGGTGCCTCCGGGCTTTGAGGAATTGGGAAATGCCAGAGGAACCCCGACTCTGCACGAAGATACACCGCCCCACAGCACAGAGCCCTGACGCTGCACGAAGAGGAGCCGCCGCTCCACAGCACAGCACCCACACGGCACAAAAAGGAGCAGCCGCCGCCGCTCCCCAGCACAGAGACCCCACGCTGCAGCTACAATGAGGTAATAGGGGGATACTCCACTCACACTTTCCTGTGAGACGCCCCCTCTTTGTCATCGGGACCACTCCCCCCCCCCCACCAACCATATACACATTGGTCTGCACCCGGCGTACAGGACAACACCCGGCGTATAAGACGACCCCCAACTTTTAAGAAGATTTTCAGGGGTTAAAAAGTCATCTTATACGCCGGAAAATACGGTATGTGGTTTTTCTTTGGTTGGTCAAGAAACACAGACTATTGTTCGCATGATCCTTTAACGTTGTTTTTGTTAATATGTTGCAAAATACACCAAAAAAGAAAAACTCATTCTCAAAAATGGGTTAAAAATCCATTTTTATTAATACAAAGTATACAATACAATAGTAATACAATACAGTATACCATAGAAGGGAACATACAGGGACAGAAATACAGGTGGGACACTTGGATCTAGCAGAGCAACATGCAGACAACAACCCCGTGCTGATTTAAATTATCTGCCATCAAAGGGGCATACTGTGTTTTGAAAAGTGTCAAATATCAACAATATTATACCTAAAGTGCTGTATGTCACAGCACAACAGGGATCAAAAATGGCAGATGTAGCCCATAAGATGGTAGGCTCAGTCTCTGCCCCTATCTCCTATGCTGTTGCCGCATCAGCTGTGAAATGTGCCCACTCATGTGCAGTTCACAGCTGTTTGAGGAGCAAGATGTCATTTCATTGTAGCACAGTGTTATCCGCTGAGCTGCAATTTCTCTTTGCTACTGCTCACTGTTACTTACAGTGTTTAGTGGTCGTGAGCAGTGACAGAAGGTCCAGGAACCAGTTTTGCAACTGAGCGCTGATGACGCTATTATCAGCGTAACCATCCCGCTGCTCTGTCTATTAAAACGTTCACTGCAGAATCTCAAAAAGGAAGATTTGAATGCTGAGCAGGTGGTTATGGAGCAAGATTTTACATTGACTGAAACCATACAGCCCAGCCTCACACAATACTCTCAGGCCACATTGGGTGATGATGAGACACACGAAGGGGGAGGAAGAGGAGAAGCAGATGTTTTTGGTCTGCGCTACAGAGGGGATTCCCAATCCCAGCTTCATGCCTGTCCAGCATGAATGGCCCGAAGAGGAGGAGGCTATGTGTCTTGAGGATGAGAGGATTGTTAGTGTTCTTCCTGGTGAGGACACTGAAGGTTTGACTCTTTGTAGTCTGCCACACATGGCACAATTTATGTCCAGATGCCTTTCCTGAGACCCTCGCATTTTGTCCAACATGAAATACTGGCTGTGCACCTTTCTTGACCCACGGTACATGGAGAAATTTGCTTCTCTCATGTCAGTGGCAGACGTACCATTTTAAGTGCATACATGCCAGAGGCCCGCTGTGGAAGACTTGTTAAAAAGATTATCCTCAGACAACACTGCTGGCAGAGGAACCGAAACTTTTCACACACAAGGAATACAGGGGAGGGCCACAAACACCAGGTGCATCTTGGGGGGAGGATGTCCACCAACTGGGCCATTTTCATGAAAGCATCATATCAGCAAGCGCTATCTGTGGGTGTAACTATGAAAAGGAGGGAGAAGTTGACCAATATTGTGAAGGACTACTTAGAGTGACCATACCAGCATCCTTCCTGATTCTTCAGTGCCCTTTAACTATTGGTTGTCCAAGCTGCACACTTGGCCTGACTTCTCCTTGTACCCCTTGGAGGTTCTGCCATGCCCTGCCGCAAGTGTGTTATCTGAGCAGATTTTTAGCTCGGCTGGTGCAATCATGATGGATAGGCGCACACGGATGTCAATGCAGACACGCTGACTCTTCTAAAATTGAACAAGGGCTGGATTTCCTTCAACTTTGCAAGCCCTACGGATGACAGCAATGTAACGTAAATGCAGCCCAAATGTTTGTTTTTTTAGAAGCTGTGTTAACGTCTATCCCTTACCATCCAAACCCATTTTGTTCAGTAAATCACCTCATCCTCCTTAGTGGTCATCGATGTATACCTCACATGGGTAATATTTTTTACTTTTTAAAAGCTTTGTACTACCTCTCTTTACGTCTTGTAAAGCTTGTGAAGCTTGTACAACCTATCTCTACCTCTTGTAATAACTGCAAAATGTATTGTGAGGTCCCCATCACGGCTTCTTCAGCTTGTATGATAAAGACCCCTTGGGTATTTTTTTGAAAACTTTGCACATTGTGCAGTGGTGAAACTTGTACACCCCATCTCTGCCTGTTGTAATAACTGCAAAATGTATTGTGAGTTTCCCATCAGAGTGTCTTTCAGCTTGTATGATAAAGACTCCTTGGGTAATTTTTTGAAATCTTTACACATTGTGCAATAGTGACACTTGTACTCCCAATCTCTACCTCTTGTAATAACTGCAAAATGTATTGTGAGGTCCCCATCATGGTGTCTTTCAGTTTGTATGATACAGACTCCTTGGGTAATTTCTTCAAAACTTTGCACATTGTGCAATGGTGAAAATTGTACTCCCTATACCTAGCAATGATAATTGTTGTGAATTCTGTTGTCAAGCTCCCTCCTGTGGTCATGAATGGTACTTCGGCTGGTTCTGTCCATGGGCTTCCTCTGGTGGTTGTGAGTGGAGCTGCGGCTTCTGAGTTTCCTTCTACAGGTGACGAGGTTGATTCGTTAGCTGGCTGCTCTATTTAACTCCACTTAGATCATTGCTCCATGCCACCTGTCAATGTTCCAGTATTGGTCTAGTTCTCTCCTGGATCGTTCTTGTGACCTGTCTTCCCATCTGAAGCTAAGTTCCTGCTTGTTTTTCTCTGGTTTGCTATTTTTCTGTCCAGCTTGCTATTTTGATTTTTGTCTTGCTTGCTGGAAGCTCTGGGATGCAGAGGGAGCGCCTCCGCACCGTGAGCCGGTGCGGAGGGTCTTTTGCACCCTCTGCGTGGTCTTTTTGTAGGTTTTTGTGCTGACCGCAAAGTTACCTTTCCTATCCTCTGTCTGTTCAGTAAGTCGGGCCTCACTGTGCTAAATCTATTTCATCTCTGTGTTTGTAATTTTCATCTTTACTCACAGTCATTATATGTGGGGGGCTGCCTTTTCCTTTGGGGAATTTCTCTGAGGCAAGGTAGGCTTTATTTTTCTATCTCTAGGGCTAGCTAGTTTCTTAGGCTGTGCCGAGTTGCATAGGGAGCGTTAGGAGCAATCCACGGCTATTTCTAGTGTGTGTGATAGGATTAGGGATTGCGGTCAGCAGAGTTCCCACGTCTCAGAGCTCGTCCTATATTATTAGTAACTATCAGGTCATTCCGTGTGCTCTTAACCACTAGGTCCATTATTGTCCTTACCACCAGGTCATAACAGTACAGGTGGCCCAAAGTATTAATGCATCTCAATAGAGGGATAAGAGAAGTTCTGAGACCATTTTTTTTTTCTTTGCAGTGTGTTTTGTCTCTCTTTTCCCCTTTACCTCTGGGTGGTTCAGGATACAGGTGTAGATATGGACATTCAAGGTCTGTCCTCTTGTATGAATAATCTCACTGCAAGGGTACAAAACATTCAAGATTTTGTGGTTCAGAATCCGATGTTAGAGCCTAGGATTCCAATTCCTGATTTGTTTTTTGGGGATAGATCTAAGTTTCTGAATTTCAAAAATAATTGTAAATTGTTTCTTGCTTTGAAACCTCGCTCCTCAGGTGACCCAGTTCAACAAGTAAAGATCATTATTTCTTTATTACGTGGCGACCCTCAAGACTGGGCATTTTCCCTTGCGCCAGGAGATCCTGCATTATGTGATATTGATGCATTTTTTCTGGCGCTCGGGTTGCTTTATGATGAACCTAATTCAGTGGATCAGGCAGAGAAGATCTTGCTGGCTCTGTGTCAGGGTCAGGATGAGGTAGAAATATATTGTCAGAAGTTTAGGAAGTGGTCTGTACTCACTCAGTGGAATGAATGTGCCCTGGCAGCAATTTTCAGAAAGGGTCTCTCTGAAGCCCTTAAGGATGTCATGGTGGGATTTCCCATGCCTGCTGGTCTAAATGAGTCTATGTCTTTGGCCATTCAGATCGATCGACGCTTGCGTGAGCGTAAAGCTGTGCACCATTTGGCGGAATTATCTGAGCATAGACCTGAGCCTATGCAATGTGATAGGACTTTGACCAGAGCTGAACGGCAAGAACACAGACGTCGGAATGGGCTGTGTTTTTACTGTGGTGATTCCACTCATGCTATCTCCGATTGTCCTAAGCGCACTAAGCGTTTCGCTAGGTCTGCTACCATTGGTACGGTACAGTCGAAATTTCTTTTGTCCGTTACTCTGATTTGCTCTTTGTCGTCCTATTCTGTTATGGCATTTGTGGATTCAGGCGCTGCCCTGAATTTGATGGACTTGGAGTTTGCTAGGCGCTGTGGTTTTTTCTTGGAGCCCTTGCAGTATCCTATTCCATTGAGAGGAATTGATGCTACGCCTTTGGCCAAGAATAAGCCTCAGTACTGGACCCAATTGACCATGTGCATGGCTCCTGCACATCAGGAGGATATTCGCTTTTTGGTGTTGCATAACCTGCATGATGTGGTCGTTTTGAGGTTGCCATGGCTACAGGTCCATAATCCAGTATTGGATTGGAAATCTATGTCTGTGTCCAGCTGGGGTTGTCAGGGGGTACATGGTGATGTTCCATTTTTGTCTATTTCGTCATCCACCCCTTCTGAAGTCCCGGAGTTTTTGTCGGATTACCGGGATGTATTTGATGAGCCCAAATCCAGTGCCCTACCTCCTCATAGGGATTGCGATTGTGCTATCAATTTGATTCCTGGTAGTAAGTTTACTAAGGGCCGACTGTTCAATTTATCTGTGCCAGAGCACGCCGCTATGCGGAGTTATGTAAAGGAATCCTTGGAGAAGGGTCATATTCGCCCGTCGTCGTCACCATTGGGAGCAGGGTTCTTTTTTGTGGCCAAGAAGGATGGTTCTTTGAGACCTTGTATTGATTACCGCCTTCTTAATAAGATCACAGTCAAATTTCAGTACCCTTTGCCGCTGCTGTCGGATTTATTTGCTCGGATTAAGGGGGCTAGTTGGTTCACCAAGATAGATCTTCGTGGTGCGTATAATCTTGTGCGTATTAAACAGGGCGATGAATGGAAAACAGCATTTAATACGTCCGAGGGCCATTTTGAGTACCTGGTTATGCCATTCGGGCTTTCCAATGCTCCATCAGTATTTCAGTCCTTTATGCATGACATCTTCCGAGAGTACCTGGATAAATTCCTGATTGTATATTTGGATGATATTTTGGTCTTCTCGGATGATTGGGAGTCTCATGTGAAGCAGGTCAGAATGGTGTTCCAGGTCCTTCGTGCGAATTCTTTGTTTGTGAAGGGGTCAAAGTGTCTCTTTGGAGTTCAGAAGGTTTCATTTTTGGGTTTCATTTTTTCCCCTTCTACTATCGAGATGGACCCTGTTAAAGTCCAGGCCATTTATGATTGGACTCAGCCGACATCTGTGAAGAGTCTGCAAAAGTTCCTGGGCTTTGCTAATTTTTATCGTCGCTTCATCAGTAATTTTCCTAGTGTTGCTAAACCGTTGACTGATTTGACCAAGAAGGGTGCTGATGTGGTCAATTGGTCTTCTGCGGCTGTGGAAGCTTTTCAGGAGTTGATGCGTCGTTTTTCTTCTGCCCCTGTGTTGTGCCAGCCAGATGTTTCGCTTCCGTTTCAGGTCGAGGTTAATGCTTCTGAGATTGGAGCAGGGGCTGTTTTGTCGCAAAGAGGTTCTGATGGCTCGGTGATGAAACCATGTGCCTTCTTTTCTAGAAAGTTTTCGCCTGCTGAGCGCAATTATGATGTTGGCAATCGAGAGTTGTTGGCCATGAAGTGGGCATTCGAGGAGTGGCGTCATTGACTTGAAGGAGCCAAGCATCACGTGGTGGTCTTGACGGATCACAAGAATTTGACTTATCTCGAGTCTGCCAAACGGTTGAATCCTAGACAGGCTCGTTGGTCGCTATTTTTCTCCCGTTTTGATTTTGTCGTTTCGTACCTTCCAGGCTCTAAGAATATGAAGGCTGATGCCCTGTCAAGGAGTTTTGTGCCCGACTCTCCGGGTGTTCCTGAGCCGGCGGGTATTCTCAAAGAGGGGGTAATTTTGTCTGCCATCTCCCCTGATTTGCGGCGGGTGCTGCAAAAATTTCAGGCTGATAGATCTGACCGTTGCCCAGCGGAGAAACTGTTTGTCCCTGATAAATGGACTAGTAGAGTTATCTCTGAGGTTCATTGTTCGGTGTTGGCTGGTCATCCTGGAATCTTTGGTACCAGAGATTTGGTGGCTAGATCCTTTTGGTGGCCGTCTTTGTCGCGGGATGTGCGCTTTTGTGCAGTCCTGTGGGACTTGTGCTCGGGCTAAGCTCTGCTGTTCTCGTGCCAGTGGGTTGCTTTTGCCCTTGCCAGTCCCGAAGAGGCCCTGGACGCATATCTCTATGGATTTTATTTCGGATCTCCCTGTCTCTCAAAAGATGTCGGTCATTTGGGTGGTTTGTGATCGCTTCTCTAAGATGGTCCATTTGGTACCCTTGTCTAAATTGCCTTCCTCCTCTGATTTGGTGCCATTGTTTTTCCAGCATGTGGTTCGTTTACATGGCATTCCGGAGAACATCATTTCGGACAGAGGTTCCCAGTTTGTTTCGAGGTTTTGGCGAGCCTTTTGTGCTAGGATGGGCATTGATTTGTCTTTTTCCTCGGCTTTCCATCCTCAGACAAATGGCCAAACTGAACGAACTAATCAGACTTTGGAAACATATCTGAGATGCTTTGTTTCTGCTGATCAGGATGATTGGGTGTCCTTTTTGCCTTTGGCTGAGTTCGCCCTTAATAATCGGGCCAGCTCGGCTACTTTGGTTTCGCCGTTTTTCTGCAATTCTGGTTTCCATCCTCGTTTCTCTTCAGGGCAGGTTGAGTCTTCGGACTGTCCTGGTGTAGATACTGTGGTGGATAGGTTGCAGCAGATTTGGACTCATGTGGTGGACAATTT
Organism: Ranitomeya imitator; assembly: GCF_032444005.1. Lineage (NCBI taxonomy): Eukaryota > Metazoa > Chordata > Amphibia > Anura > Dendrobatidae > Ranitomeya > Ranitomeya imitator. Next base: position 104,741,067 of record NC_091282.1, on the reverse strand, counting down.
GACATTGTCCCAGCAGAAGGCTCAATGTTTCGCTAACCGCCGGCGCTGTGTGGGTCCCCAACTTCGTGTTGGGGATTTGGTTTGGTTGTCGTCTCGTTATGTTCCTATGAAGGTTTCCTCTCCTAAGTTTAAGCCTCGTTTCATTGGTCCGTATAAGATTTCTGAGGTTCTCAGTCCTGTGTCGTTTCCTTTGACCCTTCCAGCTTCTTTTGCCATCCATAATGTATTCCATAGGTCATTGTTGCGGAGATACGTGGCGCCTGTGGTTCCATCCGTTGATCCTCCTGCCCCGGTGTTGGTTGAGGGGGAGTTGGAGTATGTGGTGGAGAAGATTTTGGATTCTCGTATTTCGAGACGGAAGCTCCAGTACCTGGTCAAGTGGAAGGGTTATGGTCAGGAAGATAATTCCTGGGTCTTTGCCTCCGATGTTCATGCTGCCGATCTGGTTCGTGCCTTTCATTTGGCTCATCCTGGTCGGTCTGGGGGCTCTGGTGAGGGTTCGGTGACCCCTCCTCAAGGGGGGGTACTGTTGTGAATTCTGTTGTCAAGCTCCCTCCTGTGGTCATGAATGGTACTTCCGCTGGTTCTATCCATGGGCTTCCTCTGGTGGTTGTGAGTGGAGCTGTGGCTTCTGAGTTTCCTTCTACAGGTGACGAGGTTGATTCGTTAGCTGGCTGCTCTATTTAACTCCACTTAGATCATTGCTCCATGCCACCTGTCAATGTTCCAGTATTGGTCTAGTTCTCTCCTGGATCGTTCTTGTGACCTGTCTTCCCAGCTGAAGCTAAGTTCCTGCTTGTTTTTCTCTGGTTTGCTATTTTTCTGTCCAGCTTGCTATTTTGATTTTTGTCTTGATTGCTGGAAGCTTTGGGACGCAGAGGGAGCGCCTCCGCACCGTGAGTCGGTGCGGAGGGTCTTTTGCGCCTTCTGCGTGGTCTTTTTGTAGGTTTTTGTGCTGACCGCAAAGTTACCTTTCCTATCCTCTGTCTGTTCAGTAAGTCGGGCCTCACTATGCTAAATCTATTTCATCTCTGTGTTTGTAATTTTCATCTTTACTCACAGTCATTATATGTGGGGGGCTGCCTTTTCCTTTGGGGAATTTCCCTGAGGCAAGGTAGGCTTTATTTTTCTATCTCTAGGGCTAGCTAGTTTCTTAGGCTGTGTCGAGTTGCATAGGGAGCATTAGGAGCAATCCACGGCTATTTCTAGTGTGTGTGATAGGATTAGGGATTGCGGTCAGCAGAGTTCCCACGTCTCAGAGCTCGTCCTATATTATTAGTAACTATCAGGTCATTCCGTGTGCTCTTAACCACTAGGTCCATTATTGTCCTTACCACCAGGTCATAACAGTTAATAACTGCAAAATTTATTGTGAGGTCCCCAGCACGGTCTCTTTCAGCATGTACAGTATTTGGTAGCCTGATGTTGATTTTTTGATCTGCACTTGGACATTTTGGAACAACAATGCATTAATATGCTCCAAACACTTCTTCACTCTTCAGGTTTCAGCCTTAAACAGAATAATAATATGAGTAATGAAACTTGCTCTATATATATTCTGCTAGTTTTAAAATCTTACCCACACATCCCTTTATAAAGGGAAATTCTACATAATACCTCTGTTAGCATATGCCATATACTGCTCACATATGCAGTACCCCAGTAAGTGTCACAAATGTGTCAGAGGCTGCGGACTGTTGCACTGCATCAGTCTGCAGAAGGTCTCAGCAGTTTGCTTTGCAGACTTCTGCCTGGTCCTTCTGACGCTAGGACCCAGTGGCCACCTCCACCCGTGTAATGGTCAAACCTGGATCTGGGTGTTTATAACTCCCAACTTGCTGTTGGGAGTTGTGGGTGATATTTTCTATTTGAACTTCCCTGTTGACGCTAGGAGCTGCAGCAGTTGGCTAACGTCTTCTTTGAAGTTTGAAGGATGACAGTGTTTCTCTTTGAGTCTACCCAAGCTATGTTTCCCCTTATTTTGTGTATCCTGTTTTTAGTGTTAGTGGGGTTCAACCAGCGTTACCCTTTCCTTCCCTAAGCAGGGTTTACTGCTAGGATCTGGCAGGGATTATGTATCCTGCTCAGCAATAGGTGCGGAACCTATTTAGGGTCAAACAGGGTGATGCTAGATTTGCCTAGGGGACTCCATTCCCTGCTTTCCTAGTGTTGTGACCCCTGCTCTTTATCCATTTGTGTTGCACTTAGTCTGTCTTATCTGTCCTACACTGTGCGTGACATCACCCGCCGTTCACGCTTGTAAAAGAAAAAAAACTGACACGTGTTTTTTTTATGTTTTTTCTGTGTGGGTTGTTTTTTTCTTTTGCTGGATTCCTGGATCCTGTTTCTATGCTAGCCGAGGAGCTGCAGAGTTTGGCTCTGGAGGTGACTGACCTTCGTTCTGAGGTTTAGCAGCAAGGGCAGCGGCTCCTATTGAGGGGACGCTGCAAGTAGGTGGGTCCAGCTTGATCCCAAAATTACCCTCCCAGACAGGTTTTCTGGGGGGTAAGGACACATTTTTTCTGTTGAAAGAGGCAGGCAAATTGTACTTTAATCTGCGTCGTTAGTCCTCTGGAGATGAGGAACAATGAGTAGGAATTGTTATTTCACTGTTGCAGGGGGAACCTCAGTCCTGGGCTTTTTCTCTGCCACAGGATTCTGTGTGTCTGCAGCCTGTGGAAGAGTTTTTCAGGGCCCCAGCCCTTATCTATGATGATCCTGAGCATATTTCCTTGGCTGAATCCAGGCTGCGTCGCATTCGGCAAGGGAATCATTCAGTTGAGACGTATAGCTCTGAATTATGCAGGTGGTCTACTGATACCAAATAGAATGACCCATCTCTCAGAAGCCAATTCCTACAGGGCTTCTCTGAAAAGTTAAAGAATGCATTAGCAGTGTATGAAACTCTTGTGTCTTTGGAGCCTGCTATGTCCTTGGCTATTTGGGTGGATAGACACCTGAGGGACAGATGGGCAAGACCACCTGCTTCCGAGGCCTCTTTCCAGGACAAGATCCCAGTAGTTGGAGGAAAGGCCTGGGGGTGAACCTATACTTGCACAGTTTTTGGAATCTATGCAATTGGGAGGTGCCTGTTTCTCCCGACATTTGCAAGAAAAAGGGTGTATGTTTTTTGTGGGAGGAAGGGACATTTTATTGGGGCATATCCTGCAATCCCAAAGCAACAAGAGAATTTATTAACCCTTGGCAGCCTTGAGCTTGATAACCAAGGGGTGTGTTCGTCTTCAACCTGCAATTCTCATTTTGTCTTGACAGCAAAGTTGATGCTAGAGAGCAGGTCTGAAAAAATGTCTGTGTTTGTAGACAGTGGAGCTGGAGTCAGTATGGTGGATGCTGAGTTTGCTGTATCTCATGGCTTTGTCTTCTCTAACTTGACTAAACCTATTCCTATTTGCACCTTCGACTCAGCACTACTTGCACAGAGAACACTGTTCTTAAAATAAGACTGAAGGTGGGGTCTTTTCATTATGAAGTAATTCGTTATGTCCTGAAGGGTCTCCACACTCCAATGGCTCTGGGTTTTCCCTGGTTGGTGAAGGATAATCCAACTGTGGATTGGCAATCCAGAGAGACTGTAAAGTGGGGAGATTACTTAGATCATGGTAACTGCATATACATTTCCTCTTCTGCTGTATCTACAGGGACCTTACCAACATTACCTGCCCCAATTTTGCCGAAAGGGGTAGGCATTTTGGCCTTGTACACTGACCTGGAGGGTGAGGTGTTGGAAGCTCAGGGGGACACCCCTGCTTACTGCACTTCGGTGAGGTTGCTTGTGCCGTTTAAATTGCGCTGCAAGGTAACTAGAGAATTTCATAACTCTGTACTTGCTGGCCACCCAGGTGGTAAGGCAACCGCAGACCTCCATTCTAGTTGTTTTGGTGGCCAGGGTTGCATCGGGATGTGGTTGAATAAGTGGCTTCCTGCTGTTTTTGCGCACATTCTAAGGTACAGGATATCCGTCCATCTAGTCCTGTTTCGCCACTACCTGTTCCTAACAGGGTCAAGAGAGATAGGTATAAATGTATGACTGTCAGTAAACGCGTGCCAGGTTTGGACCTGAATGTGTATGACTTTGTGAGGTTGTCTACCAGGAATTTCAGGATGAGGGTTCCTTCCTGGAAGCTGGGACCTAGATTCATAAGATAACCGCTGTCATTGGTCCAGCAGCATTTTGTCTTGAACTACCTCAGGCTCTTAAAGTCTACAATATTTTTCACAGGTCGTTGCTCAAGTGATATGTGGAACCCTTGAGCCCTCATCTCTACCGCCTCCCCAATAATGGTTGATGGTAACCTTGAGTTTCAAATTTCAAGGATTGTAGATTCTTACCTCAGATGTCTTCCATACAATACTTAGTAGATTGGAGAGGTTATGGTCCAGAGGAAAGGATGTGGGTTTCTGAATCAGAGGTGAACGCTCCCAGGCTGGTTCGTTCGTTCCACACCTCATATCCTGTGAGACCTGGTCTTGAGTGTCCAGAGGCCACTTGTAGAAGGGGGGAGCTCTTTCACCGATGTGTCAGAGGCTGCAGACCATTCCACTGCATCTGTCTGAAAAGGTCTCAGCAGTTTGCTTTGCAGACTTCTGCCTAGTCCTTCTGATGCTAGGACCCAATGGCCACCTCCCCCTAATGGTCACACCTGGATCTGGGTGTTTATAACTTCCAACTTGCTGTAGGGAGTTGCGGGTGATATTTTCTATTTGCATCTCCCTGCTGAGGCATGGAGCTGAAACAGTCATCTAGCTTCCTCTTTGGAGTTTAAAGGACAACAGTGTTTCTCTGTGAGTGTACTCAAGCTAAGTTTACCCTTGTTTTGTGTATCCTAACTGTCTTTAGTGCAGTGGTGTTCGACCAGCGTTCACCCCTTTCTTCCCTAAGCAGGGCTTAACGCTAGGGCCTGGCGAGGATTAGGTATCCTGCTCGGCAATAGGTGCAGAACCTACTTAAGGTCTCTTAAGGCAGACAGGGTGAAATTAGATCTGCCTAGGGGTCTCCACTTCCGGCTTCCCTAGTGTTGAGTCCCCCCTTCCCCTTATCCCTTTGTACTGCACTTAGTCTGTCCTACACTGTGTATAAGAGCAGGTGAGCGGACCTACATATGACATCCGTATTGCAGTCCGATTTTTACGCACTGGTGTCCTTTGAAAAGCCGGCAAATCAGTGCTGTGTACAGTAAAATCACACTGACAGATTAGAATAAAAAAGATAAAATATATACACACAGAATAGGTATATATATATATATATATATATATATATATATATATGTCAGTGAGACACCTATATATATATTTATATTTAATACAGAGATAGATAGCAGAAAAGCCGGTAATTCAATTGCCGGCTTTTGCTATCTCCTTCACAATCCCAACAGGATATGTCGACTTACAGTAAACCATTTCATATCCCTTATTTGATTCATATTTGGGGGCTCTAGCAGTTAAAATAAATGGTTAAATCACGGAAAAAATTGGCGTGGGCTACCGCGCAATTTTCTCCACCAGAGTGGTAAAGCCAGTGACTGAGGGCAGGTATTAATAGCCTAGAGAGGGACCATGGTTATTGGTCCCCCTGACTAAAAACAACTGCCCCCAGCCACCCCAGAAAAGGCATATTTGTCAAATGTTTTGGCACTTGGCTACTCTCTTCCCACTCCCCTGTAGCGGTGGGATATGGCGTAATAAAGGGATAATGCCACCTTGCTATTGTAAGGTGACATTAAGCCAAGTTAATAATGGAGATGCGTCGAAAAGACACCTATCCATTATTAATCCAATACTAGTAAATGTTTGATAACACACACACATTAGGAAAAAAGTATTTTAATGAAATAAAGACACATGGTGTTGTAATAGTTTATTATACTCTAAATCCAATTGAAGACCCTTGTCACCTGAAACAAAGTTAAAATAAAAAATCAACAATATCCCATACCTTCCGTCGTTCAGTCTTGTCCCGCGCTGTAAATCCAATTGAAAAGGGTTAAATAATTTTACAGCCAGGAGCCTGCTAATGCAGCTGTGTGCCTGCCTGTAAAAGCTGGGGAATGAATGGAAGCATAGTTTAAAGACATAGTAATCTTAGTAAAAGTAAACTTTTGACTTTGCAGCAAGTAATAAAAATGCCTTAAAACATTATCTCTCTCTCATTATTCTGCCATTTGGCAAATATTAATAATTATGGTAATCCTAATTGACTTAAAACTAGTGATGAGCGGCATGCTTGCCACTACTCAGTACTCACCCGAGTATCACGGCACTTGGTGTACTCGGCGAGCATCGAGCATTTTCGGGATTATTCGTTGGGAGATCGGGTCTCCGCCCTGCAATTTTGGTGCTCTTTAGAGCACTAATGAGCATGCAGGGATTGTCTGACCTGCACTGTAATACCGTGGCCATCTTTGTTGTGGTGTAACAGTGATTGGCTGGCCGCACAGCGTCATCAGGTCTATAAGAGACCTGACGCCGCCCTGCTCGGCGCATTCTGCTCCGAACTCAGCTAGTTTAGGGAGAGCTGCTGCTGAGATAAGGTCAGATTACTTCTTTTATTAGTTAATGTGGGTCTACCATCACAGAATCCACAAGTCCAGGTAAACCAACAGTCCTTTATATGGCTAATTAGGGGCTATATTGATTGCAGTGCTAGGTAGGCAGGGGAGTCTATGTGTAAAGCACAACAAAAAAGAACCTGAGAATAATAAAGACTGCAATAAAAAAAATTATAATAAGGACAAATGAATATAAAGAAATCCTGACAAAAGATTAGCGTCCGAAACGCGCTTCGGGGTGCTCTGTATCTTGGAGGGACGAACCCCTATAGGTAACATTATTTATTTATTTCTTCCATTTTTTGCCACCTACGGACCTATTTATTTATCTTTTTCATGATACACCGGTCTTGTACACTGCCTTTGTGTTTCCTCTTGACATATCCTGTCCTAGGGTGCACTTCTGTGCACCTGGTTATATTCATTTATACAGCGCATTTAGTTCAAGTGATACACACCTGGGTACCACCTGCCATATTGTGCACCTTTACATACTTAGGTATATTGTATAACCTGAGCTTATGTAGTCATATCTGGGTATATTGTATATCGTGCAAAAAAAATTTTCTCCTGGGCATATCCATACTATATAACTACCATAGTCCTTTCTAGACCATTACATCATCACATCAGGCACTGTTATATACCTTTCCCACACTTATTTACCTCCCGTTTTTTCCACCCATTTTTTTTCACCCATTTTTTATATATCATAAATGCACTTGGTATTTTTTTCACGTTTTATATATGTTGGCACCATACTTGTATGCAGTGTTTATTATCATGGGGATGTGATTTTTATTTTTATATATTATTTTGGTTCGACGCACTTTCTTATATGGTTACACATACCCTAATATTAGTTCTGGTCTAGACTCTGGTGGATATTTGGATAGCCTTATTGTATAATGAGACAGTGTATGTAGTACATTTGTTTCTGTTGGTTATGGTCCATCCATTATATATTTTTATTTTATTTTTATTATTATTCTCTTTTATATATGTTTTCTCCAAGTTAGTGCCATTGCCAAATATATTTCAATAAAGGCATTTCTTTATATTCATTTGTCCTTATTATAATTTTTTTATTGCAGTCTTTATTATTCTCAGATTCTTTTTTGTTGTGCTTTACCATATATCTCGAGTGGTTATACACTCGTTTTTCTGTGTGTTGACCGCTGTCCATATGTAACATCACATCTTATACATATATTTATTTATTATTATTGTATTTTGTGGGTATTTGTGGATTAGGTCTATACACTTTGTTCAAGGGGAGTCTATGTGTGCATATCCACATCAGTGCAAAGCATGCAAGCTCTGTATGTGAGTCTATAGATCTCACTGCATACATCAAGAGGCTCCATTACTGTCTGCTGCTGCCTATTATATATATACCTAGCTGCAGGTGTCTGTGGCTGGGAATAATTTTTTTGGGCACCTGAATCCTGCTAATTTTATTACAAAGTAATCCAGAGCCCCCTTTTTTTCAACATTTATTTGCTTGGTTACACTGCATACTACAGCCAGGTCATTTTAATACAACACTGTAAAAATCTAGCAATTTCAAACTGCTTTTTTTTTGTCATAGGCATCACATCTGAGTGCGCAAAAATTTTTGCCCTTGTTTTTTGTTCTGTAGTATTTTTTGGAGTGTCTTACAACATTTTTGGACACCATTTTGCTGACCCAAAAATCTTTATCTGCCCAAAAAGTATTTAGCTACAGCTCTTATATTTATTTCAACAAAAACCGACACATCATAGACATCCACTAGTATCCAATGATGGAAAAATGTCCCAATAATTTCTGGACCGCAGGACAACTCCTAATAATAATAGAACCTATAATGAAAACCGGAGTATAACGCCCCAAAGAATATATAACGCTATACATAATCTAGTGAAAAATATATATAATTTTTATTGGTGAATACAGAACACAATAAAAACACAGTAGAATGGTGGAAAGTTGGTGATGACAAGGTAAACAACCATGGCGGTACCATAAATCAATTTTGAGCAATCAAATAAAAATATAGATCAGAGGAGTGTCAGACCTCACTATGAAGGTCTGACCCACACATCATATAGACAAGTGTCCATCTAGCAGAGCATAGGGAAACACCAGCGTTACCACCAATAAGTAAAGAAAGTGCAACAGACTGCCAGGAGACCCATGTACTACCGCTCCAAAGTAAAGTGCCAAGTGCTTGAGATCTATACTATATAAGGTGCTTACCCATATGGGAAATGGTGCCAGCCGGGTTAATAGCCCCGACGTACGTTTCGCTGTAGTTCGCTTCCTCGGGAGGCTTATATTTATCAGTGTGTTTTGTCTGCCATACACATCACATATTGTTGCGCTAAATATTTTACAATTTTAGTACTCCAACATTTTTTTTTTTTTTAGTGTCATAGCCTACTTATTGACACAATTTTGGTGGGCCCAAAAAAATCCAGGCCACATATTTAACAGTGTTCTATTTCTGTCAGACTCCTGGTCTGTCTGTGCTCTCCAAATAGTTGCTTTTAAGACCTACATTCCACTTTTTTGGCTGTCTACTACCCTAGGTCTATACACTATTTTGGGGTAAAAAATTAAAAAATACAAGCCACATACTGTATATTACAGTGTGGTATCTCCGTGAATACAAAGTGTGCTATTGAGGCTTCCATTCACCTTTTTTTGCTGTGTTACCCTAGCTCTAAACACTATTTTGGAGTAAAAAAAAAAAAATACAGGCCACATATATTACAGTGTGGTATCTCCGTGACACGCCTCATCTATCTGTGGCCTACAAATTTGGTCATTAGATTAGAGTCGAGGCTTGCATTCACCTTTTTATTAACATGGGCAAGAAGTGTGGCAAGGGACAGGGAAGTGGACATGATAGTGCATGCAGAGGTTGAGGCCATGGGCAAGCTGAAAGTGGGCCACAACAAACACCCACATCTTCTCGCAACAGATTCCTGTCAGAATTTATAAGGCATGGCAGAACAGCACTCTTGACACCAGAGCAGTGTGAAAAGGTAGTTGGTTGGATGGCGGATATTGCTTCCAGTCACTTTGGGTTGAACTAGATGGACATATAGTCTTCCTTCAACCTTAATAACTATGTAACCACCAGCACCCTGTCTTCCACATGGTGAAGTCTGAGTAGAAGTGACTTTGGACCGCATATTCCTCACCCTGATCCTCCTTCCTCCCACCTTGCTGAGTGCCCTGAGACAACTGATCCAACACTAGGACACTCCGAAGAGTTGTTCACTTTCCATTTATCAATTCTGGCCTTTTTCCCGGTCCACTTGAAGCAAGGCAAGATGAGATACCACATAGCGATGCCCAAATATTTCAGAAGCCAAGGTCACATGAAGGCGATGGTGTTAACGTGTCATAAGAGGTGGACTATGATGAGACACAATTGCCGGAAAATCAGGAGGAGGACCAGGGTGTGGAAGTGGAAGAAGAGGTGGTGGATAATATAGTAACTGACCCAACCTGGCAGGAGGACATGCATGGCGAGGACAGCAGCACACAGGGGATGAAGGCGTAGCACCCCAGCAGGCAGGAAGACGCATTGTGATGTCCACAGACAGAAGGCGGGCAACCATTCCACGCAGCACCAACATGATGGAAGTTGCCAGTCCAACTGTAAGGTCTTCCCAAGTCTGGTTGTTTTTTAAAAACTCTGCCGATAACCCCAAACAGGCCATTTGCAACACCTGCCATGCCCGCATCAGCAGGGGTAGCAAAACTACCTGACGACCACCAGCATGATCAGGCACATGGCAGCAAAGCACCCCACTTTGTGAACCGAACCACAGGCACCAGGAACAGTGGCTGCCGGTAATACCACTCCTTGTTCCACTGTTGTGCGTGAAAGCCCAATCCCCTGTACACGGTGCATATGAAGATCCCTCCTGCCCTGCACCTGCCGTTACCCAGAATCAATTGACTCCATCATCGAGCACATCCACGTCCTTGTCCCAGTGCAGCCTTCCGTTGTGCGTACCACAGTCATTGGAACGCAAGCGGAAGTACACCTCCAATGCCCCACAGGCTGCAGTACTAAATTCACAAATTTCTAGTCTGCTTGCGCTCAAAATGTTGCCTGATGGCGGCGGCCGTCCCAAGGTATTTGGTCACCAGCCGCCACTATTTCTCTCAGTGTGCCGTTCCGGCATTACACAGGCACGTGTCCCACAACATTAGCCGTGCCCTCAACAATGCTGTTACTGGGAAAGTACACCTAACCACGGACACATGGACAAGTGCTTGTGGGCAGAGACGGTACATCTCAGTGATGGCACACTGTGTTAACATAATGGAAGCCGGGACCCAGTCGAACCTTGGGATGGTGCACGTCCTCCCAACCCCAAGGATTGCGGGCCCTACGTCAATCTGGGTTGCCCCCACAGACTACAGCTCCTGTACCTCCTCCTCCGCCTTCATCTCCTAAAGTAGCACATCAGTAACAAGCTGTAAGCACTGTAGCACTGCCTCAGCCAAGCACCAACAGGCTGTACTGAAGCTAATCTGCTTAGGTGACAAACTGAACAATGATGAAGAGTTGTGGACAGCTCTGAAAGATCAGTCAGATCTGTCGTTGACACCACTGAACCTACAGCCAGGCATGTCATGTGTGACAATAGCCGGAACCTGGTGGCAGCTCTTAGGCAAGTTTACACACGTGCCATGCCTGGCCCATGTGATTAACCTCGTGGTTCAGCGTTTTCTCAAAACCTACCCAGAGCTGCCGGATCTGCTTATGAAATTACACCGACTGTGTGCCCATTTTAGAAAGTCAGCTACAGCTTCAGCTGCTCTTGGCGTGCTTCAGTAGCGATTGCAGTTTGTGGCTCACTGACTGGTGTAAAACGCTACACTGCATATGTTGGAAAGGATTTGTGAGCAGAAGAGGGCAGATGTTGACTACCAACATCAACAAGGCCGTCGTTATTCAGTTCAGACTCCACACATAAGACCTAAGGAGTGGACATGGATGTCAGACATCTATACCATCCTGCAAAACTTTGAGGATTCCACCAAGATGGTGAGCGGTGATGACGCCATAATTAGCGTCAACATCCCGCTTCTCTGCATTCTGAAAAGCTCTCTGCTCACAATGAAAGAGGAAGCATTGGAGGCAGAGCACGAGGACATGGAGCAAGGAACCATGCAGGGTGATTACACACAGCCCAACCTCATGTCATCCCAACATGGATTGGTTGAAAATGAGGAAGAGGAGGAGGAAGAACAGGAGCTACTTTTATGCGGTATAGATGGTACTACAAGCACAACTGTCTTACCATCTGTTCAGTGTGGATGGCCTGAGGACAGGGAGGAGGAGAAGTTTGAGGAGGAGGAGGACACATTGGTCACTCGTCCTGTTGTTAAGGACACGGAAGGCTTTCTGGTTACCAGTCTGGCATGCATGGCTGACTTTATGTTGCGCTGCCTTTCCCGTGACCCTCGTATTGTAATAATTTTGGGTGACAGTCATTACTGGGTAGTGACACTTTCAGACCCACGATACAAGGAGAGCTTTCAATCTTTTGTTCCAGAGGCAGACATGTGTACTAAATTGGTGCAGTACCAGAAGACCATTGATGCGGAATAATTAAAAAAATTCTCATCTGAAAACGCTGGCGGCAGACATCACAGTGTATTGGACAACCAAGGAGAGACACAACTCCAATCCAGCAGTGGCAGGGCAACACTGGCAAAGTTCTGGGACAGTTTTCTCAGACCCTCCCATCACTGTGGCCCAGAGGTGCCGGGTAATGTCACAAGAAATGGAATGTTTGGGAATATGGTGAGGGAGTATCTTGCTGACCGTACCAACGTCCTCCGTGATTCCACTGTGCCTTTTAAATATTGGGTATCCAAGCTGGACACATGGTATGAACTGGCTCTCTACGTTTTGGAGGTCCCAGCTTGCCCTGCTGCTAGCGTTTTGTCAGAGCGGGTTTTTAGTGCCACTGGTGGAATTATAATAGATAAGCACATTCGCCTGTCAACTGAAAATGCAAACAGGCTGACTCTTAAAAAAAGTGAACAAGGGCTGAATTGTGCCAGACTTCTCTACACCACCAAATGATAACAGCAAAACATAACCTTCAATACATCGTCTTTTTGGGAGGTGTATTCCCATGCGCCTCTTGACACACACCCACACATGGGTATACGCTTCCTGATTTTGGCTATTTGGTGCCTCCTCCTCCTTCTCCTCATTCTCATCATCCACCCCCACTCGAACGCCAGGGTGAACGTGTTCTGTGATGCTACATCCAGTCTATTTTTTTGCAAGGGTGTTTTTGAAGCCCGTAAAAAATGTTAAAAAAATGTACCCCACATGGGGAAATGTTTGTCAGCCCATGAATTTAGTGTATGGGAATTCCAAGTATAGGAGACCCACTCCTTTACATTAGAAAACATTCGTAGGAGAACATCCTCCACGTCTATTCAGACCCCACCACTAGAACACGAGGGTGAACGTATTCCGTGATGCAACAGTCACTCTAATTTTTGGCAAGGGTGTTTATGATGCCCGTAAATAATTTTTTTTAAAAAAAAGGAGACCCCAAGGGGAAATATTTGTCAGCCCTTACACTTAGTGTATGGGCTTTACAAATATAGGAGACCCACTCCTCTAAATTGGGAAAACATTCATAGGAGGACATCCTCCACGTCTATTCAGACATCACCACTAGTGATGAGCGAGCACTAAAATACTCGGGTGCTCATTGCTCGGGTCGAGCAGATTGGTATACTGGGGTACTCAGCCAGAACAGCGAGCCCAATGTAAGTCTATGGGAGACCCGAGTATTTTTACTGCGATTTCCCCCGGGGGTCATTTTAAGGTCTAAATATGTCTGAAAATGATGGAAACACTGCTCAAATGACATAGGGCCATCATGGAGATCAACCCTGGAAGCATTCCTGACTCCTAGTTCACATCTGTAAACATTTTTTTCCGAGATTCATGCCATTTTTCCCTGTGCAACAAAAAACACCCTAAAACGAAACCAAAACGGATTTTGCTGGGAAATATGTTAAGGTACATCCTTTGCAGGTTAATGACTTGCTTGTAAGGTCAAATTATTAACCCCAGACCAAAATGTTCCTCCCCACTTGGGCTTAGTTCAGACGCAGCATTTTTGAAGCGTTTTTCCACTGTAAGGCTATGTGCACACGTTGTGGATTAGGCTTAGGAATTTCTGGTGCGGATTCTGCCTCTCCTGGCAGAAAACGCACCTGCGGATTTGTTGTGTTTTTTGTGCGGTTCCGCAGCATTTTTTGTGCGTTTTTACTGAGGTTTTCTTGCGGATTTGCTGTGTTTTTTACCCCTGCGGTTTTCTATAATGGAATGGGTACAAAAACGCTGCAGATTCACAAAAAAAAAGTGACATGCTACTTCTTTTAAACCGCAGCGTTTCCGGAGCAGATTTTCCGCAAAGTGTGCACAGCATTTTTTTCTCATTGATTTACATTGCATTGTAAATCAATTGCAGATCTGCAGCGTTTCTGCACTGCAAAAAACGCTGCGGATCCGCAGAGAATCCGCAACGTGTGCACATACCCTAACATTGCTTTCAACCACTACAAATGCATTCACAGTAAAATGTCATTGTAACATTTAACAACCCTAGCTGGCCATGTGGTGTGTGACACATAAGCAGACCCATCTTGTTTCATTTATGAAGGAGGGACTCTTAAAGTCACAGAGCCTATTTTTACTGGTGCATCAGGCGGCATTAATCTTCTTAAAGGGCCATTATTAAACAGTGGGTCTTCTAAACTGTTGTAGCCTATGCTGTGAGTGGATGGGCTGCCAAGAATTACGACTCACCACAATACCCCTTTCATAAGATGTCCAGGAGGGCCTCCTGAAAAAGTGTTGCATTGAATTCAAGGTCTGCCCTGCTACCAATTCATATGCACCCCAATAAGCCTTTGAACCCACATACTGGATGGGCCCATGAAAATCCACTTAACAATATGCATTTTATACTCCCGTACTCCTTTGTTTTACACATTGGCAGCAAGGCCAGCCCTGCTGCATAGTCATATGCACCCCATTAGGCCTTGGAACCCCCATACTGGATGGGCTAATGAAAATCCACTCGTATTTTGTAATGGCATGATGGTTCCCTCTTTGCAGAATTATTTACAGGAGAATTTGGCAATTTTATTTGCCATGTTTTTATCACTAAGGTTCAGATAAGGCTTTAAATAAGGGTAATACTTGCAATACAATGCAATTTTATTGCAAACTATAAAATTCAAGGAATAGTGTGATTGAATATTGTGAGTGCGTACACTTTTGTATATAGTTATATAGTTACATGGTTATTAAGGTTGAAGGAAGACTATAACAGGGCTGCCACTAGAAATTTCGGGGCCCCATACTGGCAAAATTTTCGGGGCCCCCTTGAAACTCCGCCCAGGCTCCACCCCAGCCCCGCCTCCAGGCTCCACCCCACGAACTGTCCACAGTCCCACCGCTCTCTCTTGGAAAATCTCCACTTCTCACCTATCACACATTAACAGTTCCCATCACCAGATCACACATATAGCCGGCAGCTTTTGTTTTGGCCAAAAGATTTTTTAAGCCGCCACCACAACAAGGTAGACACTTTTGGCCGGGCCCTACTCTACTGTAACCTACTAAATATTTGTTAAAATATGCAATACAATTTAGGTATATTTTTATTTATTTTTCAATTTTTAAAATGACTTATAATACTACATACAAGGAACAAATACCACAGCACTATGACCAGATGACATATTACCACCACAGTGATCGAATAATATAAAATACAAGGAACAAATACCGCTACACCATGACCAGACCACATATTACCACCACATCATGACCAGACCACATATTACCAACAATGACTGAATACTACAATACTGATCAGTAATAAAAAAAACCCCACAATACTATCACCATCAGTGCCATTATGCACAGGAGATCTGTAATTAGTAAGCAGTGTCTGTGTACAGGTAATACAGTGATCACTGGTGACATTACACACAGGAGCTCTGTATATAATGTATAGATAATACAGTGATCACTGGTGACATTGTACACAGGACCTCTGTATATAGTATACAGTGTATAGTGTAAGTGTATAGGTAACACTGACTCACCAGTGACGTCTCTAGGTGAAGTCCTTCATCTTTCATCCAGCACAGACCGCCATCACCTTATCCAGCCAGGACTCGTCTCTGCAGGAAATAAAACAGTTATCTCGAGTTCCGCTTGTAGAACACATTACTTAATTTTCCCAACTTCTACATTACACCACATGAAGAAGGCAACATAGTATCACTCTACACAGTAACAGGACCGCCCCCCCATTTAAAACAGTATACTCAAAAAATAAAATAAATACATCACTGCAATAATAATATCCCTTAATTAGCCCCTATGGTAATATTCACCATCCTAGCCCCCGTGTGTCTCATTCCAGGCTCCAGCCATATGTTCTCCCATCCTGCCCTCATGAGTATCCATTCTGCCCCATATGATCTCCCCATCCTGCCCCATCTGTCTCCATCCTGCCCCATCTGTCTCCAATCTTGCCCCATCTGTTTCCAATCCTGCACCATCTCTGTCCAGCACTCTGCCCCATCTCTGTCCAGCACTCTGCCCCATCTCTGTCCAGCACTCTGCCCCATCTCTGTCCAGCACTCTGCCCCATCTCTGTCCAGCACTCTGCCCCATCTCTGTCCAGCACTCTGCCCCATCTCTGTCCAGCACTCTGCCCCATCTCTGTCCAGCACTCTGCCCCATCTCTGTCCAGCACTCTGCCCCATCTCTGTCCAGCACTCTGCCCCATCTCTGTCCAGCACTCTGCCCCCCATGTGTCCAGCTTTCTGCCCCCCATGTGTCCAGCTTTCTGCCCCCCATGTGTCCAGCTTTCTGCCCCCCATGTGTCCAGCTTTCTGCCCCCCCCGTGTCCAGCTTTCTGCCCCCCCCTGTCCAGCTTTCTGCACCCTCTGTGTCCAGCTTTCTGCCCCCCCGTGTCCAGCTTTACTGCCCCCTCTGTGTCCAGCTTTACTGCCCCCTCTGTGTCCAGATTTACTGCCCCCTGTGTCCAGCTTTACTGCCCCCTGTGTCCAGCTTTACTGCCCCCTGTGTCCAGCTTTACTGCCCCCTCTGTGTCCAGCTTTACTGCCCCCTCTGTGTCCAGCCTTCTGCCCCCCCTGTGTCCAGCTTTACTGCCCTTCTGTGTCCAGCGGCCTTCTGCCCCCCTGTGTCCAGCTTTACTGCCCCCTCTGTGTCCAGCCTTCTGCCCCCCGTGTCCAGCTTTACTGCCCCCCTGTGTCCAGCCTTCTGCCCCCCCTGTGTCCAGCTTTACTGCCCTTCTGTGTCCAGCGGCCTTCTGCCCCCCGTGTCCAGCTTTACTGCCCCCCTGTGTCCAGCGGCCTTCTGCCCCCTCTGTGTCCAGCTTTACTGCCCCCCTGTGTCCAGCCTTCTGCCCCGTGTCCAGCTTTACTGCCCCCTCTGTGTCCAGCTTTACTGCCCCCTCTATGTCCAGCCTTCTGCCCCCCCTGTGTCCAGCTTTACTGCCCCCCTGTGTCCAGCCTTCTGCCCCCCCTGTGTCCAGCTTTACTGCCCTTCTGTGTCCAGCGGCCTTCTGCCCCCCTGTGTCCAGCTTTACTGCCCCCTCTGTGTCCAGCTTTACTGCCCCCTCTGTGTCCAGCCTTCTGCCCCCCCTGTGTCCAGCTTTACTGCCCCCCTGTGTCCAGCCTTCTGCCCCCCCTGTGTCCAGCTTTACTGCCCCCTGTGTCCAGCCTTCTGCCCCCCGTGTCCAGCTTTACTGCCCCCCTGTGTCCAGCGGCCTTCTGCCCCCCTGTGTCCAGCTTTACTGCCCCCTCTGTGTCCAGCCTTCTGCCCCCCTGTGTCCAGCTTTACTGCCCCCCTGTGTCCAGCCTTCTGCCCCCCCTGTGTCCAGCTTTACTGCCCTTCTGTGTCCAGCGGCCTTCTGCCCCCCCCGTGTCCAGCTTTACTGCCCCCCTGTGTCCAGCGGCCTTCTGCCCCCTCTGTGTCCAGCCTTCTGCCCCGTGTCCAGCTTTACTGCCCCCTCTGTGTCCAGCCTTCTGCCCCCCCGTGTCCAGCTTTACTGCCCCCCCTGTGTCCAGCTTTACTGCCCCCCTGTCCAGCGGCCTTCTGCCCCCCCCTGTGTCCAGCTTTACTGCCCCCCTGTCTCCAGCGGCCTTCTGCCCCCTCTGTGTCCAGCTGCCTTCTGCCCCCTCTGTGTCCAGCTTTACTGCCCCCCTGTGTCCAGCGGCCTTCTGCCCCCCTGTGTCCAGAGGCCTTCTGCCCCCCTGTGTCCAGCGGCCTTCTGCCCCCCTGTGTCCAGCGGCCTTCTGCCCCCTCTGTGTCCAGCTGCCTTCTGCCCCCTCTGTGTCCAGCTTTACTGCCCCCCTGTGTCCAGCGGCCTTCTGCCCCCCTGTGTCCAGAGGCCTTCTGCCCCCCTGTGTCCAGCGGCCTTCTGCCCCCCTGTGTCCAGCGGCCTTCTGCCCCCCTGTGTCCAGCGGCCTTCTGCCCCCTCTGTGTCCAGCGGCCTTCTGCCCCCCTGTGTCCAGCGGCCTTCTGCCCCCCTGTGTCCAGCGGCCTTCTGCCCCCCTGTGTCCAGAGGCCTTCTGCCCCCCTGTGTCCAGCGGCCTTCTGCCCCCTCTGTGTCCAGCGGCCTTCTGCCCCCCTGTGTCCAGCGGCCTTCTGCCCCCTCTGTGTCCAGCGGCCTTCTGCCCCCCTGTGTCCAGCGGCCTTCTGCCCAAACCCCCCCCCCCCGATCGCCGCTCTCAATAGAAAAAAAAAAAAAAGTTCTACTTACCTGCCGCGCTCCTGATCTCTCCACGCAGCTGCACTGTGCACTCGCCGGCGACTGACAATGACGTCAGACGCCGGCGACCTGCACGCTGCGGCTGGCGGCTGTTAACTATTGACGTGCGGGCGCGGGCCCGCATGTCAATAGCGTACAGCTGCAGCGCCGGCCGCCGCTAAGGGCCCGGTTCAGCCTGCGGCTGCCGGTAGGGGCCCGGTGAGCAGGTAAGAGGGGGCCCGATGCGGGCCCCCTCTGCTCACCGGGCCCCTTACGCCAGTCACGGCTGTAATGCCCTGATGGCGGCCCTGGACTATAAGTCCATCTAGTTCAACCCATAGCCTAACCTAACATGCCCTAACATGTTGATCCAGAGGAAGGCAAAAAAAACCCATGTGGCAAAGAGTAAGCTCCACATTGGGGAAAAAAATTCCTTCCCGACTCCACATACGGCAATCAGACTAGTTCCCTGGATCAACGCCCTATCAAGGAATCTAGTGTATATACCCTGTAACATTATACTTTTCCAGAAAGGTATCCAGTCCCCTCTTAAATGTAAGTAATGAATCACTCATTACAACATCATACGGCAGAGAGTTCCATAGTCTCACTGCTCTTACAGTAAAGAATCCGCGTCTGTTATTATGCTTAAACCTTTTTTCCTCCAAACGCAGAGGATGCCCCCTTGTCCCTGTTTCAGGTCTATGATTAAAAAGATTGAAACTGTTAAACTGTAAAGCGCTGCGGAATATGTTGGCGCTATATAAATAAAGATTATTATTATTATTATTATTATCATCAGAAGGGTCTTTGTACTGTCCCCTCATATATTTATACATTAAAATAAGATCACCCCTTAGTCTTCGTTTTTCCAAACTAAATAGCCCCAAGTATAATAACTTATCTTGGTATTGCAGACCCCCCAGTCCTCTAATAACCTTGGTCGCTCTTCTCTGCACCCGCTCTAGTTCAGCAATGTCTTTCTTATACACCGGAGACCAGAACTGTGCACAGTATTCTAAGTGTGGTCGAACTAGTGACTTGTATAGAGGTAAAATTATATTCTCCTCATGAGCATCTATACCTCTTTTAATGCATCCCATTATTTTATTTGCCTTTGTAGCAGCTGCCTGACACTGGCCACTGAATATGAGTTTGTCATCCACCCATACACCCAGGTCTTTTTCATTGACGGTTTTGCCCAGAGTCTTAGAATTAAGCACATAATTATACATCTTATTACTTCTACCCAAGTGCATGACCTTACATTTATCCCCATTAAAGCTCATTTGCCATTTATCAGCCCAAGCTTCTAGTTTACATAAATCATCCTGTAATATAAAATTGTCCTCCTCTGTATTGATTACCCTGCAGAGTTTAGTGTCATCTGCAAATATTGAAATTCTACTCTGAATGCCCCCTACAAGGTCATTAATAAATATGTTAAAAAGAAGAGGGCCCAATACTGACCCCTGTGGTACCCCACTGCTAACCGCTACCCAGTCCGAGTGTGCTCCATTAATAACCACCCTTTGTTTCCTATCCCTGAGCCAGCTCTCAAACCACTTACACATATTTCCCCCTATCCCCATTATTCTCATTTTATGTATCAACCTTTTGTGTGGCACCATATCAAAAGCTTTTGCAAAGTCCATATACACTACATCCACTGGGTTCCCTTGGTCCAATCCGGAACTTACCTCTTCATAGAAGCTGATCAGATTAGTCTGACATGAATGGTCCCTAGTAAACCCGTGCTGATACTGGGTCATGAGGTTATACCTCTTCAGATACTCCAGTATAGCATCCCTTAGAATCCCCTCCAGGATTTTACCCACAGTAGAGGTTAAGCTTACTGGCCTATAATTTCCGAGTTCAGTTTTTGTCCCCTTTTTGAATACTGGCACCACATTTGCTATACGCCAGTCCTGTGGTACAGACCCTGTTAATATGGAGTCTTTAAAGATTAAAAATAATGGTCTATCAATGACTGTACTTAATTCCTGCAGTACTCGAGGGTGTATCCCATCCGGGCCCGGAGATTTGTCAATTTTAGTGATTTTTAGACGCCGCCGCACTTCCTGCTGGGTTAAGCAGGTGACATTTAATTGGGAATTTTTATCACTAGTCATTTTGTCTGCCATGGGATTTTCTTGTGTAAATACTGATGAAAAAAAGTCATTTAGCATATTGGCTTTTTCCTCATCCTCATCCACCATTTCATCCAGACTATTTTTAAGGGGGCCAACACTATCATTTTTTAGTTTCTTACTATTTATGTAGTTAAAGAATATTTTGCGATTATTTTTACTCTCTCTGGCAATGAATCTCTCTGTCTCAATCTTTGCTGCCTTGATTTGCTTTTTACAGAATTTATTTAATTTTCTATATTTATTTATTGCCTCATCACTACCTACTTCCTTTAATTCTCTAACTGCTTTCTTTTTGTCACTTATTGCGCCCCTTACAGCTCTATTTAGCCATATTGGTTTCCTCCTATTTCTAGTATGTTTATTCCCATACGGTATATACTGTGCACAGGTCCTATCCAGGATGCTAATAAATGTCTCCCATTTTCTTTGTGTATTTTTGTGTGTCAGGATATCATCCCAGTTAATTGCACCAAGATTCTCTCTCATCCATTGGAAATTTGCCCTCCTGAAGTTTAGTGTCCTTGTAACCCCTCTAATACACATCTTTTTAAAGGATACATGAAAACTTATTATTTTGTGATCGCTATTTCCCAAGTGACCCCCAACCCTTATATTTGCTATGCGGTGTGGCCTGTTGGTTAATATTAGGTCTAGCAGTGCCCCCCTTCTTGTTGGGTCCTGAACCAGTTGTGAAAGGTAATTGTCTCTCATAGTTGTCAAAAACCGATTACCTTTGCTGGAACTGCAGGTTTCTGTTCCCCAATCTATTTCAGGGTAGTTGAAGTCCCCCATAATAATGACTTCTCCTTGAGTTGCAGCTTCATCTATTTGCTTTACGAGGATATTGCTTCCATTATTTTTGGAGATTTATAACAAACCCCTATCAGTAATTTATTATTTTTTCCCCCTCCCCTTATCTCCACCCACAGGGATTCTACATTTTCATTAAATTCACCTATATTATCACGCAGGATGGGTTTTAAGGACGATTTTACATATAGACACACCCCACCCCCTCGCTTATCTGTACGGTCATTTCTGAACAGGCTATAGCCCTGCAAGTTAATAGCCCAGTCATGGCTCTCATCCAGCCATGTTTCAGATATCCCCACCATGTCATAATTATGCTCCAACAACATTAGTTCTAATTCGTCCATTTTGTTGGCGAGGCTTCTGGCATTAGTATACATGCACTTGATGTTCCTCTCTGTACCTCTATTCTTTCTTAAATTATTAACTGTTCTAACCCCACCCCCCATGCCACCGCCACCCCCAACTTCCTTATTTGTGCCCTGGTCTCTATCTGCACTATCTTCCCCTCCTATAAAATGAATACCCTCCCCCCCAATTCCTAGTTTAAACACTCCTCCAGCCTTCTAGCCATTTTCTTCCCCAGCACAGCTGCACCTTCCCCATTGAGATGCAGCCCGTCCCTAGCGTAGAGCCTGTAGCCAACTGAGAAGTCAGCCCAGTTCTGCAGGAACCCAAACCCCTCCTTCCTACACCAATTCTTGAGCCACTTATTAACCTCCCTAATCTCCCGTTGCCTCTCTGGCGTGGCACGTGGTACAGGCAGTATTTCGGAAAATACCACGTTGGAGGTCCTTGCTTTCAGCTTGTGGCCTAATTCCCTGAAATCATCTTTAAGGACCTTCCACCTACCTCTAACTTTGTCATTTGTGCCAATGTGCACCATGACTGCTGGGTCCTCACCAGCCCCTCCCAGTAATCTGTCCACCCGATCAGCGATGTGTCGGACTCGAGCGCCAGGTAGGCAGCACACCGTTTGACGATCCCTGTCTTTGTGACAGATTGCCCTATCTGTTCCCCTAATAATTGAGTCGCCCACTACCAGCACCTGTCTGGCCTGCCCTGTTCTCCTATTTCCCTCCTTACTGGAGCAGTCACTCCTCCGGCTTTCAGAGGACATGCCTGGCTGCAGCAGTGCTACCCCTGTACTGGCACCCCCCTCATCTGCCAACTTAGCAAACTTATTGGGGTGTTCCAGATCAGGACTAGTGCAGCGCCCCAGAGACCTGGTCGTTGCAGTATGGCCCCAAGGCGAGTAGCGGTACGTCCGATGGCACTAAGGAGTTCTCCTGACCAGGTATCACCAGAACACATTACACTTCACACTCCGGCCACTAGGGGGAGCAAAAGGCTTTATTTATTGGGCCACTCCTCAAACTGGTAAAACTAGGGGCTGGGGAGGAAGTTAGTCAGAAGCTGACTGGGTTGGAACCAGGCAACATCCCGTGGCAGGGTGTGTTGCAGGGAGAAGGCACAGGGGGGTCCCTGTCAGGCGTGGAAACCTGGCAGGTGCCTAGCGAACAGAACAGAACATAATGGAACCGCGCCTGCACACCTTGCGGCGGTGTCCTAAGAAAGAGACAAGAGGGGAAGAATATTGTGGAACAGTGTAAACGAGATCAGCACAAAGGAGAGCCAGTAAGAGTCGTGCCGAGAGAGGAAGGCAACATCTTACTGAGGCGCGTAGTCGGTGGCCGGATCACCGTAGGAGTAACTGACTTCAGGCCTTACTTCAAATTCCGCTGGACAGTTGATTATAGGTTGGCTGTCTACCTTCTACACCTACGAAGACATAGGGGGTAAGATTGGGAGAGGGGCTTCTCTAGGGTCCCGGAAGACCTCCAAGCCTTCCCGTCAAACAGGTGGCGTCCTAGCCATAAACATATCTGGGGGACGTTAGAAACTAGCAACATCTGGAACCAAAGAACGAGAGAGAGAGAGAAAGCTGTAGAGAACGAACAAAGGAGAACAGCAGTTGTGAGGACTATTCCGAATGCTCAGCAGGGTAGGACTACAACACACAGGCACTATTGGTAGGAAACGATTTCCATCTGTGAGTGAAACTCTGGATGTGCCCATCGGACCGGCCGGTCTCTGATAGCCCGGTTGAACGTGCTCTGGACTGAGTGTATTAAAGCCTTCAGTAAAAAGGTAAAGAGACTGCAACCCTGTGTCCTCGTTATTGCCTGCACCTCACACCATCACCATCCACCTTACTGGGAAGCCCTGGGGATTTACTTCACCTGTGGGAAGGTATACCATCCAGCTGCTATTCCATCACCCCAGCGGACCCCACAGCAGCGTCGGTCACTCTGACTGAACACCACAGGTGGCGTCACGAACCCCTGAGAGACTGTACTACCACTTTCATTGGACGCCCCTTAGCAGGGTCACGACCGGGTCCAGCCACCGTGACAACCGCATAACTGAGCAGAAAGGACCGGTACCAGTACTTGTGGCCCTGTGTCTGGGGGCGCTCCACTAGCCTCCCTGGCACTCTTCCCTCTACCCCGCTTCCTAACTGTCACCCAGCTTGCTACTTCATCATTCTGTAGCTCCATCCTACCATCCCCCACCTCATCTATCCCATTGAGCGTCTGCTCCGAGAGCAGAAGACTCCTATGTCTATGGATCTCAGTGTTGCCAGCTGCACATTTAGATTCAGAATCTGGGTTTCCAAATGCACAACGTGCTCACATCTCGCACAGCAGTATGCACCCTCGATCGGCTGCTCAAGGACTGCATACATGTGGCAAGATGTGCACTGGATGGCATTAACAAGAGTGGAGCACATTTCCTAATGGGGATTGCAGCAGACAGAAAAGTTAAATAAAAAAAATAAAAAATAAATACAAAGTATTAATAAAAAACAGACAGCAATTCAGTAATTCCTCCCTTGGAAACTCCCTGAATCCAAAGTCACTGAATCACAAGTCACACTTACCGCCGTTCACACTTACGCTCAGCTCACACTCAGCTCGCTCACACTCACTATGCTGAAGATTTATAGATTTTTTTTCTCTAGTTCCCTTAACAGCAATCCACCTTGTATGTTATCATACACAGGTTAATAAGTACATATAAGGATTAAATACATATAGTGATTACGCAATTATAAAGATTAACTACATACAGTATACTTACATCATCCACAAGAGGCTTTTAACCCCTTTCTGCCGTGCTGACGGAATAGCCCACCTCAAAGCCGCGACATGTCAGCTGTTTTGTACAACTGACATGTGAGCGCGAGCGGAATTGCGATCCACTTGTGCCCATTAACTAGTTAAATGCCGCTGACAGTGGCATTTAACCAGCGCTCCCGGAAGTGCTCGGACCGCTGACCCCCGTCACATGATCGGGGGTCATCGGTGCGTTGCCACAACAACCAGAGGTCTCCTTGAGACCTCTATGGTTGTTGATGGCCGATTGCTTTGAGCGCCACCCTGTGGTCGGCGTTCAAAGCAACCCTGCATTTCTGCTACATAGTGGTGATCTGTGCATCACCTCTATGTAGCAGAAGCGATCGAGTTGTGCATGCTTCTAACCTCCTATAGAGGCTATTGAAGCATGCCAAAATAAAAAATAAAAAAATGTTTAAAAATATAAAAAAATATATAAAAGTTTAAATCACCCCCCTTTCGCCCCAATCAAAATAAAACAATAAAAAAATCAAACCTACACATATTTGGTATCGCCGCGTTCAGAATCGCCCGATCTATCAATAAAAACAAAGGATTAACCTGATCGCTAAATGGCGTAGCGATAAAAAAAAAAATCAAAACACCAAAATTACATTTTTTTGGTCGCCGCAACATTGCATTAAAATGCAATAACGGGCGATCAAAAGAACGGATCTGCACCAAAATGGATCATTACAACATTAGCCTGGCACGCAAAAAATAAGCCCTCACCTGACCCCAGATCACGAAAATTGGAGACGCTACCCTTATCGAAAAATTGCACAACTTTTTTTTTATCAAATTTTGGAATTTTTTTTACCACTTAGATGAAAAAGAACTTAGACATGTTTGGTGTCTATGAACTCGTAATGACCTGGGGAATCATAATGGCAGGTCATTTTTAGCATTTAGTGAACCTAGCAAAAAAGCCAAACAAAAAACAAGTGTGGATTGCACTTTTTTTGCAATTTCATGGCACTTGGAATTTTTTTCCTGTTTTCTGTTACATGACATGGTAAAACCAATGGTGTCATTCAAAAGTACAACTTGTCCCGCAAAAAATAAGCCCTCACATGGCCATATTGACAGAAAATAAAAAAAAGTTATCGCTCTGGAAATAAGTGGAGCGAAAAACGAAAACGAAAAAAACGAAAAAAGCTCCGGGAGTGAAGGGGTTAAACATCATACGTCTGGAATATCAGAGAAGCAACACCAAGACAGAGAACCCCAGGGAGATTACCTACACTGCATGGGCGTCCCCAATTATGCAGGTATCAGCACACTGTACATGTACAGGTACGGCCTCTTTCACACTTATGTCTTTGAGCTCCCGTCGAAATCCGTCGATTTTTGAAAAAACATGATTCAGCAAATTTTTCTGCTGGATCCTGTTTTTTCGCATAGACTTGCAGCTGGTGTTCCCAGTAATGCATTGTGAAATGACCCGATGACGTCGCGGTCTCGTGAGACCTCAACGTCATCAGAGGTCATTGCATGCAAGGCATTACTGGGAACGGGAGCATCGCGAGTATCAGTAACGCTGATCGGGACGCAGGAAGGTGAGAATATTGCGATTTTTTATATTTTTATTATTTTTAACCTGGGTTGTGTTGTGCATGCGTTTTTGCAGTGAAAAACTACTGCGAAAACGCATACACAACAGGTGCACATAGCCTCGACGGGTCGGTCAGAAAAACGGGCCCAGTACACCCATTTTTTACAATCTGCACAGGATCCGTCTTTTCAACATTTTGTCGGATCCTGTGCAGATTGTAAAAACGGAAGTGTGAAAGAGGTCTACCCCAGTTTTGGCATCTGTCTTGGGACAGTTTCACACATCAGTGGCTCCGGTACGTGAGGTGACAGTTTCCTCACGTACCGGAGACACTGACTCACGTAGACACATTGAAATCAATGTGTCACTGCACATGTCAGCGTGTTTTCACGGACCGTGTGTCCGTGTGCAAAACACAGAGACATGTCAGTGTTCGTGGGAGCGCATGGATTACACGGACCCATTAAAGTCAATGGGTCCGTATAAAACACGTACCGCACACGGACGCTGTCCGTGTGCAGTTCGTGTCCCATGCAGGAGACAGCGCTACTGTAAGCGCTGTCCCCACCACGTGGTGCTGAAGCCGACATTCATATCTTGTTTCCAGCAGCGTTCGCTGGCTAGAAGATATGAAAAATCCTTTTTTTTTGTTTTTTTCTGTGTTTAAAATAAAGATCCCTGTCCCCACCCCCCTCCCACCCCCTGTGGGGCATCCTGTCCTCGCCGCACCTTCTCCTGTATGAGCGGTCACGTGGGGCCGCCCATTACAGTGTTGAATATGCGGCTCCACCTCCCATAGGGATCTTTATTTTAAACACGAAAACAAAACAAAAAAAAGGATTTTTCATATCTTCTCGCCAGCGAACGCTGCTGGCAAGAAGATATGAATGGCGGCTTCAGCACCAGATGCAGGGGTCAGTGCTTACTTGTAGCGCTGTCACCTGCACGGTCCGTGTGGTACCCAGTTGGCACACGGGCGGCACATGGCTGCCGCACGTGTGCCACACTGATGTTCACGGTAAGCACACGGACACACGGACACGGATAATTCCGGTACCGATTTTTCCCGTACCGGAATTATCTGGACATGTGAGACTGGCCTCAGTCATGTTTCTCTGGTCTTATATAGTGATTTACACTATGTAGTAACTCTAGTTTCACCCAGCCCTTCAAGTGGCCAGCTTTCAAGGTTGTATGAAACTGAGATAACATGGAGTCATCAGACAAGGGGCCATAAACTCCTAGAAAATAAAAGCCACAAGGATTTAGCTCAAACCACCACAGGCAGAGTTTCAGTAAACCTTAATGTTTTACAATGACAAAAAGCAAACCTATAGAGGTTTAGAACTGTTTGTGAAGTGAATAAACAAACATTTCTCAAGATTAAGTCACTATGAGCATTGTCTGTCACATCTGTAAATGTTTTACAAGAAATGCAGCTATGTGATTGTCTGAATGCATTTGGTATACAGTATTTTAATCTGGATTCCAAATCGTCATTTGTATATTCGCCATTTGTACATTTGAGGCAGCCAAAGTTATGGCTCTCAAGGAGAGAAACTAATATAGTCAACAAAGAAATATTTGTAATGAACCACTGAGCCAAAGTAACAGCATTGCTTTATCAAATTTATATGAAGTGCATTGTGTCCAATGTGCGCAACCAGGTAACACTAAAAGTTTTCAAGTGAGCTCTTTAAGGTACACAAATGTTATGAAGTCTTTGCCAACAAGGATGTGGTTTCACCAATGGGGGGTACCTTTTTTAAATATATACTATTGCCATCACAGCCCCATTGCTTAAAATTCAGGGGCCTATAAAAGTACAGAACACGTTCACCCAGGTCATGTCGTCGGAGATAAGGAAGAGACAGTGCAGGAAACAGAGTTATGAAGTAGGCCCAATGTAGGGGTGTGGGTCTCTGGGACTTGTAATGGAGAGCATGAGCTGACAACCAATTCCCCAATGTGGGGTCCTTTTTTTACTAAATAAAATAGTGCCACCACAGCCCCCTTGCCCAAAATTCACCGTACAGAGCAGGTTCACCCTGGTCATCTAGTGGCAGTTAAAGGACACATTGCAGTATACAGAGTTAAGAAGTAGGGAGCTGACAAACAATTCCCCAATGGGGGGTCCTTTTTTAATAAATAAACTAGTGCCATCACAATCCCCTTGCCCAAAATTCAGTGGCCTATAACAGTACAGAGCACGTTAACCCTGGTCATCTAGTGGTCCTGGATGATGAGGATGAGGATAAGGAGGAGCATGAGAACAAACATCTGGAAGCGTATACCTATGTGTGGTTGTGAAGAGGTGCATGAGAATACACCTCCCAAAAACAGAGAATGTATTAGAGGTTATGTTTCACTGTTTTCACTTGGTGGTGTACAGAAGTCTTTCCCAATCCAGCCCTTGTTCATTTTTATAAGAGTCAGCCTATCAGCATTTTCAGTTGACAGGTGGATGTGCTTATCTGTAATTCCACCAGTGGCACTAAAAACCCGCTCTGACAGAACGCTAGCAGCAGGGCAGGCCAGGATCGCCAAGGCGTAGAGAGCCAGTTCATGCCACGCGTCCAGCTTGGATACCCAATAGTTAAAAGGCACAGAGGAATCATGCAGGACGTTTCTACGATCTGCAAGGTTCTCCCTCAACATCTTCCCAAACATTGCACTTCTTGTGACAGCACCCCTTGCCTCTGTGCTGTCACGATAGGAGGGTCTGAGAAAACTGTCCCAGAACTTTGCCATTGTTCCCCTGTCTGAGCTGGATTGTACTTCTCTCTCTTTCGCTTGGACTCCTTGGTTGTACAACAAACTCTGACGTCTGCTGCCAGCATTCTCACATGGGAATTTTCTAAGTAATTCCGCTACAAGGGCCCTCTGGTACTACAACATTTTAGTACACCTCTCTGCGTCTGGCAGAAGAGATTGAAAGTTCTCCTTGTAGCGTGGGTCTAGAAGTATCACCAACCAGTAATGAGTGTCACCCAAAATTTTTATAATGCGAGGGTCACGTGAAACGCAGCGCAACATAAAGTCAGCCATGCGTGCCAGACTGCTAACAGGCAAGACTTCCATGTCCTCTACAACAGGTCAGCTGACCATGCTGTCTTCCTCCTCCTCATCCTTCTCCCTATCCTCGGGCCATCCACGCTGAACAGACAGTATGACAGCTGTGCTTGTAGTACCGTCTATAGCGCATGAAAGTAGCTCCTGTTCTTCCTCCTCCTCCTTGCCTACCAATCCATGTTGAGAAGACATGAGACTGGGCTGAGTGTAATCCCCATGTATGGTTCCTTGCTCCATGTCCTCATGCTCTGCCTGGAATGCATCGTTTTTAATTGTGAGCAGAAAGGTTTTCAGAATGCTGAGAAGAGGGATGGTGACGCTAATTATGAGGTCATCGCCGCTCACCATCTTGGTGCAGTCGTTAAGTTTTTGGCGGATGGTACATTTGTCTGACATCCATGTCCACTCCTGAGGTCTTATGTGTGGAGTCTGAACTGAATATCGATGGCCTTGTTGATGTTGGTAGTCAACAACTGCCCTCTTCTGCTCACAAATCTTTTCCAACATATGCAGCGTAGAGTTCCAGCGCGTGGGGACATCACACACCAGTTGGTGAGCTGGAAGCTGCAAACGCTGCTGAAACATGGCAAGGGCGGCTGAAGCTGCATCTGACTTTCTAAAATGGGCAGACAGATGGCATACTTTCACTAGCAGATCCGGCAGCTCTGGGTAGCTTTTCAGAAAACGTTGAACCACGAGGTTAAGCACATGGGCTAAGCATGCCTCAGAGCCGCCACCAGGTTACGGCCTTTGTCACACATGATCATGCCTGTCTGTAGGTTCATCGGTGTCATTTAAATATCTGACTGCTCTTTCAGCGCTGTCCACAACTTTTCTACATTGTGCGGTTTGTCACCTATGCAGATTAGCTTCAGGACAGCCTGTTGTCACTTGGCTGAGGCAGTGCTTCAGTGCTTCCAGCTTCTGACTGATGTGTTGATTTCAGAGATGGAGGATGAGGTGGAGGAGGAGGCGCAGGAGCTGTAGACTGTGGGGACAACCCTGATTGACGTAGGGCCAGCAATCCTCGGCGTGGAGAGGATGTGTTCCATCCCAAGGTCCAACAGGGTCCCTGCTTCCACTATGTTAACCCAGTGTGCCGTCAGTGAGATGTACCAACCCTGGCCACAAGCACTTGTCCACGTGTCCGTGATTAGGTGGACTTTCCCTGTAACAGCGTTGCTGAGGGCACGGGTAATGTTGTGGGACTAATGCTAGTGTAATCCCGGTATGGCACACCGGGAGAAATAGAGGCGAATGGGGACCGAGTACTTTGGGACGGCGGCTGCCATCAGGTGCGGAAAGCTACCATCTCAACTAGCCTAAAAGGCAACATTTCAAGTGCAAGCAGAAGAGAATTGTTAGAATTTAGGACTATGGCCTGTGGGGCGTTGGCTGGGTATTTCCAAAGACTGGGGTATAGACAACTGAAGGTTGTGCTGGGACAAGGACATGGAGGGGGTTGATGATGGTGCTGCTTGACTGTGGGCAACAACAGGTGCAGGGCTAGACGCATCTTCACATGCACGGTGTATTGGGGATTGGCTTCTACGCAAAACAGTGGAAGAGGCAGTGGTGTGACCTGCAGACAGTGGTCCTGGAGCCTGCGGTTCGGCCCACAAAGTCGGGTGCTTTGCTGCCATGTGCCTGATTATGCTGGTGGTGGTCAGGCTGTTTGTTTTGCTACAGCTGCTGATGCGAGCATGGCAGGTGCTGCAAATGGCCTGTTTGAGGTTATCGGCAGAGTCTTTAAAAAATAACCAGACTTGGGAAGATCTAACAGTTGGAATGGCAAAAACCCTCATGTTGGTGTTATGGGGAAAGGATGCACGCCTTCTGTCTGTGGCCATCACACTGCTTCTTCCTGCCTGTTGGGATGATATGCCTCCTTCCCCATGTGTGCTGCTGCCCTCGCTCTTCATGTCCTCCATCCAGGTTGGGTCAGTCACATAGTCATCCACCACCTCGTCTTCCACATCAGCACCCTGCTCCTCCTCCTGACTTTCTGGCAATTGTATCTCATCATCATCCACCTCTTCTGACACTTTCCCACCATCGCCTTCGTGTGACCGGGGCTGGTCAAAGCTTTGGGCATCTTTACATGCAATCTCAGCTGTCTGTTATGAACTGGTGATTCAGAACCACAAGGGACCTGGTGAATACGAGCACAGAAAATGACCTGATAGTTGCTAATCACATAGGACGAGCTCTGAGACGTGGGAACTCTGCTGACCGCAATCCCTAATCCTATCACACCACACTAGAGGTAGCCGTGGAGCGCTCCTGACCAGACCTAGGCGCCTCGGGCACAGCCTGAGAAACTAGCTAGCCCTGAAGATAGAAAAATAAGCCTACCTTGCCTCAGAGAAATTCCCCAAAGGAAAAGGCAGCCCCCCACATATAATGACTGTGAGTAAAAATGAAAATACAAACACAGAGATGAAATAGATTTTAGCAAAGTGAGGCCCGACTTACTGAATAGACCGAGGATAGGAAAGATAGCTTTGCGGTCAGCACAAAAACCTACAAACAACCACACAGAGGGCGCAAAAAGACCCTCCGCACCGACTAACGGTACGGAGGTGCTTCCTCTGCGTCCCAGAGCTTCCAGCAAGCAAGACAAACCAATATAGCAAGCTGGACAGAAAAAATAGCAAACAAAAGTAACACAAGCAAAACTTAGCTTATGCAGGGCAGACAGGCCACAAGAACGATCCAGGAGAGAGCAAGACCAATACTGGAACATTGACTGGAGGCCAGGAACAAAGAACTAGGTGGAGTTAAATAGAGCAGCACCTAACGACTTAACCTCGTCACCTGAGGAAGGAAACTCAGAAGCCGCAGCCCCACTCACATCCACCAAAGGAAGCTCATGGACAGAACCAGCCGCAGTACCACTCATGACCACAGGAGGGAGCTTGACCACAGAATTCACAACAGTACCCCCCCCTTGAGGAGGGGTCACCGAACCCTCACCAGAGCCCCCAGGCCGACCAGGATGAGCCAAATGAAAGGCACGAACCAGATCGACAGCATGAACATCAGAGGCAAAGACCCAGGAATTATCTTCCTGACCATAACCCGTCCACTTAACCAGGTACTGGAGTTTCCGTCTCGAAATACGAGTATCCAAAATCTTCTCCACTATATACTCCAACTCCCCCTCAACCAAGACCGGGGCAGGAGGATCAACGGATGGAACCACAGGTGCCACGTATCTCCGCAACAATGACCTATGGAATACATTATGGATGGAAAAAGAAGCTGGAAGGGTCAAACGAAAAGACACAGGATTAAGAACCTCAGAAATCCTATACGGACCAATGAAACAAGGCTTAAACTTAGGAGAGGAAACTTTCATAGGAATATAACGAGACGACAACCAAACCAAATCCCCAACACAAAGTCGGGGACCCACACAGCGCCTGCGGTTAGCGAAATGTTGAGCCTTCTCCTGGGACAATGTCAAATTGTCCACTACATGAGTCCAAATCTGCTGCAACCTATCCACCACAGTATCCACACCAGGACAGTCCGAAGACTCAACCTGCCCTGAAGAGAAACGAGGATGGAAACCAGAATTGCAGAAAAACGGTGAAACCAAAGTAGCCGAGCTGGCCCGATTATTAAGGGCGAACTCAGCCAAAGGCAAAAAGGACACCCAATCATCCTGATCAGCAGAAACAAAACATCTCAGATATGTTTCCAAGGTCTGATTGGTTCGTTCAGTTTGGCCATTTGTCTGAGGATGGAAAGCCGAGGAAAAAGACAAATCAATGCCCATCCTAGCACAAAAGGCTCGCCCAAACCTCGAAACAAACTGGGAACCTCTGTCAGAAACGATGTTCTCCGGAATGCCATGTAAACGAACCACATGCTGGAAAAACAATGGCACCAAATCAGAGGAGGAGGGCAACTTAGACAAGGGTACCAAATGGACCATCTTAGAGAAGCGATCACAAACCACCCAAATGACCGACATCTTTTGAGAGATGGGGAGATCCGAAATAAAATCCATAGAGATATGTGTCCAGGGCCTCTTCGGGACCGGCAAGGGCAAAAGCAACCCACTGGCACGAGAACAGCAGGGCTTAGCCCGAGCACAAATCCCACAGGACTGCACAAACGAACGCACATCCCGCAACAGAGACGGCCACCAAAAGGATCTAGCCACCAAATCTCTGGTACCAAAGATTCCAGGATGACCAGCCAACACCAAACAATGAACCTCAGAGATAACTCTACTCGTCCATTTATCAGGGACAAACAGTTTCTCCGTTGGGCAACGGTCAGGTCTATT
Source organism: Ranitomeya imitator (assembly GCF_032444005.1). NCBI lineage: Eukaryota > Metazoa > Chordata > Amphibia > Anura > Dendrobatidae > Ranitomeya > Ranitomeya imitator. The sequence goes on along the minus strand of NC_091282.1, from coordinate 104,707,583 downwards.
AGCCTGAAATTTTTGCAGCACCCGCTGCAAATCAGGGGAGATGGCAGACAAAATTACCCCCTCTTTGAGAATACCCGCCGGCTCAGGCAAACCCGGAGAGTCAGGCACAAAACTCCTAGACAGGGCATCCGCCTTCACATTTTTAGATCCCGGAAGGTACGAAACCACAAAGTCAAAATGGGAGAAAAATAGCGACCAACGAGCCTGTCTAGGATTCAACCGTTTGGCAGACTCGAGATAAGTCAAGTTCTTGTGATCAGTCAAGACCACCACGCGATGCTTAGCTCCTTCAAGCCAATGACACCACTCCTCGAATGCCCACTTCATGGCCAGCAACTCTCGATTGCCAACATCATAATTACGCTCAGCAGGCGAAAACTTCCTGGAAAAGAAGGCACATGGTTTCATCACCGAGCCATCAGAATTTCTTTGCGACAAAACAGCCCCTGCTCCAATTTCAGAAGCATCCACCTCGACCTGGAACGGGAGCGAAACATCTGGCTGGCACAACACAGGGGCAGAAGAAAAACGACGCTTCAACTCCTGAAAAGCTTCCACAGCAGCAGAAGACCAATTGACCACATCAGCACCCTTCTTGGTTAAATCAGTCAACGGTTTAGCAATACTAGAAAAATTATTGATGAAGCGACGATAAAAATTAGCAAAGCCCAGGAACTTTTGCAGACTCTTCAGAGATGTCGGCTGAGTCCAATCATAAATGGCCCGAACCTTAACAGGGTCCATCTCGATAGTAGAAGGGGAAAAAATGAAACCCAAAAATGAAACCTTCTGAACACCAAAGAGACACTTTGACCCCTTCACAAACAAAGAATTCGCACGCAGGACCTGGAACACCATTCTAACCTGCTTCACGTGCGACTCCCAATCATCCGAGAAGACCAAAATATCATCCAAGTATACAATCAGGAATTTATCCAGGTACTCTCGGAAGATGTCATGCATAAAGGACTGAAATACTGATGGAGCATTGGAAAGCCCGAATGGCATAACCAGGTACTCAAAATGGCCCTCGGGCGTATTAAATGCTGTTTTCCATTCATCGCCCTGTTTAATACGCACAAGATTATACGCACCACGAAGATCTATCTTGGTGAACCAACTAGCTCCCTTAATCCGAGCAAACAAATCAGACAGCAGCGGCAAGGGGTACTGAAATTTGACTGTGATTTTATTTAGAAGGCGGTAATCAATACAAGGTCTCAACGAACCATCCTTCTTGGCCACAAAAAAGAACCCTGCCCCCAATGGCGACGACGACGGGCGAATATGACCCTTCTCCAAGGATTCCTTTACGTAACTCCGCATAGCGGCGTGCTCAGGTACAGACAAATTAAACAGTCGACCTTTAGGAAACTTACTACCAGGAATCAAATCGATAGCACAATCACAATCCCTATGCGGAGGTAGGGCATTGGACTTGGGCTCATTAAATACATCCCGGTAATCTGACAAGAACTCTGGGACCTCAGAAGGGGTGGATGATGAAATGGACAGAAATGGAACATCACCATGTACCCCCTGACAACCCCAGCTGGACACAGACATAGATTTCCAATTCAATACTGGGTTATGGACTTGTAGCCATGGCAACCCCAACACGACTACATCATGCAGATTCTGCAACACCAAAAAGCGAATATCCTCCTGATGCGCAGGAGCCATGCACATGGTCAGTTGGGTCCAATACTGAGGCTTATTCTTGGCCAAAGGCGTAGCATCAATTCCTCTCAATGGAATAGGATGCTGCAAGGGCTCCAAGAAAAACCCACAGCGCCTAGCAAACTCCAAGTCCATCAAATTCAGGGCAGCGCCTGAATCCACAAATGCCATGACAGAATAGGATGACAAAGAGCAGATCAAAGTAACGGACAAAAGAAATTTCGACTGTACCGTACCAATGGTGGCAGACCTAGCGAACCGCTTAGTGCGCTTAGGACAATCGGAGATAGCATGAGTGGAATCACCACAGTAAAAACATAGCCCATTCTGACGTCTGTGTTCTAGCCGTTCAGCTCTGGTCAAAGTCCTATTACATTGCATAGGCTCAGGTTTATGCTCAGATAATACCGCCAAATGGTGCACAGTTTTATGCTCACGTAAGCGTCGATCGATCTGAATGGCCAAAGACATAGACTCATTCAGACCAGCAGGCATAGGAAATCCCACCATGACATCCTTAAGGGCTTCAGAGAGACCCCTTCTGAAAATTGCTGCCAGAGCACATTCATTCCATTGAGTGAGCACAGACCACTTCCTAAACTTCTGACAATATATCTCTACCTCATCCTGACCCTGACACAGAGCCAGCAAGATCTTCTCTGCCTGATCCACGGAATTAGGTTCATCATAAAGCAACCCGAGCGCCAGAAAAAACGCATCAATATCACATAATGCAGGATCTCCTGGCGCAAGGGAAAATGCCCAGTCTTGAGGGTCGCCACGTAATAAAGAAATAATGATCTTTACTTGTTGAACTGGGTCACCAGAGGAGCGGGGTTTCAAAGCCACAAATAGTTTACAATTATTTTTGAAATTCAGAAACTTAGCTCTATCTCCAGAAAATAACTCAGGAATAGGAATTTTAGGTTCTAACATAGGATTCTGAACCACCAAATCTTGAATGTTCTGTACACTTATAGCGAGATTATCCATCAAAGAGGACAGACCCTGAATGTCCATGTCTACACCTGTGTTCTGAACCACCCTGATGTAAAGGGGAAAAGAAAGACAAAACACAGTGCAAAGAAAAAAAAATGGTCTCAGAACTTCTCTTTTCCCTCTATTGAGAAGCATTAGTACTTTGGGCCTCCAGTACTGTTATGAACTGGTGATTCAGAACCACAATGGACCTGGTGAATACGAGCACAGAAAATGACCTGATAGTTGCTAATCACATAGGACGAGCTCTGAGACGTGGGAACTCTGCTGACCGCAATCCCTAATCCTATCACACCACACTAGAGGTAGCCGTGGAGCGCTCCTGACCAGACCTAGGCGCCTCGGGCACAGCCTGAGAAACTAGCTAGCCCTGAAGATAGAAAAATAAGCCTACCTTGCCTCAGAGAAATTCCCCAAAGGAAAAGGCAGCCCCCCACATATAATGACTGTGAGTAAAGATGAAAATACAAACACAGAGATGAAATAGATTTTAGCAAAGTGAGGCCCGACTTACTGAATAGACCGAGGATAGGAAAGATAGCTTTGCGGTCAGCACAAAAACCTACAAACAACCACGCAGAGGGCGCAAAAAGACCCTCTGCACCGACTAACGGTACGGAGGTGCTTCCTCTGCGTCCCAGAGCTTCCAGCAAGCAAGACAAACCAATATAGCAAGCTGGACAGAAAAAATAGCAAACAAAAGTAACACAAGCAAAACTTAGCTTATGCAGAGCAGACAGGCCACAAGAACGATCCAGGAGAGAGCAAGACCAATACTGGAACATTGACTGGAGGCCAGGAACAAAGAACTAGGTGGAGTTAAATAGAGCAGCACCTAACGACTTAACCTCGTCACCTGAGGAAGGAAACTCAGAAGCTGCAGCCCCACTCACATCCACCAAAGGAAGCTCATGGACAGAACCAGCCGCAGTACCACTCATGACCACAGGAGGGAGCTTGACCACAGAATTCACAACAGCTGTCACTACTTCAAGTTGACAGGCTGAGAGTCCGGAATCTTGAAATGGAAAACTGAACAGCTCTTCAGAGTGTCCAAGTGTGGGATCAGTTATATCAGGGCACTTGGCATGGTGGGAGGAAGAAGGATCAAGGCGAGGAATATCAGGGCCACATTCACAGCTTCTCACACTAGACCGTGTGGAAGACATGGTGGTTGTGGTGGCTAAATGACTGGAAGCATTATCCGCTATCCAACCAACAAACCGTTTCACACTGCTCTGGCTTCAATAGTGGTGTGCTGCGGTCTCCAAGAAACTGGAACAGGAAGGTCGAGCAAGAAGATGTGGGTCTTTGTTGTGGCCCACTTTCACCTTGACCACGGCCTCGTCCTCTGCATGCACCATCAGCATCATGTCCACTTTCCCATCCCTTGCCCCTTGCCTTGACCATTTTAAATGGACTACTGCACTATTTTTAAAGCTCAACACAAATGTATTTATTAGGAGCTAAATAATATCTGATCAGTATGCCTGCAAATATAAGATTTTTCAAACACATACACCAGCAGGCCTCAGCCTGACATAACAGACTGTATTCTATTTTTTGGGGCTTTTTTGTTAATTTAACTTATGCAAAATAGTGATGTATATAAGTAGTGTAACAGACAGCAAAAACAGTGGCAAAACGGCCTACAGTGCCCAAACTTTGAGCACGCAGATATATGAGGCCTGTTACGGAAATACCACACTGCCAAATATGTGGCCTGTATTTTCTGAATGCAAAATAGTGCTATATATAAATAGAGTAACAGACATCAAAAACAGTGGCAAAACGGCCTACAATGGCCAAACTTGGAGCACGCAGATATATGAGGCCTGTCATGGAAATACCACACTGCCAAATATGTGGCCTGTTTTTTTTTTAAATGCAAAATAATGGTGTATATAATTATAGTAACAGGCAGGAAAAAAAGTGGGAAACCGGCCTACAATGCCCTAACTTGGAGAACGCAGATATATGAGGCCTGTCACGGAAATATCACACTGCCAAATATGTTGCCTGTTTTTTTTTTTATGCAAAATAGTGCTGTATATAATTAGAGTAACAGACAGCAAAAAAAAGTGGCAAAACAGCCTAAAATGCCCAAACTTGGAGCACTCAGATATATGAGGCCTTTTTTGGTTAATTTAATACACAAAAAAAAAAACAGTGGAACAAGGCTAGCACACACAACTATGCTAGGTATGCCTGACAAACTATGATTTTTAAACAGGCCTCAGTCTGATAGAACAGACTGTATATTTTTTTTTGGGGGGGGTGAATTTTTGGGAAAAAAATATGCAAATAGGTTTATAGTAAAGAAGCTGCAGCAGCAGACATAGTAACATAGTAACATAGTTAGTAAGGCTGAAAAAAGACATTTGTCCATCCAGTTCAGCCTATATTCCATCATAATAAATCCCCAGATCTACGTCCTTCTACAGAACCTAATAATTGTATGTTACAATATTGTTCTGCTCCAGGAAGACATCCAGGCCTCTCTTGAACCCCTCGACTGAGTTCACCATCACCACCTCCTCAGGCAAGCAATTCCAGATTCTCACTGCCCTAACAGTAAAGAATCCTCTTCTATGTTGGTGGAAAAACCTTCTCTCCTCCAGACGCAAAGAATGCCCCCTTGTGCCCGTCACCTTCCTTGGTATAAACAGATCCTCAGCGAGATATTTGTATTGTCCCCTTATATACTTATACATGGTTATTAGATCGCCCCTCAGTCGTCTTTTTTCTAGACTAAATAATCCTAATTTCGCTAATCTATCTGGGTATTGTAGTTCTCCCATCCCCTTTATTAATTTTGTTGCCCTCCTTTGTACTCTCTCTAGTTCCATTATATCCTTCCTGAGCACCGGTGCCCAAAACTGGACACAGTACTCCATGTGCGGTCTAACTAGGGATTTGTACAGAGGCAGTATAATGCTCTCATCATGTGTATCCAGACCTCTTTTAATGCACCCCATGATCCTGTTTGCCTTGGCAGCTGCTGCCTGGCACTGGCTGCTCCAGGTAAGTTTATCATTAACTAGGATCCCCAAGTCCTTCTCCCTGTCAGATTTACCCAGTGGTTTCCCGTTCAGTGTGTAGTGGTGATATTGATTCCTTCTTCCCATGTGTATAACCTTACATTTATCATTGTTAAACCTCATCTGCCACCTTTCAGCCCAAGTTTCCAACTTATCCAGATCCATCTGTAGCAGAATACTATCTTCTCTTGTATTAACTGCTTTACATAGTTTTGTATCATCTGCAAATATCGATATTTTACTGTGTAAACCTTCTACCAGATCATTAATGAATATGTTGAAGAGAACAGGTCCCAATACCGACCCCTGCGGTACCCCACTGGTCACAGCGACCCAGTTAGAGACTATACCATTTATAACCACCCTCTGCTTTCTATCACTAAGCCAGTTACTAACCCATTTACACACATTTTCCCCCAGACCAAGCATTCTCGTTTTGTGTACCAACCTCTTGTGCGGCACGGTATCAAACGCTTTGGAAAAATCGAGATATACCACGTCCAATGACTCACCGTGGTCCAGCCTATAGCTTACCTCTTCATAAAAAGTGATTAGATTGGTTTGACAGGAGCGATTTCTCATAAACCCATGCTGATATGGAGTTAAACAGTTATTCTCATTGAGATAATCCAGAATAACATCCCTCAGAAACCCTTCAAATATTTTACCAACAATAGAGGTTAGACTTACTGGCCTATAATTGCCAGGTTCACTTTTAGAGCCCTTTTTGAATATTGGCACCACATTAGCTGTGCGCCAGTCCTGCGGAACAGACCCCGTCGCTATAGAGTCCCTAAAAATAAGAAATAATGGTTTATCTATTACATTACTTAGTTCTCTTAGTACTCGTGGGTGTATGCCATCCGGACCCGGAGATTTATCTATTTTAATCTTATTTAGCCGGTTTCGCACCTCTTCTTGGGTTAGATTGGTGACCCTTAATATAGGGTTTTCATTGTTTCTTGGGATTTCACCTAGCATTTCATTTTCCACCGTGAATACCATGGAGAAGGTGTTTAATATGTTAGCTTTTTCGTCGTCATCTACAACCATTCTCCAGACAGTTATGGAGCTTTGGGAGGGATGCAGTGGGAGCAATGTATGCACATACACTACAGTGCCTGCAGGCCTTGCACTGATGTGGATATGCTGTGCCCTGCCTACCTAGCGCTGCAATATCGGGACCCATGAATTAGCCTTAAAAACGACTGTTGGGTTTCTCAGGAGTTGTGGATTTAACAGTTGCAGACCTACACTAACTAAAAAAACCACAATTCTGACTCTATCTCGGCAGCAGTTCTCCCTACTCTCGCTGAATCTGGAGCAGAATGCAGCGAGCAGGGCGGCGCCAGGTCTCTTATACTCGGGATGATGCTGTGCAGCCAAGCCAATCACTGCACAACCACAACAAAGATGGCTGCGGCATTTCATGGCCTGGCAGACAATCCCTGCAGCGTGATTGGGTCTCTAAAGTCCGCCAAAAATGCTGGGTAGAGACACCAGTTACTGCCGAATAATCCCGGAAATGCTCCGTGCTCGGCGAGTACACCGAGTACACTGATACTTGGGCGAGTAACTAGTAGGGGCGAGCACGTTCGCCCATCACTAATCACCACTAGAACACAGGGTGAACGTATTCCGTGATGCCACAGTCACTCTAATTTTTGGCAAGGGTGTTTATTTTAAATAGAATGGGAGCGCTAGCGAAGTGTGACTTAACCAAGAGGAAGGCCTTGGAGACATCCTCCGACCACAACTTGGGATTTTCTTGGTGAGGGCAACCAAGGGAGCTACCAAAGTTGAGAAGTGTGGGATGAACTGGCGATAGTAATTAATGAACCCCATAAAGTGCTGCACCGCTCTAAGAGAATGTGGTTCCTGCCAGTCCATCACAGCCTGTAGCTTGGCAGAATCCATAGCCAAACCCTGGGCAGAGATGATATAACCTAGGAAAGGCAAGGACTCCTGCTCAAACACACACTTCTCCAACTTGGCGTAGAGGGAGTTTGCCCGTAAGAGGTCGAAGACTTTGCGAACATCTCTCCGATGGGAGTCAATATCTGGAGAGTAGATGAAAATATCATCCAGATAGACTACGACCGAGGTGGTGAGCATATCCCAGAAGATGTCGTTCACAAAGTCTTGGAAAACGGCTGGGGCATTACAGAGCCTGAAGGGCATCACCAGATATTCATAGTGCCCATCCCTGGTGTTAAAAGCCGTCTTCCATTCGTCCCCCTCACGGATGCGAATCAGGTTGTAAGCACCCCGCAGATCTAATTTAGTAAATACCCTTGCCCCCCGTAGCCTATCAAAAAGCTCAGATATCAGGCGTAGTGGGTACTTGTTCTTAACGGTGATGGCGTTAAGACCCCTGTAGTCTATGCATGGACGTAAGTCTCCACTCTTCTTCTGCACGAAGAAGAACCCAGCCGCTGCAGGTGACACTGACTTCCTAATGAATCCTCTTGCCAGATTCTCTTGGATGTACTGAGACATTGCCTCCATGTCCGGGAGAGATAACAGATAGACTCGACCCCGGGGAGGCTCAGCACCAGGCAAGAGGTCAATAGGACAGTCATAGGGGCGGTGAGGCGGAAGGGTCTCCGCAGCCCTTTTGGAGAACATGTCTGCATAGGGCCAATAGTGCTTGTGGAGAGAGAAAAGATCTGCGGTTACCTCTGTTGTAGCAACCTGAACGCACTCCCTCTGACATCTACCCTCACAGGATTTACTCCATCCCAAAATTCTCCCTGAGGACCACTTTATATGAGGAGAATGATAGCGTAGCCATGGTATCCCCAACAGGACCTCATCAATTCCCTCAGGAATGACTAATAGGCCGGGGTCACACTAGACCGTAATACGGACGAGTGCAATGCGATAAAAAATCGCATAGCACTCGCCCCAATGTTAATCTATGGGGCAGCTCCCATCATCCGATATTTTCTCGGCCGTATTCAGGATCCGAGTGAAATCGCAGCATGCTGCGATTGTCAGCGTATCTCGGGCGAGACTCGCCAATGAAAGTCTATGGGTGCGAGAAAACATCGGATTACATACGGACCATGCGTGTGCATTGCGAGAAATACGGAAGACTTCTCCAGGTGACAGGAAATTGAATCATCCATTATCAGGAAGCTTTGGAATGCTAATTTCAGGCCCACGCTGGATTGCAAACCAGGAAGCACGCCTCCACGGAGTGTTCTGTAGTAGCAGCATGGCCAGGCATATTAATGTGGAGATGCTCATTGCTCTGGTCCATGATAGGCCCGAATTATGGGACCAACGCGACGCACATTATGCAGACCGTGCACGTAAAGACGCAGCATGGAGGGCAATATGTCGCCACATGTTCCCCGATTTTGATGAGCGACCTCAAGAGGTTCAGCAAGAAATATGTAAGTACCATTCTTCAAATTTTTTTTTTTTTCATGTAAGCCTGAAAGCATCATATGTGTTTTGCTTATGATGTTAGTAAATCATCCATGCTCTTGGTTGAAGATGCCAAAACATTCCCAAGAGACACAAATATGGCTTTAAATTAATTTAGCTATAGTCCGTTAATATAGGGCCAAAGGAATTTTATGTCCCCCTAGCCCATGTGTTTTTGCAAAGCCTGTAACTGTTTGTGTGTGATATTTATCTCAAATGTTTTGTATATTTGCAGTCAATGATGTAAATAGACGCTGGCGGAGTGGCCGGGACCAATACCGGCGTGAGCGTCAAGTTCATGGGCGGAGTGGTGATGCAGCCCCCAAAAAAAGGAAATACCTTTATTATGACCGTCTAAATTTTCTTGCCCCGGTGAAGGAGCTACGACCGTAAGTGCATGCATGTGTACAAATATTTAACACATTTTATGATGTGAATATGTATGTATTTTTTAATATAAATAATGTTTTGTGAAATACAGAACAGAGTCAAATCTGACTGAAAGAGAGACTGGATCTGACTCTGAGTTGCTGATTGACCCTGTTGCTGAAGATGCAGAATTGGCTGGACCATCTGGGCAAGCAACAGGCAGCAACCACCCTCCCCCACCACCACAACCAGCAGCAGCGTCTACCGCTCCACAGGAGGCAAATCCTGAGGTTGATGAAGGAGGCCAGAGCAGCAGTCCAACATTGGCTCTGGATACATCACCACAGCCTACTACCAGACCAAACCGTGGTCGTCGCAGAAGGGTGGCTTTGAACATTGGCACCAGGAGGCAAGTTGATACCGGGGTGTTGGACTATTTGTCCCGAGCTGCCAATGATGATGGGGAGGAAGCTTACTTCCGCAGTCTTGCCCGCTATTTACGTCCCATTCCCCGCTCGCTCAGGCTGCGGACCAGAGGTTGCATCCAAATTTTGCTAGATGCGGCAACACCCCCAAACAACCCGACTAATATCTTTAATTATCTTGAACGGTGGCAAATGTCATCTACCAACCTTCTGGCGGTGCAAGACCTTCCACAGGACCAATCACAAACTGTGTCAGCACCACCCCCGCAACCTATAGCTCCACAACAACAGCCTGCACAAACCACACAACAAGGCCAAAACAGGGGTATTTATGATTTTGCAGCACATCCCCAATCTGACCACTTGAACAGACACATGTTTGGAGGCTGGTCCCAACATGTGTCTGCTCGACATGGTCATATTGGGGGTTCGGAACAAATGGGTCAAGCCAGTAGCCAGGACTTGATGCCCTTCTACCCTCCACATCAAGTGTTAGGTCATACACATGATCGCAGCTTGCAGCAACACCCACAATTTCTATCTGCAATAACACAGGTAGACAGAGTGGTTGGTCAACCACCCAGGCCAAGTTCCGCACATGCTGGACACCCGCCATCACCATCACCACCACCAACCTACCATAACCTGTAATGTTTTGGATGTTAGATTTTGCCTGTCATTTTGGTCTTTTGTTGGCCTTAGTTTTTTGTGACCATGGCATGTAAAGCTGTGTTGTTTGTTTTGTTTAAATTACATATGAAAATTGAAATATGTTTTGGGAATGCATATATATATGCGCAGAGCAGTAAAAATTTGTTCTGAAAACAGAGTCTTATGTCTTGGTCCAGCTACATACATGATTTGTCAGCTTTACACACTTACATCTTTTCATCATCAGATACATATTACACCAATTTCTGAAGGAAATTATGTGATTTATTAACTTAGAATCTAAACAAAAATTAAGGCAAAACAGCATTGTCTTGCCAAACCGTAGATCCCTCTGGTGACACAAAAAAATTGGTTAAAACATCACGAACTTTTAGGCCAGAGGGCTGACGACGTGAAGGACGAACACGTGTAGTTGTCAAGACAGTATTTGCATAATCAATGTCATCTGCAGCAGATGATGGGCAATCATGGTCTCTTGTAAAGTTGTGAAGAACAACACATGCTTTTATCACACCATTTACATTGCCTTCACTCAGTTGGATTGCAGACTGAAGGACCCGCCATTTTGCACTGAGAATGCCAAATGAACACTCGACCAGACGGCGGGCACGGGAAAGACGCAAATTAAAGATTCTGCGCCGGTAGTTCAGGCCTCTCCGTGGATAGGGTCTCATGACGTTCCTTGATAATTGAAAGGCCTCATCTGCTACCATCATGTAAGGCACCGCATCCAAATTAGCACCTGGTATGTGACTTGGGGGTGGGAGATCCAATTCATTGTTGCGCAGCCGCCGACCCATAATGGAAGAACTGAAGACTCTAGAGTCTCCAGTTCTCCCATAGGCCCCAATATCTACAATTATAAACCTGTAGTTGCTGTCGACTAGGGCCAACAGCACTACAGAGAAAAACTGTTTATAATTATAGAATTGGGTCCCTGAACCTGGCGGCTTACGCACACGGATGTGCTTTCCGTCAAGAGCCCCAATACAGTGCGGAAACTGGCATGTGTCCTGAAATCCTTGAGCAATACGTAACCAGTCTGCAATTTTTGGTTCAGGCATCACCTCTTGATGGAGTCTTCTCCAGATTTCCGTGCATGTATCCCGCACAATCCCAGAAATTGTAGATTTGCCCAATAAAAACTCTAAATGCAGGGCCGCATATGATAGGCCAGTGGCAAGGAAGCTAAAAGACAAAATAATATTTTTATCAAAGATAAAATTAACACAATACAGGGTGATATGGGGCAATCAAACACTTTTTTTAAATTTAAAAAAAAAAAAAGCTATGGCTTTGATCTTTTAAAAAAATTACATTAAGAAAATAAGTAAAAATTATGTTGAAGTTACTTAACCATTTAAGTATATAATTTGAAGAAGGGGTATCGACAAAAAAATGAGTAACATATTGGGTCAATTAGTATTAAGGCATACCGCAAGGTAAGGATAAGGCGCTCCTCAGCTGAAATAGATTTGCGCATCCTGGTGTCCTTTTTCGTGATCCCTGGATGCAAAATCTCCGACAAAATGTCAAAGGTTTGAATCCTCATCCGACAATAGTTGAAGAACTTGTCCGGATTAGTCCTCAGAGCAGCATACAGACGGCTGAAATGGCCTTTATTGATACGTTGTTTGATAAGTGGATGTACCCACATCCGTCTCCGCCTCCTCGGATCTACAATAACTGGGTATGGCTGGCCAAAACGTTGGGAAAGTACCCAGTTGAAAAGCACACGCTCTGTGGTGTTGAAAGTCAGTCGATCAGACATGTTGCTCATCAATCCGAAGTGCATCAACACAAGCAGGGACTCTACTGCATAGATTGGTGGGTGGCACCTGTGTTTTGGGCCATTAAATAATGTTCTTGGTGATGATTTAAATTTTTTCAGGTGGAAAAACCGTTATATGTCCATTTTGCAAGCCTGCGAGAAATTCTTGCCATACGGATGCCATACGGATGTCACACGGATGTCAAACGGATCATTTGATGCGAGAAAATCGCATCCTCGCACTGCACTCGGATCACTGTTTTGTAAAAATTTGTGCGATTCTCGTCCGTCAAAAACGGACCGTTTTTTTATACGTTGTGTGTGTCCCCGGCCATAGAGAGATAATCTCCTGATGTGATGGAGACACAGAAAGAGTGAAAGGAATGGTTTAGTGGGTAATCTGTGAGGGTAGTGTCGACCCATTTACCACTCGAACGGTTACTGGTTTGGCGAGCATCACCAGAGGTATTACGTGTCGCTGGGCGAAAGCGGATGACATAAAATTACCCTCCGCCACAGAGTCCACGCATAGCTCTACCATAAGAGTGGATGGGCCTATGGTAATTATCCCCTTGAAGGACAACTTAGAGGCAAATCTCGCCATGTCCAGTGTACCTCCTGAAGTTTCCCCGACCGCTAAGGACACTTGGAGGCAAGATGTCCTGACTGCTGGCAAACATGACAGACCTTAAGTGCGCGAGCGAACTGGGACTTCGACCCCGCTCGTGTCACCTCTATGGCCTTATGTGACTCAGACGCCTGGACTGGAAATTCCAAAGGTCTGGCGAAGATGGGAGCCAGCCGAAACCTTTGCCTACACTGGGCTCGCTCCAACCTTCGCTCGTGAAAACGAAGGTCTATGCGAGTTGATACAGCTATAAGCTCCTCCAGTGTGGCGGGAATCTCCCTAGTGGGCCAAAGCATCCTTCACGTGGTCAGTCAGCCCCCTCCAAAATACAGGAATGAGGGTTTTATCTGGCCATTCCAACTCAGATGCTAATGTCCGGAAGTGGACGGCAAAATGGCTGACCATGGTCGAACCCTGAGTCAAAGCCAGCAGTTGGAGCTCTGTATCATGGGTGACTCGAGGTCCTACAAAGACCTGTTTCAGAGTGTCCAGAAACCGAGGAACACTCTGCACCACATGATCGTTGCGCTCCCACAGCGGCGTAGCCCACTCCAAAACTCTGTCCGACAGGAGAGAGATTATGAATCCCACCTTTGCCTGCTCTGTGGGAAAACGTGCAGCCAGGAGCTCGAGGTGTATACCACACTGGCTCACGAAACCCCTACAGGACTTACTATCCCCAGAGTATTTTTCAGGCAACAGGAGGTGAGATAAAGTCGGAACAGAGGTGGCAGTGGTTAAGCTGCTGCAGCCACGCTAGCAGCCTGAACAGCTATTGCAGTAACATCCACCGCCGAGGTTGCACGCTCGAGAGACGCCAACCGGCCCTCCAGCAGCTGGATGTACCCCTGCAATCATTGTTCATCCGCCATTACTTAGCCAGATACTGGCGCTAGTATACTATTAGGGTTGGCGGAACGCACCGAATATATTTATTAGATGAGATAGGTGCGTTCACAACCCGGGATCCACCGTGCAGGAAACAACCTGCTGCTAAGCAAGGTGGCGAAGCAAATTAGTACAAACGAACTCTGTTACTTCACAGAGCCCGTAATAAAGAGAATGCTGTGCCCTGCTTAGCTCACAAGGGACACAGCTACTGTGTAGAGCCGACAGTGGTCATGCAGTCCAACCAACACGCATCTCCTCTCCGGTGGAGCCGGAATTCTAATGGCTATTAGCCAGCCCTGAATTCAGACATAAACTCCTCGCCGGAGGTGCCAGCATTCTAGGGGCTTATTTCAGCCGGGTCCCTGACTGCATACACAAAACTCATCGCCGGAGGTGCCAGCATTCTAGGGGCTTATTTCAGCCGGGTCCCTGACCACACACACGACCACACTGGCGCTGAGCTCGTACATATTTGATACTAGCGCATGGCTGTGCGGTCATGAGAACCTTTTATAGCTGTAGCACCTACAGGACCTTCCCAGAAGGACCAATGGAAGGCTGCCACATAACTTGATCAAGTACAGGACCTTTCTGGAGGACCAATGGAAGTTGCTGCAGTACCTGAGCATGTGACCATTGATCTCCACTGAGAGATCTTACCCTGGGCATGCTCAGTGTGTGCAAAGCAGGACTTAGTCCCAGAAAAGCCTGCTTGCCGCAGACCAGTGCAGGGTACAATAGCAGAACCTGGAGAGGCAGCAGTAGCCCTTTGCACAGTATCAGATTCAGTGAGACGCTGGGACCGACGTCTCCGCTGAGCAGGCTCCACTGCGGCCGATGCAGAATGGGAGACCGCAGCAGACATGGTTTGAGATTCCCCCTGTGCAGCAGCAGGAACTCGACTCCTAACAGACACCATTACATTTTTCACTCTTTCTTTCATGGCAGCCATTTAGTTAATTCAAAAAAGTTCATTTTTTTCTCATTAATGTACACTCTGCACCCCATCTTGACTGAAAAAACAGAAATGCAGACATTTTTGTAAATTTATTAAAAAAGAAAAACTGAAATATCACATGGTCATAAGTATTCAGACCCTTTGCTCAGACACTCATATTTAAGTCACATG
Source organism: Ranitomeya imitator (assembly GCF_032444005.1). NCBI lineage: Eukaryota > Metazoa > Chordata > Amphibia > Anura > Dendrobatidae > Ranitomeya > Ranitomeya imitator. The sequence goes on along the minus strand of NC_091282.1, from coordinate 104,692,543 downwards.
CTGTCCATTTCCTTATGATCCTCCATTAGCTGGTTCTACTCCTTCACTGGAGTCCAGCTGTGTTTAATTAAACTGATAGGATGTGATTTGGAAAGGCACACACGTCTATATAGGACCTCACAGCTCACAGTGCATGTCAGACTAAATGAGAATCATTAGGTCAAAGGAACTGGCCAACGAGCACAGAGACAGAATTGTGGCAAGGCACCAATCTGGCCAAGGTTACAACAGAATTTCTGCAGTACTCAAGGTTCCTAAAAGTACAATGGCCTCCATAATACTTAAATGGAAGAAGTTTGGGACCACCAGAAGTCTTCCTAGACCTGGCCATCTCGTGAGAAAAGAGCCTTGGTGAGAGAGGTAAAGAAGAACCCCAAGATCTCTGGAAATCGCTCCAGAGATACAGTATGGAGATGGGAGAAAGTTCCCCAAAGTCAACTATCACTGCATCCCTCCACCAGTCGGGCCTTTATGGTAGAGTGGCTTGACAGAAGCCTCTCCTCAGTGCAAGACATATGAAAGCCTGCATAGAGTTTACTAAAAAACACATGAAGGACTCCCAGACTATGAGAAATAAGATTATCTTGTCTGATGAGATGAAGATAGACCTTTTTGGTGATAATTTTAAGTGGTATTTGTCATTAAAGGAAACATGAATGCGGCCAAGTACAGAGATATCCTGGATGAAAACCTCTTCCAGAGTGCTCTGGACCTTAGGCTTGGCCGTAGGTTCACCTTCCAATAAGACAATGACCGTAAGGACACAGCTAAAATAACAAAGGAGTGTCTTCGGAATAACTCTGTGACCTTTCTTGACTAGCCCAGACAAAGCCCTGACCTAAAGCCAATAGAGCATCTCTGGAGAAACCTGGCTGTCCACCAACGTTCACCATCCAACCTGGCGGAACTAGAGAGGATCTGCAAGGAAGAATGGCAGAGGATCCCCAAATCCAGGTGTGAAAAACTTGTTGCATCATTCCCAAGAAGACTCAAGGCTGTACTAGCTCAAAAGGGTTCTTCTACTCAATACTGAGCAAAGGGTCTGAATACTTATGACCATGTGATATTTCAGTTTTTCTTTTTTAATACATTTGCAAAAATTACTACATTTCTGGGGGGTTTTTCAGTCAAGATGGGGTGCAAAGTGTATATTAATGGGAAAAAACGGAACTTTTTGAATTTACCAAATAGCTGCAATGAAAGTGAAAAGAGTGAAAAATTTAAAGGGGTTTGAATACTTTCCATACCCACTGTATATGCTCACTTTTTAATGTAATTTAGTAAGTGTGTTTTTTTTTCCTGGCTATGTTATAATGTATGTTTTTGTTGATTTTTTTATTTGCTTAAATAATCCTCCCTTCTGTACTACCTAGAAGATATTATCACATTCAAATAATTGAAGAAAGATTTCCAATTATTTAAATACTCTTGACTATAACCAATACATTTGGAGAAAAAAAGTCTGTACAGTACATATCATTATTGACTATTTTAAACTCCCTAGATACACAAGAGGAAAATCAAGGTCAGGTCGTACTATATAGATGTCTATATCTACTTGCACAGACAACAGTCATGGAATGACATTGAGTTGACAGGAAGTAAAAATATATGCTCAACCCCATTAGTCTACTGTCAGCTATCTGTCATCCCTGGCTTCTTATTTCTCTGCCACCTAAGATTTACTTCCATAGCTGAACCAAGGAGGTTGAGGCCATTTCCCACAGAAATAACACAGGAAAATTCAAGATGGGCCATAATATTTACAGTAAAGACATTAGTTTTTCAAAAAGTGCAGTGTTTATAGCCTACTTTATTATTTTTTATGGTTGATATGAAATTAGCATCAAACTGTTTAGTAATTTGTTCAACGAAACCCATTACAAAAGGGATCTACGAAACAGATACAAACTATGAAATATCAGCCATAATTTGTAGTGTTCATATTGGCATCATATTTTCCATTTACTGTATGCCAGACGCCATGATGAGGTATCAGATCTGTTGCATGATAAATCTGAATAATGATAGAAGGAACAAGATGATTTATTATGGAATCTGTTGGGTTACAATATTCTTGGCATCAAAAATGAAGGAAGCCATGAAACACAGCTGCCTAAAAGGGAACAAAAAGCAAATGGGAAAGGAGTCTTATTCACTCTGGTAGCAATTCATCAAGCCTAGTGTTTTGCACGCTAGTCTTAATGATGAGTGCTTTGGATACACCAAATTCATGAAGAGAGGTGTGTCTCTTAATGATATGGCAAATTTCTCAACTACCATGAGTCACCTACAAGGAATATATACCTATTAGGGAATAGAGTGCATTTTTCTCGTAATTTATACCACTTTTGTGGCCATGCCCAGCCAGTCCCAGCTTAGCTTCTCCTTTTTTTTAAATTGCCATAACTGGCTGAGACTGGTATAAAAAAGGCAAATGTAACAAAATAATGGCTAAAACTAAGATTTTTGGCAACAAACCGATGAATCGTAGCCCCTGAGTTTCTATAAAACGACAACTGAGAATGTCTAGCTTACTATTAACCCTTACAAAAAACTAGACACCACTGAATAGGTATGTGTAAGGCTATGATCAAATAGCATTTTAACCTCTCATCAGTGACTCTGTCGGTGCTTACATCTGAACCCCTGAAAAACTGGTTTTGGGTGTATGCTCTATTACAGCCACTGATTATAGTCACTGTGCTCTGTCGGACATAATTTTCAGCAGTATCTGCCTATTTGAAGCAGGCTCCAAAATGTGGTTGACTACGTTTTGGTGCCAGCCTCATAGAGGTGGATACTGCTGAAAATGATGTCCAGCAGAGCACAAAGTGACCCCGTTTGCATCATTACAGTCAATGGACCTGTCAGTGTAAACATCCTAATCATGTTTTTCAGAGATTTAGATGTAAGCTTCTATGGAGTCACTGATATGAGGGTAAAACACAATATGAACATAGCTTAATCCTGGTTATCAGGTAATATTTAAAAAGTAGACCTCTTCTATTTTTAGGTACCAACACCTCATTTTAATATTTAACACTGCAGTGGCGCTCACTAGTTTTCCAGTTTAGGCCATAACATTGCACTTCTTCAAGATTTCTCAGGTCAGTCCTGTTGGATTTTTTTGGCCAATGATCAGGACTGGCTGCGTTATTGGATGAAAAAAAAATTCTAAATCAACTGATTTAAGGTAGCTTGTTATGTATTTTGGACCATCAATTAACGTTGACCCATTTTCATCTAACGTGTTTGGAGGCCTTTCGTTATGCAGCACTTTACACACATTGTCATCAGTTATAGTCTCCAGTGGAGCCATTATTCTAAATGTCTTATCAGTATGTCTTTGGAGGGTTGGAGGAAACCCATGTGAGCATGGAGATAACATACAAACTCTATGCAGATGTTGCTTTGCAATTCACCAATCTGCAATCCAGAAAATGTTAGGAGAATGAAAGGTGAAGTACCTATCTGTTGCAGGTTTTAAACTACTATGTATACTTTTTGTACCCCCTTTAAAGGTTGAAGTTTACTTAGAGACTGCTCAGAATTTATTTTCCTTGTGTACAATAATGTATGTTCTTTTGTACTGCACATGTTTCTTGTTTTGCATGAATTACAGGAGAATAAGCCACAGTTTCCTTTGGCCCTTGGGTGTGAATATTACTGTCATATAGCAAAAGAGTGAAAGGCTTTTGGGGCAATTTGGGAAGAGCATTTGTCTAGCTAAGTCAAGGAAGAGATTGGTGCTAGTTAGAATAGACTCTAGTGATACTAATATTCTGCACCACCATGCCTGTAGAAAAGGCCATTAGCTAACCCCTCAATTGAGTAGGGCTGGTTTCACTTAAAAGAGAGAGTAGTGTACCACATGAAGTGTTGAACCAGGAACTGTGATATTGGTGGTCTGAGCTAGAGATAGACCCAAGAACTTGCCTTGGTGCTATGAGGCTGAGAGTTGCTGTAATGTTGCTTAGTTAGAGTGGTAGATATGGGGTTAGAGGTAGTGACTATGTGGCCTTTGGCAAGCTGTTGAAGGAGTTAATCTGTTTACCGAGCACTGACCTCAAAGTGGAGGATGGCTAGCTGTCTTAACAAGTGAGGCTGGCGAGAAAGTCACGGTGGTGTACCTTCACCCAGAGTAGTTACCTCTGTGACACTGTCGTGGGGTTGTCAGAACAATTTGCTCTGTGGGAAGTTGAAATACACAAAAGTTGTAAGTTTTAAAGGGATTCTGTCACCTGAATTTGGCAGGCTCTGTTTACGGTCCGATGGGCGGTGTTTTCGGTTCTGTCATGCACCCCTTCCTTTGCCCGCTGGCCGCGATATTGTCTTGCATTTGATTAGGTTTCCTTCGTAGTACACACGTGCGCAATGCAATCTCGCCTTGCGCACGCACAGTATGCTTTTCCCAACTGCGGGCAAAGCCGAAAAGCATTAGTGCGCTTGCGCCGGCGCACTATGTCCCGGAACACAGCAAAATAGTTCCCGGAGGAGGAGGAGGCTCCTGTTAGGTCCTAGAAACTGGTAAAGATAATCTATTTGGGCTGCTAAGGACTAGAGCAGAGTCTGGTTGCCCTGTAAGCCTGAAATGTGGCCCAGAGACACAGTCCTGAATTGTATGGTGTGTGGAGTGTGAACAGTTAGAGAGGTGGCTTAGTTAGAGCCTTTGTGAGGACTGGCTGTGTAAAAGCAGTGGAGAGGCAAAGCGCTTAGTGTAGGGACCAAAAAAGAATCACACACCAGACAAGTGGTAGGAAATGAGAAGTTGTGAGACTGTTCGATGGTATAATGTGAGTTGTTTTGCTGTTTTGTTGTTCTGTAGTTCTCAAGAATTTGAGTAGGACAAACATTGACAGTACCATTGTATATTGTATATTGCTGTATTTGCAGCTGTGTTTAGTAGAGTTGAACTGGTTAACTGGACTTGCCCCCATTCAGCTCAGTGATATCTAAAATAACAAACTGAGCTTTAATTGCGATTTGGTGATCCAATACTGCCTTTCCACTACTGCTGCCACAGTCTATATTGAAATGCTGCAGTGGTGATGTCATGGCATCAGCACTGCGGTCAATCACTGAGATTGGCTGAAGCGCTGTTGACCTGACATCAGTATGGCTCAGTTTGGTATTTTACATATCACTGAGCCTTTGGGGAAAAAATAGCTGGGGACAACCCATATAAGATGAACAGTACATTTTGTCTGGTGTGAATACATTTGGGATGTAATGTGCTTTTGAACCAAACCGGTTACCCAAAAACACTTCAGGCTAAAATCCTTGCATAGATTATCTGTTTTCAGTCTGGTATAAAAATTTCCAATTGTGTAGCACTATCTTTCATGTTCACAGACTGTAATTTTCAATGTTTGTGTGACGAACTGCATCCTGTTACCTCTGCATCGTAAAAATAACTTATCCAAGAATTTAGAGTTTACAGTCAAATCAACAACGAATCAATGTAGGACCATTCATTGGGTCATAGTCCAATCCTTTACACCTCTGCAGTTCAACTGTAAATCCAGACTACCATAACCTGTTGGGAGAAAAAGATACACAAAAAAGAAAAAAAAATAGTTATATGCAAATATGGTGTTTGGACATGGATTTCTGGCTGCAGCATGAGAGTCAATTTGCTGCCTGAATAATGTCAATAAACCTAGCACAAAAAGTAAAAATGTGATGTGATATGAATTGTGATGTGGAGTACCAAAATTAATACACGGGAATATCAAAGCTTTTGATATAAGCTTGATTCTTATGTTTGAAGAGGGCTCTCACCAAGTCAAGTGTGACCATTTTTTGCTCTTATTTTATTCCAGTTGCTCCTCTGAATAATCTGTTTTTTTTATTTTTCAAATCAACATGTGGTTCCAGAGATATGGGCCATTTTATTTTGTGCACCCTAAATGGTAATTTTTATGGTCTTTGGTTTTAAGTTTCAAGCTACAAGAGGTTCAAATATTAAACTATACAACAGTGAACAATGCAACTAAAAAAGTCTTATAATATAATAAATGAGATGATCACAAAGAAAGTGTTGGTCACTCAAGCATAAATGAGAAGAACATAGTTTGCCTCTAAACAAGTCATTAGTGTGGTTACACTTAGAATATGGTGTACAATTCTGGCCTACAGTGAATAAAAAGGACATAGCTGAACTAGAGTGGGCGGAGAGAAGAGCGACCAAGGTTAATTATGGACTAATTAGCTACCAAAAAATCCTGAAGGAGAGTGTCCGGCTATCTGTTCGTGAACTCAAGCTGAAGAGCACTTGGGTTATGCAGAAGGACAAAGATCCAGAACACACAAGAAAGTCCACCTTTCAATGTCTTAAGAACAACAAAATTAAGACTTTGGAATGGCCTAGTCAAAGTTCTGACCTTAGTTAGATTGATATGCTGTGGCATATTCTTAAAAAGGTGGTTCATGCTCGGAAACCCTCCAATGTGGCTGAATTATAACAATTCTGCTAAGATGAGTTTCCAAAATTCCTTCAGAGCGTTGTAAAAGGCTCATTGCCAGTTATTGAAAATGCTTGATTGTAGCTGTTGCTGCTAAGAGTAGCCAACCAGTTATTATGTTTAGGGGGAAATCACTTTCTCACACAGGCCCTATAGGTTTGAATTTCTTGTTCCCTAAATAATAAAGACCTTCATTTAAAAACTGCATTTTGTGATTACGTGTGTTGTCTTTGTCGAATACTTAAATTTGTTTGGTGATCTGAAACATTTAAATGTTTAAAACATGCAAAAGAATAGGAAATCAGAACGAGGCAAACACCTTTTTACACAACTGTATATGAGGGGACAATACATAATGATCTTTTTACACCTAGGCCTGCAATTGGGACAAGGGGGCATCATTTACGTCTAGAGGAAAATAGGGTTAATCATAACCCCAAACTTCCTGTATGTGTTGGATGAAACTTTAAGAAAGAATAACGTCTGCATTTGTAGTTAGCATTTGGTAACAAAGTCTTGTGTCACTTAATAGAAGGATCAGTAAATCTGTTCTTTACCAAAGTATCTTTAAGATTGCAATTTCTCATGCAAGTTAAAAAAGGATGTTGTTCTGCGATTTACTCACTTCTTTTTCATTGCTGCCTTAATAATAGAATCTACGGGACTGTGAAGGAGTGAAATAAAGCGGGAGAACTGTAAGTTCAGGACCCACCCTCAACGTTTGAAGCACATTAGCATACAATTTCAACTAAATATTTCACTAAAACAGCAAAACAGATTTCTACAAGAAAGATAAGGATTTACTCAGCATAAAAGCACCTATGTATATACTACTAGTTTGGGGCATATACTCCTGATGAAAGGTTCTCGTTAAGTTCTTCTTCCTAGTTATGCAATTTGGTATCGTTACTGTCAATCTTACAATCTTAAATCTCAAAAATTTACTATACGGTAATCATATGATTATGATAGGCACTATAATGTGGAAGCAAATTGGCAGAGATAGGTCTTTTGAAAGTATTTGTCTGCAGAGGGTCGTTAGTTTTGACGCTAATATCCAAGTGTTTTGTAGTCTACGTTCTATTATTTCTCTGCCAATTTAATTACATAGGCAAGAACATCAGGGGTCTTTTTGAAAGAGAGAAAGAGAACATTTCCGTTCATTTATTATGAGATTTGTCATTCTAGAGCATGTATATTTTCGGCCCTTCACAAACATGAGTTCACATGTTAAGATCCCAACATACCTAATTCTTGGCCTTCTGTTTTGTTTTACTTTTATTTAGACACATTTTACTTTTGGCGAGTGCTTTCATTTTTCTCTTACGTTGGAACACTAAAATTAATTACCTTGTATGGTGATAAGAAAAATAATTGCAACTCCAAAATTGATGTTTTTTGTCACATCACCTCCTAAAAATTACAATAAGTAAACAAAACATTGAACAGTATGTTCCCAAAATTTGTATCAATAAAAACGTCAGTTCACCACACCATTAAGCATGCCCTCACTTAACTTATTTTTTGGTTAAGTAAAATTGTTTTGAGTCTCAAAAAATGGAATCGCAAACAAAAAATATTATTATTTGGTATCGCTGTAATTACACTGATCTAGAGAATCATGTCCACGGGTCACCTATACCTTATCTATGAAAATTGTAAAAACAAAACCAATGCCAAAATTGTATCTATTTACTGCAGGTTTATATTACACTTTGAGGTTGGGCGCAATTTAAGTATTTTCCACAGGCAGCAGGAAAGCTAGAATCGGCCCTTAGAATGTGTTACATACTAGAAAAGTTTAGGTTGTCATCAGCCATACACAGAAGAAATAACTGTGCCCCAGTAGTATAATTTATATTCCAATTTTGTATAAAACACTTATAAATGAAGTGAAAATGATAAATTAGGGATATATTGAGTGGACGTTGTTAATGGGAACTTTATTGCTTCTGTTTGGAAAGATGGATATGGAAAATCCAGTTTATTCTGTGTAATGATTATGTACTTACATTGTTTTGAAAATGATCGCCCTTCTTCTTGTTGAGGAATGGCAAAAATATTGTCATGGCAGCTTGCCTAAAAGTTTGGAAACTCAGCTTGGAGTCTTCTATAACCTACACTGAATTGTCATTACCAAAATCTGGAAATAATATCATGTCCAAAACTGTTATTGATAAAATATTCATTGTAGAAATGGATTTTCCAGCTTTAGATTTTTCCTTTAGAGCATGTTGTACATATTGGAAGGTAAATATTCAACTGCTTAAAAGATAAAGGGATCCTTCACTTATTTCCATTCTACCCAATGTTTGTCTTGAGGAAGTGAAAGAATAATGTGGATTTCTCGGAAATAAGATATCGGTCCAAAGATATCAAGGTATCATTCAACTTTCTATGCATGCCCATATTGACGGCTGAGGAGAGCTGATCCTACTTTCAGATTCCCATTAAAGAAAACCTGTCACCAGGTCAAAAGTGGTCAGTTTGCACTCTTAGGGTATGTGCACACGTCAGGATTTCTTGCAGAAATTTCCTGAAGAAAACCGGAAATTTTCTGCAAGAAATCCGCTTTTTTTTAATGTTTTTTTCCCATTTTTTTCATGTTTTTTTTTAGCATTTTGCAAGCGAAATTAGCTTGCAGAATGCTAAAGTTTTCCAAGCGATCTGTAGCATCGCTTGGAAAACTGACTGACAGGTTGGTCACACTTGTCAAACATAGTGTTTGACAAGTGTGACCAACTTTTTACTATAGATGCTGCTAATGCAGCATCTATAGTAAAAGATAGAATGTTTAAAAATAATAAAAATTTTTTTTTTTAAAAATGGTTATACTTACCTGCAAACAGCCGATCTCCTCAGCGGCGTCCGTTCCTATAGATGTTGTGTGTGTGCAGGACCTTCGATGATGTCGCGATCACGTGAGCGGTCACATGAGCGGTCACGCGACCAATCACAAGATTTATTTTAATTCTTTTTTTTTTTACCAATTATATGGTGCCCAGTCCGTGGAGGAGAGTCTCCTCTCCTCCACCCTGGGTACCAACCGCACATAATCTGCTTACTTCCCGCATGGTGTGCACAACCCCATGCGGAAAGTAAGCGGATCAATGCATTCCTAGGTGTGCGGAATCCCCGCAATTCCGCAAATTTAATGAACATGTTGCTTTTTTTTCCGCAATGCGCGGAAAAAAATGCAACATTTGCACAAGAAATGCGGAATACACTGTAAATAATAGGAGGCATATGTAAGCGTTTTTTTTGCGGTTTTTTCGCGTCTTTATCACGTTTTTGTAGCAAAAAAACACGAAAAAAACACGAAAAATACTGAACGTGTGCACATGGCCTCATTTTATTCTCATTTCCCCCAAAGTATGCAAGTTTTTTTCTGTTTAATTTGTCACACTGTTCTAGAGAGAGATACAGGTCTTCTTATTTAGTGCTAATTTTTATGGTCTTTACTAAGGGGGTAAAGCTCACGGGTAATAATGCAGAGCAGCCTAACGACAAATCCCAAGAGACTTCTGTGAGCACCACTCCTTTGGTAAAGATGAATCTATTATAAATAAAAAGGCCAAAATCTCTGGAACCGTAGAACAGATTTTAAAAAACCCGCCACAAAGCAAACAATAAAAAAATCACGGTAAACTCATGGAATGAAATAAGAGAAAAAACTGCCCCCTTTGATCTGGTGACAAGTCCTTGTTAAGTTGCAGTGGGGGCAACTGAAACCAAACCAAAATCTATATACAGAGCTCCTGTGTATAATGTCACTGGTAATCACTGTATTATCTGTGCAGTGACACTATATACAGAGCTCCTGTGTGTAATGTCACTGGTGATCACTGTATTACATGTACACAGACACTATATACAGAGCTCCTGTGAATAATGTCATTGGTGAACATTGTATTACTTGAACACTAAATGCTATATACAGAGCTCCTGTGTATAATGTCACTAGTAATCACTGTATTATCTGTACATTGACAGTATATACAGAACTCCTATGTATAATGTCACCGGTGATCACTGTTTTACCTGTACACTGACACTACATACAGAGCTCCTGTGTATAATGTCACTGGTGATGACTGTATTATCTGTACACTGACACTACATACAGAGCTCCTGTGTATAATGTCACTGGTGATCACTGTATTATCTGTACACTGACTCTATACACAAAGCTCATGTGTATAATGGCACTTATGGTAATATTAGCATTGTGTTTTTTTTATTAATGATTAGTATTTTAGTATTCAGTCACTATGAGGTTGTACTATGTGTTCTGGTCATGGTGTGGTGGTATTTGTCCCTTCTATGGGGTATTACACATTCACTATGTTTTGGTCATATGTGGTCTGGTCACAGTGTGGCGGTATTTGTTCCTTGTATGTGGTGTTAATATAGGGTCTGGTCATGGTGTGGCAGTGTTTGTTCCTTGTATGTGGTATTATTTGTTCACTATGTGGTGGTAATATGTGGTCTGGTCATGGTTTGCCAATATTTGTTTCTTGTATGTGGTATTATTTGGTCACTAAAATATTTGAAGGGTTTCTGAGGGATGTTATTCTGGATTATCTCAATGAAAATAACTGTTTAACTCCATATCAGCGTGGGTTTATGAGAAATCGCTCCTGTCAAACCAATCTAATCAGTTTTTATGAAGAGGTAAGCTATAGGCTGGACAACAGTGAGTCATTGGACGTGGTATATCTCGATTTTTCCAAAGCGTTTGATACCATGCCACACAAGAGGTTGGTACACAAAATGAGAATGCTTGGTCTGGGGGAAAATGTGTGTAAATGGGTTAGTAACTGGCTTAGTGATAGAAAGCAGAGGGTGGTTATAAATGGTATAGTCTCTAACTGGGTCGCTGTGACCAGTGGGGTACCGCAGGGGTCGGTATTGGGACCTGTTCTCTTCAACATATTCATTAATGATCTGGTAGAAGGTTTACACAGTAAAATATCGATATTTGCTGATGATACAAAACTATGTAAAGCAGTTAATACAAGAGAAGATAGTATTCTGCTACAGATGGATCTGGATAAGTTGGAAACTTGGGCTGAAAGGTGGCAGATGAGGTTTAACAATGATAAATGTAAGGTTATACACATGGGAAGAAGGAATCAATATCACCATTACACACTCAATGGGAAACCACTGGGTAAATCTGACAGGGAGAAGGACTTGGGGATCCTAGTTAATGATAAACTTACCTGGAGCAGCCAGTGCCAGGCAGCAGCTGCCAAGGCAAACAGGATCATGGGGTGCATTAAAAGAGGTCTGGATACACATGATGAGAGCATTATACTGCCTCTGTACAAATGCCTAGTTAGACCGCACATGGAGTACTGTGTCCAGTTTTGGGCACCGGTGCTCAGGAAGGATATAATGGAACTAGAGAGAGTACAAAGGAGGGCAGCAAAATTAATAAAGGGGATGAGAGAACTACAATACCCAGATAGATTAGCGAAATTAGGATTATTTAGTCTAGAAAAAAGATGACTGAGGGGCGATCTAATAACCATGTATAAGTACATAAGGGGACAATACAAATATCTCGCTGAGGATCGGTTTATACCAAGGAAGGTGACGGGCACAAGGGGGCATTCTTTGCGTCTGGAGGAGAGAAGATTTTTCCACCAACATAGAAGAGGATTCTTTACTGTTAGGGCAGGGAGAATCTGGAATTGCTTGCCTGAGGAGGTGGTGATGGCAAACTCAGTCGAGGGGTTCAAGAGAGGCCTGGATGTCTTCCTGGAGCAGAACAATATTGTATCATACAATTATTAGGTTCTGTAGAAGGATGTAGATCTATCGGATTTATTATGATGGAATATAGGCTGAACTGGATGGACAAATGTCTTTTTTCAGCCTTACTAACTATGTTACTATGTGGTGGTAACATATGGTCTGGTCGTGGTGTGGCAGCATTTGCTCCTTGAATGTGTTATTATTTAGTCACAGTGGAAATATATGGTCTGGCATTGATATGGCAGTATTTGTCCCTTCTATGTGGTATTTCTCATTCACTATGTGGTGGGCGTATGTGGTCTGGTCATGGTGTGGTGGCATTTGTTCCTTTATGTGGTGGTAATGTATGTTTTGGTCGTGGTGTGGTGATATTTGTTTCTTGTATGTGGTATTATTTGTTCACTCTGGTAGTAATATGTGGTCTGGTTATGGTTTGGTGGTATTTGTTTCTTGTATATGGTATTATTTGGTCGCTATGTGGTGGTAATATATGGTCTGGTCATAGCGTGGCAGTATTTGTTTCTTGTATGTGGTATTATTTGGTCACTGTGGTGGTAATATATGGTTTGGCATTGGTGTGACGGTATTTGTTCCTTGTAAATGGCATTATTATTCATTTTAAAAAATGTATGTGACACATTCCCTTAAATAAACATACTGTAAATAAACATATAACTAAAAAGAGTACAGGATATTTTAACAAATGTTTAATAGTTTAGACTAGAGTAGAGGCCTGCGAAAAGAGTCTACCTTGTCATGATGGTGGCTGAAGGAATCTTTTGTCCAAAGCAAAAGCTAATAGCTATGTATGTGATCTGGTGTTAGATGGAAACTGATAATGTGTGATTGGTGAGGACATGGTGCAGATGTGGAGTATTTTCAAGATTGGGTGGTGGGACTTTGGAAGGTTGGAGGCAGAGCTAGGGTGGAGCCTGGGCGAAGTCTCAAAGGGGCCTGAAAATGTTGCCAGTATGGGGAACTGAAATTCCTGGTGGCAGCCCAAGCACCCCTTCTAAATAATGTCTTTATTAATTTAATAAAGTAACTTAGTATTTGTAAGTATTTTATATATTTTGGGCCTGTGGCAGTTAGATAGCCTTGGATATGGTTGACTGTAGGGCCAGATGATAGTGAGAGAAGTGAAAATGGGCACATAGGGAATGGTTTCCTGCTTGTTAGAGTTTGAGGGCAGTTTCTGAAAGAGTAAGAAGTATTGCTGTTTAGGAGAAGACCGCAAGTGGAGAATGTGTTTAGTCCAGACAAATTAAAGATAGCAAGTTTGTGAACAAGGTTCTACTAGCAAATGACTTTTACACCTTCGGAGTACTGATATTGACAGTGAGTACTGCAATAGCATAACAGAGCTGTGGAAGGCAGAATTCCCTCATGGAGCTAGTAGGCATGGGCTACAATGGCATCATGTTAGCCGATACTGGAAGATGGGAGTTTCAGTTTTGACCATGAGGGAACATGAAGGTACACGTGTAATGGAGGGTAAGGGAGAAAAGGTCTAAGCTAGAAGACTTGAGAAATACTCCTACACCTGAGTAATCAAATTGTAACCCCGAAATGCCATGTCTAACACGTATAAGAAGAAGGCCTCTGTATGATGCAGAAGATTTGTACTGAAAGTGTATTGCCTGCTTTAGATTGTTGCAATCCTATTTAAGGAATTCCAGTGAAGATGTTATTATCTTTTTACATCGGACTCTGGTCTCCCACATATTTTCAAGATCCTCATACCATCATAGCACTTGTGACCTGAAAAGGGGTCAATAGCAAAACACCACTAATTGGGTGCTTTGGGATCATGAAGCAAACCTCGCCATGTATGGTCCCTTAGAGTAGGAGCATTAATTAGAGGGCTGTATTTGGGGGGGGGGGCAGAAGAAATGTTACAAAGACTGTCTTAAAGCATCCCTCAGAAACCTGAAAGTCGACATCAACAAATGGGAGAAATTTACCCTGGACTGTTTAGCTTGGCGAGGCAGGATCTTCTCAGGAGCAAATGCAACTGAAGACGAGAATCTTTGAGATAAAAAGAAAGTGAGCTGTGTGCAAGGCACAAGCAGTATCTACTGACCTGACTACATCTACTTATGTCACATTTGTTGGCGAGCCTTCAGGGCCTAGATTGGCCTCATTAGTCACCTCTGGACCCATAGCAACTGACACTCCTTTAAACCCTGAAGTCATGGTCATCTTCGACTATGAAGGATGAACAGCCAGCATGTTGAAAATTGTTGAAAATTGAAAATAGGTTAGCCATTATAAATATTGCAAGACTGTTGCTACATGAGCTGAAATTGCTACTTGTTGAACTGTGCAGGACTATTGTATTGCCACATTGATGTTATGATATGTTGTAATATGTAATGCTATGACTTTCCAAAGCCATGTGTAATATATTTATGCTGCGACAACTCTATGGCAGATCCAGTGAAGTGTCATATGTGTGATTGAAGGGATTAGTGTTGGGTTCTTCAGTACACTTTGTAGTAGAAATTCCCAGGCTAGTATCAGGAGTGATGTCTGAAGTGATGACTATGGAACATAAACAGCACAATATACTGTTATGTGAAATGCTGAGACATTGGTAGGGTGGACTTGGAATGATGTTTGGAGAGTATGTCATTGGAGTGCTGAAGGCAATTACAGACAAAAGCAAGAAGCCAGATAGTAAGATATCAGGCTAATGAGTAGCACTTGCCAGTTGGTGTGCCACTCCAGAGAATTAATTAGGGCTATAGAAGAACATTGAAAAAGAAGCTACATCCTGTTCTGCAGTTGTAGTCTGCCTTAAGGGAAAGAGATAAGCCCTCCTGGATAGAGAGCACCATTATTGAAGGAGGGCAAGGGTTGCCTCCACAAAGGAGAGTAAAGAAGATTATTCAGTTATGTCAACACTTTGTGTATTTGCTGACATAGAGAAGTTATCCGCCTTATTAGCAAAGTATGTTCCATACTGTGAGGTTTACCATACAAGTGTCTGAAGCCTTAGTAACTGGAAAATAACAGCTCCCACAGGGTTAACGTAGCGTCACACTCAGCGACGCTGCAGCAATATAGACAATGAGCCGACCTAAACTAGATCGCTGGAGCGTCGCTGTTTAGGTCGCTGTAGAGACGTCAAACACAGCAACTCCAGAACGATGCAGGAGCGATCCAGTGACGTAACGGCGACTCACTTCTCGTTCTCGCTGGTTGTTCGCTCCATGTCAAACAGCCGGAGTGTACCGATCCGACACACATCTAGGGGCCCTATGCTCGTTGCTGGCGTCATTGCTTTTGATGTCAAACATGACGATACACGCCGACCTGGCGACGAAATAAAGTTCTGGACTTCTAGCTCCAACCAGCGATGGCACTGAGGGATCCAGATCGCTGCTGCGTGTCAAACACAACGAGATCGCTATCCAGGACGCTGCAACGTCACGGATCATTGTCGTTCTCTTTGCAAAGTTGCTGAGTGTGACGGTAACTTTAGTATATCTGGATAATGGTAAAATAAACAAACTGGATCCAGTAGGATTATCTTAGTAAGTTGTGCTATTGTAGGCACAACACCACCTTAGCATATGTGCTTATGAATACTGCCTGCAGTCTTGGTTCTGGTTCTCATGAGTTGCTGGACTCACTGGAGGCTGTATCAAGCAGTAGGGTGGTTTGAATTTCTATTAGCAATACCCATGTGAAGGACAGCAAAGGGCAAAGCCATCCCATTATGAGAATCAGAAATCTACAATACAGTTTTGGAACACTAAGGCTCGTTTGTCAAGCCTGAGTCTCATTCTGAAGCAAAATTATAAGTAGGTTGCAAGTGGGAAGGTTTTCCAGACAAAAGCTACTACAAGTTGCTGCTGCCAAGAGAGTTGAAAGTGAAACAGGGCTGTGACCACCAGAATACGTGCTGCTGCACTGCATTGCAGTGCACTGCATGAAGGAATTGCTGCTGAAGTGTTTGCCAGCAGAATGTCGCAAATACGATCTAAATGTTAGCTTGTTTCTGTAAACTAACTTTCAACCTCTGTAACCTCCTAAACATATATTATGCTCATCAATCCTCCTTGATAAGTAAATTTCACTTGGATTATTGCTGGTGTTTGTCATCATTACTTTCGTCATCTCTGAGCGGGGAAATCACTCTGTTGTCCAACAAGAACTAATCTATTCATATTATTTAAAGGGACAACCACACAAAGTTCTTGGCACCTCTTACTTGTACTTTGCTTTTGGACACTGCAGGGATTTGGGGTTCCAGTGCAAACGTTGCTCTGGGGTCCAGAGTAACCAAGTTATGCTAAGGCGATTTAATACTTCACAGAGGCATCTAGGAGCTCATAGAAAATGTTTGTAAAATGAAACCATTGGTACTCCCAGTATAATGTGCAGAGTTCATTTACACAGCTTTGCCATATACATGAGATTTAAAGATTTAAGAACCTCTTGACTACAACCTCAAATTTATTTAACATCTTCATAATCTTGTAATTTTCCATTTTTGTGTTTTCGTATCTTGCTCCCCTTCTTCCCAGAGCCATAACTTTTTTATTTTTCTGGCAATATGGCTGTGTGAGGGCTTGTTTTTTGTGCGATGATCTAACGGTTTTATACATACCATTTTGGGGTAGATGTGATATTTTGATTGCCTGTTGTTGCATTTTATTGCATTGTTGTGGATAATTAAAAAACCTTAATTCCGGTGTTTTGAATTTTTTTTCTCGCTGCTCCATTTACCGATCATTTTTTTTTATTGTTTTCTTTTGAATGGGGCAAAAGGGGGGTGATTTGAACTTTTATATTTATTTTATTTTTGTAACATTTTTTTAAACATTTTTTGTGACTGTTTATTTACTTCAATAGTACCATTAGGAGACTTTAAGCTGCGATCATCTGACCGCTTGTGCTACACATAGCAGTGCTTCAGCCCTGCTATGCATAGCAGAAATCATCATTTCCATCTCCATCATCTCCCCGGGCCGGCTGCAAAAACAAGCACAGTGGTCATCCACAGACCCCCAGTGTGAGGCCAACCCATCGGTGCCCCACGTTCATGTGGCAAGGGCGA
Source organism: Ranitomeya imitator (assembly GCF_032444005.1). Lineage (NCBI taxonomy): Eukaryota > Metazoa > Chordata > Amphibia > Anura > Dendrobatidae > Ranitomeya > Ranitomeya imitator. The sequence goes on along the minus strand of NC_091282.1, from coordinate 104,675,245 downwards.
TGATGGACGGGACTTAAGACATGCTACCAGCACACTCAAATTAAATGCCGCTGTTAGTGATTGAAAACAGCCTTTAACATGTTATCAGCTGCGGGTGGATCACGATTCCACCCACGGCTGTTAGAGGCACATGACAGCTGATCGAATCAGCAGTCTTGTCTCAGGAAAGATGTGGGCTCTGCATCGGAGCCCATATCAAAGGGGGGTAGACGACCTTGGATGTACCTATTTGTCCATGCTCGTAAATGGGTTAAATTATATTTTTATGTTCTCATTATTTCTACACATACAGCATAAGCTCCATTAAAACATTGTTCTACAGAGTTATAATATGAAATGGAGCTTTTATGCGCAAGTTCTGTATTGCTGTAGTCCTAAAACTCCATTTCACTCTCAGTGCCATATTTCTACAAACCGTTATTTGGGCCAACAATAAAGAGAAAAGAGATACAACAAAGGATTTGATGAAATACTTTATTTTATTTTTTATAACAGCACGGATACTTCCTTCAGCATTTATGGATAAGAGTTCAGTTTACTAGAGCATAGAGTTGAGCGACCTTGACCTTTTTAGAGTCGAGCCGGGTTTCGCGAAACCCGACTATCTCAAAAGTCGGGTCGAGTGAAATTGGCCGATTATGACGTAAAGTCGGGATCGACCGAAACACGAAACCCAATGCAAGTCAATGGGGCAGCATAGTCGGCAGTGAGTGGGGGCCAGGAAAACACCTAGAGTGCCCATTTTAATGTCAAAACCATCCATTCTTCTTAATGAAGCTTGTCAAGCGTAATTTACCTTATAATAATTGGAAGGCATTTGAAATTGGGGGTCATTTGGCTAAAGTTGTGGTGGGTAGGGCTGGTTCAAGTAATTAGTGGGCCCAGGAAATCTGGACCACGTCACGGCAGTGGAGCAGGGAGAGGTAAGTATTTCAACTTTGCAAGTGCTGTGAACCTGAGCAAGCAGGGGGGGCCCACTCGTTGGCATTGGCACTGGCACAGGGCCCCTCAAAGTACAGCAGTGTGTTTGCACGGCGGGGGCGCCTCCCACCGGCAGCAACACTTTTGCGTACTATGAGAGGCCCTGTGCCAGTGACGTCGCCAACTAGTATTCCTCCCCCCACCTGATGAAGGAACCTGCACTTTCATCTGCACCTTCCTCTTTGTCCCCGTGTAAGGTGGTATGGTATGCGGGAAGAGCAACCTGACTTTCAGCAGGGTCACAATGTTGTTGTGTAGCGTGCACGGGGAATGTTGCGTTATGGGTCAATGTACCAGCAGACTCATCTATCACTGGCTGGGCAATGGGCAGGATGAGGAGGAAACACAGATATAGGCCCAAAGAATAAAGTTGGCTAAATGCAGTTCAAAATTGGTAACACAGGAATAACCGGGGGGCATTGCAGTGGAGGACAACTGGAATGAGAGGCTGACACAGAGAGTAGGCCCAAATCAGTAAGTAGTCGAAATGCAGTTCAAAATTGGCAACCGTAGTAAACAGGCGGCACAGCTTTGTTCAGTGGAGGAGAACAGCAAGGAGTGGCAGACACCGATAGTAGGCCCCAACCCAACTAGTAGGCCAAATGCAGTCTAACATTAACAACTACTTAACGAGCGCCTGAAAACGGAATTTCAGGACAGGAAACCAGGAGAACAGCAAGGAGCGGCAGACACTGTTAGTAGGCCCCAAACCAACTAGTACGCCAAATGCAGTTGTTCCATTTAACCACAATTTAACGAGAGCCTGAAGATAGAAGCTCAGAAAAGGCAACCTGGAGAACACCTTGGAGTGGAACACACCATCTCTCTCCACCCCATACCCATTTTGTAGGCCTAATGCAGTGTAGTTTTCTACAACTACTAAACGAGAGTCGGAAGACCGAAGCAATGGCAAGGAAACCTGGGGAACACCTTGGAGTGTAACACACCATCTCTCTCCACCCGATACCCATTTTGTAGGCCTAATGCAGTGTAGTTTTCTACAACTACTAAACGAGAGTCGGAAGATCGAAGCAATGGCGAGGAAACCTGGAGAACACCTTGGAGTGTAACACACCATCTCTCTCCACCCCATAGCCAATTTGGAGGCCTAATGCAGTGTAGTTTCCAACAACTACTAAACGAGAGCATTAAGATCGAAGCTCTGGAAAGGCAACCTGGAGAACACCTTGGAGTGTAACACACCATCTCTCTCCACCCGATACCCATTTTGTAGGCCTAATGCAGTGTAGTTTTCTACAACTACTGAACGAGAGTCGGAAGACCGAAGCAATGGCAAGGAAACCTGGGGAACACCTTGGAGTGTAACACACCATCTCTCTCCACCCCATACCCAATTTGTAGGCCTAATGCAGCCTACTTTCCGACAACTACTAAACGAGAGCATGAAGATCGAAGCTCAGGAAAGGCAACCTGGGGAACACCTTGGAGTGTAACACACCCTCTCTCTACACCACGGAAGGGCTGATTCTTAGGAAGGAAGGCTGTCGGAAAGAAGCAGGGCGCGTACGAGGGTGATTATATTCTTATTAGGTATATACTCACCCTCGGACGCGCCCTGCTTCTTTATTTGTAATGAATGTTTATTTGCAATGTGGTTTTGACTTACTCTATTTTTTTGGTAAATAATGATTTTATTATTTTCATTGTTTTGCATCTTCTTGGCAATAATATAAAGAAGACGCGACAGGACAACACTCGGTGGATGCCATATCTGTGTTTTAAATTGAAAAAAACTTTCAGTTAACTACTTGCAGGAGAAAGTTATTGTCGCTGGTGGCCATTTTTAGTACTGTACCAGTTTTTTGTTGTATGTGTTTGTTTTTAATGTTAAAATGTCTGCATTTGATATCTCTCCAGTATTTTCTTTTTTATAAGCAAAATACTTATTTTTATATTTTCTGATGTTGGTTCAAGGGGTACATGGGCAGCAGTAGACAGGTCAGTGGAGGCCTAGTGGAAGGAGGGACCGCAGACAGGCTTCGAAGGCCTAACATAATAAATTGGGCTGGCTGTAGGCAATTTAAAATTGGTTCCAGGGGAACACAGGCAGCAGTGGCCTGGTCTGTGTAGTAGTAGTGGAAAGAACGGGCCGCAGACAGGCTTCGAAGGCCTAACATAACAAAAATTGGGATGTAGGCAATTTACAATTGGTTCCAGGGGACCACGGACAGCAGTAGACAGGTCAGTGGAGGCCTAGTGGAAGGAGGGACCGCAGACAGGCTTCGAAGGCCTAACATAATAAATTGGGCTTGCTGTCGGCAATTTTAAATTGGTTCCAGGGGAACACGGGCGGCAGTAGCCAGGTCAGTGTAGTAGTAGTGGAAAGAAAGGGCCGCAGACAGGCTTCGAAGGCCTAACATAACAAAAATTGGGCTGTAGGCAATTTAAAATTGATTCCAGGGGAACACAGGCAGCAGTAGACAGGTCAGTGGAGGCCTAGTGGAAGGAGTGACCGCAGACAGGCTTCGAAGGCCTAACATAAGAAAAATGTCAATACAATGGTATTGACAGTGCCAGGCATTGAAGGATGTCAGCGCATAGACTAAACATTGGTGGAGCTGTGAGAGAAAATTTTGCAAGTGGTAGAGCACTGTTTGAGCTGGGGGGGGGACTGTCTTGTGGCCGGCGGTACAGGCCCAGGGCCCCTCATATTACAACGGTGTGTCTGACGTTGGGTGCGCACCACCACCGCCAGACACTTTATTGTACTATGAGGGACCTAGTGGCAGTGCCGTCGACCAAAAGCGGGCACACCCACCTCCTCAGACAAACAGTACTCTCACGGGTGCTGGCGCCAAGTGGCGATACCACGGCCCCGTGTGGGGACTTTGGCCATTTAGGGAGGTGTTAACATGTCGGATGCTGGACAATCAGGTGCTGCAAATTACGAGATTGGAAAAGTCATTCAGAATAGTCCACAGGCAAGACCTTTACATAGGAAAGCTAGGTGTCAGCCGGGCAAGGTGGGGCAAAAGATTTCGAAATCCAGTTGTGGTTCATTTTAATGAAGGTTAGATCATCTACATTTTGGGTAGCCAGACAAGTCCTTTTTTCTGTTAGTATTGAACCTGCAGCACTGAATACTCTTTCTGATAGGACACTAGCTGCCGGGCAAGCAAGCTCCTGCAATGCATATTCTGCCAATTCTGGCCAGGTGTCTAATTTTGATGCCCAGTAATCAAATGGGAATGACGGTTGAGGGAGAATGTCGATAAGGGATGAAAAATAGTTAGTAACCATACTGGACAAATGTTGTCTCCTGTCACTTTGAATTGATGCTGCAGTACCTGTCCTGTCTGCGGTCATAGCAAAATCACTCCACAACCTGGTCAGAAAACCCCTCTGGCCAACGCCACTTCTGATTTCTGCCCCTCTAACACCTCTGGTCTGCTGGCCCCTGCAGCTCGTGTTAGAACGATCACGGGCGCTGTGTGCAGGGAATGCCAGAAGCAAACGGTCAACAAGAGTTGATTGTTTGGTTGCTAATATTAGTTCCAAGTTCTCATGTGGCATTATATTTTGCAATTTGCCTTTATAGCGAGGATCAAGGAGGCAGGCCAACCAGTAATCGTCATCGTTCATCATTTTTGTTATGCGTGTGTCCCTTTTGAGGATACGTAAGGGATAATCCGCCATGTGGCCCAAAGTTCCAGTTCTCAAATCTGTGGTTGTGCTTGGTTGAGGGGCAGTTTCAGGCAAATCCACGTCACTTTTGTCCCTCCAAAAACCAGAACCCGGCCTTGCCGCGCCAACAATTTCCACTGGCCCCGGAAAAGCTTCCTCATTAAAAATATAATCATCCCCATCATCCTCCTCGTCCTCCTCCTCCTGTTTGCCCGCTACCTCGTCCTGTACACTGCCCTGGCCAGACAATGGCTGACTGTCATCAAGGCTTTCCTCTTCCTCAGCTGCAGACGCCTGATCCTTTATGTGCGTCAAACTTTGCATCAGCAGACGCATTAGGGGGATGCTCATGCTTATTATGGCGTTGTCTGCACTAACCAGCCGTGTGCATTCCTCAAAACACTGAAGGACTTGACACATGTCTTGAATCTTCGACCACTGCACACCTGACAACTCCATGTCTGCCATCCTACTGCCTGCCCGTGTATGTGTATCCTCCCACAAAAACATAACAGCCCGCCTCTGTTCACACAGTCTCTGAAGCATGTGCAGTGTTGAGTTCCACCTTGTTGCAACGTCTATGATTAGGCGATGCTGGGGAAGGTTCAAAGAACGCTTCTAGGTCTGCATACGGCTGGAGTGTACGGGCGAACGGCGGATATGTGAGCAAAGTCCACGCACTTTGAGGAGCAGGTCGGATAACCCCGGATAACTTTTCAGGAAGCACTGCACCACCAGGTTTAAGGTGTGAGCCAGGCAAGGAATGTGTTTCAGTTGGGAAAGGGAGATGGCAGCCATGAAATTCCTTCCGTTATCACTCACTACCTTGCCTGCCTCAAGATCTACAGTGCCCAGCCACGACTGCGTTTCTTTCTGCAAGAACTCGGACAGAACTTCAGCGGTGTGTCTGTTGTCGCCCAAACACTTCATAGCCAATACAGCCTGTTGACGTTTGCCAGTAGCTGCCCCATAATGGGAGACCTGGTGTGCAACAGTGGCAGCTGCGGATGGAGTGGTTGTGCGACTGCGGTCTGTGGACGAGGTCTCGCTTCTGCAGGAGGACGGGGAGGAGGAGGAGGGGGTGCGAACGGCTACAGCCAACTGTTTCCTAGACCGTGGGCTAGGCAGAACTGTCCCAAACTTGCTGTCCCCTGTGGACCCTGCATCCACCACATTTACCCAGTGTGCCGTGATGGACACGTAACGTCCCTGGCCATGCCTACTGGTCCATGCATCTGTTGTCAGGTGCACCTTTGTGCTCACAGATTGCCTGAGTGCATGGATGATGCGCTCTTTAACATGCTGGTGGAGGGCTGGGATGGCTTTTCTGGAAAAAAAGTGTTGACTGGGTAGCTCGTAGCGTGGTACAGCGTAGTCCATCAGGGCTTTGAAAGCTTCACTTTCAACTAACCGGTAGGGCATCATCTCTAACGAGATTAGTCTAGCTATGTGGGCGTTCAAACCCTGTGTACGCGGATGCGAGGCTAAGTACTTCCTTTTTCTAACCATAGTCTCATGTAGGGTGAGCTGGACTGGAGAGCTGGAGAACGTGGAACTAGCGGGGGTGCCGGTGGACATGGCAGACTGAGAGACGGTGGGAGATGGTATTGTTGCCGCCGGTGCCCTAGATGCAGTGTTTCCTACTACGAAACTGGTGATTCCCTGACCCTGACTGCTTTGGCCTGGCAAAGAAACCTGCACAGATACTGCAGGTGGTACAGAAAATGGTGGCCCTACACTGCCGGAAGGGATGTTGCGTTGATGACTCGCTTCATTGGCCGATGGTGCTACAACCTTAAGGGACGTTTGGTAGTTAGTCCAAGCTTGCAAATGCATGGTGGTTAAATGTCTATGCATGCAACTCGTATTGAGACTTTTCAGATTCTGCCCTCTGCTTAAGGTAGTTGAACATTTTTGACAGATGACTTTGCGCTGATCAATTGGATGTTGTTTAAAAAAATGCCAGACTGCACTCTTTCTAGCATCGGATACCTTTTCAGGCATTGCAGACTGAGCTTTAACCGGATGGCCACGCTGTCCTCCAACAGGTTTTGACTTTGCCACGCGTTTTGGGCAAGATACGGGCCCGGCAGATGGAACCTGTTGCGATGTTGATGCCTGCTGCGGCCCCTCCTCCTCCGCTTCAGAACTGCTGCCGCCTGCACCCTGTTCCCCCAATGGCTGCCAATCGGGGTCAAGAACTGGGTCATCTATTACCTCTTCTTGTAGCTCGTGTGCAACTTCGTCTGTGTCACCGTGTCGGTCGGTGGTATAGCGTTCGTGATGGGGCAACATAGTCTCATCAGGGTCTGATTCTTGATCAGCACCCTGCGAGGGCAATGTTGTGGTCTGAGTCAAAGGACCAGCATAGTAGTCTGGCTGTGGCTGTGCATCAGTGCACTCCATGTCAGATTCAACTTGTAATGGGCATGGACTGTTAACTGCTTCACTTTCTAAGCCAGGGACGGTATGTGTAAAGAGCTCCATGGAGTAACCCGTTGTGTCGCCTGCTGCATTCTTCTCTGTTGTTGTTTTTGCTGAAGAGGACAAGGAAGCGACTTGTCCCTGACCGTGAACATCCACTAACGACGCGCTGCTTTTACTTTTACCAGTTTCACGAGAGGAGGCAAAAGAGCTAGAGGCTGAGTCAGCAAGATAAGCCAAAACTTGCTCTTGCTGCTCCGGCTTTAAAAGCGGTTTTCCTACTCCCAGAAAAGGGAGCGTTCGAGGCCTTGTGTAGCCAGACGACGAACCTGGCTCCACAACTCCAGACTTAGGTGCAATATTTTTTTCCCACGACCACCTGATGCTCCACCACTACCACTACCCTCATTACCAGCTGACAATGAACGCCCCCGGCCACAACCTCTTCCACCAGACTTCCTCATTGTTTTAAAAACGTTACCAAACTAACGGTATTTGTTGCTGTCACACAACTTACATGGTGAGCTATAACTTCAGTATGATTTAGCTACCCCTTTACAGGTGGGTGAGACCACAACGAAAATCAGGCACAATGTTACACACTCTGTTGTTGGTGGCAACAAATGAGAGAGATGCCACACACGCAGGACTGTCACTGAAGCGCAAATGTAAATATTAATCTCCCACTGATTTGTTTTTTTTTTTTTAAAAGGGAGACTTTAGAAAAAAAAAATAATAAAAAAAAATGATTTTTTAAGGAAGAATTTATAAACCAAATAAAATGAAATGATTGTTTCAGGGAGAATTTAGAAAACAAATTAAAAAAAAATAGGCTTTCTATGGCCCACTGAGTGAGAGAGGACGCACACAGGAGTCAGGAGTGGCACACAAGCCCAGAGGCCAATATTTATCTCCCACTGATTGATTTAGTGATTTTTTCAGGTAGATTTTGGAACCCAAATCAAGCAAAAAAATTAATAGGCTTTCTATGGCCCACAATTGGAGAGAGAGAGAGAGATGGCACACCCAGGAGTTAAGACTGGCACACAAGCAGAAAGAGCAATATTAATCTCCCACTGATTTGATTTTTTTTTTTTTTCAGGGAGACTTTAGAAAAAAAAAATACAAAAAAATGAATTTTTCAGGAAGAATTTAGAAACCAAATAAAATGAAATGATTGTTTCAGGGAGAATTTAGAAAACAAATTAAAAAAAAATAGGCTTTCTATGGCCCACTGAGTGAGAGAGGACGCACACAGGAGTCAGGAGTGGCACACAAGCCCAGAGGCCAATATTTATCTCCCACTGATTGATTTAGTGATTTTTTCAGGTAGATTTTGGAACCCAAATCAAGCAAAAAAATTAATAGGCTTTCTATGGCCCACAATTGGAGAGAGAGAGATGGCACACCCAGGAGTCAAGACTGGCACACAAGCAGAAAGGGCAATATTAATCTCCCACTGATTTGATTTTTTTTTTTTTTTTCAGGGAGACTTTAGAAAAAAAAAATACAAAAAAAAATGATTTTTTCAGGAATAATTTAGAAACCAAATAAAATAAAATGATTTTTTCAGGGAGAATTTAGAAAACAAATAAAACAAAAAATAGGCTTTCTATGGCCCACTGAGTGAGAGATGACGCACACACGAGTCAGGAGTGGCACACAAGCCCAGAGGCCAATATTTATCTCCCACTGATTGATTTAGTGATTTTTTCAGGTAGATTTTGGAACCCAAATCAAGCAAAAAAATAAATAGGCTTTCTATGGCCCACAATTGGAGAGAGAGAGAGAGATGGCACACCCAGGAGTCAAGACTGGCACACAAGCAGAAAGGGCAATATTAATCTCCCACTGATTTGATTTTTTTTTTTTTTCAGGGAGACTTTAGAAAAAAAAAATACAAAAAAATGAATTTTTCAGGAAGAATTTAGAAACAAAATAAAATAAAATGATTGTTTCAGGGAGAATTTAGAAAACAAATAAAAAAAAAATAGGCTTTGTAGGGCCCACTGAGTGAGAGAGTCAGGAGTGGCACACAAGCCCAGAGGCCAATATTTATCTCCCACTGATTGATTTATTGATTTTTTCAGGTAGAATTTAGAACCCAAATCAACCAAAAAAAAATAAATAGGCTTTCTATGGCCCACTATTTGTGAGAGAGATGGCACGCTCAGGACTGGCACACAAGCCCAGAGGCCAATATTAATCTCCCACTTTTTTTTTTTTTCCAGGGAAAATTTATAAACCCAATAAAAAAAATAATAAATAGGCTTTCTATGGCCCACTATCTGAGAGAGAGAGATGGCACGCTTAGGACTGGCACACAAGCCCAAAGGCCAATATTAATCTCCCACTGATTGATTTATTGATTTTTTCAGGTAGAATTTAGAACCCAAATCAAGCAAAAAAATTAATAGGCTTTCTATGGCCCACTGAGTGAGAGATGGCACACACAGGAGTCAGGAGTGGCACACAAGCCCTGAGGCCAATATTTTTCTCCCACTGATTGATGTTGTGATTTTTTCAGGTAGATTTTGGAACCCAAATCAAGCAAAAAAATAAATAGGCTTTCTATGGCCCACTGAGTGAGAGATGGCACACACAGGAGTAAGGAGTGGCACACAAGCCCTGAGGCCAATATTTTTCTCCCACTGATTGATGTAGTGATTTTTTCAGGTAGATTTTAGAACCCAAATCAAGCAAAAAAATAAATAGGCTTTCTATGGCCCACTGAGTGAGAGATGACACAGACAGGGATGGCACTCTAGCAGAAATGCCAATCTTAATCTCCCACAAAAAAAAAAAAAAAAAGGAACTGTCCTTCAATTACTATCACCCTGCAGTAATCTCAGCCAGGTATGGCAGGCAGCAATAAGGAGTGGACTGATGCACAAATTAAATAAAAAGTGTGGACAAACAAACAAGATAGCTGTGCAGAAAGGAAGGAACAAGAGGATTTGTGCTTTGGAAAAAGCAGTTGGTTTGCACAGCGGCGTACACACAGCAATGCAGCTATCAGGGAGCCTTCTAGGGCAGCCCAATGAGCTACAGCGCTGAGTAAAAAAAAAAAAAATGTAGCTTCCACTGTCCCTGCACACCGAAGGTGGTGTTGGGCTGTGGAAATCGCTACAGCACAAGCGGTTTGGTGGTTAATGGACCCTGCCTAACGCTATCCCTGCTTCTGACGAAGCGGCAGCAACCTCTCCCTAAGCTCAGATCAGCAGCAGTAACATGGCGGTCGGCGGGAACTCCCCTTTATAGCCCCTGTGACGCCGCGGACAGCAAGCCAATCACTGTAATGCCCTTCTCTAAGATGGTGGGGACCAGGACCTATGTCATCACGCTGCCCACACTCTGCGTTTACCTTCATTGGCTGAGAAATGGCGCTTTTTGCGTCATTGAAACGCGACTTTGGCGCGAAAGTCGCGTACCGCATGGCCGACCCCGCACAGGGGTCGGATCGGGTTTCATGAAACCCGACTTTGCCAAAAGTCGGCGACTTTTGAAAATGAACGACCCGTTTCGCTCAACCCTACTAGAGCAGAGATCAGATCTGGATTTCTATTAATAAAACACAATAAAAATATATAAAAAACCCTTTTAATTATTTACTTCTCAAACAATTTTTTCATTTACAGAGTTATCTTTTTTCTTTTAATTTAGTTAGTATTTATTGAAAACAGCTAAGTAAACATTTTCTATTTTCTGTTCTAAATCACATACGCAATACAATAACAAATAATAATAAAGCTCAAATAATACAATGCAAATTGTACAAAAAGTAAACTCAAATTTGAAAAAGACTGTGCCCAGCACCTGGTGTGAGCCCTGCTAATATGCCTGTTAGGGCTCAGCTGGAAAGTGGTGTTGCTGAATGGCAAGTAAAAAAGCGAGGACCAAGACCACAGAGGTAAGCTTGACTGCAGGCAAATGGAGAAGGACGCAATAGAAAACCTGTCTGTAGAGACAATACTCTCTGGTGAGGATGCAATGTGAACTAGACCAAAGATGAGTTTGTTGTGCTTACAGCAGATGGATAGTTAATTGGTAGGTCTGCGCCAAGAAGTGGATGCAGATTGTGGAAACCACAGGAGTTTTCAAGGATGATTGCCAGCTGGGCAAACTGAGAAGCAACCTCAGAAGCACACAGAAACTGGCTACCTGTTCACTTAATACACGTGTCCAAGTCGGCCTTAAAGGGAATTTGTCAGGAGATTCTTACTTTTTAATCTGAGGGCAGCATGAGATAGGGGCTGAGACACTGATTTCAGCGATGTGTCTCTTATTAAGCTGTGTGTTATTGTTTAAATACAGTGATCATTTCATCAGCAAGAGATTATTATTATCTCGCACATTCCAAGTGGATAAACCATGCCCCAATGCTGATTAGTAGCTTTCTGTCAATATACAATGTACACAGAAAGCTGCTAATCTTTGGTGTGGGTGGGGCCATCTAACTGAGCTCTGCTTGATGCTACATCTAAAAATTTGGATTGTATCACAACTGCTGCTGCAGTAAATCAAGTGATACATTGCTGGAATCAGGGTCTCTCTGCTACAGATGAAGTAGCAAAAACATAGTGACAGATTCCCTTTAAAAAGCTTTGGATGATGATGTCACTGGAGCTCATCCTGCATCTTGTGAAAATTGACGTGGAGCACAGCAAAGTAAGAAGAGCCTCACCCTGGAGTTGAGACAGGTGATTAATAGGGATGAGCGAACTTGCTCGGTGATACTCGGTTAAGCACCGCCCGGCTCAGTATTGGGAGGAGAGAGTGCTTGTGAAGGCCTGTGTGCATAGCATAACAAATCTGAGGCCTGCAATGTTGATGCTGGTGCTGAAACTGTGCCATCATACTAACAGCCCTTTTTAGGACTAATCGTTTGCAGCACATACAATATGCATTTAGGCTAGAGAGGGAGAGAGAGTCGCAGGAGCAGGAAAAGTGACAGAATCCTGTCTGTAGACAGGGATTAGGCCTGTGCAGTCCTATGGCAAATATAGCTGGATTTTTAGTGAGGCCCAAAAAATTGAATATATTTTGATCCATCAAGTATTACGTGCTTAGAGATGCTTTTTTTTGTGTTCTATAACAAACCCAAAAATCATTGAAACATTTTACAGGGCTACATTTCTCAGTCATACACTATTCCGTAGTGGGCAGTAAATTGTGTGATCTTCAAAACTGCTAAAAAGCTTGTAAAAATGTTGTAGGCCTCCATTTCTGAAAAACATACACTGTTACTTTGTGAATATTTCTGTGATGTCTAAAAGTGAACAAAAGCTTTAAAATTTTTTGTAGGCTTCCATTTTTCAGACACAGTGTTATGTGGTGTTAGGGCTGTCGGAACGCACCAAATATATATATATGTTATTAAATGTGCGTTCACAGCCCGGGATCCACCGTGCAGAAGAGGAACCTGCTTCTAGCAATTGGCGGCACTATATGGCGGTATAAGCGAACTCTGTTACTTCACAGAGTCACCTAGATAGGAAAACGCTGTGCCCTGTTAACCTCACAGAGGATCACAGCTACCTAACAGAGCAGAAAGCAATCAGTGGTCATGCAGTCAGCCTAGCACACGAACAACTCCTCTCCGGTGGAGCCGGAATTCTAGTGGCTATACGCCTGCCCTGAATTCAAACACACAAAACTCCTCACTGGATGTGCCGGTATTCTAGGGGCTTATTTCAGCCGAACCTGACCACAAGCAGACATGACCACTAGAGATGAGCGGTGTTCGAGTCGAACTGTTCGCCAATTTCAAAATTGAGCTGTTTTGGGCGGTGTTAGAGTCGTTAGTCGAACTCGAACAATTTGCTTAAAATTCGACTGTTCTAGTTTCGGTTCGATAACTGTTCGTTCACCAAAAGCCTAACTTGATTTGTACATTAAAACTGTTTATCATTGTTAATAGACTGTTTCAGTGTATAGTGCACGGGGGATAGATCTGTGCTGAAATAACGCCGATCTCCATTTTTTTTTTCTTTTTCTCTTTCTTGCATTTACAGTGGGGCGGTGCAGTCTCTCAGCCTATCAGCAGTGCACACACACAGCAATGTGCATGTGATGCACCCAAGTAAGGGCATATGTCATTGGCTGTGTATGTCACATGTCCTTGCTCTATAAGAACCAGCCATTTTCCCCATCGCCACCATTTCCTCACTGCTGCAGCTACTTCACCGCTGCTGCTATGGGCGCTATACAGTCAAAGAGTCTTTTTTTTGCATGCAACTTTTCTGAGAGATAGGTTTAGGGAGTCGGAAGTCGGGACTAGTTGTAATATCAGCCCTTTTCAGGGTAGGTTACAGCAGTTCATAGCACTTTTTGCCAGGCAGGTCTGTGCCAGTACTGTGCAAGTGTTTTTCATAGCATTTGGTGTAATCTAGCTCAGCCAATCCTTTTGGGCTAGTAGCATTGTCTGGTAGTCATCTGAGTAGCCCGCCTGTGAAGCTAGCTACACCGCCTGTGTATCTAAATTTTTACTGCATCTAACCAAGTAAATCCTTTTGGGCCTAGTACCACAGTTTGGCCACTCAGCTCTGCTCGGTTTTCATCAATCGTTTTTTGTGCCAACAACTACAGATACAGAGATGACGATTAGTTAAGCACCAAAATGAGTGGCAAAAAGCCTGCTGCTGGTGGAAAGGGGAATAGGCGTGCTGGAAAGGGAAAACAAGGTTGTGTCCATGTGGTAGGTGGTAAAGCAACATCTGAAGAAGAAAGACCATTTTCCAGCCAAAGTAAGATGTCTACTTCTTTTCGTGGACAATCTGATATAATCCCTTTCTTACGACCATCGCTACGAGCATCGTTACAAATTCCAGATGAGGCACAAAAACAGCAGGTGCTTGAATGGATATCAAGTGCTCATTCAAGTGGGTTCTCCTCCATGTCAACTTCAACATCCCAACTACTCCAGTCCTCAGAGGTGTCACCCCAATCACACTTGCTTTCTCACAGCTCCCAAGTCTCCAGCCGCCCGTCTGAGCATGGGGTAACACAGATTGTTGAGTCTGCAGAGCTGTTTACTCATACTATAGCCTGGGAATCAGGGGTCTGCTCCAGAGCTTCTGTGAATCCAGACGAGGAAATGATCTGCACTGATGCCCAGAATCTTTGTGAGTCGGATCCAGGCCCAGATGAAGAAGGTTCTGAGCATAATGTAGACCCTCGTTCCCAAACTGTAACTCCTGTTGGTGGAGACAATGAGAAAGATGATGATGAGACGGAGATGCCTGATTGGAACGAAAACTTGACTTTTCGGTCAGGGCAGGAAGAGGTTGGCTCTGAGGACGACAGGTGTGAAAACACAAAGGATGATGATGATGAGGTTGGAGACCCCACTTACTGTCAACCCACAGTCCGCCAGTCCATGAGGTCAGCAGAGGAGGTGGAGGAGGTTGCTAGTGATGAGTCTGACGATGAGGTTAGGTTGCTCCTTCCTGGACAGAGACGGAGTACTGGAAGCACGTCAACAACTGCATCCTCAACCCCAACTGTGCCTCTGAGCAGAAGTCATGGTGGCTCTTCAGGTCGCATGGGCTCTAAGCCTTGCATAGCCTGGGCATTTCTTGAGATCGCAAAGGTTGACCCAACTCATGTTGTCTGTAAGATTTGTCACCAAAATCTCATTAGAGGCCAAAAAATGACTAGTTTGAGTACTTCATGCATGAACCGTCACATGGATATGAGGCATAAGTTGCAGTGGGAAGCTCACTGTGCTACAATGCAGACTAGTGGGCCGGGTCCACCACCGTCTGCCCCATCAAGTGCATCCGCATCCTCTTCATTCTCTGTGACTGTGGGGACAGCAGTTGCACATGGTTTTGGATGCAGACCTTCCACCTCCTTACCAACAACAGCCAGTGTGATTGGCAGGTCGTCAGGACATTTGCAAGTGGAAACACCTGCTGGTGTTGAGTTCTCTCTGACATCGAGACCACATTTTGATCAAGGCAACATAACATCTCCGCCTGCACCTACTTCACAGACCAGCAGTTTGCCGGGGACACCCTATTCAACCCTGTCTAAGCACGGTAGCCAGCCCTCAGTCCCTCAGATGTGGACAAGTAAAAGACCATTTCCTCCTAGCCATGACAAAGCTGAGAGGTTGAATTTCACCATCTGAAAGCTGTTGGCTACAGAAATGCTGCCTTTCCGCCTGGTGGACACAGAGGATTTTTGAGACCTTATGTCCGTCACAGTGCCCCAGTACCAGATGCCCAGTCGCCACTACTTCTCAAAGAAAGCTGTGCCTGCGCTACACCAGCATGTCGCACACATCACTTCTTCATTGAGAAACTCTGTGTGTGACAGGGTGAATTTCACCACAGAAACTTGGACGAGTAGACATGGACAGGGGTGTTACATGTCGGTGACTGGGCACTGGGTAACTATGGTGACATCAGGAGAAGGGGCTGCTGTCCAAGTCTTGCCATCCCCACGAGTTGCTTGTCGATCCTCTGTATCTAGAAGTTCCTCCACTGCTTCTGCCTCCTCAACCTCCTCTCGGTCCTCCACCTGCACCCAAAGCCTGTCTGGTAATGCCACCGGCGCTCTAACTGCGCAGAAGGGATCCTGCACACCTCCTTTCTATGCTGTCACCGGGGCTCAACGGCATTAGGCGGTGTTTACATTGAAATGTCTGGGAAATGTGAGTCACACAGCTGAGGAGTTGTGGTCAGCTCTGGAGACCGAGTTCCATCAATGGTTGTCTCCACTCAACCTGCAGCCAGGCAAGGCCATGTGCGACAATGCTGCAAACCTTGGTGTGGCCCTTCGCCGGGGCAATGTCACACCTGTGCCTTGTATGGCTCACGTTTTGAACCTGGTTGTCCAGCAATTTTTATCCAACTATCCCAACCTAGATGGGCTTCTGCAGAGGGCACGGTTGCTGTGTGCTCACTTCCGCCGTTCGCATCCCGCAGCTTAACGACTTGCATCTTTACAGAAGTCGTTGGGCCTGCCAGTTCACTGGCTGAAATGCGATGTGCCCACATGGTGGAATTCAACTTTGCACATGTTGCAGCGACTGTGGCAGCACCGACGAGCCCTGGTGCAATACGTTATGACGTATAGCCTGGGCCAACGAGATACAGAGGTGGGGCAAATCACGCTGCAGGAGTGGTCTCAGATCAGGGACCTATGCACCCTTCTGCACAGATTTGAAATAGCGACGAGGATGTTTAGTGCTGACGATGCCATTATCAGCATGACTATTCCGGTGATTTACATGCTGGAGCACACCTTAAACAGTATTCGGAATCAGGTGGTGGAACAAGAGGAGGAGGAGGGATAGGAGGAGTCGTATGCGGAAGGGATAATATCTCCAAGGTGCAGACAGTCGGCAGCACCAAGGCGGCTTTCATTGGAGGCTGGGGGAGAGGGATTACTGAGGGCGCATGGTAGTCGAAGAACTGTTGAGGAAGGTGCAGGAGGTGAGGAAGAAGTGGAGGACGAACTGGCACTGGGCATGGAAGACTCATCAGATGAGGGAGACCTTGATCAAATTTCTGTTGTGCGAGGATGGGGGGAGAGAGCAGAGGAAGGAAGCATGATTCTTATCTCGCCGCCACCAAGACAACAAGGACTTGGTCCTCCTGGATGCACAAGACACATGAGTGCCTTCTTGCTGCACTACCTGCAACGTGACCCTCAGATTGTCAGAATCTGAAGTAATGCCGACCACTGGGTTGCCACACTCTTAGGTCCCCGGTACAAAAGTACATGTGCCGAAATATTTCCTGCCATAGAAAGGGATTCACGCATGCAGGAATATCAGCAGAGACTGTTACAGAATCTTACATCTACTTTTCCACAAAACACCAGTGGTGCACGTAGAGTTCTAACTTGCCAACCGTGGGACTATTGAGTCATCACTCAAACCGTAACAGTAACATCGTATCTGGTGGTAACAGCAATATTTTCCAATCGTTTCAAGATTTTTTTTAGAGCATCGTTTGCAAGGCCACAAGGAGACAAGAAGTCTGACGCATAGCCAACGCCTAGAGAGGATGGTACAGGATTATCTCCAAGTTAACATCGATGCCATGACTGTGGAACTGGACCCTTGCTCATTTTGGGCTTCCAATCTTGAAAAATGGCCTGAGCTCGCCACTCACACCTTGGAGATCTTATCATGCCCCATAGCCAGCGTTCTCTCTGAACGTGTGTTCAGCGCTGCTGGTGGTGTGCTGACAGGTAAGCGCACGCGGCTGTCTAGTGACATTGTCGACAGACTAACGTTCATCAAGATGAACAAATCCTGTATCCGCAAGGACTTTTCTACCCCTGTGTCATCCTGGGGAGACTAAAAGCTTGATGCTTGAAGCTCAATGGTCCTCTGAGGCCACTCACAAAGATGGCCACACGCTGGACTTCATCTTCACCCGCCTCTGCTCCCTTACTAATCTCATTAACACACCCCTCCCCCTGTCTGACCACAACCTACTGACATTCTCTTCCCTCTCCTCTCCTAATGTGCAACCCCCACTCCACAAACTCCCTCACAGAAATCTCAAACATCTCAACTTACAATCACTCTCGGAGTCCCTCCTCCCTCTCACAAACATAGCCACCCTTCATGACGCAGATGCTGCTGCCACTTTTTATAACACCACAATAACAGCAAAACTCGATTCGGCCGCCCCGCTCATGCATAGTAAAACTCTTACAATTAACAGGCAGCCCTGGCTGACCAGCCTGACCAAAGAATTAAGACGGGCTTCCAGGATTGCTGAGCGGAGATGGAAGCAATCCCGCTATGCCGACCACTTCACTACATACAAGCAGTCCCTCGTCAGCTTCAAGTCTGCACTCACTGCCGCAAAACAAGCTTACTTCTCATCTCTCATATCCTCCCTGTCTCACAACCCTAAACAGCTTTTCAACACTTTCAATTCTCTACTCCGTCCCCCAGCACCTCCTCCTTCCCCCCTCATTTCTGCTGAAGACTTCGCTACTTTCTTTAAACAGAAGATCGATACGATCAGAGAAAGCTTTGGCCCACAGCGCCCACTGCCCCTCTTAGCTGCTCAACCCTGCTCCTCCAAAACCAGCTTCTCCACCATGACAGAAGATCAGCTCTCCACCCTCATGTCAAGATCACACCTCACCACCTGCACGCTTGCATCCCACCTCATCACTAACCTTTCCATGGTCTTCATCCCAACCCTAACGCACCTCTTCAACCTCTCACTCACAACAGGTGTCTTCCCCTCATCCTTCAAGCATGCCAAGATCACACCCATCCTCAAAAAGCCCTCCCTCGACCCATCCTCTGTGTCTAGCTATCGCCCGATATCTCTTCTCCCTTATGCCTCCAAATTGCTGGAGCAACACATCCATCTTGAACTGTCCTCCCACCTCTCCTCCTGCTCCCTCTTTGATCGGTTACAATCAGGCTTCCGTTCCCATCATTCAACTGAAACTGCCCTAACTAAAGTCACCAATGACCTACTAACTGCCAGGAGCAAGCGACACTACTCTGTCCTCCTTCTCCTGGACCTGTCTTCTGCCTTTGACACTGTGGACCACTCCCTTTTGCTACAAATTCTCTCATCTCTTGGCATCACAGACTTGGCCCTTTCCTGGATCTCGTCATATCTGACAGACCGAACATTCAGTGTCTCCCTCCCCGACACCACCTCCTCACTTCGCCCTTTGTCAGTCAGTGTTCCTCAAGGCTCTGTTCTAGGACCCCTACTCTTCTCCATCTACACTTTTGGCTTGGGACAGCTCATAGAATCCCACGGTATGCAGTACCATCTCTACGCTGATGACACGCAGATCTACCTATCCGGACCTGACCTCACCTCCTTACTTACCAAAATCCCGCACTGTCTGTCTGCTATTTCAGCCTTCTTTTCTGCTCGCTTTCTACAACTGAACATGGACAAAACAGAATTCATCATCTTTCCCCCATCTCACTCTACCCCTCCACCAGACCTATCCATCAATGTCAATGGCTGCTCACTTTCCCCAGTCCCACACGCCCGGTGCCTCGGGGTGATCCTCGACTCTGCCCTCTCTTTCAAGCCACATATCCAAGCCCTTGCCTCCTCCTGCCGTCTCAAACTCAAAATTGTTTCCCGGATCCGTGCTTTCCTTGACCGCGACACCGCAAAAACGCTAGTGCATGCCCTTATCAGCTCCCTCCTCGACTACTGCAACCTCCTACTCTCTGGACTCCCCTCTAGCACTCTGGCACCGCTCCAATCCATCCTACACTCTGCTGCCCGACTAATCTACCTGTCTCCCCGCTATTCCCCAGCCTCTCCCCTATGTCAAGCCCTTCACTGGCTTCCTATCGCCCAGAGACTCCAGTTCAAAACCCTCACAATGACATACAAAGCCATCCACAACCTTTCTCCTCCATACATCTGTGACATGGTCTCCCGGTACCTACCTACACGCAACCTCCGATCCTCTCAAGACCTCCTTCTCTACTCCCCTCTCATCTCTTCTTCCCACAACCGCATCCAAGACTTCTCCCGTGCTTGCCCCATACTCTGGAACTCTCTACCCCAACACATCAGACTCTCGCCTACCATAGAAACCTTCAAAAAGAACCTGAAGACTCATCTCTTCTGACAAGCCTACAGCCTGCAGTGATCCTGAAGTTACTGAACCGCCGCACAACCTGCCCTACCCTCTCCTAGTGTTTCATCACCCATCCCCTGCAGACTGTGAGCCCTCGCGGGCAGGGTCTTCCCTCCTTATGTACCCGTGTGCCTATTATCTGCTCATGTTTAATGTATTTGTCTATATTTGCCTCGTATTCACATGTAAAGCGCCATGGAATAAATGGCGCTATAAAAATGTATAATAATAATAATAATGATTTTTGAAAATCACCTCACCAACCGTTTAAAAAAACTCTGGCGAAATTGATGCCACTTAAGTGGTGTTTGTGGCCGAATTTTTGGAAAAATTGGAGACTCTTTTTGGAGTCCCTTTGCTGTGTTTTACATGACATTGCCATCGTCAATTCCAGGTGGGTGGGGTCGTCTGCAGAGTTGTTTACTCTTACTATGGCCTGGGATTCAGAGGGTGCTCCAAAGCTTCAGTGTCTGCTAGTCAGCAGAGTAGCCCACCCATGAAGCAAGCTACACCGCCTGTTTATCTAAGTACTAATTTTTAACTGCATCTAGCCCAGGAAATCCTTTTGGGCCTAGTAGAATTTTGTGCTACTCAGCAGAGTACCCCACCCATGAAGCAAGCTACACCGCCTGTTTATCTAAGTACTAATTTTTAACTGCATCTAGCCTAGGCAATACTTTGGGCCTAGTAGCAATTTCTGCTACTCAGCAGAGTACCCCACCCATGAAGCAAGCTACACCGCCTATTTATCTAATTACTAATTTTTAACTGCATCTAGCCCAGGAAATCCTTTTGGGCCTAGTAGCATTTTGTGCTACTCAGCAGAGTACCCCACCCATGAAGCAAGCTACACCGCCTGTTTACCTAAGTACTAATTTTTAACTGCATCTAGCCCAGGAAATCCTTTTGTGCCTAGTAGCATTTTGTGCTACTCAGCAGAGTACACCACCCATGAAGCAAGCTACACCGCCTTCTTCCTTTCTCAATCTCACCCCTTGGCTCTGGGGTGTCCGCTCTCCCTCCAGCTCTCTCCTTCTCACAGGTGGACTACCGCGTGTATTCACACTGTGGCGAATCTTTTGGGCCCAGGCATAAGAAGTCGTCAAGGTAATGGATAATATGTGCCCGCTTAGAAATGTCCATGACGACCCATTCGAGGAAACAACTAAACGCCTCAAATAGTGAGCAGGATATGGAGCACCCCATGGGCAAACAGGAATCTATGTAGTATGCTCCTTCACAGGAGCAGCCCAATGGGAGGACACTATTCGGAGACACAGGTAGTAACCGGAACGTCCCCTCAATGTCTGTTTTGGCCATTAGGGTGCCCCTTCCCAACTTCTTGACCCACATGATTTCCTCATCCAAGGAGGTACAGTACATAGTACTGTTCTTGGTTCCGTGTCGATGTTGTCATTTACTGACCTGCCCCTTGGATATGACAAATGGTTGATTAGTCTGAATGTATTGGGTTCCTTTTTTGGCACGACTCCCAAGGGGGATACCACTACTTCTTCTAAGGAAAGTGTTCTGAATGGACCCGCTGCCATTCTACCTAAAGATATTTCTTTTTTAATTTTTTTTGTCACGACGTCTGGGTGTTGGTAGGGTGATTTTAGATTTTTACTCCAGCCTTTCTTGATTTTAGAAGGGCATGACATGCCTATATCTGTGTCTCCTCCTCCTTTTACTCCTCCACCTCTTTTCTTTTCCCATGACTATATGTAGTTGTGACTTTTCCATGTTTTTGTTGTGTCTTCTGAGCAGTTTGTCAACTTTTGGACACCTTTTAAGGTGTTTTCTATGGGTTTTCTATATGTTTGCATGTGTTTGTGTTTGCCTGCCATTGGTTTCAATGGTGTTCGACAGTGTTCGTCGAACGTTCGATGAACATTCATCGAACACGCCCAAATTCAAAGAACCGAACCGAACTCGAACACTAGGGGGGTGGCTCAACACTAATGACCACCAAATAGCAAAGCTCATAACATAAGCTGATAGTAGCGCATGGCCATGCGGCCATGCAAACCTTTTATAGCTGCAGCAGACCAGGACCTTCCTAGAGGACCAATGGGAGTTGCTACAAGACCAGAGCGTGTGACTCCCTGACCTCCAATGAGAAGTCTTCCTTTGGGCATGCTCAGAAGGGGAAAAGCAGGACTTAGTCCCAGAGGCGTCTGCTCGCCGCTGACCAGTACTGGCTACAACAGCTGAGCCTGGAAGAGTAGCAGCAGCCAATCGCAGAGTATCTGCCCGAGCCAGACACTGGGACCGACGTCTCTGCTGAGCAGACTCCACTGTGGCTGGAGAAGAATGGGAGACCGCCGCGGAGGTGGTTCGAGATTTCCCCTGTGCAGTGGCGGGAACTCGACACCTAACATGTGGTCTGTGGACATTTTGGTGATTTGCAAACCTGCTGAAAAGCTTTTAAAAATTTTGTTGGCCTCCATTTCTCAGACATACAGTGTTGCATGGTCTGTGAACATTTCTGTGATCTGTCAAACTGCTAAAAAACTTTTAAAAAATGTGTAGACCTTTATTTCTCAAACATACACTGTTACTTTGTCTGAAAATTTTTCTGTGATGTCTAAAAGTTAACAAAAGCTTTAAAAATTGTGTAGGTTTCTATTTTTCAGACACAGTGTTACATGGGCATTTCTGTGATTTGTCAAAATGCGAAAAAAAAATTAAATTTTTTTTGCAGACCTCTACAGCATTTCTCAGACATACAGCATTAGTTTGTGAATATTTCTGTGATGCCTAAAAGTGAACAAAAGCTTTTAAAAATTTTGTAGGCTTCCATTTCTCAAACAAACAGTGTTACATGGTCTGGGAACATTTCTGTGATCTGTTAAACTGCTAAAAAGCTTTTAAACATTTGGTAGGCCTCTTTTTCTCAGATAGGCAGTGTTACTTTGTCTGTGAATATCTCTGATCCTGATCCTCCTTCCTCCCACCATTTTGAGTCCAGGAGACTAGTCATCCCATGCTAGTACACTTTACCACTACTTTTCTTGATTGTGGCCTCTCAGCCTGCATGCTCCACGAGGGACAGAATAACATGCTGTTTATTGATGCCCGAAACTTAGAGCAGCCACAACCACAAAATCGTGATGGTGGTGAACTGAAAATTTGGGATAAGGAAGAGGATGATGATGAGACACAGTTGACGCTAAGTCTAGTTATTAAGTCACGAAGTCAGGAGTACCAGGGTCTGTTAGTGGAAGACGAGGTGGTAGATCAAGAGGTCAATGACCCTACTGGGAAGCTGGCATGCAGAGCAAGGCCAGCATCACTGAGTGGATGAGGTCAGCAGTACAGAAACAGACAGGAAGAGGCAGTGAGGTGAACAGAGGGAGAAGGCAGGAAACTGAGTTTCCCATTCTGGGACTTGTTTAAAGAGAGTTCTGAGACAAACAAAATGGCCATTTGGAGCCTGTGCCAAGAAAAGATCAGCAGGGGCCTTGCCACTAAGAAACTAACCACCATCAGCATGATCTAGCAAATGTCATTTAAGCGCCTGACTCGGTGGACCGAATGCCTTGGTCCACAATTAGTGCCATTGTGTGACACCACTGCCTCTTCTCCTGTACTAAGTGCTTCCCAAATCCCTGTCCAAAACACTGCCGCAGATGCCTCCTGCCCAGCACTGTCTTTGCACATTCTGACTTACTATCTTCAGCGACTTCCAGCCTTCAGGAGTTGGTTCGAAAAAGAAAGTTCCCAGGCACCCACCCTCAGGCCCAAATGCTTTCCGGGGAAATGTTGCCACTTAGGCTGGTAGACAGGGAGTATTTCCGCCGACTCACGGCAGCAGCTGTCCCTCAGTACTTGGTCCCCAGCCGCCACTTTTTGTACTGGATTAGAGTCCCCATCTTGTACCAGCACATGTCCAGTAACATCACCTGTCACCTTACAGTGGCATTGTCCACTTAACAACTGACATGTGGACAAGCGATTGTGGCCAGGGATTCTACATTTCCCTGATGGCACACTGGGTACACATTGTGGAGGCTGGTGCCGAGTCACACTCTGGCACGGAGCATGTGCTCCTGATGCCAAGGATTGCTGACACTTCTTCTGTCAGGATTCCTCCACCTCCTACAGCAGTTCCTGCGCCCCCTCCTGCCCCTCCTCATCCTTCATCTCCAATGTGGTATCTCAGAGTATGTCGTCCAATCAACAAAATGTACTCCATACCGCGAAATAGTCTACAGGTGAGCAATAGAATACCGATAAATTTTTTAACAAGCTTTTTTGAGGGTTATATACCAAGGAAATGTACTCCAGACAATAACATTTTGAAAATGTTTTTGTAGGGTTATACAGTGGGTGCGGAAAGTATTTAAACCTCTTTAAATTTTTCACTTTTTCTTTCATTGCAGCCGTTTGGTAAATTCAAAAAACTTTATTTTTTCACATTAATGTACACTCTGTACCCCATCTTGACTAAAAAAAAAACTGAAATGTAGAAATTTTTGCAAATTTATTTAAAAAAAACCCCCAAAATATTACTATGGTCATAAGTATTCATACCCTTTGCTCAGACACTCATATTAAAGTCGCATGCTGTCCATTTCCTTGTGATTCTCTTTGAGATGGTTCTACTCCTTCATTGGAGTCCAGCTGTGTTTAAACTGAGAGGACTTGATTTGGAAAGGCACACACCTGTCTACATAAGACCTCACAGCTCACAGTGCATGTCAGACCAAATGAGAATCATGAGGTCAAAGCAACTGGCCAAGGAGCTCAGAGACAGAATTGCAGCAAGGCACAGATCTGGCCAAGGTTTCAAAAGAATTTCTGCAGTACTCAAGGTTCCTAAGAGCACAGTGGCCTCCATAATCCCTAAATGGAAGAAGTGTGGGACCACCCGAAGTCTTCTTAAACTGGCCTTCCAGCCAAACTGAGCAATCGTGGGAGAAGAGCCTTGGTGAGAGAGGTAAAGAAGAATCCCATGATCACTGTCTCTGAGCTCCAGAGATGCAGTAGGGAGAAAGTTTCATAAAGTCAACAATCACCGCAGCCCTCCACCAGCCGGGCCTTTATGGCAGAGGGGCCTGATGGAAGCCTCTCCTCAGTTAAACACATTTGAAAGCCTACACAGAGATTGCTAAAAAATACATTAAGGACTCACAGACTATGAGAAATAAGATTCTCTGGTCTGATGAGACAAAGATAGACGTTTTTGGTGATAATTTTAAGCGGTATGTGTGGAGAAAGCCAGGCACTGCTCATCACCTGCCCAATACAATCCCAACAGTGAAACATGGTGGCAGCATCATGCTATGGGGGTGTTTTTCAGCTGCAGGGACAGGATGACTAGTTGCCATTGAAGAAAACATGAATGCGGCCAAGTACAGGGATATGATAAATGAAAACCTCTTCCAGAGTGCTCTGGACCTCAGACTTGGCCAAAGGTTCAGCTTCCAACAAGACAAAGGGTGTTTATTAATGGAGCACACTCAGACTGGGTAGCGGTTAGCAGTGGGGTACCACAGGGGTCAGTATTGGGCCCTCTTCTTTTTAACATATTTATTAATGACCTTGTAGGGGCCATTCAGATTAGAATTTCAATATTTGCAGATGACACTAAACTCGGCAGGGTAATCAATACAGAGGAGGACAATTTTATATTACAGGATGATTTATGTAAACTAGAAGCTTGGGCTGATAAATGGCAAATGAGCTTTAATGGGGATAAATGTAAGGTCATGCACTTGGGTAGAAGTAATAAGATGTATAATTATGTGCTTAATTCTAAAACTCTGGGCAAAACCGTCAATGAAAAAGACCTGGGTGTATGGGTGGATGACAAACTCATATTCAGTGGCCAGTGTCAGGCAGCTGCTACAAAGGCAAATAAAATAATGGGATGCATTAAAAGAGGCATAGATGCTCATGAGGAGAACATAATTTTACCTCTATACAAGTCACTAGTTCGACCACACTTAGAATACTGTGCACAGTTCTGGTCTCCAGTGTATAAGAAAGACACAGCTGAACTGGAGCGGGTGCAGAGAAGAGCGACCAAGGTTATTAGAGGACTGGGGGGTCTGCAATACCAAGATAGGTTATTACACTTGGGGCTATTTAGTTTGGAAAAATGAAGACTAAGGGGTGATCTTATGTTAATGTATAAATATATGAGGGGACAGTACAAAGACCTTTCTGATGATCTTTTTAATCATAGACCTGAAACCGGGACAAGGGGGCATCCTCTGCGTTTGGAGGAAAAAAGGTTTAAGCATAATAACAGACGCGAATTCTTTACTGTAAGAGCAGTGAGACTATGGAACTCTCTGCCGTATGATGTTGTAATGAGTGATTCATTACTTAAATTTAAGAGGGGACTGGATACCTTTCTGGAAAAGTATAATGTTACAGGATACATACACTAGATTCCTTGATAGGGCGTTGATCCAGGGAACTAGTCTGATTGCCGTATGTGGAGTCGGGAAGGAATTTTTTTCCCCAATGTGGAGCTTACTCTTGCCACATGGTTTTTTTTTTGCCTTCCTCTGGATCAACATGTTAGGGCATGTTAGGTTAGGCTCTGGGTTGAACTAGATGGACTTATAGTCTTCCTTCAACCTTAATAACTATGTAACTATGTAACAATGACCCTAAGCACATGGCTAAAATAACAAAGGAATGGCTTCAGAACAACTCTGTGACTATTCTTTACTGGCCCAGCTAAACCCCTGACCTAAACCCAATTGAGCATCTCTGGAGAGACCTGAAAATGGCTGTCCACCAACATTCACCATCCAACCTGACAGAACTGGAGAGGATCTGCAAGGAAGAATGGCAGAGGATCTCCAAATCCAGGTGTGTGTTGCATCATTCCTTAGAAAACTCATGGCTGCACTAGCTCAAAAGGTGCTTCTCTACTCAATACTGAGCAAAGGGTCTGAACACTTATGACCATGTGATATTTCAGTTTTTCTTTTTTTAATAAATTTGCAAAAATTTCTACATTTCTGTTTTTTTCCAGTCAAGATGGGGTGCAGAGTGTACATTACTGAGAAAAAATGAACTTTTTTGAATTTACCTAATGGCTGCAATGAAACAAAGAGTGAAAAATGTAAAGGGGTCTGAATAGTTTCCCTACCCACTGTATATAAAATCTAAGAGTACCTTTGAGAAATAACCATGAGGAAATGGTTTGACATTGAGAAAACTATTGGAAGCGACTTTCCATTTGACCTTGATTTAATGTTTGCGTAGCAATGTGCACATTCAATGAAGCTACTCAAATTTTATAGGGCTGTCCCCAACATAATAAGTTACCACCTATCAAAAAAAAACTATCCCGAGAACAGGCTTTGAAATGCCTATTCTGTATTGGACTGCCTGAAAAAGTGGAACGCTTAACTTGGCTATCTCCACCAGTTCTTGTAGAGAATGGACAGAGCTGTGGAGAATATGTGTGTCCACCATCACTACATTCCAAAAGGGGATTTAACAGCCACATTCTAGGGATTTATGGTATCAAGTGGTTGACCATCAATGATCCACAAGTTACTACTTATCCTTTGGTTATGTGATAACTTTTAATCTCGGGAATAACTCTTTAATGCTCAACACTTTTCCAAGAATATCACCCAGGCAGGCAATGATCTCCGATACTGAAATTGTATATTTGAATTCACCCAAAGAAAATGGCAAGTGAAATAAACCCTGTGCGCCAGAGGCGTAGCTAGGGTTTAGGTCCGGGGAGGAGAAGCTTCTGAGTGGGCCCCTAACCAGGTAACCTTGATTACAACTCGATGACGCCCCCTAATAGTGGAGGAGAACCTCAGCAGATGACCGCGCTGTTACTGAAGATAATCTCTATATAACGACCAACATGGATATTACCGCCATATGGTCAGTGGTAGATACTAGCCCTACAGAGCATATAAGAGATCACTGCACAGTTATAGATAACTAGATTGTGGCCCAATTCTAACGCATCGGGTATTCTAGAATATGCATGTCCCCGTAGTATACGGACAATGATGATTCCAGAATTCGCAGCAGACTGTGCCCGTCGCTGATTGGTCGAGGCAACCTTTATGACATCATCGTCGCCATGGCAACCATTATGACATCATCGTCGCTGTGCCTGGCGGCCTCGACCAATCAGAGACGCGGGATGTCTACGTCCTTTATGACATCATCGTCGCTGTGCCCGTTGCTGATTGGTCGAGGCCTGGCGGCCTCGACCAATCAGAGACGCGGGATTTCTACGTCGATGCTGTGCCCGTCGCTGATTGGTCGAGGCCTGGCAGCCTGGCGGCCCGTTGTGGCCCGATTCGAACGCATCGGGTATTCTAGAATATGCATGTCCCCGTAGTATATGGACAATGATGATTCCAGAATTCGCGGCAGACTGTGCCCGTCGCTGATTGGTCGAGGCAACCTTTATGACATCATCGTCGCCATGGCAACCATTATGACATCTACGTCGATACTGTGCCCATCGCTGAATCAGAGACGCGGGATATCTACGTCCTTTATGACATCATCGTCGCTGTGCCCGTTGCTGATTGGTCGAGGCCTGGTGGCCTCGACCAATCAGAGACGCGGGATTTCTACATCGATACTGTGCCGGTCTCTGATTGGTCGAGGCCTGGCGGCCTCGACCAATCAGAGATGCGGGATTTCCAGGACAGACAGACAGACAGAAAGACAGACAGGCAGACAGACAGAAAGACAGACAGACGGAAAAACCCTTAGGCAATTATATATATAGATGACTTACCATTGACGTTCTTTATGATGGAATCATGACTTTTCCGTCTTTTTCATCTGGCCCATTACTACACCTGATACCCCAATACTGAGCCACTGCTGGCATATGTGTCCCTATTACTGCACCTGATACCCCAATACTGAGCTGCTGTACTGCACCTGATACCCCGATACTGAGCAGCTGCTGCCGTATGTGTCCCTATTACTGCACCTGATACCCCAATACTGAGGCGCTGCTGCTGTATGTGTCCCTATTACTGCACCTGATACCCCAATACTGAGCCGCTGCTGCCGTATGTGTCCCTATTACTACACCTGATACCCCAATACTCAGCCGCTGTACTGCACCTGATACCCCGATACTGAGCCGCTGCTGCCGTATGTGTCCCTATTACTGCACCTGATACCCCAATACTGAGCCGCTGCTGCCGTATGTGTCCTTATTACTGCACCTGCTACCCAAATACTGAGCCGCTGCTGCCGTATGTGCCCCTATTACTGCCCAATACCCCAATACTGAGCCGCTGCTGCCGTATGTGTCCCTATTACTCCACCTGATAGCTCGATACTGAGCCTCTGCTGCCGTATGTGACCCTATTACTGCATCTACTCTGTGGTTCTCTGTACCCTCTAAATTCTAAAGCACCCCTCTATAATATAGTAATGCCGGGTGCAAGTGCCCTAGAAAACAGAGCCCACTATTTGCCCCCTAGAAAGTAATAATGCCCTCTGTGTGTCCCTTTGATAGTCACAGTAACCTGAGTTCCCCTATTACAATAAGTGCCCACTTTAAATTTAATAATGTCCCGAGTCTCCCCCCCGTACAGCTCCGCTATACACAGTATAATGCCCCCTAACTGTATAGTACCACCCACACAGTATACTGACCCGTTAGTAGCCTTCAAACTGTTTGCTGGCTCCAACACTGTAATCCCCACACTGTATGATGGCCCCATAGATAACCGCCATATAGTATAATGTGCCAGATAGTCCTCAATATAGCACAAGGCAGCACCCCTATAGGCAGACCCTGTAGTTTAACCCCTTTCTGACCTCGGACGGGATAGTATGTCAGAGGTCAGAAGCCTCTATTTGATGCGGGCTCCGGCGGTGAGCCCGCATCAAAGCCGGGACATGTCAGCTGTTTTGAACACCTGACATGTGCCCGTAATAGGCGCGGGCAGAATCGCGATCTGCCCGCACCTATTAACTAGTTAAATGCCGCTGTCAAACGCAGACAGCGGCATTTAACTACCGCATCCGGCGGGGCGGCCGGAAATGACGTCATCGCCGACCCCGTCACATGATCGGAGGTCGGTGATGCTTCAGAATGGTAACCATAGAGGTCCTTGAGACCTCTATGGTTACTGATCGCCAGTAGCTGTGAGCGCCACCCTGTGGTCGGCGCTCACAGCACACCTGATTTTCTGCTACATAGCAGCGAACAGCAGATCGCTGCTATGTAGCAGAGCCGAATGTGCTGTGCCTGCTTCTAGACTCCCATAGAGGCTATTGAAGCATGGCAAAAGTAAAAAAAAAAAGTGAAAAAAATAAAAAAATATAAAAGTTTAAATCACCCCTTTCGCCCCAATCAAAATAAATCAATAAAAAAAAAAATCAAATCTACACATATTTGGCACTCCCTCCCCTACAGGCAGATCCTGTATATAAGGCAGCACTCCCTCCCCTATAGGCAGATACTGCAGAATAAGGCAGCCCCCATAAAAACACAGCAAATAAATACTCACCTCTCTTCCTCCTTGTTCCAGCGGTGCTTCCTGCTCCTGCTCCCGCTCATCTAACAGTGGGCGCTGGGGCGGTGACGTCATTGCGCCCGCTGTCAGACAGTGTGGGGGATGATGGGAGGAGCGCAGCGCTCCATCACTCATCACTGCGGTGAGCTGTATCAGCTAGATGCCGATATAGCTCACCATGCGATGACAGGTGGGGGACCCATTGCTGGCACCGGGGCCCCATAGCGGCAGAGCAGGGAGATCGATTCTCCCTGCTCTGCCGCAGAATGTAACTGCGCCGATGCAGTTACAGTAGCGTAGCTCCCGGTGGGCCCCCTCAGAGCACGGGGCCCCGGGCGATGGCCCCCTCTGCCCCCCGGTAGCTACGCTACTGTTGTGCACAGATCTCTATAAATCATCTTTGTTGAATGACCTAAACGTCTTGTAGAATGAAATTTTACTGATTAATATGTGGACAAGTTGCATAGTATTAGGTACATAACCAGGGCCGTACTTTGGCTTACCTGCAAGGATTCAATTCACTTCTATCACCCGATATCTAAATAGCCTGGACTGGTTATTTTGTGGCTTCATGTGTCATATCTGACGAAGAAGCGAAATGCATGTCTGGGAGGCTTGTACAGTTACCCCTATTCCTGACTTGCCATGTCTACAGGCAGCTATACATATAGAGCTTTAAAGGGAACCTGTTATGTTGTACATGCAGTCTGATCTGTGGGCAGGATGGTATAGAGGAGAAGCTGAGCAGAATGATATATAGGTTTGTTCGGAAAGATTAATTAAACTTTGCCTTTTATTTAATGAAATCCCTGGTGTTTCTATCCATATTAGTCCAGTGGGTGGTCCTACTCAGAGATTGACAGTTACCTTTAGATGCACAGTAATACAGGAAAGACTGTCAATCATTGAGTGGGATGGCCCACTGGAGTTATGGATAGAAACACCAGAGATTTCAATGAATAAAATGCAAAGTTTACTGAAGCTTTTTCCTTAAATTTGTATTAATCTGCTCAGCTTCTTCTGCCTGCAGATCAGATACCATTTTCAACATGACATATTCCCTTTAAGATACATTTTCAATATATCCTTTGATGCATTGGGATTTTACTGTTATTTACTCCATTTCCCTTACACTTATTTTAGGCCCAGTGAATCCCATTAGGGGTGTTTAATGATGTATGAGCAGGATATATACCGTATATCGGCTTTCTGTATTCTTTTCGGAGGGCTATTATATATTGTTATGTGGGGTTTATCTGAATATCATTGTTGATTTAATGAATTATTGTTGCTACTTTTAGCACTTGTGTGATATTTTTATTTAAGCTGATTTGCATGTTATTATATTGGATCATGGTCATCTGCTCTCTGTAGAAATTCTTCTTTTGGTTTGTTATAAATTGAGTATTAGTCATATCTATCAGTAGCAAGCTAGAGAGGATTGTGGGTACATAATATAGGCCAGTTTTTTAGTGTTTGGACTAGTTTTAAGGCATAAAATACCTACATTTATCACATTTTTTTTTGTCCAACGTGGAAGTTGCAAAAACATTTTGTGTCATTTGCCATCTTCAAGAAAGTCCTGGAGTATGGATTGGGCATGGCTAAGCAATCTCAGTTAATTAAAATTAATTACACTTTAATGACGAAAATTTCACCAGTTAAGAGATGTGCCTAATTAATTAAAGGAAATTTGTCAGCAGCTTTTTTCTGTTAAATCTCGGGGCATAATGTAAGGTCAGAGAGCCTGATTCTAGGGATGTGTTAATTGCTCAGCAGCTTGCTGTAGTTTCAATACAATCAGTGTTTTATTAACATGAGGTTATAACTGCTGCTCTCAGATTCCATAGCAAAAAACCTGCTGAAAGATTCCATTTAAGTGGAATTCATCTTTAAGTGAATTAGGCTTATCAGTAATTCTCCTGCAATGAGAGCTTTTTTCTGTCATAGTGTACAGATGTTTTCATGGAGCTCTGCCCATGTGCCTTTCTAGACCCTGCTCGCTTGTGCGCACTAGCTACATTCATGGGATGGGTTTAACTCCTAATATACTACCCACCTATCTTCAGCCTACTGATTTCTACACAGCAGGTATCTGTTCCCCGCGCTCCCCCTCTATCTCCAGCCCTGACAAGCTTCTGTTATAAATTTTGTAAATAATTAGCTTGAGCTTTGGCTGCTGTCAGAGCAACTATCTTATTCAGGACTCTCCACTTTCTGGAGCTGTGTTCTTGCTCAAATGCTCTTTTATCTATACTTGTAAAAAATAGCGATAGCAGTGTAGACAACCGATAGCTGAGTGAGTTACAGCTGATCTATTGTTGAGGTTTATAGTTTTATTAATGCTACAGCTCTGCTAGTCACTCACCCAGAACTGTCACTCTAGAAGGAGAGCCCGCCCTGCCAGGAACCCGAGAAGTGAGGAGACTGCGCAGCTCTGAGCTGCTCAAGAGACAACTTGGGGATAAATCTTAAATTGAAATAACATTGACCATTTAGTTAGGGAGTAGTTTCCTTAAAAACATTGTTCTATAGAATATTAAGCATGTTAATGTCATTAGTAGAGATGAGCGAATATACCAGTTACTCGAGATTTCCAGAGCATGCTCGGGGGTCCTCTGAGTATTTTTTAATGCTTGGAGATTTAGTTTTCTTCGCCGCAGCTGAATGATTTACATCTGTTAGCCAGCATAAGTACATGTGGGGATTCCCTAGCAACCAGGCAACCCCCACATGTACTTATGCTGGTTAACAGATATAAATCATTCAGCTGCGGCGAAGAAAACTAAATCACCAAGCACTAAAAAACACTCGGAGGACACCTGAGTAGCTAGTATATTCGCTCATCACTAGTCAGTAGCACTTAGAAATCGGATTGGTTTATTATTTAAATATTTTATTGTGTTTTATCAATATTACCAATTATAAAATTTGGTATACAACTTACAGCATATTATAATCTATATATTACACCAAACACAAATGAAAATAATGGCATATAATACAATATCCTACAGCCAAATTGGTTCAGAGACGAAAACAGTTGAACGTAACTAATTTTGTGGTGCTGAAAACTAATGTGATGTTTAAATTTGCTGATTGGCTTTAATTTTCAATTTTCAAGATCCAGAGAAGGTTGTAATTACTTATGACACCTTTTATGCAGGCTTATAGAAAAAATTGTGTTTATTATTTCATCATCATTATTACATTGGTTACTGTAGTTAGTCTTAATACATCATCTATTTAGTCTATTGAGACTTCAGTATTCTATAATCTTAGGGTGATCAATCAAAAAACGCCAACACAGCTTTGATGACGTTATCCTGATTACAGTTGCATCACCTGCTTTTATAAATGGTCTCTGTGTAAGGTTTTCAGTTTTAGGATTTCTTAGCTTAGTTTCTTAGCATATTGACATGTTTCTTTGTTTTTTTCAGATATGCCTTGTTCTTGCATCAACAAAACAGAACGTTTTTGCTACATGTGTAAGGTACTAGCAGGAACGCGGGATGCAGTGACGAGCAAGAGGCAGAGCAAGAGTTAACGGGTTTTATATATACAGTATATATATACTAGCTGAAGAGCCCGGCATTGCCTGGGCATAGTAAATATCTGTGGTTAGTTATAGCACCTCACTTCTCTTATTTTCCCATCACGCCTCTAATTTTCCCCGTCACATCTTTCATTTTCCCCCTCACATCTCTCATTTTCTCCCTCACACCTCTCATTTTACCCCTCACTCCTCTTATTTTCCCCCTCACTCCTCTCATTCCCCCCTAACACTTGTCATTTCGACCTCACATCTGTCATTTTCCGATCACTACACTATTTTCCCTCACTCCTCTCATTTTGCACTCACACCTTTTCATTTTCACCTCACACCTCTCATTTTCACCTCACACCTCTCATTTTCCCCTCAGTATATATGTTTGTCATCTCCCTTATATATAGTATACACCTGTATGTCATCTCCTGTATATAGTATATACCTGTATGTGATCTCCCCTGTATATATTATATACCTGTATGTTATCTCCCCTGTAAATAGTATACACCTGCTGTATGTCATCTCCTCTTGTATATTGTATATACCTGTGTGTCATCTCCTCCTGTATATAGTATATACCTGTATGTCATCTCTTCTGTATATAGTATATACCTGCTGTATGTCATCTCCTCCTGTATATACCTATGTGTCATCTCCTCTTTTATATAGTATATACCTGTATGTCATCTCCTCTTCTGTATAGTATATACCTGTGTGTCATCTCCTTCTGTATATAGTATATACCTGTATGTCATCTCCTCCTATATTTAGTATATACCTGTATGTCATCTCCTCTTGTATATAGTATATACCTGTGTGTCATCTCCCCTGCGTGTAGTACGTACCTGTATGTCAACTCCTCCTGTATATAGTATATATCTGTGTGTCATTTCCCCTGTATATGGTATGTACCTGTATGTCATCTCCTCCTGTATTAGACCTCGTTCACACGTTATTTGCTCAGTATTTTTACCTCAGTATTTGTAAGCTAAATTGGCAGCCTGATAAATCCCCAACCAACAGGAAGCCCTCCCCCCTGGCAGTATATATTAGCTCACACATATACATAATAGACAGGTCATGTGACTGACAGCTGCCGTATTTCCTATACAGCATTTCCTATACATTTGTTACTCTTGTAGTTTGTCTGCTTATTAATCAGATTTTTATTTTTGAAGGATAATACCAGACTTGTGTGTGTTTTTGGGCGAGTTTCATTTGTCAAGTTGTGTGTGTTGAGTTGCGTGTGGCAACATGCATGTAGCGACTTTTGTGAGATGAGTTTTGTGTGGCAACTTGCGTGTAGCAACTTTTTTGTGTGTCGAGTTGCATGTGACAGGTTAGTGTAGCATGTTGTGTGCAGCAAGTTTTGCGAATGGTGAGTTTTGCGCGTGGTGAGTTTTGAGTATGTGCAAGTTTTGTGTGAGGCTTGCATGCGTTGCAACTTTTGTGCATGTGGCAATTTTTCCGCGTGTGCAAGTTTTGCGTGTGGCGAGTTTTCCATGAGGTGAATTTTGTATGTGTGGCGAGTTTTGTGTGAGCCTAGTTTTGCATGTGTGTGTTCATATCCCCATGTGTGGTGAGTATCCCATGTCCGGGCCCCACCTTAGCAACTATACGGTATATACTCTTTGGCACCATCGCTCTCATTCTTTAAGTCCCCCTTGTTCACATCTGGCAGCTCTCAATTTGCCTCCAACACTTTTCCTTTCACTTTTTCCTCATTATGCAGATAGTCTGAACAGTAAATACTCCATGCAGGGAGAAAGGGGGTGTAAACATATAGGCCCACAATGTGTATACAGCAATAAAGTAACTGCAACGGGTGAAATAACGGGTTAACTTTTCAGTCACTGGTTCCTGGACGATGGTGGCTGGGAAATCCCACAATGGTGCCGTAGGTGGCATGTGACGTTTCTGAGCTGGTCATGGAGAAAAGTGAAGCACTGTCTCTGTATAGCGGCGAAGTATCCTAGTCTTCTTATGCGTATCTTGTGATCCTGGATTGAGGTGCAGAATGGGGAAAGGTCTGCTGCACAGCCAAAGAAGTACAAAGTCCCAGAGTGGAGGCCGCAGTCTCACCGCTGCGAACCACGTGCGACGCCGGATCAGCGTTGGAAAGAGAGTCAGCAGATGTCCAATGCACCGACTAGGTTAATGCTGTTAGGGTTGGGGGTTAACAGGGAGTTAGTTTCTGGAGATGCACAGTCTGTATGCGGGGATGAAACGCTGGAAAGCGGGCCTGTCAGTTGGTGTCGGTCTGCAGAGAGGGAATCAACCTTCTCCTGTAGCACACGACATGATGGGTACCCTCCAAAAGCCCCATTCCCATGCACAGTCCCTTTTATCTCACCCCCGCCCCCAGCGGTCAGGTGCAAAGGTCTACTCCAGTCAGAAAGTACTTTCCCCGGCAACACTGGTGACAGTCCCAACAGTTCCGGCCCAGACACGCAAGAGATACCACTATTCTTATCCATCTTCCTACATATGCGGAAAAGTCACTTTTACTTCACAAATGCAAACCTTGACTACCATAAGGAAAGCCTACAACCTGTATTTTGGCTGCAGAATAGGAAATCGGGACAAGAGTTGGGCTCCTCACATACAGACTGCTGCAATAGATGTGCATCACATCTTATCCAGTGGTTGCATGGGAAGAGGCAATTTATGCCTTTGCAGTCCAATAATCTGGAGAGAGCCAACCGATCACACTATCAATTGCTATATCTGCATGTTGCCCCCCATAGGAAAGGACCGGACCTAAATATATGACATACGACTACATATCAAACTTAAATTATTGTTTAATTAATTACCACATAAAATTGAAAATAACAAGGAAAAAGAACTCAACAGGACAAAAATTGGACAGGAGAAGGGGTTGTCATATAAATATATAAAATATATTAATTATGTTCAAATTTGACAAAAATTGGCTAGTTTATAGTAATTAATAATTGACAAAAGTTCCTGAATAGTCTGAACCAATACTTAAGCAGAATTATTTGTATTTACTTGGTGTATGTAAATTAATGATTCGATAGTAAGGAGACTAAGGAGGAGATGGAAAAAGTCTGAAAAAATAATAAAACTAGCCTTGTCAGCATACTCAATGATGAAATGGTAACATATAATAATCAGATATATGCATTGCATGATTAAATATTTGCCAATAAGATCATATACATAATTTAGTCTGAACCACTTGTAAAGAGCCGAAATGACAATAGAAAATTAACGCAGCATACAGGCCAGTGAAATATAAGAAGCACCAAATGGTTTAATGTAAAGTAACAAATGCTCTGAAATAGTGGATGTCAGAATAAAGTGCCTGTACAAAGAAGAAATGCTGACAAAGATGAATACACCCACTCTCACTGTGCTATTTCCAACGCAAGTTTCGCCAGAGCTTTTACGGAGCATTTGTCACTTTACAGCACTGGTCACTTTACATGAGGACCAAATTTTGTAGCGCAATTTCTGTAACTGTTTATAATCCGCAATATTTTAGTTATTTGCATTGTTGCTAAGTTTCTTCTAAATAAATATCAGAAAATTGGCATAACAAAATATTCTGCATCTTGATATCTGCAAAAATGATAATGTCTCAATGTACGGAAACTTTTATGCTTTAATTATATGTAGCAGTAAAAGGAAAACTCTTTGACATCCTAGAAACAAGAGCCAACTAAAATTTTTCGTTGCCAGATTTGAATTAAAGAGGTAAAAATTAAGGAATGGCTCATTTCATAACTGAACCTGACAACTTTTGAAAATATGTAGAACAGTGATACCAGCACAGTCAAATCAATATTGGGACAACCAAAATTCAGAAATAAAGTGCGTGAGGGGTGGGAGGGCAGACGTAAGTGGGATATGGGAAGGAAGAGGCATATGAAAAATGAGAGGCAAAAACTGGATTGCTTTCATTCCCATAAATACTAATTCCACCCCTGAAATGTCTTCTTCAATGAGCAGATATGACTGATTAATCTGTTTTTATTCTTTTTCTGTTTATGAAATGCAGGCGCCACTCATGAAATGATGGAGGATCAACGTTTGTTGCTTGTCTTGCACTTGGAAAACACTGACGGGTGAATGCCATAGAACGTGGCTGAGGGCACGAGGACGAGCAATCTGTTCCGTTTATTAATATTAATATAATTGTGGCCACTTGGCAGAAAGCACAGTTATGTTTTGGAAGCATGAAGGATAAGGCTTAAAGGGAGGCATAAGAAAAATGCATCTATTAGCTGTCCTTATCTAGTAAATTCATCTCTCTGTGGTAACTTGTCTGGCCGTGGTGTGCCGGCTCTGGTTCCCTGTCTCATTTGAATCATTCCTGTTGAATTTTAGAGAATGTTTATAAAACCCCAAAATGGAATCAGAACACAATGAACTGTGTTACCACAGAAATGCGAGATATGTTTTAACCATTTCACTGACCCTAAACTCAGGACAGAACAGTGCACACACTCAGTTGGCAGCATCTGGTTTACAAGCCGAGTACAAATATGTGTAAAGCTCAGCAGAAAAGTGCTCATTGTGCGTTACACAATACTCCACAGTATACCGCTCTCATACCTTCCTTATACCAGCAAAGCAGTTTACTATATGGCGGACCAACTGAACTGTTCCTAAATAGCTGGCAGATATGTTCCATCTAGTGCATCCGTAGCTAACTGAACAGGACTAACCATAGAGTCCGCACAGCATATAAATAGAAAAATGCTCGCACACTCCAATATGGACACTAGAATAGGACAATTGGGCCAAATAAAGAAATACCGTCAAAGAAGTCCCGAGGAGTCCACTTGGTAAAGTATACAGATTAATGAAATAAACAGCGTCCAAAATCGGTGAAAAGCAATTCCAAAGCTTCTTTATTCTACCATAGATGCAATGTTTTGACCTGCCATGGCTCTTTTTCAAGCATACAAAATGGTGTAACATGCCCAGGTTTAAATAGCATAGATCATTACAGAAAAAGCAATCAAAAGCATCTCCGCCACCTAGTCCTCACCTTCAACCTATGTATGGCAGAATAAAGAAGCTTTGGAATTTATTTTTCACCCATTTTTGGACGCTGTCTATATAATTCATTTGTAAACATGGAGTCTGTCACGTGACCCCCTAAGCATTATAATTAAAGGCGCTTTCCACTTTTTATTCAAAGTTACCAATGGAAAGCCTTCATAGTAAAATAATAAAAGAAAAAATGTAATTATCCCAAGAATATTCCAAAATTGATGATGTCATGATTGCCATCAGTAATCTGATCACTGTGGCCAATGATTGGCTGCAGTGGTTTGGAGGCTTGTAGTCAAGACATAATTACTTCCAGTCCTGTAGAACTAGAGTGGAGAGTGGATTACAAGAGTTAAGGTACCGTCACATTAAGCGACGCTGCAGCGATATAGGCAACGATGCCGATCGCTGCAGCGTCGCTGTTTCGTCACTGTGGGGTCGCTGGAGAGCTGTCACACAGACAGCTCTCCAGCGACCAACGATGCCGAAGTCCCCTGGTAACCAGGGTAAACATCGAGTTACTAAGCGCAGGGCCGCGCTTAGTAACCCGATGTTTACCCTGGTTACCATTGTAAATGTAAAAAAAAAACAAACACTACATACTTACATTCTGGTGTCTGTCCCCCAGCCTCAGCTTCCCTGCACTGTCTCAGCGCCGGCCGGCCGTAAAGCAGAGCGGTGACGTCAGGGAGACTCGGACCA
Organism: Ranitomeya imitator; assembly: GCF_032444005.1. Lineage (NCBI taxonomy): Eukaryota > Metazoa > Chordata > Amphibia > Anura > Dendrobatidae > Ranitomeya > Ranitomeya imitator. The sequence continues at coordinate 104,635,816 of NC_091282.1, read as the reverse complement.
ATTTTCTATACATTTAGTATGACTCCGGCCTTAAAGGAAGTCTGTCACCCCAAGACTCAATATAAGCTAATCAGATGGCCAGGTAGGCACACATCTTTCGCACCTGCTCAGCTCCAACACAGATAGTGTGAGTGCATGCATGGCAGAGTTTTTTGGTCAGGCAGCACTGTTAATCATTGAGAATTTTGGTCATACCAAGGATGTACCCACATTTGCTTAAGGTTTATAGATCATTTTTTGAACAATCAAATCTAAAAAAAAAGATAGACAACAGGCATTATTTTTATAGGGCCCAAGCCCCTTATATGACCATGTGATTAGTTTAAACTGAGTTTTGGGAGTCACAAACTAACTTTGACTAAATAAAACGAAACATGGCGCCACTCACATGGTTTGCACTTGTGTCCAGGCAGGCATCTTATGTCATTTAACCATGTTGTTAACAGAATTCCTGTAACTGCAAGACTCAATGAAGGCCAAGGTGGCAGATATCCTTTGATAGTCCATAGATGCATCCATGGGTAATGCTAGGTAGCTGCAGATAGGGTTCTCTGAACCAAATTTGCAGAAGCAGTTGTCTTTTAACAGATCCACCATGGTTCTAAAGACGTTTTTGATGGGGGTTTTTGTTACCTTTTTGCCACCTACTTTGATTGAACATTGATACTATAAGCTTGAAGCTGAAAAGCGTGATGCCCAATTCATATAAATTTTCTCTCCACTTGACATTTTCTTTCATCTAGTCAACCTCTTGCATCCTTTTCTAACCTGACAGCTTATATATGCGACCTGAACCAAATTCTGCGGCGTTTCAGCAAAAGTATACATTGAAAGAAAAGCTGGCAGGGGACCATGTCGCTCAAGTGATTAGTCCAAGATGCTTCTTTCCACCTGGCTCCAGTTGCGTGACTGGTTTCTCATTATATAGAGTAGGTATATAGGGAGAGACCTGTCACTAAATAGGAGTGGGGAGGAAGAAAGGGCAATGTGATGTATGATGCCTATGTTTCAGAGCATATATCAGCAGTTAGGTTCACTTTAAATGATTTTTACAGAATTTAAACATGAATAACCTATTCTTCAGATAGGCCATCACTGTGTCATTTGTGCGGTTTGAAGTTCTGTGGATTAGCACAATGAAGAAAATGTTCCACTCTCCATTTTTCCTCTTAGTGCATTGGAATTCCCCATTATCTCAATTGAAATTCATACTGTTGTCAGAGTTATAGGCCCTGATTTATAAAGTCTGACATTATACAGTATGCCAGTATTAATGAAGAGAGTGCTGGAGTAAGATGTCTTAAATCCATTAAAAGCTTTATTCCACCACCAGCAATGTACACAAACCAGTGTACATATATGTTGTAGGTCACATAGTGTCAAGGGACTGTGAACACGTACCTAATCCCTCGAACTAGGGGCATTTTATTCTATCCCTGTCCCTGGATTACCTTGGGTGGAGATGCAGCGCCCCAGAGACCTGGTCGTTGCAGTATAGCGCTCTGCCACTAAGGGGAGCAGCGGTACGTCTGATGGCACTAAAGAGTTATCCTGACCAGGTATCACTAGAACACACTACACTTCACACTCCGGCCACTAGGGGGAGAAAAAGGCTTTATTTATTGGGCCACTCCTCACACTGGTAAAACTAGGGGCTGGGGAGGAAGTTAGTCAGAAGCTGACTGGGTTGGAACCAGGCAACATCCCGTGGCAGGGGGTGTTGCAGGGAGAAGGCACAGGGGGGCCCCTGTCGGGCGTGGGAACCTGGCAGGTGCCTAGCGACAGAACAGACCGAAACGGAACCGCGCCTGCACACCTTGCGGCGGTGTCCTAAGAGAAAGACAAGAAGGGAAGAATATTGTGGAACAGTGTAAACGAGATCAGCACAAAGGAGAGCCAGTAAGAGTCGTGCCGAGAGAGGAAGGCAACATCTTACTGAGGCGCGTAGTCGGTGGCCGGATCACCGTAGGAGTAACTGACTTCAGGCCTTACTTCAAATTCCGCTGGACAGTTGATTATAGGTTGGCTGTCTACCTTCTACACCTACGAAGACATAGGGGGCAACGCGTGGAGAGGGGCGTCTCTAGGGTCCCGGAAGAGCTCCGAGCCTTCCCGTCAAACGGGTGGCGTCCTAGCCATAACATATCTGGGGGACGTTAGAAACTAGTAACATCTGGAACCAAAGAAAGAGAGATTGAGAGCTGTAGAGAACGAACGAACGAGAACAGCAGTTGTGAGGACTATTCCGAATGCTCAGCAGGGTAGGACTACAACACACAGGCGCTATTGGTAGGCAACGATTTCCATCTGCGAGGGAAACTCTGGATGTGCCCATCGGACCGGCCGGTCTCAGAGAGCCCTGTTGAACGTACTCTGGATTGAGGATCCTGAAGCATTCAGTACAGAGGTAAAGAGACTGCAACCTTGTGTCCTCGTTATTGATTGCGCCTTACACCATCGCCATCCACTTTACTGGGAAGCCCTGGGGACATCCAGCTGCCATTCCATCACCCCAGTGGACCCCACAGCAGCGTCGGTCACCCTGACCGAACACCACAGGTGGCGTCACGAACCCTTGACAGACTGTACAAACCCCTTTACTGGACGCCCCTTAGCAGGGTCACGGACCGTGTCTAGCCACCGTGACAGCCTCAGAACCGAACCAGAGAGGCCCGGTACCGAGAACTCGTGGCCCTGTGTCTGGGGGCGCTCCAGAGACAACGGGTTCTCATACCTAGCTATGCTACTAACTTAACCCTTATCTGACCCCTCCCCTATCCAGGTAGGTGAGGGGTTGAAGTATATATGAAAACACTAACCAGACAGACAGGAGTAAACAGACAGGGATGAAAAAAACTACAATCATACAAATACACTCACAAAACAACAGAGTGGGAAACAGGGGAGTTATAGGAAGAGGAAACCAAATGTGAAAGGCTAAGGATAAACAAGTAAACCAACTCAATCGAACAATCTCCTGAAAAACACTCCAACTGCCAACTCCAAACACTGAACTTTCTCCTTCATCTCCAAACTAGGAAGTAGAACTATCACTGGCAAATCCCAAGTGCCAGTGGTGAACATATATACCAGAGGGGAGTGGCCAACACAAAACAGCTGAGACAATTCAGGATGGAGAGCTTCAGGAGGTCAACTGAACTGATTCACCCTTGCCATAACAGATCAAGGAAAACCTGTAAGAAGGAAAAACAGAGCTCATTGCCTTCATTAGTTGAGTAACTGGATTCCGTGGGTGCCTGGAATTCCACTAGTGCAGCTCAGCAAGTTCATCGAAAAGTGATAAGGAATTCGGTATATCCAACCAGGAATAATATAAAAAGTATAGTCTTCATTAGAAGTCGATTAAAACACAAACCAGTTATGGTGCAACGTTAAAACTGACATGTTTCTGGCAACCATCCTTTGTCATAGAATAGAGTGTAATACACATGTGATCCTATTTAAATATAAACAGACCATTATCATAAGTTTTATAACCGGTCCAAATCGATAAGTCTGCAGTCACTCTGTGTGACTGCAGACTTATGAATCTCTCCAGTTCAAGCACTGTGCACTGCAGAGATTTGACAGTCGTTGAGCCAGGATTGGAGGGCATGTATGCATTATACATGCTCACAAACAGACAACCCTTTAAGGATAGCATTACAATTACTCTTTATTTCTCAAGCTCTGACATATTGTCTGGCTCTTTGTAGGCAGTGATTCTTCATTTACATCACCTTCTGCCACGAAGATACTTTAAATTTCATCCTAATGTGCACAAACACATACTGCGCAAGCCAACTAAATCAGAGGTCAGTTAGTTTACAAAGAAACAAGTACCCAGTCTAAAACCAACCCATTCCTCTATGAAGTCCACCTGTCCTACACCCTTTATTCCTCACAGTGATGTTAAAAAAATGATTATAAAACTGAATTTTGGATGCTTATTGTTCCATTTGATTTCTCTATCAAGAAGTGACAGTTCTTTCACAGTTTGTTTTGTATAGTTGAGAAGTTTGGAAATGTTTGGCACCGAGTCTTCTGGGATCTTTTCTGTATGTTTATAGCCAACAGACTCCACTGTAGATGTAATAAGGCATTACACTAACATGAAGATTGTCACTTCTTCCATGGAACATCTAAACATTGCTAATTTTTCTAGTCGATATGAACTCATCCCATTGTTTGAATTTCAATAGCAACAAACTGAAAACAGACAATACAAACGGCATTAATTTCCAAATGAAACACATGCTCCAGTTGTCTTGTTGACCTTCCTGGAATTCATTTTAGTTGCTGGAGGGCAGATGAAGGCTTGCTGTTTTTCCACTTCCAGATTTACCAACAACCATCCAAATGTTTTTCTTCCAATCTGTATTATTTCTTAACCTACTGAGAGCAAAGCACTGAGGTCAATAATTGAAATCACAACTACGACTATATAATAACACAACCGAGAAAAAGATGACAAAGTGTCAGACTATACTGGTTTGTAAGCAACAGTTTTTCTTAATATCTGTGGAAATTGTATAGATCCTGCAAGACTTTTTAATATTGTGATCAATTCATCTCAATGGAACAGTAACAGAACCAGGCATCTTGTACAGCCAAGTGTGATTAAAAAAATCCAAGAAGTATCATTTCTACTTGCGGAGATCGACATGCTAAGCATGCCGAGAAGAGAAGACTTAAAGCCGCAATGCTCCTCTGGGTAATATACTAATTATGCAAATTGTCTCTTCAGTAAGGAAGAGAGCTAGAACTCTAGTGCCACCAGACCGTTATCCAAGAAGTATAACGGTCTGATGCTTCTTACACAGCCAAACCAGATCTCCGCTTTGCACTGACAAGGGGCAGCACCCCGAAACACAGTGTCTGCAAATTGAGATTCTGGTTTGGCTATTATCCTGAGTCATGTGACTTGTAGGATTGCTACATTGTGCTTGTGCTTTCATTGTAAAACTAGAATTGACTAGCAAAGTGGAGCATACTGTAAGTAGCATTGCCTGGATGAGGCAGGTTGAGCATGGAATCCTCCACAGGATGCGCTTATTTAGCCAAGCGCTCCTGTGTTCTCTATGAGAAGGCCACCAACTCACGTTGGCCAGCAGCTTATCTCATGTATAACAATTCAACCAGCACTCCAATATTGCACATCATTTCTGACCATCATTTGGCCGGCGTCCCCATTAGACTGTTGGACAAATCCATCGATATCGGCAAGTTCGGCCAACATAAGTCTAGTGTATATAGTCAGCTTTAGTAAGTCTTTGGTCGAAGAGAAGAGGGTCTGCCCCATCAATAGAAGAGATAAACTGTTCTCAAGGGAGCCAAAAAAAAGATGCCAGCTAATGGCAAGGTAGAGAGAGGGGAAGTTCCTAGATTTTGTACTAGGAGATTGATGCAGTGATGTGCCCCTTTGTGAGATTCGCTATGCTATTTTGCCTAGTCATAAGTAGCGTCTGCTTTGCTTATGTGCCCCAATCATAGTGAATCATATGTGCTTCTCTTTGTAACTGTATCTATTTCCATTTCAGTCGATCGATCGTTTAGTTGACAGTAATTTATTGTGTATGGGAGGATTTAATCTTTTACAATCATCTCTAAATTTTATTTAACTTGTCGATGATAGGGTCAGAATCAAATCTCAAAGCATAGGCATATGCAAAATTATCATAGTGGGTTTTCCAATATAAGAGTGCCCGTGAGTAAGGTGACAAAATTCTTCTTTCCCACTGATTAATTTACTTTTCTAACTTTCTACTAAATTATACATTTTTATATCAGGGATGCTACTGTCTCTTTTTCTGACATGGGTTCAGAACCTCTGAAGATTCCAGAAAACTCATTTGTTGGTAAATTTTGCAATACCTACTCTCACAATGAGTTGTTGTCTGGGACTGTTGAGCTATTGATAACAATAGAAATTGGTTTTCTTTAATGGGAGTTGAGCTGTAGAACCTGCGGCCACAACACAGTTTATAAAGCTGTGATATTCTGGTTAAATATACTAGTGCTTTCAGCAACCGCTTAACAAGGTTTCAGCTGACTTGTGGGGGAATTCGGGTGCCATTTCCTCACCGATCTGAAACTGATCTACTTTAGGTAAAAAAAAAGGAAGACAGCACTTCATGTGCAGGATTGCTAAGGTTCCAGGTTGGATTGTGTCCTGCACCTCAGTGTGTGACAATGCACTGATCTGATATAATTGTGTTAGGAATATGGCATAGAATTTCAAAGCCTAGGACCCAATCTGGGGTTCTGCCAGTCAAACTTGGTAGACTAAAGCCCCCGTCACACACATAGCGAGATCGCTGCTGAGTCACAAGTTTTGTGACGCAACAGCGATCTCAGTAACGATCTCGCTATGTGTGTAACATAGTAACATAGTAACATAGTTAGTAAGGCCGAAAAAAGACATTTGTCCATCCAGTTCAGCCTATATTCCATCATAATAAATCCCCAGATCTACGTCCTTCTACAGAACCTAATTGTATGATACAATATTGTTCTGCTCCAGGAAGACATCCAGGCCTCTCTTGAACCCCTCGACTGAGTTCGCCATCACCACCTCCTCAGGCAAGCAATTCCAGATTCTCACTGCCCTAACAGTAAAGAATCCTCTTCTATGTTGGTGGAAAAACCTTCTCTCCTCCAGACGCAAAGAATGCCCCCTTGTGCCCGTCACCTTCCTTGGTATAAACAGATCCTCAGCGAGATATTTGTATTGTCCCCTTATATACTTATACATGGTTATTAGATCGCCCCTCAGTCGTCTTTTTTCTAGACTAAATAATCCTAATTTCGCTAATCTATCTGGGTATTGTAGTTCTCCCATCCCCTTTATTAATTTTGTTGCCCTCCTTTGTACTCTCTCTAGTTCCATTATATCCTTCCTGAGCACCGGTGCCCAAAACTGGACACAGTACTCCATGTGCGGTCTAACTAGGGATTTGTACAGAGGCAGTATAATGCTCTCATCATGTGTATCCAGACCTCTTTTAATGCACCCCATGATCCTGTTTGCCTTGGCAGCTGCTGCCTGGCACTGGCTGCTCAAGGTAAGTTTATCATTAACTAGGATCCCCAAGTCCTTCTCCCTGTCAGATTTACCCAGTGGTTTCCCATTCAGTGTGTAATGGTGACATTGATTCCTTCTCCCCATGTGTATAACCTTACATTTATCATTGTTAAACCTCATCTGCCACCTTTCAGCCCAAGTTTCCAACTTATCCAGATCCATCTGTAGCAGAATACTATCTTCTCTTGTATTAACTGCTTTACATAGTTTTGTATCATCTGCAAATATCGATATTTTACTGTGTAAACCTTCTACCAGATCATTAATGAATATGTTGAAGAGAACAGGTCCCAATACTGACCCCTGCGGTACCCCACTGGTCACAGCGACCCAGTTAGAGACTATACCATTTATAACCACCCTCTGCTTTCTATCACTAAGCCAGTTACTAACCCATTTACACACATTTTCCCCCAGACCAAGCATTCTCATTTTGTGTACCAACCTCTTGTGCGGCACGGTATCAAACGCTTTGGAAAAATCGAGATATGTGACACGTAGCAGCGACCAGGCCCCTGCTGTGAGATCGCTGGTCGTGTCGGAATGGCCTGGGCCATTTTTTGATCGTTGAGGTCCCGCTGGGTAGCACACATCGTTGTGTTTGACACCTTACCAACGACCTCGCTGACAGGACGTCCCATTGAATCGTCATGAAATAGCATCGTTGTACAGGTCGCTACAGGTCGCCGCATCGCTGCTGCGTCGTTGGTGAGATCTCACTGTTTGACATCTCACCAGCGACCACATAGCGACGCTTGAGCGATCCCTGACAGGTCGTATCGTTGTCGGAATCGCTCAAGCGTCGCTATGTGTGACGGGGCCTTAATGAGGAAATGGAAAACTGGGTTATCCCCTTAAATGGTTTCCATCTCAATCAACTAAATGTAGACTTGGTTAGTTTACTTAATAAATTATATTTTTATTGGCATAAAACATTGAACAGAATCTGAAGTTCTAAAATAAACAAATAATATTAAGAATAAAAAAAATTACAAATATATGTTGTTGTAGCCTTTGAGAGTCATGTTTGAGAGTTTTCCACTATGCTACGTGTTTCATGATTGGACAGAGCACTTCCTCTGGTGTTGTGGACTGCTCACCTGAAGAAGTACACTGTCCGGGCACAAAAACCATCAATCAGGCTAAGTGGGTGAAGACTGAATTAAGATTATGAATACATAAAGATGTATGAGCTCATTCACCCTCTCATTAGACTTTGAGAAAGGATTATACAACTATTCAAAAAATAAAAAATAAAAATGAATGCATTGATTTTCAAACTAAGTATATCATCAGGTCTATTAGATATAATCAATAATGTATGATAATTGCATTGTGAAATCAATACATAGCATAAAAATTTATACATCTCCTATCACAAATCAGTATGCAGTGAGCTACCCCTAGTGACGACAGACCTGTTTTTACTCCCCTCATGTTCTCCCCAGCACTGCATGTAAGGTCAGTGGTATCAATTGTTTTTATAAGTTACCTAACGTTAACCCATTCTTTAGATGCTTAATGGAAAAGAAACTTGATAATATCATGGCTGGAAACTAGTTGCATCTGTTAATTAAAGCAATGCAAGTTTTGGCTGAAAAGTCTATGTATTTACTCAACAGAAAACCAGCGGGCAAGAATGTAATAATGAATAATCATAGATGTCCCTCTTTTCTCTAGATGTTCATGGACTTCCTCAAGATTTGTATAATGAAACTTGGAGGTCATTTAAGGATCCCGGACCCAGAAGATTGTTTACATCAATATCAAATGAATGAAACTCATTCTGGACGGAGTTCTCACTAATGGAAAAATCAACAATCAAGTGTTAATCGTATCATCAGTGTGTAGGTCCAGCTATCCACAACTGCTGTTCAACGACACAACCAGCATTCGAATGTGTAATCCAAAATTATGATGTGTTACATCCTGCTGTGACATAGAATAACATCTGAAATGTCTGGAGAGCAAATATTTGCACTAAACATATGAAGTAAAGTTTTGCAAAACGTTAACAAATTTCACCATGGTAGGAGCTCAAAAATGTATGGATATTACAGCTGTTCTTTAATAACTGCCAGCACAGGACTCAACTCTGGAAACCATCCGCATTCATACATTTTTTTTTTCACGTTCTCAACTGAAAGTATGAATATTTCAATCTTTTCAGACATAGCAAAGATCTTTATATGACTGTCAAATCCTTGTGTGGAACTTTAGATGGAACTTTAACTTTTTATGAAAGAATGGGACATATTTCTTTTTAGCACACATCTCATTATACATTTTTTGCCACTCTGTCTTTCTAAAGGCTCACTCAGACATCAGTTTTTCAAGTACACAATTTATATGTGTTTCTCCGTGTATTTTTAGAGATCAAGTGGTCCACACCAAAGCACAAAGTTATGTCCGATATTGATCGGAGTCACAGATCAATGCAAGTCTATGGGTTTGTGGAAAAATCGGAAAGCATTCAAATGCCTTCCCTTGGGCTGTCAAATGTTCATGTTACTTTGATAGGAGAAGCGTGAAAAAACTAATTGTATGCAAAAAAACCTTGATCAACTCTTATTGTATAGATTGATGAAAATTGAATCCAAAGCACCGATGAAAATAGAACAGTTTTTTGCGTTTGAGGAAAATCACTCATGCCTGAATGAGGCCTTACTAGAAGATATAAGAAGTAAATACAATATAAGTCATTAAGTGAAAAGTGTGTACAAAGAGGACCCTACTACTCCTAGTACACTAGCATTTTATGTTTTCTATAAACCACATTTTTTAGCTTTGCAGGATAGATTGAGACAATATCTACAGAGCAATATTATTATTATTATTATTATTATTCAAGAGCTGGGGATTTAATGACAGGTATAAAATCAGGGTAATGTCAAGGTCTTAACTGTCTAGTCATTTATATATTTCTATTGCTTATCGCATATCTACATCTTTTATTATAGAAAAAAGAAGGAACAGCACAGTATACTTATCTTCGGGTGCAAGGCCCCCAGACAATCTGTCCACTGATCATCCAGACTTCATAGAATTCAAAAAAAGAGGCAGCACTCCATTGTTCCAATATAAAACGTGCAGGGTTTAATCTACCCACATGTCTGGGCCCAGACATGTGGGTAGATTAAACCCTGCACGTTTTATATTGGAACAATGAAGTGCTGCCTCTTTTTTTTAATTTTACATCTTTTATTACACACATCTATGGGGCAATCAAGTCCAATGGGCATCGCTGGACTTCATCCTGTGCCTCCCTTCTTTTTGCAATGCTGTCCTCCTTCTATGCTTCGTGCAGGTGATGCGTCCTATCTAGTGATGATCGAATAGTGAAATATTCGAATTCAGGAAAATAGGCATGAATAATTTCTAATATCCCTGTATACATACCGATTAACAAATCCAATGCAAGTCAATGGGAAAGCCAAATATTTTTCTGTTGAACCCAACAAACAGGTATGGGGGCCTGAGAAAAAAGCTGAAATTGTGGGAAAGAGCTAAAACCTTTCTGATTAACATATGGTATCTGGGAATAATGTTGTCAGACTATTGCGCTTGCTTTACTGATTTTTAAAAAGACCTACCAAACCAAAAAAATTTTTTAAAGGGAATAATGTTATGAAACATTTTTTCCTTAATAATTACATGTATATAATGCTAAATAAAAAAAAAATTATACCTCCCATTTTGGTATTTTGGCTTTAGTTTTTCCTTTAACATTTGCGAGGACTCTCACTGCTACATTTGGGATGTCCCTCCCTTATGCCAAATAGTTCGCAAAATAGTGGAATACATATACATATTCCCCATCCCTTTACAATGCCATTTCATACATTCCCATTTAAATTTTGGGCTTTTCCCGCCACCCATTAAGTCCACCGCCATGTCATTATGCGGCCCTCGCTTTTCATTTTCAAAGGGCCAGCATGGGAAAAAAACAGGAGTGCCATATACCAATCTGCAAAAGCCATCACAATGGAGTAACTACAGGATACAGTGGGGCAAAAAAGTATTTAGCCAGTCAGCAATAGTGCAAGTTCCACCACTTAAAAAGATGAGAGGCGTCTGTAATTTACATCATAGGTAGACCTCAACTATGGGAGACAAACTGAGAAAAAAAATCCAGAAAATCACATTGTCTGTTTTTTTATCATTATATTTGCATATTATGGTGGAAAATAAGTATTTGGTCAGAAACAAAATTTCATCTCAATACTTTGTAATATATCCTTTGTTGGCAATGACAGAGGTCAAACGTTTTCTGTAAGTCTTCACAAGGTTGTCACACACTGTTGTTGGTATGTTGGCCCATTCCTCCATGCAGATCTCCTCTAGAGCAGTGATGTTTTTGGCTTTTCGCTTGGCAACACGGACTTTCAACTCCCTCCAAAGGTTTTCTATAGGGTTGAGATCTGGAGACTGGCTAGGCCACTCCAGGACCTTGAAATGCTTCTTACGAAGCCACTCCTTCGTTGCCCTGGCGGTGTGCATTGGATCATTGTCATGTTGAAAGACCCAGCCACTTTTCATCTTCAATGCCCTTGCTGATGGAAGGAGGTTTGCACTCAAAATCTCACGATACATGGCCCCATTCATTCTTTCATGTACCCGAATCAGTCGTCCTGGCCCCTTTGCAGAGAAACAGCCCCAAAGCATGATGTTTCCACCACCATGCTTTACAGTAGGTATGGTGTTTGATGGATGCAACTCAGTATTCTTTTTCCTCCAAACACGACAAGTTGTGTTTCTACCAAACAGTTCCAGTTTGGTTTCATCAGACCATAGGACATTCTCCCAAAACTCCTCTGGATCATCCAAATGCTCTCTAGCAAACTTCAGACGGGCCCGGACATGTACTGGCTTAAGCAGTGGGACACGTCTGGCACTGCAGGATCTGAGTCCATGGTGGCGTAGTGTGTTACTTATGGTAGGCCTTGTTACATTGGTCCCAGCTCTCTGCAGTTCATTCACTAGGTCCCCCTGCGTGGTTCTGGGATTTTTGTTCACCGTTCTTGTGATCATTCTGACCCCACGGGGTGGGATTTTGCGTGGAGCCCCAGATCGAGGGAGATTATCAGTGGTCTTGTATGTCTTCCATTTTCTAATTATTGCTCCCACTGTTGATTTCTTCACTCCAAGCTGGTTGGCTATTGCAGATTCAGTCTTCCCAGCCTGGTGCAGGGCTACAATTTTGTTTCTGGTGTCCTTTGACAGCTCTTTGGTCTTCACCATAGTGGAGTTTGGAGTCAGACTGTTTGAGGGTGTGCACAGGTGTCTTTTTATACTGATAACAAGTTTAAACAGGTGCCATTACTACAGGTAATGAGTGGAGGAAAGAGGAGACTCTTAAAGAAGAAGTTACAGGTCTGTGAGAGCCAGAAATCTTGATTGTTTGTTTCTGACCAAATACTTATTTTCCACCATAATATGCAAAAAAAATGATAAAAAAACAGACAATGTGATTTTCTGGATTTTTTTTTTCCTCAGTTTGTCTCCCATAGTTGAGGTCTACCTATGATGTAAATTACAGACGCCTCTCATCTTTTTAAGTGGTGGAACTTGCACTATTGCTGACTGACTAAATACTTTTTTGCCCCACTGTATATCATGGGGAAATGTCAAGGTCTGTGGAATGTACTACGCAGGTGACAGGCAGTGCTACAGAGCTCAGGTAAAGGCCTTAGCGTGGCAATGACCATGTTCCAATAGGTATAAGGCTGCAGTCTGAATAGGCCTGTGGATCGTATTAACCAAGTCTCTTTGTCCAGTGTCGGATTGGGGTGACAAGGGCCCACCAATAACATTGACTTTGGGGGGGGGACCACCTCCATGCAAATATAATACTACCTTCATTCACAAATTTACCTATATCTACTATATAATTGTCTAAGGGTCACTTCCGTCTGTCTGTCACAGATATTCATTGGTCGCGACCTCTGTCTGTCATGGAAATGCAAGTCGCTGATTGGTCTCGCCAGCTGCCTGTCATGGCTGCCGTGACCATTCAGTGACGGCCACAGTCCGATTAGTCCCTCCCTACTCCCCTGCAGTCAGTGCCCGGCACCCGCTCCATACTCCCCGCAGTCACCGCTCACACAGGGTTAATGCCAGCGATAACTCCGTTACCGCCGCTATTAACCTTGTGTGATCAAGTTAAAAATCAAATAAAATAAAATTATTATTAATAGTAAAAAGATCTAATGTTAAAAATAATAAAAAAAACAAAAAATCTGCTATTCTCACCTTCCGTAGTCCAACGATGCGCTCACTTCTGCCATCAGCTTCCGTTCCCAGAGATGCATTGCGAAATTACCTAGAAGACTTAGCGGTCTTGTGAGATCGCTAAGTGATCTGGGTAATTTCGCAATGCATCCTGGGAACGAAAGATGGCGGCAGCTGCGCGCACATCGCCAGAGGTTCGCTGGATCTACGCTGGATCCTGGCGGGGGAGTATATAACTATTTTTTATTTTAATTATTTTTTTTAACAGGGATATGGTGCCCACACTGCTATATACTACGTGGGCTGTGTTAGATACCGCGTGGCTGCTATATACTACCTGACCATTGTTAGATACTATGTGGGCTGTGTTCTATATTGCGTGGGCTGTGTTATATACTACATGGCTGCTATATGCTACATGGGCACTGTTATATACTACATGGCTGTGTTCTATACTGCGTGCTATATACTACATGGCCACTGTTAGATACTATGTGGGCTGTGCTATATATTATGTGGCCAGTGTTACATACTACGTGAGCTGTGTTATATACTGCATGGCTGCTATATACTGTGTGGGCTGTGTTACATACTATGTGGGCTGTGTTATTTACTGCATGGCCTATATTAATGCATCGGGTATTCTACAATATGTATGTATGTATGTATGTATATAGCAGCCACATCGTATATACCACAGGCCACATAGTACTCCTATATACTACGTGGCCTGTGCTATATACTATGTGGCTGCTATATACATACATTTTCTAGAATACCTGATGCGTTAGAATCGAGCCACCATCTAGTCTCTATATAATAATAAACTGGGTAGCGAGGTTAATGAATGATGATATGCTGCTTTTTTCTATACAGAGTGAATCAAGTGAATTATGCCAAGTATTGCCCATCAGACCTATCCCAGTGCCAGGGCAGAGAAGTAGGCCTGCGCAGGAGCACCGATCCTGGGGAGCGATGAAGAAGCAGGAGGGTGGCCCAGCCACGTGGTATATTGCACAGCCCGCGTAGTATATTGCACAGCCCGCATAATATATTGCACAGCCCGCATAGTATATTGCACAGCCCGCGCAGTACCACGCACGCAGTATATAACACAGGCCATGTAGTGTATAACACAGGCCACGTAGTGTATAACACAGGCCACGTAGTGTATTGCACAGCCCGCGTACTACATTGCACAGCCCGCGTGTCACGCCGTTTATGGCAATAAAGGGGCAGGATAGCGTACTGGGGCCCGCACCTGTCCCTGCCACTATAAAGGGGCCCTGGCTTTCCCTTATCTCAGGGGTACCTATAATGGTTAGGAGGCCTGAGCCACCAGCGTATCCCTGTCTCCTGTGCAGGCCCTATCACTGGTCCCCTCTCCCCCCCAGGGAGGAGGACTGCACTAGTGTTTAAATGTGACAAGTAAACAGGGTATGCAGACAAGGTAACTAAAATCTCAAACTCACCAAATGCTCACACAGCCACAGACGAAACACAGAGAAGGGAAGAGAAGGAAAAAACTAGGAAGGAAAACAGGTTTAACATGCAACCAAAACAGCAGACAACAATCTCTGTAGATAAACCTCCAAGCTCCTAATACCACGCTCCTTCCCACTTCAAGCCAGGCAGCAGAACTGATCACTGACCACAGTTGAAGTCAAAGCTGAGTTTATACAGGAGAGGAGATTACAAAAACCAATTCAGCTGAGAGACCAAGCTCTCAGCAACTTTAGTAACTAGGTTTAACTCCTGCCCTGCTGGCACAAGACAGCCAGGTCAGAATTCAGGAGAAGAGCTTCTGTTTATCGTGTGTGAATGAAGCCCAGAGCGCTTCGGTTCTCTGGAACCTCTCTGTTGCAGTAGCCCCGTGACACCGCGTAGTACATTGCACAGCCCACATACTATATTGCACAGCCCGTTTACTATATTGCACAGCCCGCACAGTACATTGCACAGCCCGCGCAGTAAATTGCGCAGCCCGTGCAGTACATTGCCCAGTTCGCGCAGTACATTGCGCAGCCCGCGCAGTATATTGCCCAGCCACGTAGTATATTGCCCAGTCACGTAGTATATTGCCCAGTCACGTAGTATATTGCCCAGCCATGTAGTATATTGCCCAGTCATATAGTATATTGCCCAGTCACGTAGTATATTGCCCAGCCACGTAATATATTGCCCAGCCACGTAGTATATTGCCCAGCCACGTAGTAGTATATAATGCAGCCCACGTAATATATTGCACAACCCACGCGGTATATAGCAATGTGGGCACCATATCCCTGTTAAAAAAGAGTTAAAATAAAAAATAGTTATATACTCACCCTCCGTTGGCCCCCGGATCGAAGCGGTTACCGACGCTCCTCGTGCGCTCCGGTCTGAAGAGCTCATTGCGGTCTCGCGAGATGATGACGCAGCAGTCTTGCGAGACCGCATGTCATCATCTCACCATTCCGCAATGCATGGAGCGGTCACCAGGGCGTCGCGAGGAGCGGGAAAGGCCTGTTCCTGATCCGACTAACGGTGAGTATATAACTATTTTTTATTTTTTTAATTATTTTTAACATTAGATCTTTTTACTATTGATGCGGCATAGGCAGCATGAATAGTAAAAAGTTGGTCACACAGAGTTAATAGCAGCGTTATCCAAGTGCGTTACACCGCGGTCAACGCTGCCATTAACCCTATGTGAGCGCTGACTGGAGGGGAGTACGGAGCGGGCACTGACTGCGGGGAGGAAGGAGCGGTCATTTTTCTGCCTGACTGTGCCCATTGCTAATTGGTCGTGGCTGATTTGCAACGACTAATCAGCGACTTGGATTTCCAATGCAGACAGAGGCCGCGACCAATGAATATCCGTGACAGACAGACAGAAAGACAGACAGAAGTGACCCTTAGACAATTATATAGTAGATGAGCCTACTATATACAGTATGAGCCCTATATAGCCTCCTATATGCAGTATGAGCCTACACATAGCCTCCTGTATACAGTGTGAACCCCCATGTCATCTCCTATATGCAGTATGAGCCCTCACATATCCTCTATGTATAGTGTAAGCAGGCAAAAAGCCTCCTGTTTACTGCTTGAATCTGCATATGGCCTCCTATATGCAATGTCAGCCCCCAAATAGCCTCCTATATACCGTATTAGCCCCCTTATAGCCTCCTATATACAATATGAGCCTGTGAGTCGCCCCATGGGCCAGGGGTTACTCGATACCGGGTCCGGTACTTCACAGGGGGATGTCAGGGTGCCCATGTAAAAGGGGAAAGGTCTTTAAAGTTATAAAGTTTATGTTTGTGACGCCACCTGTGGTATTTGGGCAGGATGACCGACGCTGCTTTAGGGGTCCGCAGTGGTCATGTTATGGCAGCTAGATGGTATATCTTCCCACAGGTGAAGTATATCCCCAGGATACAAGGTTGCAGTCTCTTTACCTTTACTGAAGACCTCAGCATCCACAGTCCAGGGCACCAGACCACAGGGCAGGCAGAGAAGTCTGGGCAGTCCAGAGACAAGCGAGTTCCCCTGGGTAAGTGGGTAAGTCAGGTGGGAGCCTACCACTCTGCGTTTTCTGTCTCTAAGTCCCTGCTGCCACTAAGTGTCTCAACAAGGTCTTTAATCGTTCTGCTGTCCTAAGACAGGTATCTGTATGGCAGGCAGCTCGGGCCGTGTGAACTGGGGTCTGTTCTCGGTGACTCCAGGCTCCTAGGTGCTGCTGTGCCACAGGTAATTATGGGCAAAGTCCTTGTAGAACAATACCCTCCAGTTCTGCTCTGTGTTTTATAATCCACAAAAGCCTCGGGCTCCCGGTACCTGGATTCTTGCGCTGATACTCTTCAGAGGCCTGCTCATGGCCTCCTGGAGCTCTCTCTTTTCCTCTGTGCTCCACTCCTGTCTGTCCTCGCACACAGACTTCTACTACTAACTGAGCTGTCTCCGCCTCCAAACCAAGATCTTTATTCAGGGAAGCTGCCCTAAAACAGGGTTTGGAGCTCCCATCCTGGCCTGGAAGTGGAAGGTGTTGTCTGTGTGTAAACCTACCAAAGGAAATCTCACTTGTCTCCAGACATAGCGCTATCCTCCCAGTGAGGAAGACAGCACTAACGTGGTACCCGAACTCCTGGGGTGCCACACCTGCACATTGCCTCTGTGAGACAATGAGGAGGATCATATGCGAGGGTTGATATGTATCCCCCTGGATGCGGATGGAGTCCTGTTAGACCCGCTGGAGTGCCTTGTATTCACAGCAGGATGCTTGTGAGTCACAAGGTAAAATGAAAGTAAGTGTGGACCTAGTCAAGCTATTCGGCCAAGGCTATGTTCAAGAAAACCTGTTAAGGGCTTTTATTTTTGGAGTGAACTGCAGGATGGTAGTGGGGCTGTTCACTCCCTCCAAGCTGGGTCTTATAAGTGGCTCGTGGCCACAGATTCCAGTTTAACCCCTTCCCAACCTCCACCATACTAGTACTGCGCTGCGGGAACTGCATTTCTGCCCGGAGCAGTACTAGTACAGCGGCACGACCACTGCGGCCTCACGCTGAGCGCCGCAGTGATCACGTGCGGGTGTCAGCTGTAAGTGACAGCTGACACCCTGCCGCAATGCCCACAATCGATGCTAGCACCGATCGTGGGCATTTAACCCCTCTGATGCTGCTGTCAGTACTGACAGCGGCAGAGAGGACAATCGTGCAGGGACAGGGGCTCCCTGTGCTCTCCCACCGGAACAACACGATCATTGCGTTGTTCCTGTGGTCTCCATGGAGACCCCCGGCTCCAAGATGGCCGTGGGGCTCCTTCCGGGTCCTGGAGTGATGTGGCTTGTGAGCGCCTGCTAAGAGCAGGTGCCAGCAGGCCTCCGACACTGCCTGTTAGATCACTGATCTAACACAGTGCTATGCAAAGTGTCAGATCAGCGATCTGACCTTATATAGTGATGTCCCAACCTGGGACCATGTAATAAAGTTTAAAAAAAACTATGATGAGTAAAAATATTTTTTTTTAAATCCCCCAAATAAATAAATAAATAAATAAATAAATAAAATAAATATTTCACCAATAAATCCATTTATTTATGTAAATAATAATAAAAAACAATAAAAGTACACATATTTGATATCGCCGCGTCCGTAACGACCTGACTTATAAATCTGTCCCACTAGTTAACCCCTTTAGTGAGCACCATTAAAAACAAACAAGGCAATAAAAAATGCTTTATCATCATACCGCCTAACAAAAAGTGGAATAACACGCGATCAAAAAGACATATATAAATAAACATGATACCGCTGAAAAATTTCATTTTCTCCCGCAAAAAACAAGCCATCACACAGCATCATCAGCAAAAAATTAAAAAGTTATAGCTCTCAGAATAAAGCGATACAAAAATATTTACATTTTCTATAAAATAGTTTTTATTGTATAAAAGCGCTAAAACATAAAAAAAAGATATAAATGAGGTATCGCTGTAATTCTACTGACCCGAAGAATATCAATTTTTCCAAATGCGGAATGGTATAAACGCGCCCCCAAAAAAGATATTCATGAATTGCTGGCTTTTTTTCATTCTGCCTCACAAATATCGGAATAAAAAGCGATCAAAAAATGTCATGTGCCCGAAAATGATACCAATAAAAATGTCAACTCGTCCTGAAAAAAACAAGACCTCACATAACTCTGTGGACTAAAATATGAAAAAATTATAGCTATCAAAATGTTGTGCTGCAAAAGCTATTTTTTGGAAAAAAAAAGAATTCTTTTAGTGAGTGACAGCTGCCAAACATAAAAACCCGCTATAAATAGTAAATCAAATGCTCCTTTATCAACCCGTTAGTTAGGGAAAAATAATAAAATTTTTAAAAAGTATTTATTTCAATTTTTCCATTAGGGTTAGGGCTGAAGTTAGGGTTAGGGTTGGGGCTAAAATTACTGTTAGGGTTGGGGCTAAAATTAGGGTTAGGGTTGGGGCCAGAGTTGGGATAAGGGTTTGGATTACTTTTACGGTTGGGATTAGGGTTAGGGTTGGGATTAGGGTTGGGATTAGGTTAGGGGTGTGTCAGGGCTAGGGATGTGGTAAGGGTTATGGTTAGGGTTGAGATTGGGGTTGTTAGGGGTGTGCTGGGGTTAGGGGTGTGTTGGGGTTAGGGTTGTGGTTAGGGTTGAGATTAGGGTTAGGGGTGTGTTCAGGTTAGGGGTGTGGCTAGGGTTATGGTTAGGGTTGGGAGTAGGTTTAGGGATGTGTTGGGGTTAGAATTGGGGTGTTTCCACTGTTTAGGCACATCAGGGGCAATCCAAACGCGACATGGCCTCTGGTCTCAATTCTAGCCAATTCTGCGTTGAAAAAGTCAAACGGTGCTCCATCCCTTCCGAGCTCTGCCATGCGCCCAAACAGTGGTTTACCCCCACATATGGGGTTTCAGTGTACTCAGGACTAATTGCACAACAACTTTTGTGGTCCAATTTCTCCTGTTACCCTTGAGAAAATAAAAAATTAGGGGCGTAAAAATAATTTTTGTGAAAAGATTTGATTTTTTTACTTTTACGGCTTTACATTATAAACTTCTCTGAAGCACTTGGGGGTTCAAAGTGCTCACCACATATCTAGATAAGTTCCTTAGGGGGTCTACTTTCCAAAATGGTGTCACATGTGGGGGGTTTCCACTGTTTAGGCACATCAGGGGCTGTCCAAACGCGACATGGGGTCCGATCTCAATTTCAGCCAATTTTGCATAGAAAAAGTCAAACAGCGTTCCTTCCCTTCCGAGCTCTGCCATGCTCCCAAACAGTGGTTTACCCCCACACGGTGTCAGACTGGGGTGACAAGGGCCCACCAGTAACACTGACTTTGGGGGGCCCACTTTTCACCTGCATGAAAATATTATACTACCTTCATTTACAAATTTACCTATATCTCCATATAATAATAAATTGGGTAGCGTGGTTAATGAATGAAGAGATGCTGCTTTTTTCTGTACAGAGTGAATTATGCCAAATACTGCCCATACAGAGGGGTTGGGGGCCCAGATCTACACAGGGGCCCACCGGGGGATTCCCCTGTTACCCTGTGGGCCACTCCGAGCCTGCCCCCACATAAAGGGTATCAGTGTACGCAGAACAAATTGTGCAACAACTTTTGGGGTCCAATTTCTCCTGTTACCCTTGGTAAAATAAAACAAATTGGATCTGAAGTAAATTTTGGGGGAAAAAGGTAAATGTTAATTTTTTTTTTAAACATTCCAAAAATTCATGTGAAGCACCTGAAGGGTTAATAAACTTCTTGAATGTGGTTTTGTGCACCTTGAGGAGTGCAGTTTTTAGAATGGAGTCACATTTGGGTATTTTCTATCATATAGACCACTCAAAGTGACTTTAAATGTGATGTGGTCCCTAAAAAAAATGGTTTTGTAAAATTTGTTGAAAAATGAGAAATCGATGGTCAATTTTTAACCCTTAGGGTATGTGCACACATCAAGAATTTCTTGCAGAAATTTCCTGACAAAAACCGGACATTTCTGCCAGAAATCTGCATGCGTTTTTTTCGCGTTTTTTAATGCACTTTTTTTGCGGTTTTTTTGTGTGGATTTTATGTGGATTTTTTGCGTTTTTCCCCAGATACTCCAAAAGCCATAATATAATGGGAAATCCGCAAAAAATACGGAAAAATAATGAACATGATGCATCTTTTTCCGGAATGCGTTTTTTTTGCGGAAAAAAACGCATCATGTGCACAAAAAATGCGGAAGGCATTCTAAATGATAGGATGCATATGTATGCATTTTTTAAAGCACTTTTATAGAATCTTTATCACGAAAAAACGTGCAAAAAACGCAAAAATTCCTGAACGTGTGCACAAACCCTTATAACTTCCTAATGGAAAAAAAAAAATTGGTTCCAAAATTGTGCTGATGTAAAGTAGACATGTGGGAAATGTTATTTATTAACTATTTTGTGCAATATAACTCTCTAATTTAAAGGCCTAAAAATTAACATTTGGAAAATTGCAAAATTTTCAAAATTTTTGCCAAATTTACGTTTTTTTCACAAGAAAAGCAAGTCCTATTGAGGAAATTTTACTGCTATCATAAAGTACAATATGTCACCAGAAAACAGTCTCAAAATCAGTGGGATCCATTGAAGCGTTCCAGAGTTATTACCTCATAAAGGGACAATGGTCAGAATTGTAAAAATTGGCCAGGTCAGAAAGGTGAAAACATGCTGGGTCTTGAAGGGGTTAAAAACCCTGCAGTAAAGGGTTTGGGTGTGTCAGTGTTTGTATGCTATATGAGCCCGCGCATAGCCTCTTATATACAGTGTGAACCCGCATATAGCCTACTGTATACACTGTGAGCCCACATATTGCCTTTTATAAACAGTATGAAACTGTATAGAGTATGAGCCCTCACATAGCCTACTATATACAGTATGAGCCCGCACATAGCCTCCTATATAAAGTATGAACCCCCATATTGTCTCCTATATACAGTATAGGCCCACACATAGCCTTCTGTAATACAGTATGAGCACGCACATAGCCTCCTGTATGCAGTATGAGCCTGCACGTAGCCTCCTGTATACAGTGTGAACCCCCATATAGTTTCCTATATACAGTATGAGCCCGCATGTAGCCCCCTCTATACAGCGTGAGCCCTCATGTAGCCTCCTGTATACAGTGTGAGCCCACATATAGCCTGCTATAAACAATATGAAACTGTATACAGTATGAACCCTCACATAGCCTCCTATATACAGTATGAGCCCACACATAGCATCCTATATATAGTATGTGATAGAAATATGTATATCATGTAGATCTCACTTGCATGTATACTCCTTTAAATCATATATATATTCTTTTAAATCACATATACTTACACAAAAGCAAATATATATCTATCTACTCAGCTACTTTATAATCAATTGCTCAATTTTACCACATGAGCTAGGCCAGATTGTGCTCGGTACTTTCCGCTATGTCTCAAACACCTTAAAAACGGGAAGTTGGACCAGATGTTCGGGACTGATACCGCTGAGTCTTCTGAAATGGCAGATCAACAGTGCCAAATGTACTAAGTCCTGGTCAGATGCCTCAACTTTGCCCTACATACCGAGAGCTACATTTTAGTTACATAATCAGCAGTCATATGCGCATTAATCACAATATTCCATATATATCAGATAACCAATAACTGAATTGTATGTTAATTAACTAACCGCCCAAACCACTCCTTGCTATATGTTATTATAAAAACTATGTATCAGGAAATAAATCTCCAGTCTTTGATTGAATGTCAAGCTGTCACCACGTGTCAGACTCATTCTTTAAGGGCTCAGAAATAATTGGGAGCGGCCGCAGCACACACGGGTAGATTTATCCAACCCAAATTTCCATGTCAGTATGTACCCCCAAATAGCCTTCTATATACAGTATGAGCCTGCACATAGGCTCCTATATACAGTGTGAGCCTCCATATAGCCCCCTATACACAGTATGAGCCCTTTTTAACCTCTTATATACAGTGTGAGCTTGCACGTAGTCTCCTATATACATTATGAATCCGCACATAGCATCCTCTATATAGTATGAGCCAGCACATTGCCTTCTGGCTAGAGTAGGAGCCCTTACATAGCCTCCTTTGTAAAGTATGAGCCTGCACATAACCTCCTATATACAGTATGAGCCCGCACATGTGCTAATGTATAGAGTGTGAGCCCGCACATAGCCTCCTCTATACAGTATGAGCCCGCACATAGACTCCTATACACAGTATGAGCTCACACATAGCCCCCTATAAACTTCATGAACCCTCACATAGCCTCCTATATACAGTATGAGCCTGCACATGGCCTCCTGTATACAGTTTGAGCCCCCATATAGTTTCGTATATGCAGCATGAGCCAGCACATAGCCTCCTGTATACAGCGTGAGACCATATATAGCCTCCTATAAATATATAGGAGCCCGCACATAGACTCCTGTATACAGTATGAGCCTGCACATAGCCTACCATAAACAGTATGAGCCCACACATAGCCTCCTATATACAGTATGAGCCCGCACATAGCCTTCTGAATACAGTATGAGCCTTCACATAGCCTCCTATTTACAGTATGAGCCCGAACATAGTCTCATATATACAGTATGAGTCCCCATAAAGTTTCCTATATACAGTATGAGCCTGCACATAGCCTCCTGTATGCAGTATGAGCCCTCACATAATCTTCTGAATACAGTATGATCCTTCACATAGCTTCCTATATACAGTATAAGCCTGCGCAAAGCCTCCTATATATAGTATATGCCCCTATATGACCTCCTATATATAGTATGAGCCCCCATATAGCAAACTATATAAAGTCCGAACCCGCATATAGCCTTCTGAATACAGTATGAGCCTCCACATAGCCTCCTATATACAGTATGAGCCTGCAGATAGACTCCTATATACAGTATGAGCCTGCAAAAAGCCTCCTGTATACAGTATGGGCTCGCACAAAGCCTCCTGTATACAGTATGCGCCCGCATAGCAGGAGCCCACACATTGCCTTCTATATACAGCACATAGCCTCCTATATACATTATGAGTCTGCGTATAGCCTCCTATTTATAGTATAAGTTCTCACATAGCTCCCTATATACAGTATGAGCCCATATAGTCTCCTATATATAGTATGAGCCCCCATTTTGCCCCCTATATACAGTATGAGCACACACATTGCCTCCTATATACTGTATGAGCTGGTATACAGGCAGGCACAGGCAGGCACTGGAAAAGAAACTACAGTAGAACAGGGAACCTGAAAACTAGCATGCATGCAAAGTATAAACTTTGCTTAGGCACCTCCCATCAGGGGTAGGTGTCTTAAAAAATTATCTCAGGTCATTTTAAGATGGTGAGCACCATCCCTTTAAGAAGAAGGGAGCGTGTGCACAGTGCCCGGGAATATGCAAGCCATGCGCAGACCTTGGGTAGCAGGAGAAGAAGGACGTGCGGGATGAGAGCCGTGGCGGTGAGTGAGTCGACGTCACTGCCGGGGGAGGAGGGAAGCTTGCAGAGACACAGGTGCTACAGATTTAATGAATAAAAAACTTAATGGGAGGAATTCTTTAAGGCATATTCTGTGGATATACAGTATCATCATTGTCAGTCATAAGACAACACCGTTACCTTCTACTGACATTCTTGGTTTCACATTTACATCTCTGTGCGCAGCGTATCATTCCCACAGATCCGCATGCGTCATGCGTACATATCTTTAACACTGCGTACGCAGGGACATGCGTTTCTCAGTGTGCGGCAGGTTCCAGCAATCACAACATGTTGCATTTTTTTTCATCCCTGATGAAAAAATCATCCCAGATGGTGGCGACACACGTTGGGTATCTGCGTTACCTGCATTAGACTCTGTAAGGTCTTTGGTCTTTTCATGGCATCTGATGTAGTTGGTTACAGTGAAGGGTTTATTGTTTGAGACAGGCATGGTGCCTCAATATCCCCTTTCCTAGCCTTCAATTTAGCAAGTAAACGTGTGCACAGATTAAATAGGATGTGCCCAGGTAGGCTCCAACACCTTAATCATGTATAAGAAAAACCTGGCACTCAACTTGTATATAGGCGGTTTATTATTCAAGTAACAAAAAAGCGATTCGGTCTCCAATTTGACCTTCATCAGTTACTGTAAGCATAATATGACAACACTCAGTGACAACCAATGGATCAATAGTATGGCATGGTAGTGGAGGTATAGAAAAAAAGGGTACAGAAAAAAACGATCTTGGCACAATATTGGTGGAGAGAGAGGGAGGATGATAAAGTAGTGGAGGAGGGGTCACATATCGTATTGTAGATGGTGGTGAGGAAAATGTGCCAGAATAGGCAAGCCGTGATAAGCTTCTGAAAAATAGGTGTGATAATATATAAATAAAGAGCCAAGTGGTGTGATGTTATATATGGAAATGGGAACATACACTTGGTTTGTAGGAAGAAGTGTGATATGAATTATAGTTATTACAGCCTGATGGATAAAAAACATAGGTGGTTAAGTGTAGGCACCTACTGGTAAATCATGAATGAATTACAGTTATAACAGCCTGATGGATAAAAACCTGATGGATAAAAAGCATTGGTGGTTGAGTGTAGGCACCTACTGGTAAATCAGAGCCTAAGTATAGAGGCATCTTACCGAATGTGTGGCGCTGCAGACGCGTTGTTTTTAACCCTTTGTCATGCGCCCTGTGTAAAGTCGCGTGTATTATATGCACCTGGAGAAGCGTCTGGAAAAGACCGGGACTCGCCGACCGGAAGTGGGCGGGTCTGGCATTGTGTAGTGGTACCTGGGACTGGAAGTGACATGTGGCTACCCCACAAGGGTTCTGAACGAACAATTAGTTCCTCCCCCCGCACTCGGGAGGACAATCATAATAGACGTGTTCCATTTGTACACGCCTACCATCCGTTTGCCTCTATCCTCCACAAAAATATTAGGAAACATTGGTCCCTACTGACTACAGCATACCCCAATGCCCCAGAGTTAAACTCCCTTTTCTTCCATGCTTTAGGAGACCTCAAAACTTAAGGGATAAATTGGTGAAGGCTGACATCAGTCCTACACAGTCCAAAAAACCCCGATTCATATCACAAATGGGCACGTTCCCCTGCCTACACTGTGCGCAGTGCAGCAATGTACAAAAGGGTAACACCTTCCAACATCCCCATACAGGTAAAAGTTTTCAGATTAAAGACTACTACACATGTGAGTCATCTTTTGTTATCTATCTAATTAAGTTCCCATGCGGCTCATTATACATTGGGGAGACCACACAATCGGTACGGGATAGAGTGTCCAAGCATAAATCCACCATTCGGTGTAAAAATCTGCTTCTACTCATCCCTCATCATTTTGTGACACACGGGCATACCATTTCACAATTAAAATACCAAGTAATCGATTCAGTTTCCCCACAACGACGGGGAAGGGGGGGGGGGAAAGGATCTCACCCCTAAATAAATGTGATGCCTTCTGGATCCACACACTGGAGACCCTAACCCTTAAGGGGTTAAACAGGGAATACGATTTACTCGCCTTCATTTAAAGTGACATAGTGATATTGTACTGTATTATGCCTGACTTCTAATGATGTCTTCTCTATCCCTTTAGAGTCGTCTTTACTGATCCCCGGATTCAGTCCTCCTATGGGCACTCACTATTCACCGACAGCTCACCATAATCTTCCTGCATGCGCTTAACAATGGAATACATTACCATTTTTTCTTTTTTCCTTTTTTTTTCTTTTTTTCCTTTTTTTCTTTTTTTCGGCTCCTGCCAATTTTTGCATACTGTCATCAATATTATCTGCCCTTTTTCCCTATTACAGCCCCATATAGCGCATTTAATTTAGGCACTGGTTATAGCACCTATCACATACCCTGTATTAGCCACATAGCATTTATAATGAGTGGAATGCAAGTGCTGTTCTTTGGAATGCACCACCATACTGGTGATGTCACTTCCAGTCCCAGGTACCACTACACAATGCCGGACCCGCCCACTTCCGGTCTGCGAGATCCGGTCTTTTCCAGCCGCTTCTCCAGGTGCATATAATACACGCGGCTTTGCACAGGGTGCCAGACAAGCGGTGGACACCGCATCTGCAGCGCCACACATTCGGTAAGATGCCTCTATACTTAGGCTCTGATTTACCAGTAGGTGCCTATACTCAACCACCAATGCTTTTTATCCATCAGGTTTTTATCCATCAGGCTGTTATAACTATAATTCATTCATGATTTACCAGTAGGTGCCTACACTTAACCACCTATGGGTGGTTTCACATTTGCGGGTTTTTTTTTGCGTTTTTGCGGTAAAAAACGCAAAAAAAGCATGCCTTTTTTTACCTATATTTAACATTAAAAACGCATGCGTTTTTTTGTATGCATTTTGACGCGTTTTTGCAACGCATGTGGTTTTTTTTCTGCATGCGTTGTGTTGCAGAAATGCAACATGTAGTATTTTTTGCGGCATTTTTTTTTGCGGCAAAAAAATGCATTGCTGTCTATGTAAACGCATGCGTTTTAACCACATGCGTTTGCATGCGTTAAAAACGCATGCGTTTTAAAAAAAAACACTGATAAACCACCCCACACCATAAAATTGATAAAAGGATCCTACCCCTAACCCTAACCCTACCCCTAACCCTAACCCTACCCCTAACCCTAACCCTACCCTGTTGTGAATTCTGTTGTCGAACTCCCTCCTGTGGTCGTGAATGGTAATTCGGCGAGTTCTGTCTATGGGCTCCCTCTGGTGGCTATGAGTGAAGCTGCTGCTTCTGAGATTCCTTACACAGGTGACGTGGTTTATCCTTTGGTTGGCTTCTCTATTTAACTCCACTCAGATCGTTACTCCATGCCAGCTGTCAATGTTTTAGCATTGGTTCAGTTCGCTCCTGGATCTGCCTGGTGACCTGTCTTCTCCTGCAGAAGCTAAGTTCCTTATTGTTATTTTTGCTCATTGTTTCTTTGTCCAGCTGGTTATCCTGATTTTGTCTTGCTAGCTGGAAGCTCTGGGATGCAGAGTGGCACCCCGCACCGTGAGTCGGTGCGGAGGACCCTTTTGCACACTCTGCGTGGTATTTTGTAGGTTTTTGTGCTGACCGCAAAGATTCCTTTCCTATCCTTTGTCTATTTAGTAAGTCTGGCCTCCCTTTGCTGAAACCTATTTCATTTCTGCGTTTGTGACTTTCAACTTTACTCACAGTCATTATATGTGGGGTGCTGCCTATTCCTTTGGGGAATTTCTCTGAGGCAAGGTAGGCTTTATTTCCTATCTCTAGGGCAAGCTAGCTCTTAGGCTGTGACGAGGTGCCTAGGGAGCGTCAGGAGCGCTCCACGGCTATTTTTAGTGTGTGCGATAGGATTAGGGCTTGCGGTCAGCAGAGCTCCCACATCCCAGAGCTCGTCCTGTATGAGTTTAACTATCAGGTCGGGTGCTCCTAACCACCAGGTCATAACACTACCCCTAACCCTAACCCTACCCCTAAAACTAACCCTAATCCCTTTAAGGTTAGGGTTAGGGGTAGGGTTAGGGGTAGGGTTAGGGTTAGGATCCCTTTAGGGTTAGGGTTAGGCTTAGGATCCCTACCCCTAACCCTCCCCCTAACCCTAACGCTAGCTCTTTCTGTTTATAGTGGGTTTTTTACTTTATTTTAATGATTGGCAGCTCTCACACATTTATCTGCATGCATTTAAAAAGCGCAAACGCATGAAAAACGCATGTAAACGCGTCAAAACGCCACGTTTTTTTCACCACATGCAAAAACGCATGCGTAAAAAAAACGCAGCGTTTGCACGCGTTTACATGCGTTTTTTCACCATGGGTTTTTTTAAAAACGCATGCGTTTTGAAACGCAAGTGTGAAACCAGCCTATGTTTTTTATCCATCAGGCTTTTATCTTACATTGTCCTTTTTTGCCTTCGTCTGGCTGCACATTTTTCCTGATTTCTCCTATTAGTGTGGTTCCATCCATATCCAGCTAGATTGCGTGCAAACACTATATAGGAGTAGATAGAGGAGCTTTTCTGCAGCCTTGCAGTGATGTTCACGACTGTCTGCGAGGTCTCTGTGTGTGAGTGCAGCTCATGCTGTAGTGTGTTCTGCAGCCACATCTGGTTGTAGTCCGCTCAGCGTGCGTCACTGCCTCACACTATTACATTGTCCTTTTTTGCATTAGTCCGGCTGCACATTTTTCCTGATTTCTCCTATTAGTGTGGTTCCATCCGTATCCATCTTGATTGCATGCAAACACTATATAGGAGTAGGTAGAGGAGCCTTTCTGCAGCCTTGTGCCCTGCAGCCCAGCCAGATTAGTATTAGCCTATTTTTTGGAGCCTCATCTATTGCATTGTAGGTTACCTTCTTGCATTGTCATAGCTACAAAAAGTTTGTGATACTATCAGTTTGACATCTTTGGGCACATCCATTTTTTTATGTTAAAAAAAAACCTAAATAAAATTCACCAAACACTCTACTTTACAGTTGTGTAGGCCACATTAGCTCATATTAAAGTCTAGTCCACACTTTATAAAATTAGTGTTTCTTATACCTGCTAGCAGCTGTTCAGGAATAAGCACACTAAGCCCTTAGTACCTTTCTGCCTATCTTTATCAGTCTACCAAGATGAAGAAGGCAGGGAGTAAGGCTCGTGGGCGTGGAGTTTCTGCAGGGAGAGTACGTAGGGATTCTGTGCCTGCTGCGGGCACCAGTGATTCAGCATCCCCCAGTTTTACCAGGGAACAGTCCTTTATGCGCAGCCTTGTAGGAGCTCGCCGTACCCCACTGCTGCGGGACGAACAAATTGAAGCCGTTGTCGGATGGATGGCAGCTAACGCATCGACTTCAATTAGTGCCACATCCTCTCAGGTCCAGAGCACTGAAGTGCACCCATCTGTCTCTTCACCACCTGCCAAATTGCCCAGGCAGTCAGAGAGCCCTGGACAGGAGCCATCTCTACTTCTGTTCTATGAATCTCTTGGCTTGGAAAGAGGGGGCCAGCCAAGCAGCATTCGAGAAATTGAAGAAGAGGCAGTATGCAGTGATGCGCAACTGCTTTGTCTCTCTGCATCTGAAGAGGCGGGTGGGCCAGTGCCTATGGTAAGCACACCTCAGTACGCATCTGATGATGAGACCCAGGTGCCACTTTCTCGTGCATACTGTGCTGCCAAGACTACCCAGGAGAAGTAGTTGTTTGAAGAGGGTAGTGTAGATGATGAGATCCTTGACTCATCATGGCGTGAGGTACAGGAAGGTGGTGGGAGCAGCTCGGAGGAAGAGATTTCCCGAACGGCCCAAAAAGTAGGGAGAGGGAGGGGGCAGACTGGGTTGCCTGTAGCCTCCACTTCGGCACCCATTAGGAGCATGCCTCTTCCAAAACCCAAAACAGGCGCTCCCAAGACTTGCAGTGCCTGGTCCTTTTTTGACACAGTTGCAGATGACAATTGCTTTGTCAAATGCAAGCTGTGTAATCAGAAAGTGTCAGCAACCTCAATACCACAAATATGTGGAAACATGTGCGGACCAAGTACGTGGTAGAGTTACAAAGACACACTGAAGACCTAGGCCAACCTACAGCACCACCTACCACTTCTTCAGCTCCTGTTGTAGCCTCTTCCTTCAGCTCACACACAGCTGGTTCGGCTTCCTCACAGGATCGCCATGGAAGAACCTCTGGCACTGTTGTACAGAGACATAGTGTAATTCCACCCACAGCACCACGTTCCCTGTCATCCTCACACTCCCAGGCCAGTCTACAGTCATCGGTAGCACAGGAATGGGAGAAATGGCGCCCATACTCGGCACACCACCCCCGAGCACAGGCTCTGAATGCTGGCATTGCAAAACTACTGCCCCTTGAAATGCTCTCATTCAGGCTGGTGGAGATTGACACCTTTTGTAACTTCATGGCATTGGCAGTCCCACAATACAACGTGCCCATCCGCTTTTATTTCAGCAGGCAAGCTGTCCCTGCCCTGCAAAAGCATGTGGAGGGAAAAATTAAGCATGCGCTACTAAACGCCGTCAGTAGCAAGGTCCACCTGACCACCGATGCGTGGACCAGTAACCATGGACAGGGACGATACCGAGGTATCCCTATAGGTCAGTTTCTACGAGCTAAAAAGATCAGTTCGGACCAAATAGGCTTTGAGAAACAATGTGTAGAACTGGATACGGTAAGGAAACACGGCACTCAGTAGATATGAGGGTTGGCGGTGCTCAAGTAGGGTGTCCACCCCGTATATTAAAGATGAATGAATCTTGGCACTCAATTTTTGAGAAGAAAAGCTTCTTAGTTTATTGATGCATCCAGACAAACAAAACCGCTAAACGTTTTCGGTCCACACCGGACCTTCGTCAGAGCGTTTCTTAGACATTGACTGGATGAGGAAGCTAATGAGCCTGAATGAGCGTCAGCCAGAGCACGGGATATAGGAGCTGCAGTCTGCTGCAGGATCACAAAGGAAGGTGAAGCGCCAGAGGAGAGGCACAAAGCCTGGAGGGAGTAACGGCGCTGGATCCTGAGCGCTATTAGTGCAGAGCGTTGCTCTCCTCTGCTCTGCATTAGCTTCCTCATCCAGTCAATGTCTAAGAAACGCTCTGACGAAAGTCCGGTGTGGACCGAAAACGTTTAGCGGTTTTGTTTGTCTGGATGCATCAATAAACTAAGAAGCTTTTCTTCTCAAAAATTGAGTGCCAAGTTTCACATCATTAATGTGTAGAACTGACCATAAGATTTGAAGATCGAGGATACAGTCGAAGGATGATAAGAAGGGGATACAAAAGAGCTGAATCAGTATCAAGAAATGATTTACTATACAATCAACAACCTAAGAAGAAGGAGGAGAACAGGCAAGTTCGATTTATTTCCACATTTAAGAGTCAGTGGCGCAATTTGCCGGAGGTAATTCAAAAACATTGGAAGGTTTTACTAACAGACCCGACCTTAAAAAAGATTCTGCCGGTGTCTCCTTTATGTTTTGCAAGATGTTCAGCAAATTTTAAAGATCTCCTGGTACATAGTTATTATGACTCTAAAAGAAATCTGAGTACCAAATCCTTGACCCTTGGTTTTTTCCCCATGTGGTCTGTGTAAGGCCTGTTGGAATTTGGACAAAACCAAGAAGTTTGGGAATTTTGATGGATCAAGTCAATTTGATATCCACAAGCATCTCACATGCACCTCAAAAGGGGTAGTTTATCATGCTGAGTGTCCCTGTGGGAAAGTCTATGTGGGGTTGACCACAAGGGAACTAAAAATTTGTGTCATGGAACATCATATGTGCCTTTTAGAAGAAAGTTGCAAAATTTGGCACAAATGCACTTCAATTTCCTGCTGGAGTGATTTCATATATGCTACAGGAAAAAAATATATCTTTGTACAGTGTTTAAGAGAGACCAGAGTAGTCTCAAAAGCTTGCGGTTTGTTACCCTCTTCTCAGCCATTACAGGGTATCAACCACTGAGCACTCTCAAATTTTAAATTTTAATTCTTTATATATATATATATATATATATATATATATATACTAGTTATTTTGGCATACGTTTTTTCAGGACTAAAACATTTTTTTATTTTGTGCAAAATTCATGAAGTACGTGTGCCATTTTGAAAAATTTGGAGCTAAAAAAGTCTATGTAAACCACAAAACAAGAAAAAAAAGGCTTAAAAAATGGTGCAAATGATGAATCGGAAACCCATGTCTTTTACATTTGTTTCTTATGTCTTTGTAATATTTTTTTCCTGATACTGTTTTGTATTTTTAACGTACATCTTCTTTGGTTGTATTGTGTTTATTACAATTTCTGCCTTAGCTCCTTGCACTTGTAGGCCATTCATCTTACTATAAATACCATTATGAGTTTTGAATGCCTTCTATGTGTTGTAAATTGTACATTTTGGTTAAAGATAATTTAAGGCCAAGGCACGAGCTGCAGAAGGAAACATATGTTTTATTCATCGAGAGCCTTTTATTAATGATATACCAGATGTAATGCTAATATCCGTGAAGCTATCTTATAATCTGACAGTAGCCTTGGCAGCGATGCACTCAATTTGTGGCTGACATAGGAAAGCTATGGCATACTGAGGCTTAAAGCGATACTATATATTCCTACAACCAATTATCCCTCTGATGAGTTCTACAGACATTGCCAGAATTCCTGATTTGTGATATTTATTTATGCAATAAAAACTGGTACCTAGCAACAAAGCGTCCTTATAACTCCAAACTTGCTTCTCTTAATTTCATTTGTCAGTAGTATTTGACATCTAAATTTGGATTTTTCTGGTTAGTTGACGATTGAAGTCATTGCCTTAATCTCCCTTGCAATTCCTGGATAACTTTTCAGCCAATGTTTTGGCTCTATCACCTTACATATTACATGGAACAATATACAAGTCACACTTCTTCCAGAAATTCAAATATGGAATGAAAGCAGGAGCTAAACACAACAACAAGTGCATGATGGTCAGCGGGGAAAACGAAATGGAGAAGTAGTTACATCACAGACGTCCAGCTGGTGGTCTCTGCATCATATGTTATCCTTGGTGGTCTCTAGGTTCCTTTATGTCCCCCATGGGCGTATGTATAAGGGGACAGACATAGCATCTGCTACAGGGTCCATCAACTAGGGAGGTCTTTTTCTACTAGGATATAAAATGCCAAAAGTAGTGAAATATAAGTAAGGACTAGAGTTGAGCGAGCACTAAAATGCTTGGATGATCGTTACACGAACCAAGCAATTCCTAATGCTTGGGTGCTCATTTAGAGTAATGCCAGGGCCGGTTTTAGGCAAAGTGGGGCCCTAGGCAAAGGTTTAAACTGGGGCCCCAAATGCTAACAGATTGCACATCACACAGAAACATTTCTGTTGTATTTACATGCGCTGAGTTCAGGCCGCTAAACGAGTGTGATCGACAATACTGAAGTTGTTCCACGCCTTATTCCTGGCCTCTTTATACCGCCTGAGAAAGAATGAAGGGAACCGAACATTCACTATTAGATCAATCTGTCCCCATACAGTATCATGTTATCAGCAACACATCTACAGTCTACACCGATAATGTGCTGCTGTGAACAATGATTTTTGTTCCCTCATAAACAATCCAATCAATCGATGAATAGGCAGCATTTTGCTTGTTTAGTATAATACACCCCAAAGTCCTCCACATAGTATAATCTGCACCACAGTCCTCCATATTGTATAATGCACACCCCATAGTCCTCCATATAATATAATGTGCCCCATAGTCCTCCATATAGTATAATACACTCCCCATAGTCCTCCATATAGTATAATACAATCCCTATAGTCATCCATATATTAAAATATACTCCTCAGTCCTCCATTTAGTATAATACACTCCTCAGCCCTCCATATAGTGTAATACACTCCTCATAGTGCTCCATATAGTATAATGCACTCCTCATAGTCCTCCATATAGTATAATACACTCCCCATAGTCCTCCATATAGTATAATACAATCCTTATAGTCATCCATATATTAAAATATACTCCTCAGTCCTCCATTTAGTATAATACACTCCTCAGCCCTCCATATAGTGTAATACACTCCTCATAGTGCTCCATATAGTATAATGCACTGCCATAGTCATCCATATAGTACAATTCACTACCCATAGTATAATGCACCCCATAGTTCTTCATATAGTATAATGTATTCCGCATAGTCCTTGATACAGTCTAATGCAGTCACCCCATAGAGTAAAATGCAGCCACCCCATAGAGTATAATGCAGCCACCCCACAGAGTATAATGCAGCCACCCCACAGACTATAATGCAGCCCCACCATACAATAATGTAACCCCTCATAGAATATTATGCAGCCCCCCATAGTATAATGCAGCCACTTCATAGACTATATGGTAGCCCCCACAGAATATAATGCAGCCCCTTATATAGTATAATGTAGCACCTCCATAGCATACAATGTAGCCCTCCTCATACAGTATAATGCAGCCCCCCATAGAATATAATGTAGCCCCCTCATAGAGGACTATATAACAAGAGTTAGAGTTCAAGAGGAAATTAATCCATAACATATCTCAAAAAGGCCAGTCCAAAGGAAGAGGACATCATCTATGTACCTGCACTACTTTAATACATGACGTTTATAGAGATCTGAAAGGAACACGTATGCCGCCTCACACCACCCCAAAAAGAGGTTGGCATAGGAGGGAGCACAATGTGCACCCATGACAGGGCTGTATAGCTCTTTGTAGTAGGTCTGGTCAAAAAGAAAATAATTGTGTTTAAGTATAAATAACAAACGTTTCAAGAGAAATAGATTATGTGGGCTATCTGAGTCACCTGTTTGTTGCAAGAAAAATATTGTTGTTTGTAGACCCAACTCATGCAGTATACTAGTATAGAAAGATTCCACATCGAACGATACCAGTATGGCTCCAGGTGGCACGGTGGTGATCTCCAACAAATGCACTGGATCTTGAGTATGGGAGTCTAGATCTGTAACCATCGGTCAGAGATGGCCAATCAAGCACAGTGATACTGTTGTTTTTAAACCAGGTATTGGGACTTTTGGCAGTGTGGACAGGTGTCAAGTCCTGCTGGAAAAATAAATTTGAATCTCCCAAAAGCTTGTCGACAGAGGGAAGTATGAAGTGCTCTAAAATTTCCTGGTAGACGGCTGCTCTGACTTTGGTCTTGATAAAATACAGTGGACCTACACCAGCAAATGACATGGCTAACCAAACCATCACTGATTGTGGAAACTTCACACTAGACCTCAAGCAGCTTGGATTGTGTGCCTCTCCACTCTTCCTCCAGACTCTGGGACCTGTATTTCCAAATGAAATGCAAAATGTACTATTATCTGAAAACAACACCTTGGACCACTGAGCAACAGTCCAATTCTTTTTCTCCTTGGCCCAGGTAAGATGCTTCTGGCGTTGTCTATTGGTCATGAGTGGCTTGACAGAAGGAATGAAAACACTTGTAGCCCATGTCCTGGATACGTCTGTGTGTGGTGGCTCATGAAGCAATGACACCAGCAGCAGTTCACTCCTGGTAAATCTCCCCCAAATTTTTAATGGCCTTTTCTTAACAATCCTTTCAAGGCTGCTGTTATCCCGTTTGCTTGTGCACCTTTTGCTACCACACATTTTCCTTCCACTCAGCTTTCCATTAATATTCTTGGATACAGCACTCTGTGAACAGCCAGTTTCTTTAGCAATGAACTTTTGTGGCTTACCCTTCTTGTGCAGTGTGTCAATGACTGCTTTCTGGACAACTGTCAAGTCAGCAGTCTTCCCCATGATTGTGGAGCCTACTGAAACAGACTAATGGACCTTTTTAAATGCTTAGGAAGCTATACAGGTGTTTTTGCCAATTATTCTAATTTACTGAGAAAATGACTTTTGGGTTTTCACTGGCTTTAAGCATTAATCATCAGCATTAACAGAAATAAACACTTGAAATTGATCACTCTGTTTGTAATGACTCTATATAATATGAGTTTCACTTTTGGTATTGAAGAACTGAAATAAATTAACTTTTTTATGATATTCTAATTTTGTGAGAAGCACCTGTATGTAACATTCATAAAAAGCGCTGAAACATTTTTCTGGATTCAATTCCTCATCCATAGAGTATTATGTAGTCTGTTGTGCATTTTGTTGGTATATAACACTCACAAAAAGCATTGTAAAATTATTCTTGACTGAAATACTCATCCATATAAACTTCATCAACTGTAGTACCTCATTCAAATATTGTCATTTTCTTGTGGCTGTCAATGCTCTAAGTTTTGTGCATCACTAAACAGCCTCTCCGCCTTTCTCTCTTGGAACGTGCAGGGTGAGGGACCTCAATCAAGAAGTGAAGTTGTAAAGAGTTCCTACGAGTGTCCTAGTGTGGGATCACTAGTCTCCCGGAACTCAACATGGTGGGAAGAAGGATCAGGATGAGGATGAAGTGATCCAGACTGTGGGCTGGTGAGACTGGACCATGTGGAAGATTGAGTGGTGCTGCCAAGCATGCTGGAGGCATTACCTGTTATCCAACCGGCCACCTGTTCGCACTGCTCTGGCTTCAGAAGTGTTGTATT
Source organism: Ranitomeya imitator (assembly GCF_032444005.1). Classification (NCBI taxonomy): domain Eukaryota; kingdom Metazoa; phylum Chordata; class Amphibia; order Anura; family Dendrobatidae; genus Ranitomeya; species Ranitomeya imitator. The sequence continues at coordinate 104,598,855 of NC_091282.1, read as the reverse complement.
GTGCTTCCCTGCAATTGAGACAGGAAACTATATGTGTCGAGGATGGGCATATTGCTTGTGCTCCAGCAACAGGGGTAGTTACACCTACCACATGTCCTCCATATCTTGTTGCACCATCATCAGCACTTCCCCTTAGGCATTTTCTAATTGTTGTATCTCTTGAAACCAAGTTTATTTTTAATATAAATAGAAAATTTGGTCACCTGCAGTAGTCAAAGTGGTTTTTTTTTAGTATAATATCACTGTTATGTACCACAGAGCACATAATACGGTATGGATGACCCTGCTTGCAATTTTTGGCAGGTTTTGCACTGTGCAGAAGTTTTATGAGTGTAGAAGTACCACAACTACAAATGTGCTCAAAAGTTTACATATCACAGCAGAATTTTTGCTTTCTTGGCCTTTTTTCGGAGAATATGAATGATAACACCAAAACTTTCTCCACTCATGGTTAGTGGTTGGGTGAAGCCATTTATTGTTAAACTACTGTGTTTTCTCTTTTTAAATCATGATGACAACGCAAAACATTCAAATGACCCTGATCAAAGGTTCACATACTCTGGTGATTTTACCTTGATATCATGCACAGAAATGAACACAAATGGGTTTGAATGGCTACTAAAGGTAACATCCTCACCTGTGACTTGCTTGTATGTAATCAGTGTTTGTGCATAAAAGCTGAGTGAGTTTCTGGGATCCAGACAGACTCTTGCATCTTTCATCCAGCCACTGCCATTTTTAGATTGTGAATCATGGGGAAAGCAAAAGATTTGTCAACGGATCTACAAGAAAAGGTAGTTAAACTGAATAAAACAGGAAAGGGATACAAAAAGATATCCAAGGAAGTGAACTATGAGTTTAAGAACACACGCTGTGTTCGAAACGCGTTCAGTAGTCACTATCACCCTTTATTGAACTAATCCAATATGTCCTAGCAGCATTTTGTTTTTAATATGGAACACAAATAAGGTTTTTCTTTGATTTCATTGGATGAAGCTGGATTTCCTGTTTCTTCACAAGTGATTACATCGACGACAGGCAGAGACGTGTTTCCGTGCTTATCCTCAAGTCCATCGAGAGCTAATCAAGGGTGTGCTGAAAAAAACTTTTTGTTCCGCAGAGAAAGCTTCTGTATGTAGGGATGTGGACTGTCTTACCCTGTTCCTGGCCTAGAAGACAACAGATGTGCTTTGTGAATACTGTTGTGCTGTTTTACATGTAAAAGTAATGTGTGTCTAATGTAATGTAATGTATTATGGTAATGCACAGTACGTAAGATGTTAATGCATAATGTGAATATAGCAGGTTAGGACAGCATATGATATAGAACAGGTTACTGTAGCTTGTAGATAGGAAATGGTTACGGTTAGGATTAGCCCGGTGGGTTAGGCACTAGTGCTAATAAAAAGGGTTCACTTCCTGGTTTGAGGTATTTCAGTGTCATCCAGTGATGTGTGGAGGAGAGTTCAGGTCCAGGTGGGATGGTGGGTTGCTAGGGGCACCATGGGCCAAATGTTCAGGGCATTGGGTGGCCAAATGAAGATCCCTGATTGACATTCCAACAGGGTCTGGAGCCTTGGGCTCTGGTCAGTTACCATGTAGCAGGCCGGTTCTTCTGACATCATGAGGTCGGTAGACATGGAGTTTCACGGGGGGCAGGTGGCCGGTATCGGGTGCAGTGACGAAGTGGACAACAAATCCCTTAGGCTGATGGAGACAGCGGGCTTGCGGGTAGTTCAGAATGAATGTGTGGCAGAACAGAAGGGGAATTGTGCTAAGGGAAAAGAAGTCTGAATTTATGTGCTCTATCCTTTCTGTACCCACCTGATGAACTTGGACCAGTTAGTAAAAGTTTGACTGTTGCAAAGAACCTGGTGTCACATATGTTGTGTGCGACGGCTCCTGATGACTGATGCCAGGAGGCAAGGGAAGCCTGTGGCCTACAAGTGAGAGTGATGCACCCCACACACTATAGTACACTGGAACTGGAACTCCCCTTGTCTGTAAAGTGCTAGAGCGTTACCAGCGTCGGACTGGAGCACCTTGGGCCCACCAGAGAAAATCATTCTTGGGGCCCACTATGTAGCTCCATAGAAATAAATACAAGACCACCGATTGTGCGGTAAAATGCGCTAATATCAGGGTATAATATAAGGTAGTACACATCTTGATTATGTAGCAGGGGTTGGGGTAGCCCCCTCATAGAAAATAAAGTAGCCCCCTCATAAGGTACAATGTATCCGCCTCACAGAATATAATGCAGCCCCCTATAGAATATAATGTAGCCCCCATAGAATATAATGCAACCAGCCTCAGAGTATAGTGCAACCCCCCTCATAAGGTATAATGCAGCCCCTTCATGGAATATAATGTAGCCCCCTCATAGGGTATCACGCTTCCCCCTCTCATAGGGTATCATGCAGCTTACCCTCATAGCGCATCATACAGCTCCCCCCATAGGGTATCATGCAGCTCACCCTCCCCATAGGGTATCAGGCAGCTCACTCCCCCATAGGGCATCATGCAGCTCATTCTCCCCATAGGGCATCATGCAGCTCACCCTCCCCATAGGGTATCATGCAGCTCACTCCCCCCATAGGGCATAATGCAGCTCATTCCCCCATAGGGTATCATGCAGCTCACCTTCCCCATAGGGTATCAGGCAGCTCACTCCCCCTATAGGGCATCATGCAGCTCACTCCCCCATAGGGCATCATGCAGCTCACTCCCGCCGTAGGGTATCAGGCAGCTCACTCCCCCATAGGGTATAAGGCAGCTCACTACCCCATAGGGTATCATGCAGCTCACTCCCCCATGGAGCATCATGCAGCTCACTCCCCCATACAGTATCAAGCTGCTCACTCCCCCCATAGGGCATCATGCAGCTCACTCCCCCCATAGGTTATCAGGCAGCTCACTCCCCCCATAGGGCATCATGCAGCTTACTCCCCCATAGGGCATCAGGCAGCTCACTCCCCCCCATAGGGCATCATGCAGCTCACTCCCCCATAGGGCATCATGCAGCTCACTCCTCCCATAGGGTAACATGCAGCTCACTCCCCCCATAGGGCATCATGCAGCTCACTCCTCCCATAGGGTAACATGCAGCTCACTCCCCCTATAGGTTATCAGGCAGCTCACTCCCCCCATAGGGCATCATGCAGTTTACTCCCCCATAGGGCATCAGGCAGCTCACTCCCCCCCATAGGGCATCATGCAGCTCACTCCCCCCATAGGGCATCATGCAGCTCACTCCTCACATAGGGTAACATGCAGCTCACTCCCCCCATAGGGCATCATGCAGCTCACCCTTGCCCCATAGGGCATCATGCAGCTCACCCTTGCCCCATAGGGCATCATGCAGCTCATCCTTGCCCCATAGGGCATCATGCAGATCACCCTTGCCCCATAGGGCATCATGTAGATCCCCCTTGCCCCATAGGGCATTATGCAGCTCACCCTTGCCCCACAGGGCATCATGCAGCTCACCCCCTTGCCCCATAGGGCATCATGCAGCTCACCCCCCCTTGCCCCATAGGGCATCATGCAGATCACACCCCCCTTGCCCCATAGGGCATCATGCAGCTCACCCTCCTTGCCCCATAGGGCATCATGTAGCTCACTCCCTTGCCCCATAGGGCATCATGCAGCTCACCCCACCTTGCCCCATAGGGCATCATGCAGCTCACCCCCCCCCCCATACAACCAGGACTCAATAATAAAAAAAAACACAAAAAAGCACAATACTCACCTCTCCTCCTCGCTCCCACACTGACTCTAGCAGCGGCTCTGCTCAGATGTCAGGAGCTGCGCTGCTGTCGGCCTCACACACAGCAGGTACGCGATGAAGTGACGTCATCGCGCACCCGCTGTGTGTCTGCGGCGAGGGGAATCATGGGAGAGGGAGCGTCATCTGACACTCTCTCCCCATTAATGAGCGCTGGGGGTGGCATTGGCGCCGGGACCCCTGGCTTACGGCCCCATAGCGGTCGCGTGAGCTGGGGGACCCTGAGGAAGTGGGTGGCCCTGGTCTGATAGCGGATAGTGTTTAGCTGCAATTTGCGGCAAATGCTGCCCGCTATTATAGTGAAATGAATTCACTCCTCTCCACGCCCGTGGGGACAGGCTTAGGCTTTAGCAGCAGGGACAGGCTTAGGCTTCCTGTCACCCGCAGCTGTTCCGCTGGTACCGGGGGCCCCATAGCAGCTGCGTGGTGTGCGCCATTAGAGACACCCCACTTGCTGGGGGCCCCTGGAGCAGCGGGGGCCCTAGGCAGCTGCTGGCACTGTATGCCAGCAGGTGTCAGGGCCTGGGCCCACCGGAGAATCCTCCGGTTCTCCGGTGGGCCAGTCCGACCCTGAGCGCAACCGGACAGCAGCTGTGTCGTGACTACTGCTCTAGAACACTTTACATGTGACACAGTCTTTACTGTTCTCTCTGCTCTAAAATTGCACCACAATTGCCTCCATTGTCTCTACAACCCATATTTCCCAGTAAATGTACACAGTGTTTTGCTTCACCCAGGCATCTCCAGCCCTGCTGTAACAAATAATTGAAGATATGAAAGAGTCAATAATACTTCACATAATTTTTACTGTTTGTATGTGTTAGGACTGGGAAGAAAACAATGCAGCTTTCCAAGATAAAATGAAATATTAACATTTACAGACACTAGTGGAACATCATCCAAGTTATTCTGCAAATGGCAGAATGTTTGCTTGGCTTTACTTAGAAATAAAGGATTATTGCTTTATGCAGCAAAGACGTGTTTTCAATGCAAGTCCCGTTTATTAGCTTTGATCAGTAGACTACTTTAGAGAAATTCAAGCTAATATACTGACTCTCTGCTATAGGTTAAAGAAAATATATTTTACTGGCAGGATATTGTCACAGTAAAGGGGTTGTCAAGTACTCAGACAAGCCATTCACAATTGCTATATTGCCCTGAGTAAAATAAAAACAGGCTGTACTCACCTCTGGTGCTGGCACCATTCTAGTGACATTGCCACCGCATCTCCTGTGATGTTGTTATGTCATGTGAGCCCTGCAGCCAATCCGCCACAACTAATGACCTGCATCAGTCTCAATTCTTTTAAATGAAATTGACATCTAGAAAAAATAAGAACTACTGCTGCTCTGTGACCTCCTCTGAAAGTCAATTACGGTACATCTGAAAGAAGTGAGTGCTGAAAAAGAAGACGCTGAACAAGACAAATGACGCCAATTGGGTCTGACCACACCATATCTGGAATTCTAAAAGTTTTTTGGGGGGGATATGAAGAGGGAGTTGTTGGTTTCTATGCAGGTTGCTAGTAAAAAAAAGTCGTTAAAGGTGGTGGCTTTAGTTTATATTGGGAAAACAGTTTTCCTTTAAAGAGGACCTTTCACCAGTTTGAGCATATTAAACTGACCACATCATGGAATAGCGGCTGCAGGGCTGAGTAAAATATTGGTTTTATTTTAATTTCTAGTCTCCGTTGCAGAGATAATAGCTTGTAAAGTTTAGGTTACAATTTGTATTAAAGGGAACCTGTTATCATGAAATTGCAGTCCAATCTGCAGGCTTCAAGTTATAGACCAGGAGCAGCTAAGTAAATTAATAAATTGTTTTGTGAGATGAGATTCAGTATAACCTGTGTTTTAATAATTTAATCCTCTGCTCTTTCTGGGCTTTTCAGTCCAGTGGGTGAACTCATCAGTGACTGACAACTTTCTGTGTATAAGTGAACACACATAGGTAGCTGTCAGTCACTAGTAAGACCACCCACTGGACTGAAAAGCCCAAAAAGAGCAGAGGATTCAATGATTAAAACACAAGTTATACTGAATCTCTTCTAGCAAAACTACTGTATATACTCGAGTATAAGCCGAGATTTTCAGCCCACTTTTTTGAGCTGAAAGTGCCCCTCTCGGATTATACTCGAGTCATTGTCCCTGGGGGGGCTGGCGGGGGAGGGGCGGCTGTGACATACTCACCTGCTCCTGGCAAGGTCCCTGCATCTCCGATGGTCTCCAGGCGCAAGCAGGTCGTCCAGCTTTGAGCGGTCACATGGTACCTATCATTATGTTATGGAAATTTGGTTTGGATAAATCTATCCTGAGTGTGCTGCAGCCGTTCCCAATTAGACTGAGTATTTTGAGCGCTCAAGAATGAGACTGCACACCATTGTGACAATAACATTCCACCAATACTCATGATTTATTGTACATACATGGATTTATAATTGCAGATAGAAAGGGGTGGTTAGGGGTGGTTAGTTAATTACCATATTGTCAATCTCCTCTGTTATTGGTTATCTAAATATATATGGAATATTGTGATTAATGCACATATGAATGCTGATTAAGCAACTAAAGTGTAGCTGTCTGCATCTAGGACAAAGTTGAGACATCTGATCATCACTTAATACATCTGGTGCTGCTCCGCTTTTGGCTGGAAATCCCTGAACAGTCTGTCTGGCTTATATCAGGTTATGTTTGCCATTTTAAGCAATTGATTATAGTGTATATATTAGCTGTGGATATATGAGTATACATGAGTATATATAATTATATAGGAGTATATATGCAAGTGAGATCTATATGATATATATTTCCATCACAATCCCCCCTTAGATATCACTTGCTCTAATCCTAGCCTCCTGTCCCAAAGCGCTGCAACTCTTTTATGCTGCCGGTGAGCTGACGCATGCCTAGCGCATACACCCCCCTCCGTACAGACTTTTCGCAAATGGGCGGTCAGGAGATCTGTCCCTAACGGGGGTTCGTTGCAATCAGTCTCTTAGTCAACACAATGTGTAGTCAGCGGTGTGTATTCTTTATCAGGTAGGTCATCTATCCGGTCAGACAGGGCATCCACAACATAATTCTGGCTTGGGTGTCATCCTCTGGTATGGGAGCTTTCTTGCAATGCGATGAGTCGATCCAAGTGGGTCTTCCCTCCAGTTTCACAGAGGTTGGAGTCATCAGCAGCACTTGGAAAGGACCATCAAATCTGGGATCAAGTGGTGTTCTCCTTACAAACTTTTTCCCCAACACCCAGTCTCCTGGCTTCAAGGAGTGCGTACCAGACACTGAATCTGGATCTGGCAATGAAGAAAAAACTCGAGAATGGCTATTAGCAAGTTTCTTGGTGAGTTCAATTACATAAGCAGACAAAGTATCATATTGCATAGTCAGCTGCTGAGGGAAAGAATACCCCTAACCTGGGACTAGCCCCAAACAAAATTTCATATGGTAACAGCTTTTCTGGGCCTCTGGAAGTGTGCCTTACACTAAGTAGTGTGATTGGCAGTGTCTCATGCCATGGTTTGTTTGTCTCTTGGGCAACTTTCAACATCCTGTTCTTAAGTGTCCCATTCAGTCTTTCCATTTTCTCGCTACTCTGGGGATTGTAAGGAGTGTGTAGGCCTAAGGGTACCGTCACACAGTGCAATTTTCATCGCTACGACGGTACGATCCGTGACGCTCCAGCATCGTAACAATATCGCTCCAGCGTCGTAGACTGCTGTCACACTTTGCAATCTACGACGCTGGAGCGATAATTTCATGACGTATGTGCGATGCAGAAGCCGTTGGTTACTATGCGCACATCGTATACGATATATGTTACACCATGCGATCATGCCGCCACAGCGGGACACTAGACGACGAAAGAAAGTTTCAAACGATCTGCTACGATGTACGATTCTCAGCGGGGTCCCTGATCGCAGGAGCGTGTCAGACACTGCGATCTCGTAACTATATCGCTCGAACGTCACGAATCGTACCGTCGTAGCGATCAAAATTGCACTGTGTGACGGTAAGTCTGACCCTACTGCTGACCAGATCTCCCGTGGGAGATTTGCTGTGAATGCGGGTCCCTGGTCACTCTCTATCACTTCTGGGACCCCATATCTGCATATCTCATTTCAGAGAGTAGCTTCTTTGCAGTAGTCTTTGCTGACTGGTTCCTCGCTGGGAAAACTTCTGGCCATCCTGAGAACATGTCCACGACCACAAGGGCTTATTCGAATCCCCTACTTGGCGGCATTTGGATGTGGTCTATATGGATCCTCTGGAAAGGGGTACAGTGGCCTGGCAAGATGATGTGTGGGAACTTTCTCCATTCTTCCAGGGTTGCATTTGCCGCAGGTCAAACAGCTGCTAGTGAACTTGGCTGTTAGGTTGGAGATTCCTGGAGCGAACCAGTAAGCACCAATCAGATCATTCATCTGTGTCTTTGATCTGTATGTGGGCCCATGTGCCCACTGGACCACCATAGGGTACATGCTTTGGGGCAAACAGGGTTTGTAGTCCATTGTGTATACCCTTCCTTCTTCATGTGTTGCTCCCTTTCGCATCCAGCATTCCTTCTTGTCCTCTGGGGCTTGCTCTTGCAGCTTTTTGAGCAGATCCCAGGACGTCATCTGGTCAGGTTTCTTGTCTCCTGTCGTCATGTAGTAGCCATCCTGCTCTACGACCTCTCCCACTTCTCCATATTGTCTTCCTTTGGCTGCTTCTTTGGCTGCCATATCCGCCATGTTATTACCCTGTGCCTCTACTGTGTTCAGTTTTCCATGTGCTTTGACCTTTAGTACTGCCACCATTTTTGGAAGTTGGAGTGCGTCCAGCAGGTCCTTGATGTCTCCATGATGCTTCATGGTTGTTCCGCTTGCTGTGATGAAGTCCCTTGCAGCCCAGATGGGTCCAAAGTCGTGTGCGATGCCATGCGAGTACCTTGAATCGGTATATATGTTCGCAGTCTTGTCTTCTGCCATCTGGTAGGCCTTCGTCAGCGTTATCAGTTCTGCTTCCTGGGCTGACAGACTAGGCGGCAGACTTCTGGACCACAGGATCTCTTGATTGCTGGTCACTGCACATCCCGTGTGGAATCTTCCTTAACCCCTTCATGACCAGGGGATTTTTCGTTTTTCCGTGTTCGTTTTTCGCTCCCCTCCTTCCCAGAGCCATAACTTTTTTATTTTTCCGTCAATTTGGCCATGTGAGGGCTTATTTTTTGCGGGACGAGTTGTACTTTTGAACAACATCATTGGTTTTAGCATGTCGTGTACTAGAAAACGGGAAAAAAATTCCAAGTGCGGTGAAATTGCAAAAAAAGTGCAATCCCACACTTGTTTTTTGTTTGGCTTTTTTGCTAGGTTCACTAAATGCTAAAACTGACCTGCCATTATGATTCTCCAGGTCATTACGAGTTCATAGACACCAAACATGACTAGGTTATTTTTTATCTAAGTGGTGAAAAAAAATTCCAAACTTTGCTAAAAGAAAAAAAAAAAATTTGCGCCATTTTCCGATACTCGTAGCGTCTCCATTTTTCGTGATCTGGGGTCTGTTGAGGGCTTATTTTTTGCGTGCCGAGATGACGTTTTTAATGATAGCATTTCGGTGCAGATACGTTCTTTTGATCGCCCGTTATTGCATTTTAATGCAATGTCGCGGCGACCAAAAAAACGTAATTCTGGCGTTTCGAATTTTTTTCCCGCTACGCTGTTTAGCGATCAGGTTAATACTTTTTTTAATTGATAGATCGGGCGATTCTGAGCGCGGCGATACCAAATATGCGTAGATTTGATATTTTTTTTATTGATTTATTTTGATTGGGGCGAAAGGGGGGTGATCTAAACTTTTATGTTTTTTTTATTTTTTTCACATTTTTTTAAACTTTTTTTTTTTACTTTTGCCATGCTTCAATAGCCTCCATGAGAGGCTAGAAGCAGGCATAGCACGATCGGCTCTGCTACATAGCAGCGATCTGCTGATCGCTGCTATGTAGCAGAATTGCACGTGTGCTGTGAGCGCCGACCACAGGGTGGCGCTCACAGCGACGGGCAATCAGTAACCATAGATGTCTCAAGGACCTCTATGGTTACCATTCACAAGCATCGCCGACCCCCGATCATGTGACGGGGGTCGGCGATTACGTCATTTCCGGCCGCCCGGCCGGAAGCGGTAGTTAAATGCCGCTGTCTGCGTTTGACAGCGGCATTTAACTAGTTAATAGGTGCGGGCAGATCACGATTCTGCCCGCGCCTATTACGGGCACATGTCAGCTGTTCAAAACAGCTGACATGTCCCGGCTTTGGTGCGGGCTCACCGCGGAGCCCTGCATCAAAGCAGGGGAGCCGGCATCGGACAGTATAGTACGTCCGATGCCGGTAAGGGGTTAATCATCTGCAAATCTGGAGCCATCCATATAGAGGATCAACTCTGGGTTGGTCAGTGGCTCTTCTGCCACCTTGGCTAGTTCTGCTGTTTCCTGTTGCATGATGCTGAAGCAATCATGGTCATCCGTCCGGAGCAAATCCAGATACCTGCTGAAGGTATCATGTAGATTTTGATCAGAATTTTGATCTGAGGGTCCATATCTGTATCCCCCCTTGGGAGTGGGAGTAGAGTGGACGGGTTGAGGACTGTGCATCTGGAGATGGTGACATTGTCGGGCAGGAGTAGAGAGCACTGGAGGCCAAGATGCCTGGCGCTGGAGAGATGTTTTGGCTGGGTTTGGTTGAGGATTGCTGAGATGTCAAGCGGAGTCAGGATTTCCAATGGATATTCAAGAATGATGTCAGCAGTCCTGTACAGGAGGGCGTGTGCTGCAAATGCTGCTCTCATGCAGGAGGGGGCTCCCCTTGCAACTGGATCCAGGTGAGCTGAAAAGTAGCCTAAAGGTCTCTGCTTTCCCCCCTGAAGCTGCGTCAGGACTCCAGTAGCAAAGCCTTCTTTTTCCATGAGGTAGAGACAGAATGGCTTCTCGTAGACAGCTAGGCCTAGTGCTGGCGCTGAGACTACAGAGCCTTTTAACTTCTTGAATGAGCTAAAGGCTGCATCTGTCAGGAGGAACGGGGTTACGTTGACGCAATCATACAGAGGCTGCATTAGGACTGAGGCATCAAGGATCCAGGCTCTGCAATACGAAACTAGACCAAGGATGGCCTGTAGCGCCTTTGGAGTTGTTGAAGGAACCGTCTTCTCCACTGTGGTCTTCCGGTTATCTGTCAGATGGTCAGCAATACAGTGTCCTTGGAACATAACTCGCTTCAGACACCACTGGACTTTGTTCTTTGAGACCTTGCAGTGCTGCTCCACCAGGTAGAGTAGGAGAGACAAGGAATGGGCTTTACACGTGTCAAAGTCAACTACACAAACGAGTAGATCATCCACGTATTGTAGCAGGGGTACTTCTGCATGTTCTGTGACCCAGTTGGCGAGGACTGTGGACATTGCTTTGGTGAACTGTGAAGGGCTGTTCTGGGCCTGCTGTGGCATCACTGTACATGTGTGCTGTGCCACCTGGTGCTTTAAGGCAAACAGGTACTGGTCTTTCGGATGAAGGGGAACACTGGAGAAAGCATTAGCCAGGTCAGTCACTGTGAACACTTTTGCTGTGGAAGGCACATTTGAGAGCAGAGTGTGCGGATTCGGCACAGTTGGAGTTTCAAACACCGTGGCGTCATTTACAGCTCTCAGGTCATGTACCATTCTGAACTTGGCTGGCTCTCCTTTTACAGTCTTTTTCTTGACAGGGAAAAGCGGGGTATTGCAAGGAGACGTGCAGGGGATAACGACCCCTATTTCCAGGAACACCTTCAATTGGTCTGAGACAGCTTTACTCTGGGTGATAGACAAGGGATACTGGGCCTTACGAGGGTACGGGGTACCTGGCTTGAGTGACACCTGTACTGGGGCAACTTGAGGTTTTCCCACGTCCTGGGGTCCCTTAGACCATAGACTTTCTGGTACTACATCCAGTACCTCCTTGGGTAGGCCTCCGTCGGTTGTTTGAGGTTCTTGGAGGGCCGCCAGCATGATTCTTCTTGGGTCATGGATGAAGAAAGTGTCACGGTCCCATCTTCCTGGAACACTGTGGTCGCCTTCAGCTTCTGCAGTAGGTTCGCTCCCAGCAGATTGAGTGGCAGGTCCCTGACACCACAAATTGGGACTGGATAGAGTGTCCTGGCTGAGTGCACACGCTCAGAGGCTTTGTAAGCTGAGAATGTCTGACTTGACCATCAATGCCCATGGTCAAACACAGAGGATTCTGATAGGCAGGTGGGATCGGGGAGTTCCACAGGTCTCATCACACTTCTGGCTGCACCGGTGTGCAGAAGAAAAGATCTGACAACACCATCCACTTTCATGGTAATTTGAGGTATTGGTCCTGCAGATGGGGTTTTACATGTCAGGAGCTTAGTGTCTTGCGGATCTGGCTTGCTTGCTCCTGTCCCATGAACGTGGTACTCCACTGCTTTCTGTACTTCTTCCATGACCTGTTTCTCTGGGCCAACTCTTGGGTTGCATGGGAGTTCTGCACTGGTTCCAGAAATGGCCAAACTTGCCACAGTTGTAACACTTGACACTTCTTCTGTCTTTGTAGGGTGGTTGCGCTTCCAGGTCAGTGGTCACCATGAGAGGGGCCATCTTCTGCACTCCTGGTTGGGACTCAATCCCTTTGGCTACTGTGGACAACGGCATGATGGGCACTGTAGTGGTAGCGGGGTCCAGCCTGCTGATTGAAGCTGCGGGCCCTGCGGGGCCAGATGGTAAGATGGGGCCTGCAGGTGCATCCGTGGCAAGGCCCGGGGGTGCCATGAGACCGGCAGCTACATCCAACCTGAGGTATTGGGGCATTACAGGGGCTGCGCCTGCATCTGTCATCACTTTTTCCCCCTGGTCTGACATAGCTTCTCCCATTTGCTAACCTTATTGAGGTCGGTGTCTCCTCTCCGTAGTCTGCAGCGGTTCTTCCGCTGTGTCGCTCGGCACTTTGCAGCGTCTTCACTTCTGGCTCCCCTTCCGGCATTCTCAGGAGCATGGCACACATTTCCTTCTTTGCGCTCTTTCCAGCTGGCTCCGCCCACGAAGGTACGCCTATTCTTCCCTCGTGCTCTTTGTGGCACTATAATGGCGGCAGTTTTGGCGGCAATTGGCAATAAACAGTCTCTTAGGCGCACATGACCCGTTTTGCTGGGTCAGTCCACTGCCATTGATCTGTTCTCGGACCAAGCCACTATCAGTGGTTTCCTAATTGGCTATCTCAGTCCATGCACAAAGGCCTGTGACAACACTTGCCTGTGTATCTGGTCATGAATGGTGAATCCCAAGTCTTGGAATACTTGCATTACTCTGTCATGAAACTTCTTTACAGACTCTGTCTTGTCTTGGCTCATGTCACGTAAGCTGAGGGCTTGTCCTGCCAATCTGCCTTTGACCCACTCTCTGAGCTGTTCAATTAGCTGTGGCCCTGACTCCCAAGCGTGTACATCTAATTCTGCTGGAAGTTTGAATTGTTCCTTCATGATTGGCCAGAGCGCATCACCTGCTTTTATTTCCATTTATGGCCCAGAGATCATTCTAGGTGGCTGCACATGTTCACGGGTTCTGCTACATTCTTCTGTAAAATGGCATGGGATGCATCTCTGGGTCTGGAAGATTGTTGAGAATGCTGGTTACCTGTTGTGAATTCTGTGGCAGAGCTCCCTCCTGTGGTCACAAGTGGTACTTCGGCTGATTCTCTCTGTGAGCTTCCGTTGGTGGAGGAAAGTGGTACTGCGGCTTCTGAGTTTCCTTCCTCAGGTAATGTGGTGAAGTCGTTAGGTGCTGCTCTATTTAACTCCACCTTGTGCTTTGATCCTGGCCTCCAGTCAATGTTCTAGTATTGGACCTGTTTCCTCCTGGATCGTTCCTGTGGCCTGCTGCTCTGCATAGCTAAGTTCTGCTTTGCTATTTTGTTTGCTGTTTTTTTCTGTCCAGCTTGTCTATTTGTTTTTTCCTGCTTGCTGGGAGCTCTGGGACGCAGAGGGTGTACCTCCGTGCCGTTAGTTCGGTACGGAGGGTCTTTTTGCCCCTTTGCGTGGGTTTTGTAGGGTTTTGTGTTGACCGCAAAGTTACCTTTCCTATCCTCGCTCTGTTCAGAAAGTCGGGCCTCACTTTGCTAAATCTATTTCATCTCTACGTTTGTCTTTTCATCTTTACTCACAGTCATTATATGTGGTCGCTGCCTTTTCCTTTGGTGTATTTCTCTGAGGCAAGGTAGGCTTATTTTCTATCTTCAGGCTAGCTAGTTTCTCAGGCTGTGCCGAGTTGCATAGGGAGCGTTAGGCGCAATCCACGGCTGCCTTTCGTGTGTTGGAGAGGATTAGGGATTGCGGTCAGCAGAGTTTCCACGTCTCAGAGCTCGTTCTATGTTTTTGGGTTATTGTCAGGTCACTGTATGTGCTCTGACCTCAATGTCCATTGTGGTACTGAATTACCTTATCATGACAGTACTGGAGGCCTAAGGTACTATGATTCTCAATAGAGGGGAAAAAAGAAGTTCTGTGACCATTTTTTTTCCTCTGCACTGTGTTTTGCCTTTTTTTTCCCCTAGACATTTGGGTGTTTCAGGACACAGGTGTAGCGATGGACATTAAGGGTCTGTCTTCATGTGTGGACCAGCTCACGGGAAGAGTACAAAATATTCAAGACTTTGTGGTTCAGAATTCTATGTTAGAACCGAGAATTCCTATTCCTGATTTGTTTTTTGGAGATAGAACTAAATTTCTGAGTTTCAAAAATAATTGTAAACTATTTCTGGCTTTGAAACCTCGCTCCTCTGGTGACCCAGTTCAACAAGTTAGGATCATTATTTCTTTTTTACGTGGCGACCTTCAGGACTGGGCATTTTCTCTTGCGTCAGGAGATCTGGCATTAAGTAATATCGATGTGTTTTTCCTGGCGCTCGGATTGCTGTACGATGAACCTAATTCAGTGGATCAGGCAGAGAAAAATTTGCTGGCTCTGTGTCAGGGTCAGGATGAGATAGAGGTATATTGTCAGAAATTTAGAAAGTGGTCCGTACTCACTCAATGGAATGAAGGTGCGCTCGCAGCTATTTTCAGAAAATGTCTCTCTGAAGCCCTTAAGGATGTCATGGTGGGATTTCCTATGCCTGCTGGTCTGAATGAGTCTATGTATTTGGCCATTCAGATCGGTCGACGCTTGCGTGAGCGTAAATCTGTGCACCATTTGGCGGTATTACCTGAGCTTAAATCTGAGCCTATGCAGTGCGATAGGACTTTGACCAGAGTTGAACGGCAAGAACACAGACGTCTGAATGGGCTGTGTTTCTACTGTGGTGATTCCACTCATGCTATCTCTGATTGTCCTGAGCGCACTAAGCGGTTCGCTAGGTCTGCCACCATTGGTACGGTACAGTCAAAATTTCTTCTGTCCGTTACCTTGATCTGCTCTTTGTCATCGTATTCTGTCATGGCATTTGTGGATTCAGGCGCTGCCCTGAATTTGATGGACTTGGAGTATGCTAGGCGTTGTGGGTTTTTCTTGGAGCCCTTGCAGTGTCCTATTCTATTGAGAGGAATTGATGCTACGCCTTTGGCCAAGAATAAGCCTCAGTACTGGACCCAGCTGACCATGTGCATGGCTCCTGCACATCAGGAGGTTATTCGCTTTCTGGTGTTGCATAATCTGCATGATGTGGTCGTGTTGGGGTTGCCATGGCTACAAGTCCATAACCAGTATTAGATTGGAAATCCATGTCTGTGTCCAGCTGGGGTTGTCAGGGGTTACATGGTGATGTCCCATTTCTGACTATTTCGTCATCCACCCCTTCTGAGGTTCCAGAGTTCTTGTCTGATTACCGGGATGTATTTGATGAGCCCAAGTCCGATACCCTACCTCCGCATAGGGATTGTGATTGTGCTATCGATTTGATTCCTGGTAGTAAATTCCCAAAAGGTTGACTGTTTAATTTATCTGTGCCTGAGCACGCCGCTATGCGGAGTTATGTGAAGGAGTCCTTGGAGAAGGGGCATATTCGCCCGTCATCGTCGCCATTAGGAGCAGGATTCTTTTTTGTGGCCAAGAAGGATGGTTCACTGAGACCTTGTATAGATTACCGCCTTCTAAATAAGATCACGGTTAAATTTCAGTACCCTTTGCCGTTGTTATCTGATTTGTTTGCTCGGATTAAGGGGGCTAGTTGGTTCACCAAGATAGATCTTCGTGGTGCGTATAATCTTGTGCGTATTAAGCGAGGCGATGAATGGAAAACTGCATTTAATACGCCCGAGGGCCATTTTGAGTATCTAGTAATGCCATTCTGACTTGCCAATGCTCCATCAGTGCTTCAGTCCTTTATGCATGACATCTTCCGTGAGTACCTGGATAAATTCCTGATTGTGTACTTGGATGACATTTTGATCTTCTCGGATGATTGGGAGTCTCATGTGATGCAGGTCAGAACGGTGTTTCAGGTCCTGCGTGCTAATTCTTTGTTTTTGAAGGGATCAAAGTGTCTCTTTGGTGTTCAGAAGGTTTCATTTTTGGGGTTCATCTTTTCCCCTTCTACTATCGAGATAGACCCTGTTAAGGTCCAAGCCATCCATGATTGGACTCAGCCGACATCTCTGAAAAGTCTGCAAAAGTTCCTGGGCTATGCTAATTTTTATCGTCGCTTCATCTGCAATTTTTCTAGTATTGCTAAACCATTGACCGATTTGACCAAGAAGGGTGCTGATGTGGTCAATTGGTCTTCTGCTGCTGTGGAAGCTTTTCAAGAGTTGAAGCGTCGTTTTTCTTCTGCCCCTGTGTTGTGTCAACCAGATGTTTCGCTTCCGTTCCAGGTCGAGGTTGATGCTTCTGAGATTGGAGCAGGGGCTGTTTTGTCGCAGAGAAGTTCTGATTGCTCGGTGATGAAACCATGCGCCTTCTTTTCCAGGAAGTTTTCGCCTGCTGAGCGAAATTATGATGTGGGCAATCGAGAGTTGCTGGCCATGAAGTGGGCATTCGAGGAGTGGCGTCATTGGCTTGAAGGAGCTAAGCATCGCGTGGTGGTCTTGACTGATCATAAGAACTTGACTTATCTCGAGTCTGCCAAGCGGTTGAATCCTAGACAGGCTCGTTGGTCGCTGTTTTTTGCCCGTTTTGACTTTGTGATTTCGTACCTTCCGGGCTCTAAAAATGTGAAGGCGGATGCTCTGTCTAGGAGTTTTGTGCCCGACTCTCCGGGTTTATCTGAGCCGGCGGGTATCCTCAAAGAGGGAGTAATTGTGTCTGCCATCTCCCCTGATTTGCGGCGGGTGCTGCAAAAATTTCAGGCTAATAAACCTGATCGTTGCCCAGCGGAGAAACTGTTTGTCCCTGATAGGTGGACGAATAAAGTTATCTCTGAGGTTCATTGTTCGGTGTTGGCTGGTCATCCTGGAATCTTTGGTACCAGAGAGTTAGTGGCTAGATCCTTTTGGTGGCCATCTCTGTCGCGGGATGTGCGTACTTTTGTGCAGTCCTGTGGGATTTGTGCTCGGGCTAAACCCTGCTGTTCTCGTGCCAGTGGGTTGCTTTTGCCCTTGCCGATCCCGAAGAGGCCTTGGACACATATCTCTATTGATTTTATTTCAGATCTTCCCGTCTCTCAAAAGATGTCAGTCATTTGGGTGGTCTGTGATCGCTTCTCTAAGATGGTCCATTTGGTACCCTTGTCTAAATTACCTTCCTCCTCTGATTTGGTGCCATTGTTCTTCCAGCATGTGGTTCGTTTACATGGCATTCCAGAGAATATCGTTTCTGACAGAGGTTCCCAGTTTGTTTCGAGGTTTTGGCGAGCCTTTTGTGGTAGGATGGGCATTGACTTGTCTTTTTCCTCGGCTTTCCATCCTCAGACTAATGGCCAGACCGAACGAACCAATCAGACCTTGGAAACATATCTGAGATGCTTTGTTTCTGCTGATCAGGATGACTGGGTGTCCTTTTTTACTTTGGCTGAGTTCGTCCTTAATAATCGGGCCAGCTCGGCTACCTTGGTTTCGCCGTTTTTCTGCAACTCTGGGTTCCATCCTCGTTTCTCTTCAGGGCAGGTTGAGTCTTCGGACTGTCCTGGTGTGGATACTGTGGTGGACAGGTTGCAGCAGATTTGGACTCATGTAGTGGACAATTTGACCTTGTCCCAGGAGAAGGCTCAACGTTTCGCTAATCGCAGACGCTGTGTGGGTCCCCGACTTCGTGTTGGGGATTTGGTTTGGTTATCTTCTCGTCATATTCCTATGAAGGTTTCCTCTCCTAAGTTTAAACCTCGTTTCATTGGTCCGTATAGGATTTCTGAGGTTCTTAATCCTGTGTCTTTTCGTCTGACCCTTCCAGATTCTTTTTCCATACATAACATGTTCCATAAGTCATTGTTGCGGAGATATGTGGCACCTGTGGTTCCATCTGTTGATCCTCCTGCCCCGGTTTTGGTGGAGGGGGAGTTGGAGTATATTGTGGAGAAGATTTTGGATTCTCGTATTTCAAGACGGAAACTCCAGTATCTGGTTAAGTGGAAGGGTTATGCTCAGGAAGATAATTCCTGGGTCTTTGCCTCTGATGTCCATGCTCCCGATCTTGTTCGTGCCTTTCATGTGGCTCATCCTGGTCGTCCTGGGGGCTCTGGTGAGGGTTCGGTGACCCCTCCTCAAGGGGGGGGTACTGTTGTGAATTCTGTGGCAGAGCTCCCTCCTGTGGTCACAAGTGGTACTTCGGCTGATTCTCTCTGTGAGCTTCCGTTGGTGGAGGAAAGTGGTACTGCGGCTTCTGAGTTTCCTTCCTCAGGTAATGTGGTGAAGTCGTTAGGTGCTGCTCTATTTAACTCCACCTTGTGCTTTGATCCTGGCCTCCAGTCAATGTTCTAGTATTGGACCTGTTTCCTCCTGGATCGTTCCTGTGGCCTGCTGCTCTGCATAGCTAAGTTCTGCTTTGCTATTTTGTTTGCTGTTTTTTTCTGTCCAGCTTGTCTATTTGTTTTTTCCTGCTTGCTGGGAGCTCTGGGACGCAGAGGGTGTACCTCCGTGCCGTTAGTTCGGTACGGAGGGTCTTTTTGCCCCTTTGCGTGGGTTTTGTAGGGTTTTGTGTTGACCGCAAAGTTACCTTTCCTATCCTCGCTCTGTTCAGAAAGTCGGGCCTCACTTTGCTAAATCTATTTCATCTCTACGTTTGTCTTTTCATCTTTACTCACAGTCATTATATGTGGGGGCTGCCTTTTCCTTTGGGGTATTTCTCTGAGGCAAGGTAGGCTTATTTTCTATCTTCAGGCTAGCTAGTTTCTCAGGCTGTGCCGAGTTGCATAGGGAGCGTTAGGCGCAATCCACGGCTGCCTTTCGTGTGTTGGAGAGGATTAGGGATTGCGGTCAGCAGAGTTTCCACGTCTCAGAGCTCGTTCTATGTTTTTGGGTTATTGTCAGGTCACTGTATGTGCTCTGACCTCAATGTCCATTGTGGTACTGAATTACCTTATCATGACAGTTACCTGACTTGGGGTGAAGTGCACATAGTGTAATGGTGGTGCCTGTATCTGCCCCTGCATTCTTGGTGCCTGTGGGTTGCTTTTCCTAGGCAGCGTGTGTAATGTTCCCTCTTCATCTTCATCAGAGGAATAGTTGTGATAGCGTGTGCTGGGGTCATACACTGGCTGATTTTTGGACTTAGAAGTTGCCTTTTTGTGTGAGGATGTCTTCCCCTTTGCTGAAGCATAGACTTATAGTTCTATGTTGGTGTGAATGTAGGCATCTCTGACCGGTGCTGAAGTTGTACATTATCAGCAGATGATGATGTCAGTCCTCCCCCCTCTGCACCCAGGGCTGAGCTGTCTGCTGCCTGATGTGTCTGGGGGCTGACTGCTGTAGGGTAGGGAGATAATCACCTTCTCTCCCCCGATATCACAACTGGCAATGGCTGGACTGTGCCTGTAAGCACTGAATACAAAGGCACCACATTAGTTGAATCGGGTGTTGGCCCAGCCGGCAACAAAGAAGAAGAAGGGTGTGTAAAAGGAGGAGATAGCTGTGGCAGAGAAAAAAGAGGAGGAGGAGAGAGGTGTGGTGCAGAAAGAGAGGTGTGGAGAAGAGAGAAGAGGTGTGGAGATGGGTGTGGAGAAGGAAGAGCAGGAGGAGATAGGTGTGGTGGGGGAGTGAAGAAGGAGGAGAGAAAGAGTGACAAAGAAAGAGGAGGATAGAGAAGAGAATTCCTCACCCTTCTGTGCAGTCTGAGAGGACAGGGAAGACACAGCGGCGCCCGGCGGTAGAACGGTGAAAGGTGACTATAGCAAGTGCCGGGGGCCTGAGCGACGAGAGGTGAGTATGTCAATTTTTCTTAATCGCAGCAACAGCATATGGGGCATAATAGTCTATGGAGCATCTTATGGGGCCATAATCAGCGTTTGTGGAGCATTATACAGGGCAAATGTGTCTATGGAGCATCTTATGGGGCCATAATCAGCATTTGTGGAGCATTATATGGGGCAAATGTGTCTATGGAGCATCTTATGGGGCCATAATCAGCATTTGTGCAGCATTATATGGGGCAAATATCTCTATGGAATATGGAACATCTTATGGGGCCATATTCAGCATTTGTGCAGCATTATATGGGGCATAATAGTCTATGGAGCATCTTATGGGGACATAATCAGCATTTGTGGAGCATTGCACAGGGCAAATGTGTCTATGGAGCATCTTATGGGGCCATAATCAGCATTTGTGGAGCATTATATGGGGCAAATGTGTCTATGGAGCATCTTATGGGGCCATAATCAGCATTTGTGCAGCATTATATGGGGCAAATATCTCTATGAAATATGGAACATCTTATGGGGCCATATTCAGCATTTGTGCAGCATTATATGGGGCATAATAGTCTATGGAGCATCTTATGGGGCCATAATCAACATTTGTGGAGCATTATACGGGGCAAATGTGTCTATGGAGCATCTTATGTGGCCATAATCAGCATTTGTGCAGCATTATATGGGGCCAATGTCTGTATGGAGCATCTTATGGGGCCATAGTCAACATTTGTGCAGCATTGTATGGGGCAAATGTCTCTATGGAGCATCTTATGGGGCCATAATCAACATTTGTGCAGCATTATATGGGGCAAATGTCTGTATGGAGCATCTTATGGGGTCGTAATCAACATTTGTGCAGCATTATATGGGGCATATTTTAATATGGACCATCTTAAGGGGCCATCATGGACTGTATGGAGCATTATATGGGGCTCCTGATTCAATATGGATATTTAAAACACTTAACCTACTGATGTCTCCAATTAATTTTACTTTTATTGGTATCTATTTTTATTTTTGACATTTAACAGTAGCTGCTGCATTTCCCACCCTAGGCTTATACTCGAGTCATTAAGTTTTCCCAGTTTTTTGTGGCAAAATTAGGAGACTCGGCTTATACTCGGGTCAGCTTATACTCGAGTATATACGGTGTATATCGACCTACTCAGATTAGACTGCATTTTCATGGTGACAGGTTCTTTCTTAACATAAATTTTAACCTAAACTTTCCAAGCTAATATCTCTGCAACGGAGAAGACAAACTAAAAAAATAAAACAATGTTTTATTCAGCTCTGCTGCCACTCTTTCCTGATATGGCCAGTTTAACATGCTAAAAGTGTTGAAGATTTCTCTAAGATCCTCCACATCAGTCTTCAACGTAGATGACCTAATAAATTTGTAGACCAGATCAGTATACCATGACCTCTGGATGTGAGACCTGAAAACCATCCCCTACCCGACAACATCCGCGGCTCCTCTTTTGATTAGCCACTCTCGTGTATGTCATGCCGAAATGATAAAGTTGCACCAGGCTGGCTTAATAAAGGGAACCCTTCACCTGGTTTTCCCAGTACAAGCTTTAGCCACCACCACCTTTGACGCCTCGTTTACAGTAGTCTAGCAACCTGCATATAAGCTCCCACCCCCCTATGCAAAGCCCAAAAAATACCTGTTATAATGCCCTCATATTGCTCGGTCCGCTGCGCATTGCTGGTCTCACTAGGCGCCTTCTCCCTCCCCGCAATTGCCATCCTGTTGTCCTGCTTCATGCCGATAATGCATTCTTTGTAGTTTACACAGTACCCCCCAATCCCAATCCTGCACAGGCTTACTTCACTTTGACCTGCGTTAGCCTTACTTTCGGATCATTGGCGCTTATTTGTCCTCTCCTGGTGCATATGCATTGCAATACTTTAATCTGTCCTCAGCGAAGTAGAAAGAAAAAGGCTGTGCAGAAGCGAGATTGGGGACGCTGTGTGGCTGATGTAAGATGCCTCTACCATGCGAAGCAGGCCATCAGGATGGCGATTGAGGGGTGAGAAGAGGCGCTAAGCAAGACCAGCGATGCCCATCAGACTGGACTGTGCCGTGTGATGGGATTATTAAAAAAAAATTATGCTGTTCACAGGGGGTTGGGAGTTTATGTGCAAATTGATATTCTACTGTAACAGGAGGTAAAGGTGGGGCTGTAGTTTATATTGTAAAAACCTGGTGACATGTTCCCCGGATGCCATCAGGTAGGAGACGGTTCACAGGGATCCAGTCTAGTGGTCACAGATTTCTGACCGGGATCCTGCTACTCAATTTGCTTATTTCTATTCCCAAAAAATATTAAACCAATTTTCCATTTCCATCACTTCTGCTCCCCGACACCAGACCTTAAATTAATTCAGATTCCCACACCAGAGAAGGTAAATCATTAATCATCCATAAAATCATCCCTCTCCCTTTCCAGATCCACTAAATCTATTACATCACACATGTTTTTATGCTACAGTTATGGACTATTTCCATTACAATGAATCAGATACTAATATTTCTACTTAATTCCTTTCTGAAACTGTGGATAATGTATATTGATAGAGAATCTCACGCTGGGAAGATTTCCAGCGATGCCGCTCATCATTTACATATGTCAGACATTATCTGTCTTTCACAGTGTGATAATTACGCTCTGCCAAATGTGGCATGTCTGAAATTTTCCATATGAAATGGTTTGATAAATTGACTTATTAAGAGCAGTGCTGCTTGAAGAGTTTAAATGAGTCCCACATGATTTCGCTTTTCAATAAAAATGAAAAATTTAAGGGCTTACTTATGAATGGAAACAATTTTTGTCAAAACTGCATTGAGATTTACAGCTGTAATTATTTACTTTATATATTTGCAGGGGATTATGTTTTGCATTAATCAGAAAACTCATATTATGGCAGAGGCATGTATACGCACCGTCAGTCTGGGTTATTGGACTATTATATCCTATGATGTAATTTCTCCATGGCAGACCTCAATGAGTTAAACGGTAATGCTACATATGATGTCAAGACATCTTTAAGCTAATAGTTCATCCTTATCAGTCTATCATGTCTTCTTCTAGATAAGCACCACTTGGCTGCTCTTTCAAGACAGACATTTTGCCAGTATGACAAACTACTCATCCCGGGGATTAAAATTAAGGCATTTAGCAGATGGTCCCGGTTAGTCTAAATTTCTTTGCTGTGATAAGAAACACAAGGGAACCACAGGATTAAGCTGCAGGCATGGTCTATACCAGAGACACTTCCAGATCATTTTAGTAGTCCCTTGTTGCAAGAAAAAAAAAGAAAAAAAAAAGATTAGGCCCCTTTTAATTCCACAGTTTTGGGATCATTACAAAATATGTGTGTTTTCTAAGATTAGATATAGAAAGCAATTGGAAGAACAAATAGCATATTCGCGTTAGTCAAGGTGTACAAAGTCGGAATAAAAATAATGGGCCCAATTCATCATTTGCTTTGTTTCTTTCTTTCTTGTAGTATTCGGGGATGTAGTGCGTAGGTGTAGATGTAAGTGTAGATGTAGGTGATGTAGTATTCGGTATGGTTTGAAATTCTTCCAAATGTGGTCCATGCATTTTGCCCAAAATCAAACAATCTCTTTTTTTTTTTTACCTTTTTTGTACGATTTTAGAGCCACATGTTCTGAAAAAATGTCTCAAAATTTGCACATAAAATTCAGGTGCACATAAAATCTCTCCAAGGGGACAACTGCACTATAATGGGGATAAAATGCAATGAATTTGCAAGTGATGAATCGGCCACAAACATTTGGAGAGCAAAAAACACAAACACATTAGCAACATGACAAAAAAAATCACATTAAAATGACTTTTTTTTTAAAATTACAAATTAAATCACAAATTAAAAGAAGAATTTTAAACAGATCAAAACTAGGCTAAAAACATCTAAAACTAAAAAAAAAAATGCAATAGTGAATCAGGTAATACAAGGATTATAACCTATGCTTTTATTGAGTATTGTGATTACATTGGTTGTATGTATAGTTTCCGGCAATGCACATGAACACCATTAAAATGGTTCAAATATTTCCATAACTCGGTATATCTGAGATATTACGACAGAGTGCCACTGAAATAAACACAGCATTGTCAAAACGTTGAATAATGGAGATTTAAAAAAAAAAAATTATCACAGATTTCAATATTATAATTATTATTTCTGAACTGATTTCTAAGCCTAGCAGCAGTGCTTGCTATGAATGTTAAGCAATCATTTATGAGTCTTGGAGTCCTGGTGTATTATTTCTCTAGGTGTAGGAGTCCAAGGGTGCAGGGCAATCCAAAGAATGGACTGTCTGTTGGCTAACGGTGAGACAATGAAAGTGAGTTCAGTCATCAGAATTGCTGAGTTTGCCTATATCTTTTCAGTGATCTACATATCGAAGTTTATGGGTGCATTCTGACATATTTTTCATGACCTAAAGACACAATGCATCCAGAACGGACAGCTATGTATGTACATAAAGCAAAGTTAAAAGGGTTGTCCAAGATTGGGGTTCAAGTCTGTAGTCACTCTATGTGACTGCACATTTGTGAATCCTTTAGCGAAGGTAGGACTGGGTTAAATCCTAGCACTTTATTTGCTCTTATACTTTTTTCTCCAGTTGTTTTGGTTTTGAATCCCTTGGAGTTTTATAAAAGCAATTTAACTGCACGTTTGGACCAAACCACATTGCCTATGCGAATGCCGCCTACTGCATACCAGAGACATTGAATCCCTACAAACCTCACAGCGAGTTCAATGCACATTTTCAGGACTCATGGGTGCCTAATACATGTGAGAATGTGACTGCAAGTATGTAATTTGCATACATCCATGTCACATACTTACCAAACATACGTGCATAGAAAGTGAATTGAGCGAGGCTTTACAGATCTAGTTATAATGTGGCCAGAAGAATGCAAATTGCATTATTCAAATTTAGGCTCAAGCATCGCTAGTTAAGGGTGGAAGATTGTTAAACCAAAAATATCTCCCCCCCATTTTATTGTTTTAAAGTTTAAGCATCATTTTAATTTTAACTTTATAAATCATTAGTACATTTGTAAATAAGAAACGTATAATATATCTTATCAGAGGAATCTTCTTTCTCCGCCAGGACTTATCATTCTTAAATATCTCAATTAACAGGTAAAATTTGTATTCAGTCAAAGTAAAATGTTACATTAAATTACCCCAGGTATCATTGGGGTATCATTGTACCCAGGAGAAATTGTGCAACAAATTTTGGGGTCCTTATTCTCCTGCTATCCTTGTGAAATATTGTCTGAAAACAATATAAATAAAAGGGATTAAAATTGAATATTTAAAAATATACAGGAATGTTTGCATTTCACGATCACCTTGCTTTACGTTCTGTGAAACATCAATCATTAAGAAACTTTCTAAATAATATTTTCAATATTTTAAGGGATGCACTTGATGAAACGGGTCAATTTGTTTTGTTTTTCATTTAGAAGATATAGGCCCCTCAAAGCCACTTGGATAATTAGTCTATCCCTCAAAACTTAGTTCCTTAAAAATATAAATATATTTAGAATTGAGAGTCCTCAGTGGTTGATACCTTTTAATGGCTAACTGAAAAGATGGTAACAAATTGCAAGCTTTCCAGACTACTCCGATCCCTTTAAAATTAAATTTTTAAGATGTCTCATGTTCCAAAACAATAAATGTTTTTTTTATAAAAGATTATGATAATATAAAGTACATACTTATGTTAGCATAATCTTTTATAAAACTATTTTATAGCAATTATTAATTATTTTTGTGACTGTTTTAGGGACAGAAACATTAAAAAATTTGATGGTTTTCCATTTATTTTTGCAAATGTTCCGGTTTTCTTATTCAAAATATATGAAATAAAATTTATTTTTAAAGGAAATGTGTCAGCTGATACATGCTACCTGATCCACAACTTCTTCCAGCCAGGACTCAGCTGCAGAGATTACAACAAAGACACATTTCACGTCTCCTATTTTCAGCACCGTCACCATCTATTCCCAACCTGCACAAACTCCTCATCCTGCTGATATCCCAATACTGAGCCGTTGCTGCCATATGTGACCCTATTACTGCCCCTGATAACCCAATACTGAGCCACTGCTGCCATATGTGACCCCATTACTGCACCTGCCATGTGGTTCTCTGTTCAGAGGTCCCATAGTGGCCAATTGAAAGAGCAGGGAGATCGATTCTCTCTGCTCTGCTGCAGAATGTAACAGTATTGGTGTGCTGTGCAGGCTGATACAGTTACAGTAGCCTAGTTCCAGGTGGGCCCCTCAGAGCGCGGGGCCCAGGGCGACCGCCCAATCTGTCTCCCGGTAGCTACGCTTCTGCTCCTTAACACTGTGCTCTTTATTTACTCAGCGTAAACTGATTGTTTCAAATGCACAGCTTATCAATCCCTCTTGTGGGTATGCTGAGTTTTATGTGCAGAATTTCCCATAGACTTTCATCAGATGTGTAAAATTCACAAGGAAAAAATGCACATGTGGTTTTAGTGCATTTTTAAGACGGAAACAAATAAAAAATGCATGGAATCCACAGATGACAATATCAATAAAGTTTTTGCAAAGCCAATTACCAAGAAGTATCAAAAACAAAGCAGCTTTATTTAAAACAAGACACACCAACAAGAGACAAAAAACACAGTGTAAAAAATTAGGTAAAATCTCATGTTAAAATATCGAACATAAAAATTCACTGACAAAAGTAAGTAACCTCAATTTCCTACTTAATAGATATAGAAAATTTACAACATCAAAGAGTTACCATAAGCTCATCGTGGGAGCAAAACCTTAGGGTATAATAACCTTGGTCGTTCTTTTCTGCACCCGTTCTAGTTCAGCTATATCATTATATATTGGAGCCCAAAACTGTACACAGTATTCTAAATGTGGCCACCCTAGTGACTTACTGTAAATACCGTAGAGGCAAAATATGTTCTTGCCATGACCATCTATTCTCCTTTTAATTGCATCCCATGATTATATTTGCCATGGCAACAACGGCTTGGCACTGGTTAGTAACGTTGACTTTGCTGATAGTTTTTACTGCTATTTTACTATTTAGTACACAGCTCTGCATTTTGTTTCTTTTGCGCATGTGCGTGAACTTACCTTATGTTTATTCACTTTAGAAAATTTTTTTGCAATTCCATCGTACATAAATCAGTCTGTAAGATTAAATTATTCTCCTTTGTGTTAATTACCATAATCAACATCTAGATCTTGGTATAGTCTGCAAATTCTTCTCCATATGCCCTCAACAAGGTCACTAATAAATATATGGGAAAAGGAGGACCCAATATGACAATATGCCATGTGGTACCCGACTGGTGGTCAAATGAGACATAATAATAATCTTTATTTTTATATAGCGCTAACATATTCTGCAGCGCTTTACGATTTGCACACATTATCATCACTGTCCACGATGGGGCTCACAATCTAGATTCCCTATCAGTATGTCTTTGGAATGTGGGAGGAAACTGGAAGAAAACCACGCAAACACGGGGAGAACACACAAACTCCTTGCAAATGTTGTCCTTGATGGGATATGAACCCAGGACTCCAGCGCTGCAAGGCTGCTGTGCTAACCACTGAGCCACCATGCTGCCCGATGAGACCATGTGTTGCCACTTTTTCAGGAAAAGTAAGCCTTTGTCACACATACCTTGCAAACACAGCATGTATTTAATGGATAAAAAGAATGTAAATCTATATATTACATAAAGTTGACAATTTCAAGACTGATTTAACAATGCATTTCTCTCACTTCACACTTCACATATTGAAACTTATTCATCATGTGGACTAAATTATTAGTGCTATTCTCATTCATAAAATGCTTTATGGAAAAGGACTTATATCAGATGAATGAGATCTCTTGTCAGGCAAGCAGACTCACCTTAAATACCAGACATGATTAGATAATACACTCCAGGTCCTAAATTCTGGTGCTGATTTCAGCTACTTATTCCCTATGGACCCAGAAGAACTATATAGTTCACCATAACATCATAAATTTGTATTTCATGATGATAGATTGATACTTCTCTTTCATTGCTCTGCAGCAAACTTGGGAAAAATGTTGAGAAAATCTTGTAGCCAGATAAATTATAGAACAAACAATAATTGCTTGTTTGGATGCTAGTTGGCGTTCAGGAAAGGCAATATAATACACTCTTTTTTACTAGAAAGAAGTTTTTGCCCCCAGACCTCGATTTGTCCTAACTTTCCCCAAATCTGTATTTTTGCATATTTGTCCCATTTAAAGATTTTCTCCTGGCTTTAACTCATTTAAAGGCCGTACCATTTGCAACGATTATTTATTTCATATCTCTTATAATCAGTTCTTTATCCATGTGAATACAATGTCCCTTAGTCCTTGCTTCCAGTTGAACAAATGTTGGCCAAATCTGACTTATGAACTCAAATGACCATCGTTGGTATATAAAAGCATGTCAGCATACAGCATATAATGCGGATCTAAAACTTAACTTTTACTAGATCAATTAAAATGGCAAATATCCCATTAATAACAAAGATATTCAAGACATTTGTAAAAACATATATATATAATAAGCCCGGGATACTATCTGAAGAGCCTGATATTTTGCTTGATGTGAATAATAGTCTATTGGGTTGATGATTGACACTATTGCCCCTTATACTGTTTGATTATTGTCAGCATCTTTACCTTACAGGGATTCAGCTTTGGTGTATACATGTATTTACATCTGTATGTGGGTCTTTGTTACTAGTGGGATGTTTGCCATTTTAATTGATTTAGTAAAAGTTAAGTCTTAAGGTACCGTCACATTTAGCGACGCTGCAGCGATATAGACAACGATGCCGATCGCTGCAGCGTCGCTGTTTAGGTCGCTAGGAGACGTCAAACACCGGCAATGCAGAACGATGCAGGAGCGATCCTGTGACGTACTTATCGTTCTCGCTGGTTGTTCTCTCCATGAAGAAACATTGCAGGCATCGTTGCTTTTGCTGTCAAACATGACGAATCACGCCGACCTGACGACCAAATAAAGTTCCAGACTTTCAGCAACGACCAGCGATGTCACAGCGGGATCCTGATCGCTGCTGCGTGTCAAACACAACGAGATCGCTATCCAGGACGCTGCAACGTTTCTTTGCTTGATACATTTGATTGTCCAGGTATGGCAGGGTTC
This sequence comes from Ranitomeya imitator, assembly GCF_032444005.1. Classification (NCBI taxonomy): domain Eukaryota; kingdom Metazoa; phylum Chordata; class Amphibia; order Anura; family Dendrobatidae; genus Ranitomeya; species Ranitomeya imitator. The sequence continues at coordinate 104,569,516 of NC_091282.1, read as the reverse complement.
CTATTTACTGATTTTAACAGGGAAAAATGGTTAGTAGAGGCAAAAGAAGTCTTCCCAGAACAAGCGTACCAACATTTATAAAGGTAAAATCTCATCGTGGTGGGAAGTCTAAAATTTGGACAATTACATAAAAGCAGGCATTGTATCTAGGGGCCTCATAATCACCCTACAGACATAGGGATCCAGGGTTTATCTCCAGATGGGAAAAAGAGCCTATGAACAGCTCTATACGTCTAATGACATTACTGCTTGAGGAAGAGAGACAAACAATATCAGTTCTAAAAGAAAAACTAAAAGAGCATGTAGAAATAATCAAAAAGTTTTCACAAGAGGCCGACTTTGGAACGAGAGACTAAACTTCAGGGGAATATTGAGAATTTCCAATATCATATTAAAAAGATAGGAAATATAAGCAATACTTAAGGAATGTTCAAGATTTTAAGAACAATAAAGTGTACCTCTTTTTGACTAATAAATCCCTTTCTGTTGAACAAGAAAGGAATATTTTGTCTAAGGACACTGATCTCTCTGATACAGATAATAGAGCTAAATCTGAAAGGGGGAGAAATAGAAGCAGAGGACGGGGTCGTGAGAAGAAGGAATAGTCAGTATACCGGACAAGGCTCTCATTTTATAGATTGTGTGCACCCCCTTAGTAACTGGATCAACCCGTGAAGAGCACAATACCCAAACTAAACTCCAGAATAATCAATCTATCCTCCTATCCTCTAGAGAATTGAGAATAACAGAAATGACAGTTCTCAGTAAGTAACTCTCTTTCGTTCCCACATCAAACCTGAACATTTTTGAATATAACAGATATTTGCACTTTTTTGGGAGAAAATTAGAGTGGCGCAAGTTCTTTATGAAGCAGGGCAAACGATCCTGTGAGGAATTGGGTATCACTGTGGATATACTTCATGACGTTCATCTGCTAAATAGTCTAGGGACTCCAGGACACAATCCTACTGGCTTAGGCCCTTTCTCTAATCTCTAGAAAAAAAGCCGTAATATGTCACCAGCTCAAGGAGACATCTACTATATTGACGTGTTTGTAAATATGGTGTTCGGGGAACTGGCTTCCGTTCAGACTATAACTGCAGCAGGGAAGAAATGCTGGCAATTAGATGTTTGGGGCCGGACTGCCACATTGTCATAAAACCCTCTGAGAAGTGAGGCAATGTGGTGGTCCTGGACCTGGATTAGTACTGCCAAATGTGTAAAAACATTCTTCAGGATTGTGACTGTTACACGGTTTAGCAAAAAAAAATCCCACGCCCGATTTTCATAGAGAATTAACATCACTGTTGGAGGACGGATTAAAGAGAAATTTAATTGATAAAAATTAGTTTGAATTCATGCTGCCTAAAAACCCAATACTGGCAATGTTTTACTGCCTACCAAAAATACACAAGGCAGGTTTTTCATTTCAGAAGTAGACAGTTTATGCCAAAATCTTGGCATCTACCTTGATCAGGTTCATTGTCCCTTTGCAGTCTCGTTACAATGTTATACTAGGGATACAACTGATCTACTCCTGAAATTGGAGGGTATAACGATAGGCCCGAGGACCATCTTAGCCAGTATTGAAGTTGAGGCTGTGTAATCATCAATATCGCATTATATGGGTCCTGAGGCAGTAAAGTACTATTTGTCCATGAGGAGTGTACTGTGTCAGGCACACACTGACTTTGTTTTGAAAGCTGTTGAGTTATGTTTGAGAAAAAATTTCTTCACCTTCGTCCATAAGTACTACCACCAGCTCAGGGGCACTGTAATGGGTAGCCTCTGTGCTCCCACACATGTCAACTTGTCCCTGGGCTGTTGGAAGGAAACAATGATCTTTGGTGAGGAGGGCTCCAAGCATTGAAAGTGTGGACATGTGGGCTCGCTACATAGATGATGTATTTGTTATATGGAAGGGCACACCTGATGAATTTCAGTCCTTTGTGAAGGAACTTCATAACAATCCCATCAGTTTGAGGTTCACCTGTGAAACTGATCCCACCCACATGTCTGCCCTTTCTAGATATTTTTATCAAGAAAATGGATGAAGATCTCCTGGAGACATACATGTACAGGAAGCCCGCTGCAACCAGCTTACTGCTCCAATGGAAGAGCAACTATCCTGCTCCTTTAAAGAGGGGTATTCCTAGGGGACAGTATCTGTAGATGCACGGGAACTGCTCCAGTGACAAAATCTTTAAGGAACAGGCAGATGACTTGAAGAGGAGGTTCTTGGAGAGTTGGTACCCCAAGAAGGTGCTACAAAATGCCTATAATGCAAGTAGATCTAGGAGCAGGACCAGCCTTTGACCCCAGGAACCAAGACCAATAATGTGAATGTGATGAGGTTTGTAAATACTTTAAGTAATGGAGCAAAAGAGTTGAAAGCCATTTTTTAAAAATAGTGGCCCATCACTTGCTGCAGGACAGGCTGGTACAGAGCCATTTTTCTGTACCAAAAACAGACTCCTGGTTGAAATTTGATGGGGTTTCATAAAAGTGGGAACTGTGTTGTCTGACCCTCCATCTAGTGTTCAAAGACCTTCTAGGGGGATAAATCTTAATAGGGAATTCATCATCATGGATTACATCAACTGTCGCACAAGGAGTCATTGATAAATGAACATGTCAACGCAGATTTGAATTTGTAGGAAAGACGCAATGTGAGCTCAGACAGAGAACTGGAGAGCATCTCAGGGATATACAGCATAAGAGAGACATTCCTATCTCTATACATGTAAATGAGGTCCACAGTGGTGACAGAACTATGATGAGATTCATGGGCATTGAGAAGGTTGCCAAATCTTTCAGAGGTGGTGATTGGGATTGTTTGATCCTACAAAAGGAGGCAAGATGGATTTTCCATCTTAATACTGTCTCCACATGGTCTGAATGAGCAGCTGGCATTCGGCTGTTTTATATTACATAATTATTTATCTTGTCCTCCAATATGTCTGCATATCTAATTCTTATTACCTTGATTATGAAATATTTTCCTATCCTACTGAACAACTGCAAGAAAATACTATTTTCTATAAGATACTTGAGTCTTTCGTACATCTGTAGGAGGAACAGAACTTGAGGATAGACCTATGGTCCTTGGTACAGTTTATTACCCATTAATACCAAACTCTTTACCAGTGGCATATTTATAATATTTTTTGTATGTGATACTGGCTTTCAGCCATTTACCATATTTTTCAGACTATAAGACGCAACGGACGATAAGAAATCTCAATCTGCGCATGTGACTCCTCCGGCGGCCATTTTCCCGGAGGACACAGCATCAAGGCAATAGAAGTTCGGGGGCTCCAGGCTTTCACAAAATGTCGCCGGAGCCCCCCGCAACACTGTGCACTACCGAGCATCGCCGAACCTGCCACGCTAGGATGGGAGCAAGATCATCGCCCTGCATTGTCGGACCACCGGAAGAATCGCCTGACTCCTGCTACCACCACGCCAACTGTAAGCACATTCTGACTATAAGACGCACCCCCGTTTTACCCCCACGTTTTGGGGAAAAAAGTGCGTCTTATAGTCCGAAAATACGGTACATAGCCTAGTGTGTAAACTGTGTAAATTGCACTGCGTGAGATGGTGTTCGACACCACCTTATGTAAATTAGCATACGATTTCCATTTGTATAATGGGCATCTGATAGAGCAGCACACACACGTGGGGACTGCTATGGCTATATAGTATGGGTATTGTCGTAGCTATTTTTTGTTCTGACCCAAATGTCAGCTGACAGATCACCAGTGAGACCAAATTGTGGAGTTACGCCCGTCATTTTACAAGCGCGCTTGGAGACAAAAAGACACCTCACACATATCCTGTGAGCAAGTCACTTTTATCTGAAGTAATAGAGCAAGAAGCAATATTTTATACCATTTACACATAATGCATTTCAATGTAACTCATGTAGCCCCCACCATCACCCAGGGTCATACTTTATTTACCATAACCCAGAATATGTTGTACTGACTCTTGAGAACATACATGATAAGAAGTACAGTCTCCTTGAAGAGGAGACCGTCAGACTACTGAGTCAACAGATTCTAGTAATTCTAACACTTAAAGGCAAAAGGCACTTAAAGGCAAGGTAGCTAAAGGCAGACTATTAACCCTTCTATATCAATTTCCCCCTTTTGTAAATGGTATAACCTCTGCTACGGGGTCAGCTGATGTCCACAAAGGAGCTACTGTCTCATGGGTCTAATACCCACAAGGGGACTTCCTACCTGCTTCACCCATCCACCCTCAGTGTGGACACTCACCTCCCCCGTCAACAGTGGCCATACGGGGCCTATGATATACTACAGAAGGTTAAGCCTTAGATTTTTTTCTACACCTACATTATTCCATAGCTTAGGTAATACATATATTAGCGCTTTTACGGCTACATAAAACAATAAGCAAAGCAACAAAATTTGCATACAAGTCTGTAAAAATACCAAAAATAATCCATCCGCTAGGCCGCTAAGCCAATTGGCTGGATTTAAAAAGGAGTCTCTATATTGTATTAGTCTCATTAAGAGCCTTAAGGAACCACGAAAATCTGAGTCCAAGTCTCACTTGTGCATGCAGTGTGGTGTTAATACCTTCCTTGGGTCCTGGGGTAAGGCTAAGTACAGCATAGTCCTTGCAGATACTGGGCTGTGTGCACAGATCCAACAGTCCAGCAGTTTTTGTCCTTCCACGTCTTTTATAAGAAAAGCAAGATGTTGAATAAGTTTGTTTATCCAGTGTCTCTGTAAGATGCAAACATCCTACCACAGCCAGCAAGGTGATTAGGACAACAGTCATTCTGCTGGTGAAAAGATCTTTTTGCAGTGACTGGCAAGGATCCAGGTGGGCTTTCGCTCAAGTTTCCCTGAGGTGAATGTGGTCAGCTGGACTTAAAAACGGGCCGTCAAACCGTGGATCTAGGCTCCTTCTCACGTGTCTGTGTATGACCACCAATCACCTGGATTCAGCTGATGTACGTCTGTGTATGACCACCAATCACCTGGATTCAGCTGATGTACGTCTGTGTATGACCACCAATCACCTGGATTCAGCTGATGTACGTCTGTGTATGACCACCAATCACCTGGATTCAGCTGATGTACGTCTGTGTATGACCACCAATCACCTGGATTCAGCTGATGTACGTCTGCGTATGACCACCAATCACCTGGATTCAGCTGATGTACGTCTGCACTGGCATTAGGATCTGGAATGGATGAAAACACATGTTTATGCACCACATTAAGTCTTTTCTGTAAGGCCTGGACATGGGCTGTCATAGCACCGTGTTGCTTTTGCAGCACCTGTAGGAAGTACAGACCAGCCTCTGGCAAACTACTAAACAGGACTTCAAAAGGACACAAACCTGTCTTTCTATTTGGAGTGTGTGTGACTGAAAAGAGTGCAAGAGACAAACACTCTACCCCGCTCTTTCCTTTGTCTGCCATGGCCTTTGGTTTTCCAGTTTAAGTGTTCCGTTTAGTCTCATCACTTTCCCACTACTTTGTGGTCTATATGGTGCATGATATGCTTGCTGTACTCCCAGGACCTGCATGACTTCCCTCATTATTTTTCCCGTGAAGTGTGTGTCCCTATCGCTGTCTATGGTTTCTAGGACACCATACCTGCAGATCAGTTTTTTTCATCAGTTTGTCTGCAGTTGCTTTAGTATTTGCACATTTTACCAGATAGGCTTCCAGCCAACCAGAGAAGAGATCTACACATACTAGGACATTTTTCACACACTCCTACCTTGGGTAGCTGTATGTAGCCAGTCTGCAGTCTCTGAAACGGGTAGAGAGGCCTGGGTGTCGCTTTCTTAGGGATTTTTACTGTTTTACCTGGGTTGTGCTGTGCACAAATGAGGCATGACCGTACGAGCTTTGCGGCTGCGTAACTGAAACCATGAGCGATCCAGAAGGCATCTTGTGTTGCTTGCGCCATGATTGGGAGCAGGGATCTTGGTATATACGATTTATCCTGATTCTCCCATACTCCTTCTGAGTTCAGCTCAGCTCCCATTCTCCCAGTGTTCCTTCTCTGTTTGGGCAGCTGGAGGGATTTCAGGACATCTAGGCTCAGTGTGGCTGGAATACGCTGACTCCCCGCCACCGTCCACTGCTCCCTAGGCCGCCTTGCTGCTACTTTAGCAGCCTCGTCCGTCCTTATGTTGCCCTTTTCCTCCACAGAGTCACCGTCCGTGTGTGCTTTTTACCTTGACAATGCCAACCTGGACTGATAACGTCAATGCCTCCACTAATTGTTTCACCAGCTCTGCATTTTTAATGGGCTTACCGGCTGATGTAAAAAACGTTCTGCTTCTTCAGATTGGGCAATAATCATGGGATATTCCCCATGCACAATTCGAATCTGTGTAACTGTTAGCGACATTACCTGCAGCAGCTCTACACGCTTCAGTGAGTGCCTTCAACTCTGCCTCCAGCACCGACATGTGAGGAGCGAGTGGTTCAGCTTGTATTACCTCATGTGAGGATACTACTGCATATCCAATGTAGAGTCGCCCATTCTTGTGGTATCTGAAGCCATCTACAAAAATAAAAAAACTCAATATATGCATTAGGAACAGGTTTTTCTCCTTCCCACGAACATATGTAAAACCCACTGTCTCCTGACTCATCAGTTCCTATGCAGTCATGTTCGTGCGTCATGTGTCATGTCAACGTCATGTCATGTTCTCTTTCCCACCTGCCAATGCTGTCACCAATTCCCCCTTTTCTGAATCCACAGGCAGATGAGTGGCTGGATTCAGAACATTATGTCTTTTGAGGGTGACATATTCAGGAATTAGTATTAGAGCACATTCAAGTCTGATCTGTCTATCCATAGACAGGTGTTTTGGTTGAACTTGTACGAGTATGGCATTAATGTCACGTGGGGAACAAATTGTCAAAAAGAAAAAGTCAGTGTGATCTCACATGCCTTTCAGTAATACAGCAGCTCTTACAGCATGTACACATGTAGAAGACCCTCTAATCACGGGTTCTAATTGTGCTAAGTAGTAAGCTATCGGTCTCTGTTTCTTTCCATGTTGTAGTGTCAGTACTGCGGTAGCATGTCCACCCTGCTCTGTGAAAAATAAGAAAAATGGCTGATCATAGTTTGGAATGTCTGACACAATGAGCAGCTTGAGAGAGTGGAAAGAGTCAATTGCTTCTTGAGTGAGATTGTAGGGTTCTGATGGCAAACAGTCATAGAGTGGGTGCATCATTTGTGAAGCAGACCTTATCCAAGGCCTACAGTAGGTCACCAAACCTAGAAAAGTGCGTAGATGCTGGTGTGACCTGGGTAAAGGGAGATTTGTATTGCCTGTTTTCTGTCTTCAGTCAGGTGTCCTTCAGCAATACAATGTCCTAAAAATGTCACCTTTTGTTTGCAATACTGTAATTTGTCACGTGAGACTCTGCAACCCTTTTCTGCCAAAAAAAAAAAAAAACACAGCAAGGAAACTGTAGCTTCCGGACATCTGGTCCGGGCAGCAGAGCAAGAGGTCATCCACGTACTGTAATAGTACAATCTGTGGATGAGGTGGTTGCCACTGCTCAAGAATCCCTACCATCGCTGTTGAATAGATGGTTGGGGAGTTCTTTCCCCCTTTGTGGGAGGACCGTCCAACAGTATTGTTTACCTTCATGAGTGAAAGACAAAAAATACTGACAGTCAGAGTGCAGTGGTACAAAGAAGAATGCATTTGCCAAATCAATAACTGTGAAACATTTTGATGTCGCTGGGATTTGTTACCGTACGGTGTGTGTATTAGGGACAGTTGAGGTCACACTCACTGTAACATCATTAATAGCTCGTTAGTCATGAACTATTCTGTAAGTGTCAGGGGAACCCTTGGGTCCTTTTTTTTCTTAATGGGATACAAAGGGGTGTTGCAGGGGGAATATCTCTGCACTAGAACCCCTGCCTTAACATACTCTTTAATATTCCTGCTCAGGGCCATTGATTTGACTAGACTTAAGGGGTATTGCCTTAACCAAAGAGGAGTGATTACTTCTCTTGATTTATCATGACAGGGGGAATGGGCAGCCGACCCATATCAGATTTTCCCCTTGCCCAAACTCTTTTCCCTGTCCTCAGACATTCTGGTGTCAGGTGTTACTTTCACTACTCTTGCCATATACACCATTTCTGCAATATTACACAAGTGTTTATATAAGTCACACATTAATGTCCGAATATTTATACCCGTATTTGATTGGGTAGAGTATCCCTTAAAAAAAACTAAATTTGATTCACAAAATGTTACCAAAAGAAAATTATATATATGAATATATATATATATATATAATTACGAAAGATACTGAGTCATAAAACGGGGGAGCACAATGCCATAGGCCACAGCAAAGCACAAGCTTATTCTAAGAAAGTAACAGCCCTATATAAATCCATAACTAACAGTTCCAAATACAAAAAGAAGGGATTTGAAAAAATACCAAATATCGATGTCAGTTGCCTGCGATAAGATATAAGAACTGGAAAAGACAAATAAACAGTGACTATGGTTTGAGCCAATATAATGAATGGCTAAAAAACTATATATCATATGAAGACAACCTAGAAATACACAGTAACTATACCATCTTTGTGTAAGGAAACTACTAAAACTGGCAAATGAATGGAATTAAATATAACTACAATAGGGCATGATTTACCTGTGGTATAATGTGCACGTGGAAGACCCTGGCGTCCCTCTGCCCTAAGTGTTTATATGAAAGTGGACTTGTGACTGTAATACCCTCAGGAGAGCACTGTATAGTGCCTAGACAGCACTCAACTCTGCTCCCAGCAAATTCATAGGGGTATTGTCACTAACAGTAAGTTTGTAAGCACCTCTTCGCTGTCTCGTGACTCTAGTCTTTTCTTGTTTAGTCATAGGGGCTTCAGTCGCTTGTCCCCCTGCCCTCACGTATTCCACAGTCTCGTCAGTAATCGTGTCTGGCAGTATCAAGTCTTTGTTTACTAGTCCCAGCTGCCCCAGTGTCGGTCAAGAATTCTGTCTATTTCCCTCCCAGCATTGGTATGGTGGTCATCAAGGCAGGACCAGGTCCGGAGGGGACAAGAACAGAGCAGGGCACACATTTGTCTCTGGGTTGTCAGTTTCCTAGTCTGAAGGTGAAGGAGGTGGAAGATTGGTCTGAGTGTCCATTTTCTCCACAATTCCAGCACTTCACTGTTTCTAAGTTCTTAGGTACCTTACTACGTCTCTACTGTTTTCCTTTTGCTCCAGCATACATGACACGTCGTCTTATTGTCCTAGTTTCTTCAACTCCTGAGCAACCTTCAGGAGGTCTTTGGATCTACATTTCTCCATTTAGGTCTGGCTGTCTGTACTGCGTCTCGTAAGCCTTTTGTCATACCGTCAATGAATGTATTTACCAATATTTTAACATCAAGTGGGTTTACTGGACTGTACCCCATGTCTGCCCATTTCAGCTGTAACCGTCCAGAGTACATCTCTACTCTCTCTCCTTTAGTCACATCTGTAAAAGTCTTAATTTGCATCCTAGTACGTCACCTGCTTTGGTGCTCACCAACTCTCTAGGTCTGCTCAGGTGCACTTATACGTCCATCATATTATCTTTGTCTGTAAAATGGGAAAGGTTTGTTCTCAGGGTCTCCCGACTGAGCTTCTTATGTCACTACATGATCTTGTCTGGAGAGGATTCAGTGTAATTCACTTAGGTTGGGTTACATCACAGATCATACAAGTATTTCTCCAGTCTGGGTTTGTCTGACCGCAATGTTTACAAGTCCATCTGTCTTGTCTCGGTCTCTGGTTATACAAAGGTATGACCGTAGCAGTAATGTGTCGGTCATAGTCGGACTTTTGAGCATCAAAACATTCATAATACACCTTACTTCCGTCCTGCTGCACTCTCTCTCAGATGCCATTTATTATTTGTCTGTGCCTTTTTGAACATCCAAACATCCATCCACTCACTGGCATTTTTGCCTGTTTCAATATTGGTCTCACATCTTTCACTGCTTCCTTTTTCCAATCTGTACAGCGGTTTTTGGATCCCATTGGGGGCCCTGACTACACACAGAATAAGTTGCCCATGGCTTCAACTTATCCGCTCAACAACACCGAGCAGGTTCCCTACCTACCACTCGGTGGCACCGAGCAGGTGCACTACCTACCACTTGGTGGACTTAAAGGATTTTACCAAGCAGGTTCACTACCTACCACTCGGTAAATCAGCTGGCTAGCACAGCTCCATGGACGGCAAGGTTATACCACCTAATGCCGTAGACTGACTGTAGCAGGTTACTCCGTACACTACATCAGCCGTGCAGTTGGCTACTCCCTCTGTTGATCCTCAATTCGCTATATCACTCAACTTGAAGCAGGTGAATCTTTTACCAATCTTTTCAATCACAAATTTTCCTCTATACTAGGCACAATTCTACCTTTTTCACTTTCAATTTCCAACTTCAATTGTACAACATTCCCTTTTTCTTCAATACCTACAGTACTTATTGCTTTAAACACAAATCTCTCAGCGTGTACTAAACCAAAGACAGAGAAACTTTAGAATGCAGCTATGTGGCCCCCCTTCCTCTGGCCCACAGCACAAAAGGGAGAAGTCTCAAGCAAGTCGCGCAGGGGCTCAGCTTACCCCTCCCATCAGCTATTTCGCGCTGATAAGCTTGTTGTCTTACACACACACAAACAGAATGCAGCAGTTTTCAGACTTAATCTCTACAAAACATTCATTCTCTCGGAATTAAAAACAGTTTCTCTATACAGGCAGATCACTGCACAACTTGAATAAGCTGATTCTGACCGCGTCCGGCCAAAACACATATAGAAACCTATCCAATGTCAAACCATATATAACACGGGTTTCACTGAATCTCAGTTGTAAATTAAATGTACATTAAAAATATCCATAACTCATTCATCCTGGACCTTCAACAACAGTTAGATAAGTAATGATACTTATGTGATCACTCATACATACATGCTCATTCAGGGATTGTTGTTTCTTTTCCTTTCACTTTCAGTTGATTTTTACAAGAAGAAAATCCCTTATCTCAATCACTCCACCTAATTCAGCTCAAACTGCGCTGAATAATGTCTTCTGTCACATACAGAGGACCACACCTAACGGAACCCCTCATCAATCAGGGATTTATGTTTATTCCTTATACTCATTTACTCACCTGTCATCTCATTCAGAGTTTCTCATAGACATACATACATACAAGGCTCACACAGCCTGCCTATTTTGCACTTTGGAATTAACACAACTCTATATAACTCTATAACTCTATATAACAAAAACTGCAGCAGTGTCCACTGACACTCTGAAAGCACTTTAAGGCCAAACAACAAAAACCACGGCCTTAATACAAAATACAGCTTCATATAATGTACTGCCAATCCAAAATGACCAAAATAACAACACTGCACAGAGTCTATCCCAGCTCTGTATTACACACTACACAAATACACAACCAATTAGGATACTCATCTTATAACTCTATTATTCAACTCTCATACGGACATAAACAGACAAAACACAAAACTCACTGGTGATGTGGATTCTTTGAACCATGCTCGCAGCCTTTTACCCAGAGGTATGGAGAGATCCAGATGAGAGATTGCAGGTGCAAAACAGGTTTGTAAGAATAATATTTCTCACCTTGCTGCAGCTGGTGTTTTGCATGTCCAATCTCCCAGAAGCTCCCCCATACGGATTCCGAATAGGCTGGATACACGGCCCCGGTCGGGCGCCAAAACTGTCGTAGCTGTTTTTTGTTCTGACCCAAATGTCAGCTGACAGATCACCAGTGAGATCAAATTGTGGAGTTACGCCCGTCATTTTAGAAGCGCGCTTGGAGACAAAAAGACACCTCACACATATCCTGTGAGCAAGTCACTTTTATCTGAAGTAATAGAGCAAGAAGCAATATTTTATACCATTTACACATAATGCATTTCAATGTAACTCATGTAGCCCCCACCATCACCCAGGGTCATACTTTATTTACCATAACCCAGAATATGTTGTACTGACTCTTGAGAACATACATGATAAGAAGTACAGTCTCCTTGAAGAGGAGACCGTCAGACTACTGAGTCAACAGATTCTAGTAATTCTAACACTTAAAGGCAAAAGGCACTTAAAGGCAAGGTAGCTAAAGGCAAACTATTAACCCTTCTATATCAGTATCCTACCCCAAGCAGCGTTGCCGTTACCCATTGCTGATGTAGGATCACAACACCACAAGCATCAAGAAGCTTGGTGCACAAAATTTGTGTTCCAGGCCCTGGAGGTGATTACCAGCATGCTGTAGAAACCGTATGTGACACCATTTCTCAGGCGTTATGCAGTGTGGAGTGCAGACTGCGTTCCAGCTAACCGGAAAGGATGCAATGCCACTGGCATTCACTCAGTGCCACCAAGGTGAGGTAGTAATGGGGTGTGTTTTACAATGGGCCTTTTTGATTGGTTCTTACTGCTAGTGTGCGTTTCAAGGGACAGGAAACCTCAACCAGTGACACGCATACACGCTGTTAATGGATAGGTAAGTGCTGATATAATATTTCCAGATGCCAATATGTAATCCCTAATTAAGCATGCTTATAAACTGAATGACCCACTTGGTGCATGCCACTGCCTGTATTTATATCCTTAGTGAGGGGTATTAAGCCCTGTGTTCTTGATGACATATTCATGTGCCATTTCCCTGATGAATCATTTACTGAGGAAACATGTCAGGAGGCACGCAGGGTCAGTCCAGGGCTGACTAATTTTTTAGTGTTAGCTATGGACTGTCCTTGTAAGGGCAAAAATCTTAGTGTGACTGGGTCAGTCTACATAACAGGGACTGACAGGGGCAAAACCGGGATCCTATCTGAAGTGGCAAGAGGAACCATTGTTAGGTTGTCTCAAACCACAAATCTGGTGAGACTGTTCCTTTATTTTGCCGCTTCTTATATGAACACTATGTTGCACTATTCTATGGGCCTTAGAGCCTGATATTTTGCCTGCAGTGAATAATAATCTATTGTGTTGATGATTTATACTATTGCCCCTTATACTGTTTGACCATTGTCAGCATCTTTCCCTTCAGGCTTGTTGTGTATATGTTTTTACAGATGTCTTGTGGGTCTTTGTTACTCTCTAAGATTAGTGGATTTGGCACAGTGGGTACTGTAGAACAGAGAATCTCCCCCTTGTTTTGCTTTATACATATATAAAAGCCTCCCAAATGTCCCCCAATGGCAAATGCTTGAGAAAAGAACTGGTGGCTATGTTAAATATCAACATGCCTGATGGTTTTGTTCTCAAATGAGATATGTAGCAGTCAGAGGTTTCCTTCATAGACTAAGCCTAAGTTCCCACGATGAGCATTTAAGGTATTTTTTCAGTTGCATGTTTTCAAAAATACACCAAATTAAACCTCCAGTAAGTTCTATGGGATTTATATAAATCTCGTGCCCACTGTGCCTTTTTTATACTAAACCAAAGAAAAACACGACAAGAAAATCCCAAATATAATTTAAATCATCAATATCAATTTATTAAGTGATCATGATCAGGTAAAGCTGGCAAGAGAAAAAGAACAAGGAAGGGGGTACAACCACTAACACATGTCAAAACGTTAGGATGCTCACTGGACAGGAAATATATAAAAAAATGTACATAGGCAAACAGGAACCCATATAGTACTGTCTAATTAACATTATATATAAGTATTGCACATTTTCCCATAAAGTCTAATCAGCACAAAACCTGGCAATAAGGTATAAGTCATAAATGACGGGGCAAAGTAAAACCAGCTTAGGACCAAGTCTTTCCATGTTACTCACCCTGAATCTACCTGAAAATGGCACCATGTGCACATACCCCAAAGAAAAAAAAAGAAAAACTTAAGAATTGCAGTTTTTTGGTCACACCAACTGCACAAAAAAGTGCAATAAGAAGTGATCAATACATCACATGTACCTCAAAATGGTATCATTAAAAATATAATGACAAGTTGCCAAAAACAAGCTCTTACACAGCTCCAAAATCATAAAAATGAAAACATTACATAACTAAGAAAATGGCGACATGAGAGAATTATTATAATTTTTTTAAAAAAAACATATCTATTTTCATTGCTTAAAGTATCACTCCAGCAGAGGTTTTTTTTTATTTCACCATTGGGACAGTGGTAATAATCCATGTTCTCCACCCCTAGTAATATATTTACTAGCCACTGTCTTCAGCTTTTCCTGCCGCCATCTTGTGACCGCAACTTCTGACTGACCAGACATCAACGGTAACGTAAAAAGCTCTCAGTGTAAGTCTCTGAGAGCTTCATTCTGCCCTCGTTCTGGCTGTCATAGACTTACATTCAGAAGTGACCACCGGATCGCCTAACAAACACTAAATCTATTCAGCAAATCACAAACTGCATACCCGCTGAGCCCGTAGTCCATAAGCCTGTGCAGCTAAAGCAAAAAGATCTGCAGAAATCCCAATGTCAAGCTTGGGTTGCTGCGCTCTAGCATTTAGAAGGAACAGCAACTCAATGTCCTGTGTTGTGGATTCTGTTTTTGGGCTCCCTCTGGTGGTTACAGATGGTACTGGGTGACTTGTGTTTTCTGCGGTCTCTGGTGTCCACCTGTTCTATCAGGATATGGGAGTTTCCTATTTAACCTGGCTTTCTTGTCATTTCCTCGCCGGCTATCAATGTAATCAGTGTGTCTTGTTACCTCTGCTTCCCGCTTCTGTAATCTTCAGGACAAGCTAAGTTTTTGATTTTCCTGTTCCACGTTTTGCTTAATTTTTGTCTTAGTCCAGCTTGCAGTTATGTGATTCCTTTTTGCTGGTTGCTCTAGTGGGCTGATATTACTCCTCATGTTCCATGAGTTGGTACATGAGTTCAAGTAATTTCAGGATGTTTTTTTGTAGGGTTTTTCGCTGACCGCGCAGTTCTCTTTTGTATCCTCTGCTATCTAGCTTTAGCGGGCCTCATTTTGCTGAATCTGTTTTCATAACTACGTATGTGCTTTCCTCTCATTTCACCGTCATTACATGTGGGGGGCTGCTATTTCTGTGGGGTGTTTCTCTGGAGGCAAGAGAGGTCTGTGTTTCTTCTAATAGGGGAAGTTAGTCCTTCGGCTGGCGCGAGACGTCTAGGAATCATCGTAGGCACGTTCCCCGGATACAGCTAGTTGTGTGTTTAGGTTCAGGATCGCGGTCAGCTCAGATTCCATCACCCTAGAGCTTGTTTTGTTTTTTGTGCTTGTCCTTTTGTGATCCCCTGCCATTGGGATCATGACAGTATAGCCGGCCAAAAAGTGGTAATCGTATTGGCTGAAGTAGGAGGAAAAGTATTCTGAGGAAGTTTTTTTTTTTTTTCCCCCTCAGAGTTTGCTGCCTAGCCTTAATTGCAGCCTGGCTGCGTCTTACCTCCTCTTAATCCTTGAATGGCTCTGACCTCAGCTGTTTATCATGGACGTCCAGAGTTTGGCTTCCAGCCTGAATAATCTTGCTGCTAAGGTTCAAAATATACAAGATTTTGTTGTACATACGCCTATGTCTGAACCTAGAATTCCTATCCCAGAGTTTTTTTCTGGAGATAGATCTAGTTTTCTGAATTTTAGGAACAATTGCAAGTTGTTTCTTTCTTTGAAATCTCGCTCCTCTGGAGACCCTGCTCAGCAAGTCAAAATTGTTATATCTTTCCTGCGGGGTGACCCTCAGAATTGGGCATTTGCATTGGCACCAGGGGATCCTGCGTTGCTCAATGTGGATGCGTTTTTTCTGGCATTGGGTTTGCTCTATGAGGAACCTAACCTAGAGATTCAGGCTGAAAAAGCTTTATTGGCTATCTCTCAGGGGCAAGATGAAGCAGAAATATATTGTCAGAAATTTCGGAAATGGTCGGTGCTTACTCAGTGGAATGAGTGCGCCCTGGCTGCAAGATTCAGAGATGGCCTTTCTGAGGCCATTAAAGATGTTATGGTGGGGTTCCCTGCGCCTACAGGTCTGAATGAGTCTATGACTATGGCTATTCAGATTGATCGGCGTTTACGGTAGCGCAAACCTGTGCACCATTTGGCGGTGTCTTCTGAACAGGCACCTGAGACAATGCAATGTGATAGAATTCAGTCCAGAAGTGAACGGCAAAACTATAGGCGGAAAAATGGGTTGTGTTTTTATTGTGGTGATTCAGCTCATGTTATATCAGCATGCTCTAAACGCACAAAAAAGGTTGATAAGTCTGTTGCCATTAGTACTTTACAGTCTAAGTTCATTCTGTCTGTGACTCTGATTTGTTCATTATCAGCCATTTCCGTCGATGCCTATGTGGATTCAGGCGCTGCCCTGAGTCTTATGGATTGGTCATTTGCCAACCGCTGTGGGTTTAGTCTGGAGCCTCTGGAAGTCCCTATTCCTTTGAAAGGAATTGACTCTACACCTTTGGCTATGAACAAACCTCAGTACTGGACACAAGTGACCATGCGTATGACTCCCGTTCATCAGGAGGTGATTCGCTTCCTGGTACTGTATAATTTACATGATGTCTTAGTGCTTGGTCTGCCATGGTTACAAACTCATAACCCAGTCTTGGACTGGAAAACGATGTCTGTGTTAAGCTGGGGATGTCAGGGGGTTCATGATGATGCACCTCCGATTTCTATCGCTTCATCTACTCCTTCTGAGGTTCCTGTATTTTTGTCTGATTATCGGGATGTTTTTGAGGAGCCTAAGCTCAATTCGCTTCCTCCTCACAGGGATTGCGATTGTGCTATAGATTTGATTCCTGGCAGTAAATTTCCTAAAGGACGTTTGTTCAATCTGTCAGTGCCAGAGCATACTGCTATGCGGGATTATGTTAAGGAGTCCTTGGAAAAGGGACATATCCGTCCATCTTCGTCCCCTTTGGGAGCAGGTTTTTTTTTCGTGGCCAAAAAAGATGGTTCCTTGAGGCCTTGTATAGATTACCGTCTTTTGAATAAGATTACAGTCAAATATCAGTATCCTTTGCCATTGTTGACTGATTTGTTCGCTCGCATTAAGGGGGCTAAATGGTTCACTAAGATTGATCTTCGGGGTGCGTATAATCTTGTGCGGATAAAGCAGGGTGATGAGTGGAAAACCGCATTTAATACGCCTGAGGGCCATTTTGAGTATTTGGTGATGCCTTTTGGACTTTCTAATGCTCCTTCTGTCTTCCAGTCCTTTATGCACGATTTTTTCCGTGAATATCTGGATAAATTTATGATTGTGTATTTGGATGATGTTTTGGTTTTTTTCTGATGACTGGGAGTCCCATGTTCAGCAGGTCAGGAAGGTGTTTCAGGTCCTGCGGGCCAATTCTTTGTTTGTAAAGGGTTCAAAGTGTCTCTTTGGAGTCCAGAAGATTTCTTTTTTGGGGTATATTTTTTCCCCTTCTACTATTGAGATGGATCCCGTCAAGGTTCAGGCTATTTGTGACTGGACACAGCCTACATCTCTTAAGAGTCTACAGAAGTTCTTGGGCTTTGCTAATTTTTATCGTCGTTTCATAACTAATTTTTCTAGTGTTGTTAAGCCTTTGACGGATTTGACTAAGAAGGGTGCTGATGTTGCTGATTGGTCTCCTGCGGCTGTGGAGGCCTTTCAGGAACTTAAGCGCCGGTTTTCTTCTGCTCCTGTGTTGCGTCAGCCAGATGTTTCGCTTCCTTTTCAGGTTGAGGTTGATGCTTCCGAGATTGGAGCGGGGGCGGTTTTGTCGCAGAGAAGCTCCGATTGCTCAGTGATGAAGCCATGTGCGTTCTTTTCTAGAAAGTTTTCACCCACTGAGCGGAATTATGATGTTGGTAATCGGGAGCTTTTGGCCATGAAGTGGGCATTTGAGGAGTGGCGTCATTGGCTTGAGGGTGCTAGACATCGTGTGGTGGTCTTGACTGATCACAAAAATCTGATTTACCTTGAGTCTGCCAAGCGTCTGAATCCTAGACAGGCTCGTTGGTCACTGTTTTTCTCCCGTTTCGATTTTGTGGTTTCATACCTGCCAGGTTCAAAGAATGTGAAGGCGGATGCTCATTCTAGGAGTTTTGTGCCTGACTCCCCTGGAAATTCTGAGGCCACTGGTATCCTTAGGGATGGGGTGATTTTGTCGGCTGTCTCCCCAGACTTGCGACGTGCTTTGCAGGAGTTTCAGGCGGATAAACCTGATCGTTGTCCGCCTGAAAGACTGTTTGTTCCGGATAATTGGACCAGTAGAGTCATCTCCGAGGTCCATTCTTCTGCGTTGGCAGGTCATCCTGGAATATTTGGTACTAGAGACATGGTGGCCAGGTCTTTTTGGTGGCCTTCCTTGTCGAGGGATGTGCGTTCTTTTGTGCAGTCTTGTGGGGTTTGCGCTCGGGCTAAGCCTTGCTGTTCTCGGGCCAGTGGATTGTTGTCACCTTTGCCTATCCCGAAGAGGCCTTGGACGCACATTTCCATGGACTTTATTTCAGATTTCCCTGTTTCTCAAAAAATGTCCGTCATCTGGGTTGTGTGTGACCGCTTTTCTAAGATGGTTCATCTGGTACCCTTGCCTAAGTTACCTTCCTCCTCTGAGTTGGTCCCTCTGTTTTTTCAGAACGTGGTTCGTTTGCATGGGATTCCGGAGAACATCATTTCTGACAGGGGATCCCAGTTTGTGTCTAGATTTTGGCGGACGTTCTGTGCTAAGATGGGCATTGATTTGTCCTTTTCGTCTGCATTCCATCCTCAGACGAATGGCTAGACGGAACGAACTAATCAGACCTTGGAAACTTATTTAAGGTGTTTTGTTTCTGCTGATCAAGATGACTGGGTTACCTTTTTGCCGCTTGCCGAATTTGCCCTTAATAATCGGGCTAGTTCTGCTACCTTGGTTTCTCCTTTCTTTTGTAATTCGGGGTTTCATCCTCGTTTTTCCTCTGGTCAGGTGGAGCCTTCTGATTGTCCTGGAGTGGACATGGTGGTGGATAGGTTGCATCAGATTTGGAGTCATGTGGTGGACCATGTGAAGTTGTCCCAGGAGAGGGCTCAGCAGTTTGCTTATCACCGTCGCCGCGTGGGTCCTCGACTTCGTGTTGGGGACTTGGTGTGGTTGTCTTCTCGTTTTGTTCCTATGAAGGTCTCTTCTCCTAAGTTCAAGCCTCGGTTCATCGGTCCCTATAGGATCTTGGAAATTCTTAACCCTGTGTCGTTTCGTTTGGATCTCCCGGCATCGTTTGCTATTCATAATGTGTTCCATCGGTCGTTGTTGCAGAGTTATGAGGTACCTGTTGTTCCTTCGCTTGAACCTCCTGCTCCGGTGCTGGTGGAGGGAGAATTGGAGTATGTTGTGGAGAAGATCTTGGATTCTCGTGTTTCCAGACGGAAACTCCAATATTTGGTCAAGTGGAAGGGTTATGGTCAGGAGGATAATTCTTGGGTGGTTGCCTCTGATGTTCATGCTGCTGATTTGGTCCGTGCATTTCATAGGGCTCATCCTGGTCGCCCTGGTGGTTCTCGTGAGGGTTCGGTGACCCCTCCTCAAGGGGGGGTACTGTTGTGGATTCTGTTTTTGGGCTCCCTCTGGTGGTTACAGATGGTACTGGGTGACTTGTGTTTTCTGCGGTCTCTGGTGTCCACCTGTTCTATCAGGATATGGGAGTTTCCTATTTAACCTGGCTTTCTTGTCATTTCCTCGCCGGCTATCAATGTAATCAGTGTGTCTTGTTACCTCTGCTTCCCGCTTCTGTAATCTTCAGGACAAGCTAAGTTTTTGATTTTCCTGTTCCACGTTTTGCTTAATTTTTGTCTTAGTCCAGCTTGCAGTTATGTGATTCCTTTTTGCTGGTTGCTCTAGTGGGCTGATATTACTCCTCATGTTCCATGAGTTGGCACATGAGTTCAAGTAATTTCAGGATGGTTTTTTGTAGAGTTTTTCGCTGACCGCGCAGTTCTCTTTTGTATCCTCTGCTATCTAGCTTTAGCGGGCCTCATTTTGCTGAATCTGTTTTCATAACTACGTATGTGCTTTCCTCTCATTTCACCGTCATTACATGTGGGGGGCTGCTATTTCTGTGGGGTGTTTCTCTGGAGGCAAGAGAGGTCTGTGTTTCTTCTAATAGGGGAAGTTAGTCCTTCGGCTGGCGCGAGACGTCTAGGAATCATCGTAGGCACGTTCCCCGGCTACAGCTAGTTGTGTGTTTAGGTTCAGGATCGCGGTCAGCTCAGTTTCCATCACCCTAGAGCTTGTTTTGTTTTTTGTGCTTGTCCTTTTGTGATCCCCTGCCATTGGGATCATGACAGTCCTGTAGCTGTCCCACTTTTCACCGCATGAGTGCGGTCTTGCATTTAGCCGAGCAAATGGCGCTCTCTACTCTCACCTTCCTGCCCGAGTGTCCAGGAGATGTCGGCTGCAGTACGTCACGTTGCTGAAGCTCGGGATGTGGAGTGCGCTGCTCACCCTCCTGAACACTCCCTGATGGCTGAAACTAACTGTTGCTTCGCGCGCTTTCAGCTCTGTTTCCGGTTTAAACACGCCCCCTCTTCCCGGGTTATGGGACCTGTCCAGTCCCCTATTCCTTTCCTCGGGCAACATGGGATCCAGCCTCGACAGTTCCTGACCCGGGTCAATACAGGTACCCGCAGCCCGGTCCTCCTCCTTACACATTGCACAGGTGTCGTGCATCAAAAACATCCTCTGGGGCCACATCAGCTTTTCCTTCAGTCAGTTCTGGAGCAGGTCATGCCACATGAAGATTGGTGGAGAAGGCTATACAGAGCTTGAAAGTTCAGGTCACTGTAGTGGCCAGTCATACATGAGGTCTTCTTGAGTGTGGGAATTCTTTTCGATGTTACCGGAGGACCAACCCGTTGCATTGTGCAAGCTGTGATGTTGGAAAATAAGCAGGTTGCATACATAGAATAGGAACTGTTCATACTTCATAAGCACATAAAACAGCACCATCTGCTTATGTGGAGAAAGCAAAGTTTCAAGATGTCTTCCTTCCTCTCGTTGTGATTGTCTTTCTGGTAACCAGTCTGCAATGACAAGTAATGTCTTGTTGTTGTCATCAGTTCCATCAACATTTTCCTCATCTACTGCTTTCCTACACTTCCTTATCTATATCCATACCTCTACTGCATCGTCAGTTTTCCTATTATGTGCCCAAGAAACATGCATTCAATTGTCCAATTACATGAAAATTGTACTCCCATATGTTTAAAATCACTGCAATCGATGCTAGATCACTTGGATTGTATTGCCTATTGCAAAAGAATCGCATGTATTTATTGCACCAAAGAGCTGTCCCTGCAAGACTTGTGCACAAAAAGCAACATTTTTGAATACAACAAAGCAACCTTTTTTCTAATTTTCGGTAAAATTAAGTATTATTGTAATAAGTATTATTGTAACTGCATCTGGGTGGAATTTTCCTGTGAACAACCTGATCAGGATTGTGAGAAAGGACAAAATTGTTGAAAATTATCAGCCAAAATTCTTTGAACTCTTTGAGTGAAGTTCTCTAAAAAAAATCATATTTTTATAAATGTTTGAGTTAGTGAAATTGGCATGTTAGCATATTAGCAGGAAAATTGGTGTTTCCTAATCAGTAAAGATTTTGTACAGTCAATGGTTGTTGATCGTATGTCTGACGAGAAGAACCCTTTTCTCTCCCTTCAATGTCAACACTTCCCACTTGTGCGGCCCCAGCGCAAGGCAGATTAGACAAAGAAAAATTGTCAAAATTGCTAAATCGTTTACAATTATGAAAGCAAATTTCTTTGACTGCTATGACTAATATTTTTCTTTAGCAAAATTATATTTTTTCCCACAACTCCAAATAGACCTAATTTTTTAAAAAGCTTAGTGACAACAAGCCATAACTTCTTCATGTTGAAAACAGTACTCCTGTTTTGTCTATAGAAAAAAGGGGATAATTTTTGGTCATTTTATGATTAGTAAAACCAGTTGTGCACCTAAAAGTAGGGTTAATTTTTCCATTTTTGAGAGGCCATTGCTTCTTCACATTTAAAGCAGTAGAGTTCATCTGCGGGGCCCCAGGGTCCTGGTCGTAGCAGTGGTATTGCTTTCCTCTCGGGGAGAGTGATGCTGCGTTTGGAGGCAATGAAGGATAACTGCATCCAGGTAACACAAAGCACAATGCATGCAACATGTTCACACTCCAGACCAGAAGGGGGAGCTCTAAGCCTGTTTTAGGTGAACTCCCCTATAAGAACATCCTGATCTGGAGGGAGGGAGTTCAGTTCAGTTCAGTTCCTGTCAGAAAGACAGAGGGAAAGGAAGCAGAGGAGCCGTATAGCCTGAAGTACTACAGCTCCTGGGAAGAGACATTCAGAAGGCAGAACTGTATTGCAGTGAGGGTGCAAGGAAGTAAGAGCAAAGGACAGGATACCAGAAGGGGACCAGCCCTGCACAGGCTGCCTCCTTCTGAGGCGCAAAATCCCGATAGCCGGAACACCGAGGGAGTAAGAACCTTTATGCTTTACTTCAGAGACTGGCAGGACAGCTAATTGCAAGTTACCTGTCCACGCTTACACCCAGGACGCACGGTGGCACCCCTCAGAGGCCGGGGCATGCTAGAGCCCCTATAAACAGCCTCAAGCCACCAGTCATACGGGTATTGTCCTATCCTATATGGGGACAGAGAGAGAAACACCAAATCTGTGAGACCCTTATGTGAAGCCATAGGCAGTAAGGGACTACAACACTGCAGCGCAAGGGAAGATTATTGATTTCCACCTGGACAAGGGGACTCTGAACTTGCCTCCAAACCGGCCGGACTCTGCCTGCCCTGTGATCTGGTGCCCTGGACTATGGCTGCTGAAGTCTTCAGTAAAGGTAAAGAGACTGCAACCTTGTGTCCTCGTTCTTCTCTGTGCCTCTCACCACCCACCATCTACACACCGGGAAGCCCTGGGGACATACGTCACCTGTGGGAAGGTATACCATCTAGCTGCCATGACATCACCCCAGCGGACCCCTTAAAGCAGCGTCGGTCACCCTGACCGAATACCACAGGTGGCGTCACGAACACAAACTTTATCCCTTTAAAGACCTTTCCCCTTTTACATGGACATGCCAGGGCCATGGACCGGGTCAGCCCCCGTGACATCCCCTGTGAACCGAAGGACCCGGTACCGAGTACCCCACGGCCCCATGGGGGCGATCCATATCTGTTTTGTCTCCCTACAGATAATGAATGCAGAGTGGGAAGGCTTCTTAAAGTAAAACTAACAGGTCTTTGAGGTGATCAAATACTTTTTTCATGTAATAAAATGCAAATTAAATATGTAAAAATCACACAACGGGATTTTCTGGATTTTTTTTTTAAAGATTCTGTGTATCACAGTTGACGTGTACCTACAATAAAATGTACAGACCTCTCCATTCTTTGTAGGTGGGAAAACTCACAAAATCGGCAGTGTATCAAATACTTATTTTCCCCACTGTACAAATGTTTTCCATGCAAATAGAGGCATTTTAATTATGTTTAATGCTAATTTATTTATTTCTAATCGAATGTTTTGGGAAAATTTGACAGATTCGGCTAATTTGAATTTCAGAAGATCTGCTCATCTCTAGTTCCAATATAATAAATGAACAGGTACAAGTAAACTTACAGCAAGGAAGTGAAGTAAACAAGTGAACTTGGCAGCTGTTTTGTAGAATATGTTTGCTGAATTACTGATGATGAATACCAGATATTGTTTCTTCACTGTTGTATGTGGCAGAAAAAAAGCGTAAAAAAAGGGAAAATAATGTAAATACAAATGGAAAATGTGATATAATTTACACTAATGTTTTGTAATGCTTGTATAACCCATAATCACTAAAGCAAAATATTATTTAACTGTGGTAAAAATTCATGAGTGATCCAAGGGAACATACTTTGTGGTTACTGCAAATAAAAGCCCGAAAATTGCCTGCACAGTGTCAAGCCGCTGCCTGCATGACACAAGCAGTACAGTCATGCTTAATGAATTTCATTGCAAGTCAAAAGTATTCTTTATTGAAACAAATCTGCAGTCAGGTTGTTGTATGAGACCAAATTACAAAACAAAGAGCTACGACCATTTTTTATGAAATTAGGTTGTTTGGGACAGATACTGTGTGGCCAAAATTAGGATTCACAGGCAGAACTGGCAGATTGCAGAACTCTGGATTTTATTAAACGGCTCATCCAATAATGCAGGTGAACATTACTCAAGATCTCGGATGCCAATCAGCAGACAAGTTCTAAAGAGCTGCCAATAAGTTTATTTTTTTTTCAGTTTAGCAAATTAAAGAAATACTTGGCATCTATGTATTCTCAGTTAGCTTATTCTCTAGCCAGCAATTTGCAGAAAAACAAAGATTCTACAAAACAGTGCAAATGTTTTACTAAAACCCAATGGGAAAAAATATTTTTGTCCAAAATGAATGCATTTAAAGGGAATCTGTTAGCAAGTTTTTGCTACCGCATCTGAGAGCAGCATGATGTAGGCAAAAATAAGCTGAATCTAAGGATATATCACTTAGATTACTGGGTACAAAGTCCATAGACAGTCAGCTGCTTATCCCAGGAGGAGGTTGCCGACCTAGTCAATGTTAATCGCTTAGTGATAAATCCTTCACTGTTAGTAAACAACAGCACACATTTTGACAAGTGACACATCCCTGAATTCTGTGTATCAGCCTCTATCTTCTGCTGTCTTCAGATTACATAGCAAAAACCTTCTGACAGATTCCCTTTAAGAAAAAAAAAGTTAAAGTCAACTCTAGACACTAATCTGTGGCTTTGTTATCATTTTAATGGACATTGGGTAAAGAAAGCCTGCTTTAATAATAATAATCTTTATATAGCGCAAACATATTCCGCAGCGCTTTACAGGTTGCACACATTATCATCACTGTCCCTGTTGGGGCTCACAATCTAAATTCCCTATCAGCATGTCTTTGGAATGTGGGAGGAAACTGGAGAACCCGGAGGAAACCCACGCAAGCACAGAGAGAACATACAAACTCTTTGCAGATGTTGTCCTTGGTGGGGTTTGAACCCAGGACGCCAGCGCTGCAAGGCTGCGGTGCTAACCACTGAGCCACCAAGCAGTGGTGAGACAATCTTGGAGATTTTGGTTGGTCTTAAATTCAACAAGTATTTCCTTTTTTAATGATAATTCCTTTTGTGTTATCGATTACTCACCAATACTCTGTTATCCAGGCATTCTTGACAAATAACAAAGACTCTCTTCAAAAGAAATTAGTTCCTCATATTCCTCAGTTCCTATATTAAAGGTGATCAGTGTATAAGGCATCATATGGGTTCATGTTCATGAGTCCTTTTGCACATTATTCAACCCCAGGATTAAAAGGAGTCTGTCAGCACAGAATGACTGTTAAAACCAAGTTCAGGCGCTTGATGCATCCTTGCCATGGCCAAACAGTTAAGTGTACCTTCCACCTACTTGCTTTCCATCTATCTCCACCCCCTTCAACTGTCCTTGTTTGATTGACAGCTCTGGCCTTTTAGAGCCGGAGAAGAGTGGAGATAGATGTGTGGATAAGAAGGCTAACACCCCCTCTGCAGACGAGCTGATCGCCTTCATGCCACACTGCATTGAGGCAGGAATTGATGCCAAAGGAGCCCCGACCAAGTATTGAGTGCATTTACTGAATATACATATCATTGGCTGTAAGCCATAATCATCAACATTAACAGAAATAAACACTTGAAATAGATCACTCTGTTTGTAATGACTCTATATATGAGTTTAAATTTTTGTGTTGAAGAACTGAAATAAATTAACTTTTTGATGATACTCTAATTTTGTGAGATGCATCTGTACCTATATATCCATGGTCGTGAAAGGGTTAAAATGAGTACTTCCTCTAATTGCCAATGTTCCACTGATTATGGAAGTTTTTCTTTTTTTGTGTGCCAACTGGGCCTATACCACAGAACTTCTGTCATAGGGGTGAAAAACAAATGCACACAAAGGAGTTCTGTGGTGTACACCTATTTGGTTCAAGGGAAAATTTGCAATTTTATTATCAGGGAACATAGCCTTGAAATGGAGGGGCAACAAAAATTCCAGAATCAGTGGAGCAGAACTAATTGGAGGAGATACTGAATTGACAAAATCCAATGACAGATCCTCTTTAAGGCGAGAAGTCTAGGGGGTGTGCCATTGGACACAACCATCATCCTTCCCACAACGCCATCACGGGGTGCTGATCAGTTGAAGGTTGAAAGGCCCGATGCTTGTCATGATGGTATTCCTGTGAAGAACAGCCTGTGTGCAGGTTCAAGTCCAGGCCAAGAAGTCGTAAAAATTGCCGTAAACAAAATATATTTAAAAAAATCAAATCACTCCCCTTTTCCCTATTAAAAAAAACTAAATAAATAAACGTATTTAATATTGCTCCATCCATAAAAGTTCAACAAAAATATAAAATTAATTCACCCGTACTGTAAAAGTCGTAAAAAGATTAAACATTGAAACTAGATAATTGCAGTTTATGGGTCACCTGTTATGTTTGCTAATGACAGGTGTTATGAAGGCAATCCAGAAACACAGTGTGCTTAGCGATCAGAGCGCACACAGTGATCTGACAAATACCCAAAAATACAAGAACGAGCTCTGAGACGTGGAAACTCTGTAGACTGCACACCTGATCCTATCCTAAACACAACTAAAAGCGGCTGTGGATTGCGCCTAACAACTACCTAGGCAACTCGGCACAGCCTAAGAAACTAGCTAGCCTGAAGATAGAAAAATAGGCCTGACTTGCCCCAGAGAAATTCCCCAAAGGAAAAGGCAGCCCCCCACATATGACTGTGAGTAAGATGAAAAGACAAAACGTAGGGATGAAATAGATTCAGCAAAGTGGGGCCCGATATTCTAGGACAGAGCGAGGACAGTAAAGCGAACTTTGCAGTCTACAAACAACCCTAAAGCAAAACCACGCAAAGGGGGCAAAAAAAAACCCACCGTGCCGAACTAACGGCACGGCGGTACACCCTTTGCGTCTCAGAGCTTCCAGCAAAACAAAAGACAAGCTGGACAGAAAAAAAGCAACAAAAAAGCAAAAAGCACTTAGCTATACAGAGCAGCAGGTCACAGGAACAATCAGGAGAAGCTCAGATCCAACACTGAAACATTGACAAGGAGCAAGGATAGCAGCATCAGGCGGAGTTAAGTAATGAAGCAGTTAACGAGCTCACCAGAACACCTGAGGGAGGAAGCTCAGAAGCTGCAGTACCACTTGTGACCACAGGAGTGAATTCAGCCACAGAATTCACAACAGTACCCCCCCCTTGAGGAGGGGTCACCGAACCCTCACCAGAGCCCCCAGGCCGACCAGGATGAGCCGCATGAAAGGCACGAACAAGATCGGAAGCATGAACATCAGAGGCAAAAACCCAGGAATTATCTTCCTGAGCATAACCCTTCCATTTAACCAGATACTGGAGTTTCCGTCTAGAAACACGAGAATCCAAAATCTTCTCCACAATATACTCCAATTCCCCCTCCACCAAAACCGGGGCAGGAGGCTCAACAGATGGAACCATAGGTGCCACGTATCTCCGCAACAACGACCTATGGAATACATTATGTATGGAAAAGGAGTCTGGGAGGGTCAAACGAAAAGACACAGGATTGAGAACCTCAGAAATCCTATACGGACCAATAAAACGAGGTTTAAATTTAGGAGAGGAAACCTTCATAGGAATATGACGAGAAGATAACCAAACCAGATCCCCAACACGAAGTTGGGGACCCACACGGCGTCTGCGATTAGCGAAAAGTTGAGCTTTCTCCTGGGACAAGATCAAATTGTCCACTACCTGAGTCCAGATCTGCTGCAACCTATCCACCACAGAATCCACACCAGGACAGTCCGAAGACTCAACCTGTCCTAAAGAGAAACGAGGATGGAACCCAGAATTGCAAAAAAATGGAGAAACCAAGGTAGCCGAGCTGGCCCGATTATTAAGGGCGAACTCAGCCAACGGCAAAAAGGACACCCAATCATCCTGGTCTGCAGAAACAAAACATCTCAGATATGTTTCCAAGGTCTGATTGGTTCGTTCGGTCTGGCCATTAGTCTGAGGATGGAAAGCCGAGGAAAAGGATAGGTCAATGCCCATCCTACCACAAAAGGCTCGCCAAAACCTTGAAACAAACTGGGAACCTCTGTCAGAAACAATATTCTCAGGAATGCCATGCAACCGAACCACATGCTGAAAGAACAAAGGTACCAAATCAGAGGAGGAAGGCAATTTAGCCAAGGGCACCAGATGGACCATTTTAGAAAAGCGATCACAGACCACCCAAATGACTGACATCTTTTGAGAAACGGGAAGGTCAGAAATGAAATCCATCGAAATATGTGTCCAAGGCCTCTTTGGGACCGGCAAGGGCAAAAGCAACCCACTGGCACGAGAACAGCAGGGCTTAGCCCTAGCACAAATCCCACAGGACTGCACAAAAGTACGTACATCCCGTGACAGAGATGGCCACCAGAAGGATCTAGCCACTAACTCTCTGGTACCAAAGATTCCAGGATGGCCAGCCAACACCGAACAATGAAGTTCAGAGATAAGTTTATTAGTCCACCTATCAGGGACGAACAGTTTCTCTGCTGGACAACGATCAGGTTTATTCGCCTGAAATTTTTGCAGCACCCGCCGCAAATCAGGGGAGATGGCAGACACAATGACTCCTTCCTGGAGGATACCCGCTGGCTCAGATAAACCCGGAGAGTCGGGCACAAAACTCCTAGACAGAGCATCCGCCTTCACATTTTTAGAGCCCGGAAGGTACGAAATCACAAAGTCGAAGCGGGCAAAAAATAACGACCAACGGGCCTGTCTAGGATTCAAGCGCTTGGCAGACTCGAGATAAGTCAAGTTCTTATGATCAGTCAATACCACCACGCGATGCTTAGCTCCTTCAAGCCAATGACGCCACTCCTCGAATGCCCACTTCATGGCCAGCAACTCTCGATTGCCCACATCATAATTACGCTCAGCGGGCGAAAACTTCCTGGAAAAGAAAGCACATGGTTTCATCACTGAGCAATCAGAATCTCTCTGTGACAAAACCGCCCCTGCTCCAATCTCAGAAGCATCAACCTCGACCTGGAACGGAAGAGAAACATCTGGCTGACACAACACAGGGGCAGAACAAAAACGACGCTTCAACTCCTGAAAAGCTTCCACAGCAGCAGAAGACCAATTAACCAAATCAGCACCCTTCTTGGTCAAATCGGTCAATGGTTTGGCAATGCTAGAAAAATTACAGATGAAGCGACGATAAAAATTAGCAAAGCCCAGGAACTTTTGCAGACTTTTCAGAGATGTCGGCTGAATCCAATCCTGGATGGCTTGGACCTTAACTGGATCCATCTCGATAGTAGAAGGGGTAAAGATGAACCCCAAAAATGAAACTTTCTGCACACCGAAGAGACACTTTGATCCCTTCACAAACAAAGAGTTAGCACGCAGGACCTGAAAAACCATTCTGACCTGCTTCACATGAGACTCCCAATCATCTGAGAAGATCAAAATGTCATCCAAGTAAGCAATCAGGAATTTATCCAGATACTCACGGAAGATGTCATGCATAAAAGATTGAAACACAGATGGAGCATTGGCAAGTCCGAACGGCATCACTAGATACTCAAAATGACCCTCGGGCGTATTGAATGCAGTTTTCCATTCATCTCCTTGCCTGATTCTCACCAGATTATGCGCACCACGAAGATCTATCTTAGTGAACCAACTAGCCTCCTTAATCCGAGCAAACAAGTCAGATAACAATGGCAAGGGATACTGAAATTTAACAGTGATCTTATTAAGAAGGCGGTAATCAATACACGGTCTCAGCGAACCATCCTTCTTGGCTACAAAGAAGAACCCTGCTCCCAGTGGTGATGACGATGGGCGAATATGTCCCTTCTCCAGGGATTCCTTCACATAACTGCGCATAGCGGCGTGTTCGGGCACGGATAAATTAAATAATCG
The DNA here is from genome assembly GCF_032444005.1 of Ranitomeya imitator. Classification (NCBI taxonomy): domain Eukaryota; kingdom Metazoa; phylum Chordata; class Amphibia; order Anura; family Dendrobatidae; genus Ranitomeya; species Ranitomeya imitator. The sequence goes on along the minus strand of NC_091282.1, from coordinate 104,539,482 downwards.
ACCTTTAGGGAATTTACTACCAGGAATCAAATTGATAGCACAATCACAATCCCTATGCGGAGGTAGAGCATCGGACTTGGGCTCTTCAAATACATCCTGATAATCAGACAAGAACTCTGGGACCTCAGAAGGGGTGGATGACGAAATCGACAAAAATGGAACATCACCATGTACCCCCTGACAACCCCAGCTGGATACCGACATGGTATTCCAATCCAATACTGGATTATGGGTTTGTAGCCATGGCAACCCCAACACGACCACATCATGCAGATTATGCAACACCAGAAAGCGAATAACTTCCTGATGTGCAGGAGCCATGCACATGGTCAGCTGGGCCCAGTATTGAGGTTTATTCTTGGCCAAAGGTGTAGCATCAATTCCTCTCAATGGAATAGGACACCGCAAAGGCTCCAAGAAAAACCCACAACGTTTAGCATAATCCAAATCCATCAGATTCAGGGCAGCGCCCGAATCCACAAACGCCATGACAGAAAACGACGACAAAGAGCATATCAAGGTAATGGACAGAAGGAATTTGGACTGTACAGTACCAATGACGGCAGACCTAGCGGACCGCTTAGTGCGCTTAGGACAATCAGAAATAGCATGAGTGGAATCACCACAGTAGAAACACAGACCATTCAGACGTCTGTATTCCTGCCGTTCAACTCTAGTCATAGTCCTATCGCACTGCATAGGCTCAGGTTTAACCTCAGGCAGTACCGCCAAATGGTGCACAGATTTACGCTCGCGCAAGCGTCGACCGATCTGAATGGCCAAAGACAAAGACTCATTCAAACCAGCAGGCATAGGAAATCCCACCATGACATCCTTAAGAGCCTCAGAGAGACCCTTTCTGAACAAAGCTGCCAGCGCAGATTCATTCCACTGAGTGAGTACTGACCATTTCCTAAATTTCTGACAATATACTTCTATATCATCCTGACCCTGGCACAAAGCCAGCAAATTTTTCTCAGCCTGATCCACTGAATTAGGCTCATCGTACAGCAATCCGAGCGCCAGGAAAAACGCATCGACACTACTCAATGCAGGGTCTCCTGGCGCAAGAGAAAATGCCCAGTCTTGAGGGTCGCCGCGCAAAAAAGAAATAATAATCAAAACCTGTTGAATAGGATTACCAGAAGAATGAGGTTTCAAGGCCAGAAATAGCTTACAATTATTTTTGAAACTTAGAAACTTAGTTCTATCTCCAAAAAACAAATCAGGAATAGGAATTCTTGGTTCTAACATAGATTTCTGATCAATAGTATCTTGAATTTTTTGTACATTTATAACGAGATTATCCATTGAAGAGCACAGACCCTGAATATCCATGTCCACACCTGTGTCCAGAATCACCCAAATGTCTAGGGGAAAAAAAAAAAAGTGAACACAGAGCAGAAAAAAAAAAAAAAATGATGTCAGAACTTTTTCTTTCCCTCTATTGAGAATCATTAGTTAGGCTCCTTGTACTGTTATGTTTGCTAATGACAGGTGTTATGAAGGCAATCCAGAAACACAGTGTGCTTAGCGATCAGAGCGCACACAGTGATCTGACAAATACCCAAAAATACAAGAACGAGCTCTGAGACGTGGAAACTCTGTAGACTGCACACCTGATCCTATCCTAAACACAACTAAAAGCGGCTGTGGATTGCGCCTAACAACTACCTAGGCAACTCGGCACAGCCTAAGAAACTAGCTAGCCTGAAGATAGAAAAATAGGCCTGACTTGCCCCAGAGAAATTCCCCAAAGGAAAAGGCAGCCCCCCACATATAATGACTGTGAGTAAGATGAAAAGACAAAACGTAGGGATGAAATAGATTCAGCAAAGTGGGGCCCGATATTCTAGGACAGAGCGAGGACAGTAAAGCGAACTTTGCAGTCTACAAAAAACCCTAAAGCAAAACCACGCAAAGGGGGCAAAAAAAAACCCACCGTGCCGAACTAACGGCACGGCGGTACACCCTTTGCGTCTCAGAGCTTCCAGCAAAACAAAAGACAAGCTGGACAGAAAAAAAGCAACAAAAAAGCAAAAAGCACTTAGCTATACAGAGCAGCAGGTCACAGGAACAATCAGGAGAAGCTCAGATCCAACACTGAAACATTGACAAGGAGCAAGGATAGCAGCATCAGGCGGAGTTAAGTAATGAAGCAGTTAACGAGCTCACCAGAACACCTGAGGGAGGAAGCTCAGAAGCTGCAGTACCACTTGTGACCACAGGAGTGAATTCAGCCACAGAATTCACAACAGTCACCACAACAATGGTGACTTTTTTTTTTTAAATTTACTACTCTCGGGAGGGTTGTTTACTTTCCTATTTTGCAGTATATTGTATGCTAAAGTGAATGGCATCATTTAAAACTACAGCTTTCCCGCGCACAAAAAATAAAACTTTTGTGAACCGAAACATAGAAAAGTTAGAGGAGGAGATAGTTGTTATCAGAATACACAAAAAGTCTCCCTATATCCGTATACCTATTAGCACAGCAAACAGATATAAAAGTAAAAACTTGACCGTAATAAACTTGATTAATATCTTAACTATGACAATCTATAATGTTAAACTTGGCTAACAATTACTCCATTATCTGGTTTGCTGATTTTCTAAAACCCATAGGATAATTTTTGAAATGAGTCAATGACAACTTATAAGAAATACATTCACAATGACAACATAATAATAAAACCAAAAACATAGTGTTTTGCCAGACCACAAAACACACAAGACAATGTCCAGTTTTGTAGCTTTGCATCTGTTCATATTCATATGTACGGTATATTGTTTGGTTGCCCTAGGGAAAGTCTGTACTTATTGACTATAGAAAAAAAGATAGAGAAGTTGAACTGTCTTAAATATGGAGTATTTTTTCCGAAATTTCCTGCGTTAATAAATATTTTCATTTATAAAGTATATAGTTGTGACATTAAAGTAATTGGATATTTCGTTCAGTGTTCAAAGTGTAATAACGCTGCAAAAAGAACAAAAAAGGGATACGGAGCCTGCTAGCGTAATATATCCAATATAAGGTGGAGATATAAGTAGATTAGTGGGGATGTGCAATTACAGGCACAGTCCTAGTAAAGGCTTGTAGAATTATGGTCTGTCAGCTGTTGTTCCCTTCCTGTGTGCTGATTAGTAATAATAATAATAATAATCTTTATGTATATAGCGCCAACATATTCCACAGCGCTTTACAGTTTAACAGATTGACAAGCAACACCATAGGATACACAACATGGAAGAAAATGCAGGATACAGAAGCTGACGTCTAAACAATAGAAGATGTAGTCATGGTTCCTTTATTGGTAAGACATTCCGGCAACCAATTTGGTATCTTCATCATATGGAAAGTATTCAGATCCCTTTAAATTTTTCACTCTGTTTCATTGCAGCCATTTGGTAAATTCAAAAAAGTTCATTTTTTTTTCTCATTAATGTACACTCTGCACAACATCTTGACTGAAAAAAAACAGAAATGTAGTAATTTTTGCAAATTTATTAAAAAAGAAAACTGAAATATCACATGGTCATATGTATTCAGACCCTTTGCTCAGTATTGAGTAGAAGCACCCTTTTGAGCTACTACAGCCATGAGTCTTCTTGAGAACTAGTCTGATTGCCGTATGTGGAGTCGGGAAGGAATTTTTTTTCCCAATGTGGAGCTTACTCTTGCCACATGGGTTTTTTTGCCTTCCTCTGGATCAACATGTTAGGGCATGTTAGGTTAGGCTATGGGTTGAACTAGATGGACTTATAGTCTTCCTTCAACCTTAATAACTATGTAACTATGTAACTATTAGTTCTTCACACCTGGATTTGGGGATCCTCTGCCATTCTTCCTTGCAGATCCTCTCCAGTTCCATCAGGTTGGGTGGTGAACATTGGTGGACAGCCATTTACAGGTCTCTCCGGAGATGCTCAATTGGGCTTAGGTCAGGCCTCTGGCTAGGCCAGTCAAGAATGGTCACAGAGTTGTTCTGAAGCCAATCCTTTGTTATTTTAGCTGTGTGCTTAGGGTCATAGTCTTGTTGGAAGTTGAACCTTCAGCTAAGTCTGAGGTCCAGAGTACTCTGGAAGAGGTTTGCATCCAGGATATATCTGTACTTGGCCACATTCATGTTTCCTTCAATGACAACCAGTCGTCCTGTCCCTGCAGCTGAAAAACACCCCCATAGCATGATGCTACCACCTTCATTTCACTGTTGGGATTGTATTGGGCAGGTGATGAGCAGTGCCTAGTTTTCTCCACACATACCACTTATAATTATCACCAAAAAGGTCTACATTCGTCTCATCAGACCAGAAAATTTCATTTCTCATAGTCTGGGAGTCCTTCATGTGTCTTTTAGCAAACTTTATGCAGGCTTTCCTATGTCTTGCACTGAGGAGAGGCTTCCGTTGGGCCATTCTGCCATAAAGGCCCGACTGATGGAGGGCTGCAGTGATAGTTGACTTTGTGGAACTTTCTCCCATCTCCCTTCTGCATCTCTGAAGCTCAGCCACAGTGATCTTGGGTTTCTTCTTTACCTCTTTCACCAAGGCTATTCTGCCATGATTGCTCAGTTTCGTTGGGCAGCCAGGTCTAGGAAGATTTCTGGTGATCCCAGACTTCTTCCATTTAAGGATTATGGAGGCCACTGTGCTCATAGGAACCTTTAGTACTGCAGAAATTCTGTTGTAACCTTGGCCAGATCTGTGCCTTGACACAATTCTGTCTCTGAGCTCCTTGGCCAGTTCCTTTGACCTCATGATTCTCATTTGGTCTGACATGCACTGTGAGCTGTGAGGTATTATATAGAGAGGTGTGTGCCTTTCCAAATCAAGTCCTAGCATGTGATTTAAATATGAGTGTGTGAATACTTATGACCATATGATATTGCAGTTTTTCTCTTTTATAAAATTTGCAAAAATTTCTACATTTCTGTTTTCTTCAGTCAAGATGGGGTGCAGAGTGTACATTAATGTTAAAAAAATGAACTTTTTTGAATTTACCAAATGGCTGCAATGAAACAGAGTGAAAAATTTAAAGGGGTCTGAATTTTCCACACCCACTGTAATTGCTCTGAACCGTTATCAGCTAGGCAAACATGGTTTGGAGAGACAGTGAAACTTTTGAGACCACCACACTTCTCTGGTCTGCTGACAAGCTTTCCTGATTGGCTGGTTACCTGGACTCCTCTAGTGGCAAGAACAACTGTCTGTCATAGTGACAGTGCTGCCATGTGCACTAAGCCCAGGATCTCTGCCAGTGCCGCTGAGAAGACTATAGCAACAGCAGCTCCCAGACAGAATACAAGAACCCAAGGTAAATGTGTACCACCAAGGCTATAATGCAGGGGTTGGGAATCTTTTTTCTGCCAAGGGCCATTTGGATATTTATATAATCCTTCAGGGGCTGCACAAACTCCACCCACAAAGTACATCCTGACTTTGGCACTGGTTTCAGGACGTAATCTTTCATTGCATGCCCTTCAGTGTTCAATAGTGAACACTGTGTGTGTGTGTGTGTGTTAACAGAGCAAGAAGAAATTAATGAGCTGGTGGCAATCAAAATACAGCTCCCTGCACAAAAATGCGGTCCCTGAGAATCTGCCCGGGAACCTGATAAAAGGTAATTGAGGGCCGTAAATGGCCCTGGGGCCTAAGGTTCCCCACCGCTGCTATAATGGATTCTAATGGAGCAGCATAAAACAAGCTCATTTGGGGGTAACTGTGGAGCCATTCATTTGCCACTGTGGTCTGTTTTTTATGTAACTTTGCATTCAATATTCTAAATTTACCCGAAGGAAACATAGCCCAACATTGAAGGGTAGTCTTCTCAAAGAGATGGCCATTTAGAGATGTTTGTCACCCCCAATACTCAAGTTAAACCATTATGTTCAGAAAGGGTAGTAAGCTCCTATAATAGTCAGACTTAAGTTACAGATTTTAATAATTTTGTTTTATGTAAAAACAGTTTTATTAGGTTTAGCGTGGCCAAATGCTTGGGGCGCCCTTACATCCCCTCAATTACCTTCCTCCACTCCTCCCCTTGCAATTATTGACATTGCTCCAAGGAGCGCTGTACTGAATCCTCAACACTGCATACAATCGACCCGCCGTTCCACTTGTTCACTCCGAAGTGGCCACTCACTGCACAAAGGATCGCACAGCAGAGGGCGACTGATGCTGACAGGAGAGGGAAATGAGAGCACACAGACACTGACGCTGTGTGCACACATCTGGATTGAATTAGAGTGATGTTCCTGAGAGGTCTCCTCAGTGATAGGACCCAGGGCTTATATTCAGCCAGCTGGCAGTTTAGACATTTGCAAATCAAGAATATGTGTTGGCTTTTGCTCACTTTCTTTTTTTCTACCCAAATCATGTATAATAGTTAATATTACCTTGTCTCTATTTCCAAGCAAATTTGTCTTGCCAAATACTTGTCATCTCCATTAAATGGAAAATGAATGATTGGTTTAAATTAGTAATGTATCTAAGTAGGTGCTACAGATGCTAATCACTGCGAGAAAAAGATACTACCAAATCATTAGATACTTTAGAGAGAGCGCCTAAGAGCAGCATAAAAACAATAACATATGATTTGTGCCTATGGACAAAAAATACATAAAGAACAAAAAAAAAATGATGATAAACTATGCCCAGGATGATATATCATAATCTTTTCTTTTTCACTATTTGATATGTATCCCATTTGTAATGTCTGCTCACAAGATTACTCTATGTACAGACTCTCTGTAAACAGGACTAAAACACTGCCAGGTGTCTCCCCTTGAAGAGACAAAATAGATGAATCTGGCCCAAACGTTATTTGTGATCGGGTCATTTGAGTTTCTTTTTTATTGCTTATATTTATCGTGATGCAGTCCAGCCTTTAGGCAGCCATTTAGACGAGGATTCTTTTATTGCATCTTCTCCGATGAATGTATATTGAGCTGGCATCCTCACAAAATGTAAATCAAAAAGCCTATAATTTATGAAACGTTATAGCAGGTTTTCCTGTCGGGGAGGGCCTACAAAGAGAAATGTTAAGGGGAAGAGTCTGTAGAAGTGATTAGAAATTCACGGTAAGGTTAATAATCCTAAGGATTATTTATAACCGGTAGAAACATGAAATGGTAATCAGAAGTGTCTGTCTAGGTCGTTAGAAGAGCATTCTGGATAGTTGTCTTATGTAACAGCAAACGCACAAAGGCTCCAGACGTGTTTGGACTTTAAAAATATTTTCTCAATCGTTCTTCACTATAATTCAGAAACGTTCTAGGTACAATCCAAATAATAATAGTATTGACAGACGGGTTTCAGACAAAACTTAAGCTTTATTAGTTTTGTTATATCCATGCGCTTTAGCAATGACAATACTCCATTTTAGTACAGTATTTCACAGTCAGCGGCACAATCCTACCCTACCTACTAGGTGCCGTTTATTATAACTTTGTGCTAAAGGTGCTGTCCTTCAAGAATGATCATCGGTAGTAAGCACAGACATTTGTATGGACAAGTCAAGGTATGTGGGAGCAACGGGAGAGCAGCAGCTATATCTGTGTGCCTGTTACTATATGCCATTTATGTGTTTATTGCACATTGTCGCTGTTCTGATGGCTGTGTAGATTCAAGGGCCATTAGTGTGGGATGAATGGAGGTCTCTGGTTCTGCCTCCATCCTGGGGAAGGAAATAAAGGGGTATGCATTGGTGCCAATAAGTAGTAGTTTTGGCATATGAGCTAAAGAGTAAGGGCAGTGTCGAGCCTACTAAAAAAGGAATCAAAGAAGAGGCACCCACTGTGTGCTGCAAGTGTGAAAAGAGCCACACTGTGAGGACCTCAGAAATCAGGCAACTCAGAAATTATAGCGAGCCGCAAGTTTCTTTGTGATGGAAACTGTCACACTATAGCTGCCATCCAAAACGACTAAGTTTGAACTGTGTTTTTGCTGCCCAATGCTTGATGGAGCAGTAACCCACTGTCTACTACAACTTGTCCATCTTATACCACTTCTTCATTGTGTTGATTACCAGGTGGAACAAAGTTTTGATCCCAATTGATGGCCTAAACTAAAAACTAGTCAACAGTAGAGTTGAGTGAATTTTTTCGGGACCCTGCTTATTCGGCAAGCTATAGCGCTTGACGAATAAGCTGCAGAGGGAAACTGGATACATGGAGCACGCCGTCTTATCAGCTGATCGGCAGTGCAGCTGCATGTGTCATGGCTGTGTTACTGTCACAGCAAATGCATGGAGAGCCTGTTTGTTGAGACCCCCATGCACAGTAGGTATGGTGTTTTTTTTGGATGCAACTCAGCATTCTGTCTCCTCCAAACACGACAAGTTTTGTTTCTCCCAAACAGGTTTACTTTGGTTTCATCAGACCATATGACATTCTCCCAATACTCTTCTGGATAATCTAAATGCTCTCTAGCAAACTTCAGACGGGTGTAACAATTATGTAGGCACCATGGAATCTGATAGCGTGGGATAAAATGGATCTGAGACCAAAGTGGAGACAAATAAACTGTATTTTAACAAAATAAGGAATACAACAAAAACTAACAGAGGCTTTCCTGCTAATACGGCGAAATGCACAGCACAACAGAAATGTCTAGCAAACATAATAGCGTTGCGTGTCCGCCAAAGCAAGCAAGTCCAACAGTAATATAACGCAGGAGTGTGAAATGCACTGATACGTGGAAGTCAAGCAATGGTGCAAACAGCACTTATACGTGGAAGTCCAGCAATAATAAGAAGCAATAATGCGACAGCAGTAATTAGAAACAAGAGTGCGACCGACACTTTATGCGTGGAAGTCCAGAACTATGCAGAGACGACACCTTTCATGGAAGTCCAGAAAAACACGGGTGGAGCATTACAAGGAGAAGATCCTTAAGAGTACCTTTTTGGACTGAAAATTCCTGCTCAAGTCCCGCACAGGAGCCCACACAGACACAGTCATAGAAGTAGGACACTAGGTAACCCCAGCAGGATCCTTAAGCAGCTCAATGGACTGAAGACAACTGGTAGTGGAGAGGCAGAGCACAGAGTAACAAGCAGCAGCAGGGACTCTAGAGGCAAGCCAAGAAGAAGCTCAGAAGCAGATAGCAACAAAATACTCAGGCAAGGAAGATCTCCTGACCTGGACTTAAATAGCAGGACAGACAGGAGGTTCCAGGACAGGGCGAAGAACCAGACTCCATCTTGGACATGGGCAAAACTGGCTCCATGGAACATCCGGAATCCTTGCATTACTCCCACCTTAGAAGCGGCCTCAGGACGATCCATGGCCAGGTTTTCCAGGATATTTTGATGAAACAGAGCAATCTTTTGAGAAGCACAGATATTACTCTCTGGCTCCCAAGAGTTCTCCTCAGGTGGATAAGGAGGTATGGTCAGGTGTATAACCTTGCCACTTGATGAGGTACTGCAGTTGACATAACCTAGAAATTGAATCTCTGTGCGATGGAACTCACATTTCTCAGGCTTGATGTAAAGATGATTCACTTTCAGGCATCTTAAGACAGTCTTAACCTGTTCTTGATGCTCCTGCAAAGAATCGGAGAAAATCAAGATATCATCCAGATAGATTACGACAAAATGATCTAGCAGATCTCTAAAAATGTCATTAGCCAAGTGTTGGAAGGTTGCAGAGACCAAAAGGCATCACAAGGTACTCAAAGTGCCCATATCAACATCTAAACACCGTCTTCCAATCATCCCTGGAGCGGATCCGAACTAGGTTACAAGCTCCGCGAAGATCCAACTTAGAAAAGATCTTGGCATGTCGTACTCTTTCCAGCAATTCGGGAATTAACGTCAAAGGGTAGGAGTTCCGAATGGTTACCTTGTTGAGCTCCCGATAGTCAATACAGGGTCTAAGAGTTCCATCCTTCTTCTTTATGAAAAAGATGGGTGCTACTGCCGGTGATGAGGATGGATGAATGAAACCGTTAGCCAGATTCTTGTCAATGTATTCTTTTAAGGCTTGCAGCCCCGGAGCTGCTAGTGGGTAGATAATTTTAAATGGAATAGCCGCCACCGGGAGTAGCTCAATAGGACAATCATAGGGTCTGAGAGGAGGAAGCTGATCTGCCATTTTCTTATCACAGATCTCAGAAAATTAATTGTAAATGGGTGGTAAAATAGATACCTTAGTGGTACATTCTGTATCCCGAGAACTTGCCTGACCTGTTACTGGTATATCCTTTGGTGGAAAGGTGATCTCCTTGGTCTCCCAGTTGATGATTGGGTTCTGTGCCTGTAGCCATGGAATTCGTAGAACTAAAGGAAACTGTGGCAAAGAAATTAGCATATAAGAAAGCACTTCCTGATGATTGAGTTCAATGCAAATCTCCAAAGGTACCGTCTCCTGATCCACCAGTCCTGAGACTAGGGGACAACCATCTACTGTTTCCATGGTTACTAAGGTGGCTCTCTGTTGAACCTGTATGCCCTGTTCCTTGGCAAAAGTGAGGTTCATAAAGTTACCCCCCACCCCAGAATCCACCATAGCTGCCCACGAGATCCATTGTCCCGAAAACAAGATCTTAATGGGGAGGGAGCAGTATGTATCTTTAGCCTTCCGTGTCTTGGGAGAGGCAGTCATAGATAGGGAATGAAAGACAGCATTCACAGAAAAACTGGACTCAGAAACAACAGATTCATCATCCTGATTCTCATACTCCCTTACAGCTAGTACCTTGCGAAGCCGCTAAGGACAGTTAATAAGGAAATGATCAGACTGACCACAGTAAAAGCACAAACTCTCACGAAAACGATGCTCCCTGCACTCATTACTCACACGCCGCTGTAAAGCATCCACTTGCATGGGAACTGATTCAACTTTTCACGAGGATTTGCCTGCAAGTTCTTTAGGAGGAAGGGGAGAGTTAGAGACATGATTAGAGGCTGCAAATTTCTCCTGTCTACGTTCTGTCATACGTATGTCAATTCACATGCAGTGCTGAATGAAAGCCTCTAACTCTTGAGGAGCATCTGCATGGGCTAACTCATCCTTAATCACACTAGAAAGTCCCTTCTTAAAAATGGGTAATTGAGCATAACAGTCCCAAGCCGTATCCACCCGCAGCCATCTAAATTTAGTGGCGTATTCAACAACAGAGCGCTTACCCTGACGTAATGACAACAATGTGGTTTCAGCTGTATTGCAACGATTAGGATCATCAAACATCATAGACATTGCAGCTAGGAAATTGTCCAGGTTATTCAGATGAGGATCACAAGTCTCAATTAGCGGATTTGCCCAAGTGAGTGCTCGTGAGGTACGTAACATGATTATACATAACACTTTGGATCGATGTGAATGGAAGTTGGCAGCATGCACATCAAAATATAAAATGCATTGATTTATAAACCCACGAAATTTGTAGCGGTATCCATTAAATCTAAACAGCGGTAACTTGGGAGGGCTAGTTGGCGATAGCTGCCTTGGAGGTGAAGGCACCCGTGCTGCTATTTGATTACCTAAGTCCTGAAGCACCTGCCTGAAATGGGCCTCCTATTTAGCAACCTTGTTTTGTAATGCTTTCATGTCCCTTTGTAAAGAATTAATCATAAATAACAACTGCTCTAACTGTGTCTCAGCTGACATTATCCCAGCAGATTCCTTATTGGCCTGAGTATTCTGTAACAATTATGTAGGTACTATGGAATCTGATAGCGTGGGATAAAATGGATCTGAGACCAAAGTTGAGACAAATACACTGTATTTTAACAGAGGCTTTCCTGCTAATATGGTGAAATGCACGGCACAACAGAATGTCAAGCAAACGTAACAGTGGTGCGTGTCCGCCAAAACAAACAAGTCCAGCAGTAATATAACATTAGAGTGTGAAATGCACTGATACGTGGAAGTCAAGCAATAGTGCGAACAGCACTTACAGTATATGTGTAAGTCCAGCAATAATAAGAAGCAATAATACGACGGCACTTATATGTGGAACGCCAGCGGTAATTAGAGGCAAGAGTGCGACTGGAACTTTATGTGTGGAAGTCAAGAACTATGCAGACAGAGAAGACAACACCTTTCATTGAAGTCAATAAAAGCATTATTACAAAGAGAAGATCCTTAAGAGTACCTTTTTGGACTGAAAAGTTCTGCTCAAGTATTGAACAGCAGCCCGCACAGACACAGTCTTAGAAGTAGGACAGTAGGCAACCCCAGCAGGATCCGAGAGCAGCTCAGCAGACTGAAGACAACTAGTAATGGAGAGGCAGAGCAGCAGCAGGGACTCCAGAGGCAAGCCAGGAAGAAGTTCAGAAGCAGACAGCAACAAATTACTCAGGCAAGGAGGATCTCCTGACCCGGACTTAAATTGCAGAACAAACAGGAAGTTCCAGGACAGGGCAAAGTACCAGACTCCATCTTGGACAAGAACAAAACAGGCTCCATGGAACATCCGGAATCCTCACAACGGGCCTGCCACTAGGAATTTCGGGGTCCCATACTGGCAAAATTTTCGGGACCCCTTGAGACTCTGCCCAGGCTCCACCCCAGCTCTGCCTCCACCCTTCAAACCTTCCACAGTCCCACTGCTCACTTTTGAAAAAATGCAAATTCTCCACCACGTCCTCATCAATCGGATATTAACAGTTCACATCAAACACCAGATCACATTCATAACCAGCAGCTTTTGTTCTGGCCAAAAGAATTTTTAAGCTGCCAAAACGACACGGTAGACTCTTTTGGCTGGACCCTACTCTACTCTATCCTATTAAATATAAATATATTTTTATATATTTTTCTTTAAGAGAATGAGTCACATACATTTTTTAAATGACCATTAATACAACATACAAGGGACAAATACAGTCACACCATGACCAGACCACATATTACCACCACACAGTGGCCAAATAATACCACATGCAAGGAGCAAATACCACCACACCATGACCAGACCACATAGTAACTGAATACTACAATACTGATCATTAATAAAAAAGCACAATACTAAGTGACATTATACACAGAAGCTCTGTACATAGTATACAGTGTCAGTGTACAGATAATACAGTGATCACTGGTGACATTATACACAGGAGCTCTGTATATAGTGTACAGGTAATACAGTGATCACCAGTAACATTATACACAGGACCTTTGTATACAGTGTCAGTGTACAGATAATATAGTGATCACTGGTGACATTATACACAGGAGTTCAGTACAGAGTATACAGTATATAGTGTCAGTATGCAGGTAACACACTGACTCACCAGTGATGTCTCTAGCTGAAGTCCTTCATCTTTGCTTTTCTTTTTAATGCAGCGCAGACTGCATCTCTTCTTCCAGCCAGGAGTCATCTTTGCATAAAATAACAGTTACCTAGAGCACCGTTTCCAGAGCACATTCCCCTCTTTTTCCCTTTGTTCTACACTACACATCTGAATATAGATATGCACCCACCATTAATACATAATTAGTTATTATTCAACCCACCATTCCAAATTTAAATTATAATACGCCACTGAGCCCCTTCTAACTATACATAGCCACTTTCCCCACCTAATAAATATATAAATTAATTAGTACCTGTACTCTTTCCCCCAATTCATTACCAGTCACTGCATACTCAACGCCCCCCACTATGTACCTACCGCTCCCCCGACTAATTATATTTACATGCCCTTTCCACCCAATTCATTGTCATGTCTTTTCTCTCCCACCCACTATTCATTATCAACAGCTCTACCCCCACATTCAATACATCATTTTCTCCCCCACCCTTAAAATTCATTATTATTTGCTCTCTCCCGATCATAATTTTCCCTTCAATTCAATTGCTGTCCCTCTTCCCTCGCTCTCAATTCATCATTTGCAGTCTCCCGTCCCCTCCCCCACTTCATCAGGTGCAGTTCCCCTCCCCCTGCTTCATCATGTGCCGACCCCTTTACCCCCACTTCATCATGTGCAGTCCTCCTTTAACCCCAACATATCATCATGTGCAGTCCCCTTTACCCCATGTCATCCTTTGCAGTTCCTTTTAACCCCCACTTCATGTGCAGTCTCCTTTAACCCCCTTCCCACATCATGTGCAGTCCCCCTTTAATCCCACTCCCCACATCATCATGTGCAGTCCCCTTTAACCCCCTCCCCACATCATCATGTGCAGTCCCCTTTATCTCCAACATCATCATGTGCAGTCCTGTTCACCCCCATGTCATCCTTTGCAGTTGCTTTTCAAACCAACTTCATGCGCAGTCCCCCTTTATCCCCATCCCTACATCATGTGCAGTTCCCCTTTAACCCCCCCACATCATCATGTGCAGTCCACCTTTAACCCCCCACCCACATCATGCGCAGTCCCCTTTACCCCATGTCACCCTTTGAAGTTCCTTTTAACCCCCCCACTTCATGTGCAATCCCCCTTTAACCCCCTCCCCACATCATCATGGGGAATGTCCCCTTTACTCCATGTCATCCTTTGAAGTCCCCCTTTATCCCCTTCCCCACGTCATGTGCAGTTCCCCTTTAACCAACCCACATCATCATGTGCTGTCCACCTTTAACTCCCCCTACCCACATCATGTGCAGTCCCCCTTTAACCCCACATCATCATGTGCAGTCCCCTTTACCCCATGCAATCTTTTGCAGTTCCTTTTAACTCCCCACCTCATCATGTGCAGTCCCCCTTTAGCCCCCCTCCCCACATCATCATGTGCAATTCATCCTCCTCCCCTCACCCATTTAATTCATTTTGTGCAGAAAACAAAAAAACTTTTGCATACTTACCTCACAGTCGCTCCCCAGCAGCACGGCTCTGCCTCCAGCGTCCGGAACATGTCGGGCAGCACCTACGCGCTGTCACCTGACACAGAAGATGGAGGGAGCAGGAGCTGCACAGTCATCAAGGTAAGATGGCCCTGAAGAGCTCCGGGAAAGCTCCCGGTCCCCAGCGCTGACATGTGCGCGCATCACTTTGCTGCACAATGGGACCCGATGAACAGTAGCACATAAGTGGGGCCCTGGACCTGCGGGCCCCTCTGTGTGCTGCTGTTCACTGGGCCCCATACAGCAGTAATGCCCTGATGGTGGCCCTGTGGACATGTACTGGCTTAACCAGTGGGACATGTCTGGCACTGCAGGATCTGAATCCCTGGAGGTGTAGTGTGTTACTGATGGTAGCCTTTGTTACGGTGGCCCCAGCTCTATGCAGGTCATTCACTAGGTCCCCTGTGTGGTTCTAGGATGTTTGCTCACAGTTCTTGTGATCATTTTTACCCCACAGGGTGAGATCTTGCGTGGAGCCCCAGATCGAGGGAGATTAGCAGTGGTCTTGTGTGTCTTCCATTTTCTTATTATTGTTCCCACAGTTGATTTCATCACACCAAGCTGCTTGCCTATTGCAGATTCAGTCTTCCCAGCCTGGTGCAGGGCTACAATTTATTTCTGGTGTCTTTCGACAGCTCTTTGGTCTTCACCATAGTGACTGTTTGAGGTTGTGGACAGGTGTCTTTTATACTGATAACAAGTTCAAACAGGTGCCATTACTACAGGTAGTGAGTGGAGGACAGAGGAGCTTCTTAAGGCCCCTTCACATTAAGCGACGCTGCAGTGATACTGACAACGATGTCGATCGCTGCAGCGTCGCTGTTTGGTCGCTGGAGAGCTGTCACACAGACAGCTCTCCAGCGACCAACGATCCCGAGGTCCCCGGTAATCAGGGTAAACATCGGGTTACTAAGCGCAGGGCCGCGCTTAGTAACCCGATGTTTACCCTGGTTACCAGCGTAAAAGTAAAAAAAACAAACACTACATACTTACCTACCGCTGTCTGTCCCCGGCGCTGTGCTTCTCTGTACTCCTCCTGCACTGACTGAGCACAGCAGCCGGAAAGCAGAGCGGTGACGTCACCGCTCTGCTTTCCGGCTGACCGACGCTCACAGCCAGTGCAGGAGGAGTGCAGAGAAGGAGAGCGCCGGGGACAGACAGCGGTAGGTAAGTATGTAGTGTTTTTTTTTTTTTACTTTTACGCTGGTAACCAGGGTAAACATCGGGTTACTAAGCGCGGCCCTGCGCTTAGTAACCCGATGTTTACCCTGGTTACCAGTGAAGACATCGCTGGATCGGTGTCACACACGCCGATCCAGAGATGTCAGCAGGAGTCCAGCGACGAAATAAAGTTCTGGACTTTCCTCAGCGACCAACGATCTCCCAGCAGGGGCCTGATCGTTGGTCGCTGTCACACATAACGATTTCATTAACGATATCGTTGCTACGTCACAAAAAGCAACGATATCGTTAACGATATCGTTATGTGTGAAGGTACCTTTAAAGAAGAAGTTACAGGTCTGTAAGAGCCAGAAAGCTTGCATATATTCACAGTAGGTGACCAAATACTTATTTTGCACCATAATTTGCAAAATAAATCTTGCCAAATCAGACAAAATGATTTTCTAGATTTGTTTTCTCATTTTGACTCTCATAGTTGTGGTCTACCTATAATGTCAATTACAGGCCTCTTTCATCTTTTTAAGTGGGAGAACTTGTACAATTGGTGCCTGACTAAATGATTTTTTTCCCCACTGTATCTGTCAGACGTGCAGGATACCTGCCAACACTTACCAAGTAGCCAACAGAGGCTACATCTGCACCCTGTGCCTTCCATGGTACAAGAACCACTGGATATCCCCTTACACCTGTGGTTTTGGAATATATTCGTGAAAAGAACTTACATGAACAGAAAAACAACAGGTAACCATGCTGCTGGTTTCTACGAAGCTTGGTTCACATCCTGAGGCTTCAGAAAAAAGGTTTTAACACATGCACACCCCCTCAGACACATAAAATTATTGGGTTCAATCAGGAAAACAAGGTCTAAGTAGTCTTGTATACCTCACTATTGTGTCTGTAGAAAGATATGTACAAGTCCATCTTAAAAGTGAGTCAACAGCATCAGAAAACAGTCTTTCAGCTGTTCCGTCGGAAGCCCCCTGGAGAAGTGTTTAGGGGGTCAAACATGGTATAAAGCCTGCATTAGAATGAGATTCAGGACAGAAAAAGCTGTTGGGCACGATGGGGCAGAAGTTACCCCGTAATATGGACATAACAGCTAAGCATAAGCAATCTTATTAAATTGTTAAAAAGCCCTGCAGAGTTTATGAACAGTTACAGGAGTCATAGACACAACAATAAAAGCCCTCCTAAATATGGGTAGGAAAAGCTTCATAACTACTGAATAAGGGCTGGCATTATGAAGATACCCACTCTGCACAGTTTTCAATACAAACTGTTTCATATAAATCCTGATGAATAAGATCAATACAACTGCTAAGCTAAAGACATTAATCACCCTTTTAGCTATATATACAGTATAGAGCATATAATATAGCACTTAATACCCAAATATAAGAACGGAATCAATTCCCTAAATATTACTGTGCTGGAAAAACGCTTAAATCCAGGACTAATAACAACGCAGATGGCTTCATATATTCTCCCGAACCAATGATAATCAGCACTAAACGACTCATAGAGGTTTGACCTAGGTCATGGGAACTCATGGATTTAATACAGAAGACGTAGGTTAATGAGTCATCTGTGCACTATATGGCACATTTATGACTAAATCATTTTACAACCTATATCCGATTTATGTTAAAGCCCCTGCGTCTACTAATCATAATCTCATGATGGTCCTTTTAAGTGTTTCAATCTGTGCACTCAATAGATTTATAAAAGAAACAACACAAAACTGGAAATGATAAAAATATTGACAATATATTGAAAAGAAAGGAAGACTTGGCCGGTTTCAATCAGTCCGGTTACGTTGTTTCTTGTGTTCCTGGAGTAATATTTTTCCAGGATGTATCTGCAAGGTTTCTTAGATGATGAACTCGGAACAAGTAAATGAATACATTTTCTGCAATTTTCATTCAATACTATATAGTAACCCATTGCTGTTTTTTTTAACATTAGGTTCTTAGGACCAAGCTAATTTTCATCTTAAATATTGTAATCATTTTCCTGTTTTTGCCTCACTGAATCAGTTTTAACTTTCTTTATTACAATCACTGCATTTATTTGAGGCTTCGTTTTTGGAGCTCAACCTCCATTCAGGTTAATGTAGCAACTTAGTATGGCCACTAAACAGTGTATGGAGTTGTGGTGTCCAGCGCTATATGCAGAGTACATCTATCTGCCGTGGGTGATAACACTAAAGGCTGATTGCTGGGGTAATTGGGTGTGAGTGTTGGGTATGTTAAGCATAGGCCATCAATATCAAAGCGCTTGACAATTTTGCATGCCCCTGGAAGGAGCGAGGTAAAACGCGCATCGGAGTGAAGGGACACAATGCCCGGGGTTCCATGTGCTTTGGTGATAATTTCAGCATTAGGTAATTGCACCAATTTATATTTATACATTAGTTTACACTTGCAGGTCTTACTAAGGTGAAGTGTAGTTATTCTACTGCTAGACACAGGGTCTGTACTGATTTCACCTCTGTTATCTATACTATGCCATGCACCTATTTGATCGCTATATAATAAATGCCAGGCATACTTTCTGTGAAGCATTTCCTGTTCTTTCTTTTAACTTATCAGGTTTTTAGATTTGATCAATAAACTTATTGGATTTTATATTCTTTCATGGTTCTCTTCTTTTTCTGGGTAAGATGGTTATACCTTGGGAAATGGGTTGTTCTATAATTCACTGAAGTGCCATATATTCATGATTTACATGTATACAGGCATTTTTGGTAATTAAGTGCATAACTCATATATAAGTCACCGAAAAAATACTCACATTCTATAGTAGCTAAAATATAACTATAACATTTAAAATAAAATTATCCAATACCGTGAATTACGCACAGTCCACCACCAAAGTATCAAAGACTCTTATAAAAGAAACCTAGGGAGGTGCCTATCCCTGCAATCTACTATGGTTACCCTACCTAACAGCGTAGGTTGGCACCCTAAATGCGTATGTAAATTGGTGTGGTGAAAAGGGGAGAATAATCTCCTTAGACTGAAATAGTTCACATACAGCACTATAGCCACATTGATTAGATAAAGTGCTTTGTGCCTAATGTACAGATAACACTGGTCTACAAAAAAAAAATTTCTGGCATGGACTTTAAGAACAGTTTTAGACTAATTTGAGGGTGCTGAATTCAAATCTGATCTTATAATTTCTCTATCACATCACGTTTTTGCGCTACAGGTATATGGCCCATTTTCAAGAATTCCATGATAAATATAAGTAGTGTATGAAAAGTGCCGGTTTATATGGTTCACTAAGGTAAATTTAGTTTTCATTTAGTCTCCCAATAAATGTGAGAATATCTTTGTTTTCTTTGAACATGCATAATTCCTATTTGTTATGATAACACCCTTGTTTTCTGTGCTACTGGGACAGTAGAGCTACAACAGAGCAATGAGTGAAAACTGAATGGCCTCAACGACAGAGTTTGGCATCTGACGATAAGAATGTCATCCATGATCCTCTAGTGGATAGGAAGGACACTGTCTTTCCTCCCTTACACATAAAATTTGGATTGATGAAGCAGTTCGTCTAAGCTCTCAATCACAGTGGAGAATGCTTTAACTATATATGTTCAACTTTTCCTGGTCTTAGTGAAGAGAAGAAAAAGGCTGCAATATTTGATGGACCTCAAATAAGAACACTTATGAGAGACCCAAATTTTATCACATCAATGAATGAGACAGAAGAAAGAGCTTGGAATACATTTTGTAATGTGGTGCAGAATTTTCTAGGGAATAAGAAAGCAGACAACTATGAAGAGATTGTGGAAGAGCTACTAATGAGTCTGCGAAATCTTGGATATAGAATGAGTATCAAGATTCACTATTTACACAGCCATTTGGACTTTTTTCCAGAGAACCTTGGGGATGTGAGCGAGGAACAAGGCGAGCGTTTTCATCAGGACATTAAAACAATGGAAGAACGGTATCAAGGCCGGTGGGACTCGCATATGATGGCTGACTATTGCTGATGAGAGACAACCCAGAAGCTGTACATCACAGATCAGCAAAGAAAAGAAAGTTCAAATAACTGTCATTTGTCATTCTTCTGTGTGCCATATATAGGTGTTTTTATATTTTGTAGTTTAATTCTGTAAGTATATTTGATTTGCTCTACATAGACTTTGTAATCTTTGTTATTCCTTGATTAAAAATATACAATGTAGTATTGTTTAAAACCTTTTGCCAGAAAAATTGCGTTGACCAGTGTAATAAGTAAATGATATCATAATGATACACAGAGCATCTTAAAATAGAGGTTACAGTATGTGCCAGCGAATTTATACACAGTCTGTGACAGATAGAGTCAATCCCTTGTTTTCTGACCAACAACGACATATTTATAAGATTAGCCTCTCAAGTACCCAGTGAGAAAAAATGCCAGAAGGCAACGGTAAATGGCACCAAATACTGAGTTAACAAGAAAAAATGAAAGACAAGGAAGGAGGGGGGCACAGAACTATGATAACCTTGATTCAATAGAGCTGGTATACTGTGGTAGTGTAACTTATCATAAATGGTTCAGCAGTTGCCAGCGGAACCATAATAAACAATCTGTGTCAGTAAAGAAACAATCCTGTGCTCACTGACTATAGAAATTGACGCGTTTCCCCTCTCTTGAGTTTCATCAGGATTGGGATGACAGTGTGGATGATCTGGCATCAGATGATGTAGATGGAGGCTTATGGTGATACAGGACGTCCAAGTCAGATCCCCTCTGGTATAGTGCCTGGATTTGCAACTGCTCCCCCCATGCTTATAAGCATGCAAAGATTACCTGATTGGATATATTTCTGGCACCTATTCACACTAGTAGGGATGTGCTGGTCAGTCTTTTTCTGTTTGTCGCAAACTAATGTGACATGTGCACTCCCACACCTAATTTCAGCAGATTCAGGTGGTTTTAACTAGCTGGTTCATTTCTGCCCCATATATTGTACAAAGATTTTTATATTTATTTATACTATTGATTTATATAAGTTGAAAGCACAGCTCCCATTTTATGCTGGTTGAAAACTGGGAAATCGGATTGGCAACCTATTGACTGTTATGATAGATAATAGTGATGCGCAAACGTACTCGCCACTACTCGTTATTCGACGAGTATCACGGTACTGGGTGAGCACCGAGCATTTCCGGGATTATTCGGTGGGAGGTCTCCGCCCTGCATTTTGACATTCTTTAGAGCGTCAATCAATATGCAGGGATTGTCTGCCATGCACTGTGATGCCGCAGCCACCTTTGTTGTGGTATTACAGTGATTGGCTGGCCGCACAGCATCATCAGGTCTATAAGAGACCTGACTGTGCCCTGCTCAGCGCATTCAGCTCCTGACTTAGCGAGTGTAGGGAGAGCTGCTGCTGAGATAGGGTCAGATATGTGCTTTTATTAATTAGTGTGGGTCTACTATTGTTCAATCCACAAATCCAGCTAAACCAACAGTCCTTTT
The DNA here is from genome assembly GCF_032444005.1 of Ranitomeya imitator. Taxonomy (NCBI): domain Eukaryota; kingdom Metazoa; phylum Chordata; class Amphibia; order Anura; family Dendrobatidae; genus Ranitomeya; species Ranitomeya imitator. The sequence goes on along the minus strand of NC_091282.1, from coordinate 104,518,021 downwards.
AAGAGCTAATTACGGAGTATATAGATTGCAGTGCTAGGTAAGCAGGGGAGTCTATGTGCTCATATCCACATCAGTGCAAGGCCTGTAGGCACTGTATGTGAGTATATAGATCTCACTGCATACATCAAAAGGGTCCATTACTGTCTGCTGCTGCCTACTTTATATATACTTAGCTGCAGGTATCTGTGGCTTGGTTTAATTTTATTTTTGCACCTGAATCCTGCTAATTTTGTTACAAATCAATCCAGAGCCCCCTTTTTTCTACATTTATTAGCTTGTTCACACTGCAGAGTACAGCAAGATCATTTTAATACAACAGCGTGAAAATCCAGTAATTTAAAACGGCTTTGTCCGTCCCAGGCATCACATCTGAGTGCGCAGAAAATTCTGGCCTTTTTTGTGGTACTATCTAATATTTTGGAGTGTCTTAGGCTACGTTCACATTTGCGTTCTGCCGGGCTGCGTCAGGCACAGCAGCGGCGACGCATGCGTCATGCGCCCCAATATTTAACATGGGGGCGCATGGACATGCGTTGCATTGCGTTTTGTGACGCATGCGTCTTTTTTGGCGCACGCGTCAGAGCGCAGAGGACGCATCAAGTTGCATTTTTTTTGCGTCCAAAATCATGCCAAAAAAGGACGCATGTGTCACAAAACAATGCGTTTTGCATGCGTTGTGCGTTGCGTCGCCGACGCAGCACCGCACAACGCAAATGTGAACGTAGCCTTACAACATTTTTGGACACCATTTTGCTGACCAAAAAATATTTAGCTGGCCAAAAATATTTAGCTACAGTTCATATATTTATTACTGTGTTTTGTACTCCACACGCAACGCATATCATTGTGCAAAATATTTAATAATAATGGTGGCAGGGCCGCGCTTAGTAACCCGATGTTTACCCTGGTTACCAGTGTAAACATAAAAAAAACCAAACACTAGATACTTACATTCCGATTGTCTGTCCCCCGGCGCTGTGCTTCTCTGCACTGACTGTGAGCGCCAGCCGGAAAGCAGAGCGGTGGCGTCACCGCTGTGCTCTGCTTTCCGGCCGGCGCTCACAGTGCAGGAAGCAGAGCGCCGGGGGACAGACACCGGAATGTAAGTATGTAGTGTTTTTTTTTTTTTACGTTTACGCTGGTAACCAGGGTAAACATCGGGTTACTAAGCGCGGCCCTGCGCTTAGTAACCCGATGTTTACCCTGGTTACCAGTGAAGACATCGCTGAATCGGCATCACACACGCCGATTCAGCGATGTCTGCGGGAGTCCAGCGACGAAATAAATTTCTGGACTTTCTGCTCCGACCAACGACATCACAGCATGATCGCTGCTGCGTGTCAAACTGAACGATATCGCTAGCCAGGACGCTGCAACGTCACGGATCGCTAGCGATATCGTTCAGTGTGAAGGTACCTTTAGAGTCCCTCCTTCATAAATGAAACAAGATGTGTCTGATAATGTGTCACACACCACATGGCCAGCTAGGGTTGTTAAATGTTACAATGACATTTCCCAGTGAATGCATTTGTATTGTTTGAAAGCAATGCTAAAGTTGAAAAATGCATCAAAAATGCTGCGTGTGAACATAGCCCAAGTGGTGGAGGAACATTTTGGTCTGGGGTTAATTATTTTGCCTTATATACAAGTCATTACCCTGGAAACGATGTTCCTTAACATATGTTCCAGCAAAATCCATTTTGGTTTTGTATGTTTTTTGGTGCACCTGTAAAAATGGCGTGAAACTCTGACAACATTATTTACGGCTGTGACATAGGAGTCAGGAATGCTTCCAGGGGCATTTGCCATGATGTTCCCATGTATTTGAGCAGTGTTTCAATCATTTTCAGATGTTTTTAGACCTTAAAAGGACCCCCGGGGAGGATCGCGGTAAAAATGCTTGGGTTTTCCATAGACTTACATTGGGCTCGTCTTTCTGTTCGAGTACCCGAGTATTACAAGTTACTTGACCCGAGCAATGAGCACCCGAGCATTTTAGATATATATACACAGGGGGGAAAATAAGTATTTGATAAACTGCCGATTTTGCAAGTTTTCCCACTTAAGAGACAGAATCTAAAATAAAAACAGAAAATCACATTGTATAATTTTTATATATTTAATTTGCTCTTTATTGCATGAAATAAGTATTTGATACAATAGAAAAACAGAACAAAATATTTGGTACAGAAACCTTTGTAATTACAGAAGTCAGACGTTTCCTGTAGTTCTTGACCAAGTTTGCACACACTGCAGCAGGGATTTTGGTCCACTCCTCCATACAGATCTTCTCCGGATTTTTTAGATTTCGGGGCTGTCACTAGGCAGCTTCCTCCAAAGATTTTCTACAGGGCACTCCAAGACCTTGAAATGCTTCTTACGGAGCCACTTCTTAGTTGCCCTGGCTCTGTATTTCGGGTCATTGTCATACTGGAAGACGCAGCCATGACCCATTTTCAATGCTCTTACTGAGGGTAGAAGGTTATTTGCCAAAATCTCACAATACATGACCCCATCCATCCTCCCTTCAATACTGTGCAGTCAGTGAACTCACCGCTGCATTGTGAGGCTTTTTCTCACTGTGTGAGCGGTGAACTCACCTACGTAACCGAAGTTCATTGCCCAGGCTGGTAACACAGCCTCAGCGACTGGCGGTAACCTCAATAATGTCAACGCTGCTCACTGATGCAGCTCATTCCGCAGTGGTCCTCTGCCTGGACGGTCGCATCTTGGCACTGTCCAGGCTGAAAACTGTTTATCACCAGGCATGGATTACGGCATGGGACAGAACGACAGCCAGGTGATGGATATTGTTGTTTTTAATTTTTGTTTTATTGCAGGAGACGAGGGCTTCAGAGGAATAGGCGTTAGGTGAGTATAACCGTGTTTGTCATTTTTAAATAAAAAAAGTAAAAGTATGCTTTGTTTTATTTCAAATAAAAGACTTGATACTTGCTGTGTGTTTAATAACAATATAACTATAGGATTAGTAATGGATAGGTGTCTTATAGACGCTTCTCCATTAGTAATCCTTGGGCTTGATGTCACTGGACAATACGAAGGTAACATCAACCCCAAAAATATGAACCTCACTTGCCATCTGTACAAGGTAAGTGGGAAAAGCAGGGCAAAGCACCAGAATTGGCGTATCTACAGTAATAGATGCGCCTTTTCTGGGCGGCTGCGGGCTGCTATTATTAGGCTGGGGGGTCAATATCCATGGCAACTTACCAGCCTGAGAATACCAGCCAACAGCCGACTGTTTTAGCTTGCTGTCAAAAATGAGGGTGGGGACCACACATCATTTTTTTAAAAATTATTTATTTAAATAGCCAGCCTTGTTCAAACTGACAGCTGAGGATTGCAGCCCGCAGCTGTGAGTTTTGCCTGGCTAATTATCAAAAGTACAGGGGAACCCACAAAGTTTTTAATTGTTAATTATTTATTTAGAGCGCAGGAGCCAGCTGATGAATAATTCCATCAGCTGCCACCTGCTCTCACTGTTACTAGCGGCAGCAGGTGTAGGCTGATGGGATTGGTACTCCCATTAGCCGATGCCAGTGATTGGAGGTAAACTTTTTACCCCCAATCACAGCTGCTGGCTTACGCAGTGATTTGACAGCATGGGAATCGTGGCTGTCTGACCAGCGGAAATTATTTTACCGCCGATCAGAAGCAATGTTTGCCACACTATAATGCATAAGACAGCATGACAAACACCCAGTGTTCAGGGGGTCAAACCCGAACGGTAACACAGACTTCCTGGTAACAGTAGGTGTTCGGTACGGACACAGGAACTTTATTGTTTGGGTTCACCCATCTCTAACTGTAATCTTTTTGAGTGAGCACATAATGACATATATGTGCTGCTGAATGAACTGTTTATTTGCTGTTACACCCAGAAAAGGCAGTTAGGCATGGATCCCTTGAAGTTTTATGAAAACAATAAAACTACACATTGGGACCAAACTTCATTGCTGTGTGAAAGCTACCTAATGCCTACCTGATAGGGTGAATCCTTACTATGTATATATATTATATATATTTATATTAATTTATACACTGTGTGCAGAATTATTAGGCAAGTTGTATTTTAGAGGATTATTTTTATTATTGATCAACAACTATGTTCTCAATCAACCGAAAAGACTCATAAATATCAAAGCTTAATATTTTTGGAAGTTGGGGTGGTTCTTTTTTTAGATTTGGCTATCTTAGGAGGATATCTGTTTGTGCAGGTAACTATTACTGTACAGAATTATTAGGCAACTTAATAAAAACCAAATATATTCCCATCTCACTTGTTGATTTTCACCAGGTAAACTAATATAACTGCACAAAATTTAGAAATAAACATTTCTGACATGCAAAAACAAAAAAACCAATATTAGTGACCAATATAGCCACCTTTCTTTATGATGACACTCAGCAGCCTTCCATCCATAGATTCTGTCAGTTGCTTGATCTGTTTACGATCAACATTGCGAGCAGCAGCCACCACAGCCTCCCAGACACTGTTCTGAAAGGTGGACTGTTTTCCCTCCCTGTGGATTTCACATTTTATGAGGGACCACAAGTTCTCTATGGAGTTCCGATCAGGTGAACAAGGGGGCCATGTCATTATTTTTTCTTCTTTGAGACCTTTCCTGGCCAGCCACTCTGTGGAGTAGTTGGAGGCATGTGATGGAGTATTGTCCTGCATGAAAATCATGTTTTTCTTGAATGATACCGACTTCTTTCTGTACAACTGCTTAAAGAAGTTGTCTTCCAGAAACTGGCAGTAGGTCTGGGAGTTGAGCTTCACTCCATCCTCAACCCGAAAAGGTCCCACAAGTTCATCTTTGATGATACCAGCCCATACCAGTTCCCCACCTCCACCTTGCTGGCGTCTGAGTCGGAGTGGAGCTCGCTGCCCGTTACTGATTCAGCCTCTGGCCCATCCATCTGGCCCAGTAAGAGTCACTCTCATTTCATCAGTCCATAAAACCTTTGAAAAGTCAGTCTTAAGATATTTCCTGGCTCAGTCTTGACGTTTTATGCTATGTTTCTTGTTCAAAGGTGGTCGTTCTTCAGCCTTCCTTACCTTGGCCATGTCCCTGAGTATCGCACACCTTGTGCTTTTTGTTACTCTAGTAATGCTGCAGCTCTGAAATATGGCAAAACTGATGGCAAATGGCATCTTGGAAGCTGAACGCTTGATTTTCCTCAATTCATGGGCAGTTATTTTGCCCCTTTTTTGCCCAACACGCTTCTTGCGACCCTGTTGGCTATTTGCCACGAGATGAGACATTTGATTGTTCATCACGCTTCAAAAGTTATTTCAAGACTGCTGCATCCCTCTGCAAGACATCTCACAATTTTGGACTTTTCAGAGCCCGCCAAATCTCTCTTCTGACCCATTTTACCAAAGGAAAGGAGGTTGCCTAATAATTAAGCACACCTTATATAGGGTTTTGATGTCATTAGACAACACCCCTCCTCAGTACAGAGATGCACATCACCTGATTTACTTAATTGGTAGTTGGCTCTCAAGCCTGAACAGCCTGGAGTAGGACAACATGTATAAAAAGTATCATGTGATCAAAATACAACTTGCCTAATAATTCTGCACACAGTGTACATATACACTGAGTATTACAAATTGCTTGACCCGAGCAATGAGCACCCGAGCATTTTAGATATATATACACAGGGGGGGGGGGGGGGGAAATAAGTATTTGATAAACTGCCGATTTTGCAAGTTTTCCTACTTAAGAGACAGAATTTAAAATAAAAACAGAAAATCACATTGTATAATTTTTACATATTTAATTTGCATTTTTAGCTTGCAAATTCAGCTTGCTTTTTAGTGAAAACACCAAGTGTAAGACCATCCTGGATAATCCCACTAATTTCATCCTTAAATCTAGGCATGGGATTAGTCATGAGCTTATCTTAAGTTGATACGTCAAACAGCAACTTCATCATTTTGACATAATAGCTCTCCCCAGTGTTCATGACAACAACCATCCCCCCCTTGACCGACATTTTGATGGTGATATCGTACATATCTTTCAGTTTCTGCAATGCAATACTATGCTTTTCGTGAAAAATTACTGTTGGCATTCCATTTACCCACTTTGCTATTACTCAGAATGTTTTATTCCCTCTCCACAATTTCTTCAAACTTGTCCATACAATCCAACCCTGACTGGATGGGGTAAAAAAAAAAGGATATGTAACATTGAATTTGAGACTGATTAATAGTTTCTTGGCTCCCTACATTTTCAGAGCACAATTCCTGTAAAGCAAGCAGAGATATTTGTTCTTTGAAGTCAAGATACTGGTATTCATTGGGAGATAAATCAAGATTTCATTCAGGTATGATACTATCACCACTCACAACATGTTTTTTTTATAGTAAGATTACGAATAAATTTATTAACGTCCAAAATGGTGGAAAAAAGCTTAAAATCCTGATTGAGTACAAAATGTAAACTCAAGGAGCGGACTTCAATATGGTCTTCTGACAAATGTTTGGAGGAAAGATTGAGTACGTTATTCTGGGGAATTATTTCACCAGAGTTTTCTTATTAACACCAGAATGTTATCATCCCTGGATCGTTTGCTGTGTTTCCTGCCACCAAGCCTCTTGTGTTTTTTGACAGACGATAATATCTGCTTCTTCCCGCAGTAACACCTTCATTAAGGAAAACATCAGATGCACTCAAATTATTATCAGATGAGTCCAGATCGGAGGACATAAAACAGACATGTGGTTTGGCTGTCAGTTTATTATGAGCTTGGCTGTGTTTTAAAATTGACTTGGGAGTTCTGATCACTTTCTCCCATTGACCCCACTCATAAACTTTCTTGGATGAATAGTCATTTAGATCACGTGTGAATTTGCACTTCTTACGACTCATAATTTCTTCCAGTGCAGACACATTATCCTGCATTTTACTGATAAGGGAGTCGAAATTCGGCAAGGTCTTGAATTTTTCCAATGACAGATTAGCAGTCTCCATTTCTTTCTGAATATCAGTCAATTTTATTTCTTCATCTAATATATAATTGTCTAAGGGTCACTTCCCTCTTTCTGTCCTTCTGTCTGTCTGTCTGTCACGGATATTCATTGGTCGCGGGTTCTGTCTGTTATGGAAATCCAAGTCGCTGATTGGTCGCGGCAAAACAGCCACGACCAATCAGCGACGGGCACAGTCCGGAAGAAAATGGCCGCTCCTTCCTCCCTGCAGTCAGTGCCCGGCGCCCGCATACTCCCCTCCACTCACCGCCCACACAGGGTTAATGCCGGCAGTAACGGACCGCGTTATGCCGCGGGTAACGCACTCTGTAACCGCTGCTATTAACCCTGTGGGACCAACTTTTTACTATTGATGCTGCGTATGCGGCATCAATAGTAAAAAGATCTAATGTTAAAAATAATTTTAAAAATAAAAAATCGTTATATACTCACCGTCCGTCGGCCCCTCCTCGCGACGCTCCGGTGACCGCGCCATGCACTGCGATCTCGCGAGATGATGATGTTTTGATTAACAAAAATTAAAAAACTGTAAGCTTCCTTAAAACCTTCACAGTGCAGCCTTTAGTATTTCTGACATCTTCTTGCCAGACCGGCCACACTACAGAAAAGTCTTAGGATTACAGTGAAGATGAATTTTATCACATCGATAACACTGGTAGGCGGAGAAGTGCAAGGATAAAGGGCCAGAAGTTGATATATTGTTGCGCTGCTATGCTCCGGGCAAAGATAACTTTGCGACATTTCAGTTGTTTGCCCAAATTCCGGAGAAAAGTGATAAATCAGGGCTTGAGTTATTTTAACCCCTTAGCGACCGCCGATACGCCTTTTAACGGCGGCTGCTAAGGGTACTTAAACCACAGCGCCGTTAATTAACGGCGCTGTGGAAAAAGTCAATAGCGCCCCCCAGAGGCCGATTTTCTCCGGGGTCTCGGCTGCCGGGGGTAGCCGAGACCCCAGAGAACATGATTCGGGGGTTTTTTAACCCACCCCGCATTTGCGATCGCCGGTAATTAACCGTTTACCAGCGATCGCAAAAAAAAAAAAAAAACGCGATCTCTTTAATTTCTCTGTCCTCCGATGTGATCGCACATCGGAGGACAGAGAAAAGGGGTCCCAGGTGGCCCCCCAATACTCACCTAGCTCCCCCGATGCTCCTTGTGTCTCCCGGTGGGCGCCGCCATCTTCAACATGGCGGGCGCATGCGCAGTGCGCCCGCCGGCCGGCACCGGGAGAATCTTTGGGGTCTCGGCTGCCGGGGGTAGCCGAGACCCCAAAGAGCATGATCGGGGTCGGTATTACCGACCCCTGTTTTGCGATCGTCGGTAATTAACTGTTTACCGGCGACCGCAACAAAAAAAAAAAAAAAAAAGTAAAGTGTAATTCTCTGTCCTCTGAAATAGGGGGATTCGGGGACCCTAGCATACTCACCTAGGTCCCTGGATCCTCTTGCTGCTCCTCCTGGCCGCTGGCAGAAGAAAATGGCGGGCGCATGCCCAGTGCGCCCGCCATCTGTCTCCATCTGCCGGCCGGCAGGAGAACAGCAGTTGGGGCTAAAATTAGGGGTAGGGTTAGGGGTAGGGTTAGGGGTAGGGTTAGGGCTAGGGTTGGGGCTAAATTTAGGGTTAGGGTTGGGGCTAAATTTAGGGTTAGGCTTCTTTCACACTTACGTCGGTACGGGGCCGTCGCAATGCGTCGGCCCGACATACCGACGCACGTTGTGAAAATTGTGCATAACGTGGGCAGCAGCTGTAGTTTTTCAACGCATCCGCTGCCCAATCTATGTCCTGGGGAGGAGGGGGCGGAGTTACGGCCACGCATGCGCAGTCAGAAATGGCGGATGCGACATACAAAAAAACGTTTCATTGAACGTTTTTTTGTGCTGACGCTCCGCCAAAACACAACTGATCCAGTGCACGACGGACGCGACGTGTGGCCATCCGTCACGATCCGTCGGCAATACAAGTCTATGGGCAAAAAACGCATCCTGCGGGCACATTTGCAGGATCCGTTTCTTGTCCAAAACGACGGATTGCGACGGAATGCCAAACGACGCAAGTGTGAAAGTAGCCTTAGGGCTAGGGTTGGGGCTAAAGTTAGGGCTAGGGTTGGGGCTAAAGTTAGGGTTAGAGCTGGGATTAGGGTTAGGGTTTGGATTAGGGTTGGTATTAGGGTTAGGGTTGGCATTAGGGTTACGCTTGGGATTAGGGTTAGGTTTGGGATTAGGGTTAAGGTTAGGGTTGTGATTAGGGGTGTATTGGGATTAGGGTTAGGTTTGAGGTTAGGGTTGAGATTAGGATTAGGTGTGTGTTGGATTTAGGGTTTTGATTAGGGTTATGGTTAGGGTTGACATTAGGGTTGTTTTGGGGTAAGGGTTGTGATTATGGTTAGGGTTAGTGATTAGGATTATGGATCATGTTGGGATTAGGGTTAGGGGTGTGTTGGGGTTAGGGTTGGAGCTAGAATTGGGGGGTTTCCACTGTTTAGGTACATCAGGGGGTCTCCAAACACGACAGCCAATTTTGCGCTCAAAGAGTCAAATGGTGCTCCCTCCCTTCTGAGCTCTGCCGTGCGCCCAAACAGTGGGTTACCCCCACATATGGCGCATCAGCGTACTCGGGATAAATTGGAAAACAACTATTGCAGTCCAATTTCTCCTGTTACCCTTGTGAAAATAAAAACTTGGGGGCTACAATATCTTTTTTGTGGAAAAAAAAATATTTTTTTATTTTCACGACTCTGCATTCTAAACTTCTGTGAAGCACTTGGGCATTCAAAGTTCTCACCACACATCTAGATAAGTTCCTTGGGGGGTCTAGTTTCCAAAATGGGGTCACTTGTGGGGGGTTACTACAGTTTAGGTACATCAGGGGCTCTGCAATCGCAACATAATGCCCACAGACCATTCTATCAAAGTCTGCATTCCAAAAAGGCGCTCCTTCCCTTCCGAGCTCTGCCGTGCGCCCAAACAGTGGTTTACCCCCACATATGGCGCATCAGCGTACTCGGGATAAATTGGACAACAACTATTGCAGTCCAATTTCTCCTGTTACCCTTGTGAAAATAAAAACTTGGGGGCTACAATATCTTTTTTGTGGAAAAAAAAAATATTTTTTATTTTCACGACTCTGCATTCTAAACTTCTGTGAAGCACTTGGGCATTCAAAGTTCTCACCACACATCTAGATAAGTTCCTTGGGGGGTCTAGTTTCCAAAATGGGGTCACTTGTGGAGGGTTTCTACTGGTTAGGTACATCAGGGGCTCTGCAAACGCAACATAATACCCGCAGACCATTCTATCAAAGTCTGCATTCCAAAACGGCGCTTCTTCCTTCCGAGCTCTGCCGTGCGCCCGAACAGTGGTTTACCCCCACATATGGGGTACCAGCATACTCAGGACAAATTGGACAACAACTTTTGGGGTCCAATTTCTCTTGTTACCCTTGTGAAAATAAAAACTTGGGGGCTAAAAAATCTTTTTTGTGGAAAAAAAAATATTTTTTATTTTCACGGCTCTGCATTATAAACTTCTGTGAAGCACTTGGGCATTCAAGGTTCTCACCACACATCTAGATAAGTTCCATGGGGGGTCTAGTTTCCAAAATGGGGTCACTTGTGGGGGATTTCTACTGTTTAGGCACATCAGGGGCTCTCCAAACGCGACATGGCGTCCGATCTCAATTCCAGCCAATTCTACATTGAAAAAGTAAAACGGCACTCTTTCTCTTCCAAGCTCTGCGGTGCGCCCAAACAGTGGTTTACCCCCACATATTGGGTATCTACGTACTCAGGAGAAATTGCACAACAACTTTAGTGGTCTAATTTCTCCTGTTACCCTTGTGAAAATAAAAATTTGTGGGCAAAAAGATCATTTTTGTAGAAAAAATGCAATTTTTTTTTTCACGGCTCTACGTTATAAACTTCTGTGAAGCACATGGGGGTTCAAAGTGCTCGCCACACATCTAGATAAGTTCCTTAAGGGGTCTAGTTTCCAAAATGGTGTCACTTGTGGGGGGTTTCCACTGTTTAGGCACATCAGGGGCTTTCCAAACGCGACATGGCGTCCAATCTCAATTCCAGCCAATTCTACATTGAAAAAGTAAAACGGCACTCCTTCTCTTCCAAGCTCTGCGGTGCGCCCTAACAGTGGTTTACCCCCACATATTGGGTATCAGCGTACTCAGGAGAAATTGCACAACAACTTTTGTGGTCTAATTTCTCCTGTTACCCTTGTGAAAATAAGAATTTGTGGGCGAAAAGATCATTTTTGTGTAAACAAAAGCGATTTTTTATTTTCACGGCTCTACGTTATAAACTTCTGTGAAGCACTTGGGGGTTCAAAGTGCTCACCACACATCTAGATAAGTTCCTTAAGGGGTCTAGTTTCCAAAATGGTGGTCACTTGTGGGGAGTTTCCACTGTTTAGGCACATCAGGGGCTCTCTAAACGTGACATGGCGTCCGATCTCAATTCCAGCCAATTCTGCATTGAAAAAGTCAAACGGCGCTCCTTCACTTCTAAGTTCTGTGGTGCGCCCTAACAGTGGTTTACCCCCACATATGGGGTATTGGCGTATTCAGGAGAAATTGCATAACAAAATTGATGGTTACATTTCTGTTTTTACACTTGTGAAAATAAAAAAAAATGGTTCTGAATTAAGATGTTTGCAAAAAAAAGTTTTTTCCTTCCACATTGTTTCAGTTCCTGTGAAGCACTTAAAGGGTTAATAAACTTCTTGAATGTGGTTTTGAGAACCTTGAGGGGTGTAGTTTTTAGAATGGTGTCACACTTCATTATTTTCTATCATATAGACCCCTCAAAATGACTTCAAATGTGATGTGGTCCCTAAAAAAAAATGGTGTTGTAAAAATGAGAAATTGCTGGTCAACTTTTAACCCTTATAACTCCCTAACAAAAAAAAATTTTGTTTCCAAAATTGTGCTGATGTAAAGTAGACATGTGGGAAATGTTATTTATTAACTATTTTTCGTGACATATCTCTCTGATTTAAGGGCATAAAAATACAAAGTTTGAAAATTGCAAAATTTTAAAAATTTTCGCCATATTTCCGTTTTTTTCATAAATAATCGCAAGTAATATCGAAGAAATGTTACCACTAACATGAAGTACAATATGTCACGAAAAAACAATCTCAGAATCAGCGGGATCCGTTGAAGCGTTCCAGAGTTATAACCTCATAAAGTGACAGTGGTCAGAATTGCAAAAATTGGCCTGGTCATTAAGTACCAAATTGGCTCTGTCACTAAGGGGTTAAATTACGATAGTTGTTAAAATATTTGGTGACATTAGTGATTTTAAGATATCATTTATTTTATCTACCGTAGTTATCATTCATGAAGAAGAGTTTTAGCCTGCACTTTTATGACAAAAAGATTATGATCCTGGTGGAAATTATAGATTTTCAGTCACTACTTTGCAATTTCATGATCTGACAGAAGCTTTGTTTTTTTTGTTAATTTTTACGACTCCTGCAGTTTTAAGAAACCTAAGGCCCCATTCACACTTACCTGTTTCATGTACTGTACATAGAAGAATTGATGCGGTTTTGAAGGCAGAGGGCGGACACACCAAATATTGATTTTATTTACATTTTATTTTGTTCATTGTCATTTTCATTGATAAAAAGTAATTATTGGCACTTTTATTTTTTTTAAAGCATTCTTCCTTTGCAGCATTTTTCCCACACTGGCCTAAGCCTTTGGCACAGTACTGTATATGTTCTATGCATTTTTTCTACAGACAGAAAACGTAAACATTATAGGCTGTTCACATGCCCTTTTTGAGGCTATATGTCTGCAAAAAGATAAAAATTAAGACAAGCCCATTTTTGTTCTGATTTGTAAATCAAAATTACCCTTTCAAGTCTATAGGACTGTGTAAAAAACAGTGCGGGATACGTGCATTTCCATTTTTAACCTTTTAATGGTTAGTATGAGCTTGGAAATTTAGTTTTTGCAGATGAGAAAAACAGATGCCCCACTGATAGGGAAAATGGACAAATGGACAAAAAAAAAAAAAACAGAAGAAAATCACTGATCATCCATATCAATCAAAATCGATCCACTTTTCTCACAAATGAAAAAACAGGAGTGTGTATTCACCCTTTATAGTCGCACTTGTTAGAGTGCAGTACTCAATACGCTTATAATTTTTAATTGTTGGATTTAGATAGAATTTGAAATAGAAAAAAACTTGCCAAGTTCCATGGGATGCCACAATGACCGGTATGCCTCAGAAGCTTGGAGAGGACAAGGGCAAGGACGACCTCCTGGAGATGCAGTGGTGCAAGTTAGATCTGGGCCACTCTGAGCAGAAGAAGACACCAGTATTATACTTGATACATGATAGTTGAGTGGATTAGGGTTAATTTACACAAACCAACAGTATTAAACGACTGCCAATAGGTGAATAAGTACTGATCGGGGGGTCTTTAACAGCCTATTGACACAGGCAGACCATTCTCAATGCTGCGCACTGAATGATTTGTAATAGATCGTTCAGTGCGAGTCCTGTATACACAGTACGATGTGCTGCCGAGAACAACGATCTGTTGTGCCGCACAAAGGATATGGTAATTTTTCCTAACGAACAAGAGTTTTACTCGTTCACCCAGTGATCGGCAGCTGGTTTAGATGGCATAATTATCGGGCAAATTAGTATCCCTAGGAACGCTTGTGCATGATAACCTTGCAATGTAAAGATTTTGTACTGGGGCTTAGGAGCTTCAGTTTAGGATATGTGTTTTTTGCGAAATGGCAGTGGCTCTATCGGGAAGCCCTGAAAAATAGGATTTGGGCAGAACTGCTGTTGATATCATTTAATTTAATGGCGCAGATGGCATCACTTTGTGCTCTGTCTAAACTCCTTTTCGGCAAGGTTCACCTTTTTGAGACGGCCACAAAATGCATTCAACCATGCTTTTGTGTATGCCTCAAAAATACAGACACTGACAAAATGGAGGTCAGATACAGCACAAAGTGATTCCGGCTCTGTCTACTTCAATAAAGTCAATGGAGTTGTTTAGGGCTTCAGACGAAATGCAACGTGAACTCGGCCTTACTCCTCTATGTACAGAAAGCCCAAATGGCACGACATAGAGGAACGTACAATATGAAGAGTACACACTGCCCTGTTTTGGCTCCATTTCAATTAGATTCAATAGCTCTCACAGCGTCTGGTTATCTTATATGTTCATGTTATTCATTAGCTCACATGAGGGATACTGTGCTACCACACACATCATCCCTAAATCTCTCCAGTTATCAATGTGTCCACATTGAATCCTTCCTGCGGCACATGTATGCTGTTACCATCATGAGTGATGGACAAAGCGAGTGTCTCCATAGAGCTGTGCCGATGACAAGTGCTGTTAGGTTTATCTATATCGCTGAAGTACCCTATGGATAATTTCACATGGCAGCGTGAAGACAGAGCCGCAGCATTATTGTGATGAATTCACATTTCAAAATAATGATCTTCAATCTCCCTTAGGTGCATGGAGATGTTAGACGACGGAATATTGCATTTCTGGACGTTCTCACTCTATAGCAATACCAGACGCAAAACTTAGTTCAGATTTGCAGAACTTAGAATTCAAAAATTGAAATACAATGCAACCCATAATTTCTCAGAAAAGCATCAGAGCTGTTGAATGAGCGTGCCAGGACACGGGTCTACCACCTTCCGGATGTATTTTTTTCTGGTGTATTTCTTAGAGTATCATACACATTCTAAATCTTCATTCTTTTTATTAAAAGAAAAGTAATAGAAAACTGACAGATCTTGAATATAAAAAAATGGAATTGCCCTCGTATAATAGTCGACCAGTTAAACAAATCTAGTTGATGACAGGTATTTATAACGTAATCATACACCCTAGATATCAGTTTATCAGTTTGTAGAATGTCGTCCGTCCCCCATCTCTCCCTTTGAAGCCGGAGTGAAAAAAATTGTCTCCAGCATAGATATAAAAATAAAACTTCTAGACCATGACGTTTTAGTCGAAACACGTTGGTTTATTATTTAGATTACCAGTGGTGATGAGCGAGTGTACTCGTTGCTCGGGTTTTCCAGAGCACGCTCTCTGAGTATTTGTAACTGCTCGGAGATTTAGTTTTCGCTGCCTCAGCTGCATGATTTACAGCTGCTAGCCAGCCTGAGTACATGTGCGGGTTGCCTGGTTGCTAGTGAATCCCCACATGTATGCAAGCTGTCTATCAGCTGTAAATCATTCAGCTGAGGCAACGAAAACTAAATCTCCGAGCATGCTCGGGAAAACCCGAGCAACGAGTATACTCGCTCATCACTAGTTACAGGTGGTATGCCTGTCCATCCATTTTATAAGAAGATTCATAATAAAGGTGAAGCTTTATTTTTATACCTACGCTGGAGACAATTTGTTTGTTTGGCTTCATTTGGACATGTCCTGGACCAGGGCGGCTCCGTGTGGTGATTTCTCTCCCAAGAGTGCTTGGAAACAAGCTGAGCTGACTTTCCTAATGTCCCCTCCCTTGCTTATATACTGTCTCTCCTTCTCACCTATTGAAATGCGTATCTCCTTTAGAGATAATTCAACATGGCTGATCTGGAGAGTCATCGGGTTTGTCCAAATTTAATGGCAGGGAGGAATTCATGACTCAAAAATGTGACTAAACGTGGTATGCTTGCAATATTACAATATTAACCCCTTCCCAATAGGACGATTTTCTTTTTATGTTTTACTTTCATTTTTTCTTCACCTTATTCTAAGAGCCATTACTTTTTACATTTTTTTTTATCAACATAAGCGTGTTACAGCTTGTTTTTTGTGGGACGAGCTGTAGTTTTGAATGACACCATTCCTTTAACAATTCATTGTACTGGAAAATGTGAAAAAACAGCAGAAAAAAGGCAGCGATGTTTACCTGCCAAGGCTTCCAAGCAATTGCACAGGATGCAGTGGACCCATGTAGTTAAGAAGGCGGCAACAGAGGTGCAAACATACCGATGAGACAATCCATGGAGGGGGTGGTTGCTTGGTATATTAATGAACAAGAGAGGCTTGTATGCGGCGCTGTTCACATACAGGTGATGCACAGCATCCAGGTTAGCAGCCTATTAGTGACACCCATACTATTCGATCTGGCGGGCTGCCCAGTGCTATCCAAATGCATCCCATGTGAACAGACACCACAGTTTATAAGACCAAATGGGCCCAGCTGCACCCTGAAAAATAAAGTGCAGAAAATACATATAAAAACATGTGAGGTATTAGTTGATATTTTGGCCTAGATATGCAAGCTCACAACCCACGTCAAGGGTCCTCATTGCTTGCGAGTCCTATCACTAAACAGTAAAACCACAAAAAAGGACTTCAAAATCCCGGATGCTGTGCATCACCTGTATGTGAACGGCGCCACAAACAAGCTTCTATTGTGCATTAATATACCAAGCAATCACCCCCTCCATGGATTGGTAGGCTAAGAGTGGCTGTCTCATTGGTATTTTTGCACCTGTGTTGCCGCCATCTTAACTACATGAGTCCACTGCATCCTGATATTGCATTTGTTTGGAGGCCTGGGCAGGTAAACATCGCTGCCTTTTTTCTGCGTTTTTTGAATTTATGGAGGATTTTTAAGTCCTCTTTTTGTGGCTGTACTGGAAAATGTGAAATAACATTCCAAGTGTGTCGAAATTGCCGATAGCTGCTATTGCCTATAGCTGCTATAGGATTTTTTTTTCTTCTCCAGCAAGATGGCGTCACCAGCGCATGCGCAATAGCAGCTATCGGCGATCTAAGAGAGCTGCTACTGCACAGGCGCGGGCAGCGCCATCGTGGGGGACATTTTTTTTCTTCTCCAGCAAGATGGTGCCGCCTGAGCCTGCGAAACAGCAGCTATCGGCTCTCTATAAAAACCAATAGCTGCTACTGTGCAGGTGCGGCGGGTGCCATTTTTAAATTTACTTTTTTTTTCCTCGCTCAAATAAATCAACAAAAGGAATTAAGTGCACACCAACCATGCGACTATGCTGCAGCGCAGGTGCCACCTGCCTGCAGACGTTTTTTTTATTCAGTATGCAATGGCATTCATTATGTAAACTAGGGGGCAGGTCAGTGAGGGAGCAGTGACCTGTCAGCAGTCTGCATTATGAATACCTAATTAGAGCACCACATGCAGACCCCCCTCCAATCCCACCTTAGGGCACGAGCATATCATTAACACAAAACTGAAAATAAAGATTAAGAAATAGCCACAACCAAGGTATCATTGTAATCAGGGTAACGGCGACAACCTGACACTGTCTGTAGATTAATATACACAATCCTGCTGACAGGTTCCCTTTAAAGCCCGGATAGGACAACATAAGTCTAAAATGGGGTCTAAAAAATAGATCTTCCAAACACTTGGGCATTCTACTGTTTTTGGGGCTATTGGGATGCCCTAACGTGCAGGCACAGAATTTATCAATGGTAGTGCATGGGACGTGGACACTGGATTTGGGCCTTCTCCCCCATCAGAGGCGTGTAAGAAAAGTGACAACTGCTCTTATGTATCCTAATAACATGGACACCGTTTTGTTATTTCCTGTGTTATAGACCCACTGTTTACAAAGCACCTCAGAAACTTGCAATTTGAGAGACTAGAGTAAAAGTCTTAATGTCCTTAAGAACCAATATAGAATGTTGATGAAACACGCTGTAACACATTTTATTCCATAGACTAAACACATGGCAGAGAGGCCTTTTCAAGTTTTCTAATTAACAGAAGCCACTTTCACATACAGATAGTGGAGCAACATGGAGATAATGAAAGCCTTTGACACTCCATGAATGACAGTATTGAGGAATGTAACACTTATCTCCCCTACACCCTGCCTTATAATAGTCACTCATTCTAAGACCAGGATGATGACAGCCTGGAACAGTTACTCATTTCACACCTCAGTCTTGTGTAGCTTTATCTTTATAGATTGTAGAGTGTATTTAGACATGATGGTTTACTACATTGCCCCCAATCCATGTGGTTTGCATTAGTGTAGCACAATGGTTTATGTTCTTCGCACTTCAGAAGCCATCAATGTAATGTTGTAGAGAGCCTTTCTGATAAGAGAAACAAGCTTTGCGGTTCTATCAATATATTTCCAACTATTTGGCACCTTAAAAACCATTGCTCTTTTACAAAACTTGTTGTTGTACTATGACAATGGAAAATGTTACTCTCAGCTTTTTGCTAAGATCAAGTGTAGTAGCTGTTCGAAAAGACAGCTATTGCCTGGGCTGTCTTAGTGGAATGATACAATGCACACTTGAAGCAAGCGTCAGGGGGGTCTAGTCTGTGTGACTCGTATAGTCATTTGGACAGGTGACCCAGATCCCCCAGGATCAAAGCCTTAGGGTCCGGCAAGTTTGAAAACCAGAGATGCAAAGTGCCCCAGGAGTGGTTGACCTGGGCTGCCTTAACTCACTTGGTGTGGCCCCCCAGCTGAGTTCCATGGCATATTAGCACACACCTCACTTTCATTCTTTTTAAGAGCACACCCTTATTTTGGGCCTTCTGGTAAGTATGGGGAATTAAACATTGTAGGGATTCACGCTAGGCAGTAGGCACCACTTGTAAAGAACAATGGAGATATAATTCCATGTCAATAATTTTTTATCCTATTTGGCATGGGATTATAAAAACCCCTTCAGTGTGTAGTTGTAACAGAATACCTAGCAGCAGGAGGAGGGGGTCGAGAGTCAAAGGGCTGTGAGTGACAGATCTCACACCTTGACCAGCTCAGAATCAGATCATAAGGCTTGCTGCAATGTGGATATCATGTGGTGTAAATTGTTTTAAGTCAGCTATGATTCCATAAGAAGTTATGGACATACTATACGTATTATCTGTACATCGTGTATATTTCCAAGATCCCCAAACCAGACAAACACCTTCCAGGGTCTCGATCTGTTCCAGTCTCACAGGGTAGGGAGATTTGTAGAATAGCTAGTAGGAAACAGATAGCAAAGCTGTGTTTGGTCTTAACGCATAGCGGGGGCCCGACTGGATTAGATGGCTCCAGAACCTCAGCCATTGCACCGTCCAGAAAGAAGTCATGATCTTTCATAGGTTTTGGAGTTTGCAGTTTCAAAGGCAAGGGGAGGGGATTTAGGTTCAGCCCAAAGGGCAAGAGGGGAGTGACCCAAAGCGGATAAAGGCTAGTGTACAGCCATGTGGTCTTTCTCTGTTATGCATGCGGTCCACTTTGGAAGTGGGGGCCTCGTGGAGTAACGTGCTCGTGACCAAGGAGACAACTGGCAACCCGTGCCAACAGTGGCCTAGTGCACCCATTATCTAACATCACCCTGTAACTGACATACAGGTGCTTCTCACAAAATTAGAATATCATCAAAAAGTTAATTTATTTCACTTCTACAATACAAAAAGTTAAACTCATATTATATAGAGTCATTACAGAGTGATCTATTCAAGTGTTTATTTCTGTTAATGCTGATGATTATGGCTTACAGCCAATGAAAACCCAAAAATCATTATCTCAGTAAATTAGAATACTTTAGACCACCAGCCTGAAAAATGATTTTAAAATTTGAAATGTTAGCCTACTGAAATGTATGTTCAGTAAATGCACTCAATACTTGGTCAGGGCTCCTTTTTGCATCAATTACTGCATCAATGCGTTGTGGCATGGAGGTGATCAGCCTGTGGCACTGCTGAGGGGTTATGGAAGCCCAGTTTGCTTTGATAGCAGCCTTCAGCTCGTCTGCATTGTTGAGTCTGGTGTCTCTCATCTTCCTCTTGTCAGTACTTGAGAATCTATGGGGTTAAAGGGAACCTGTCATCAGGTTTGGCCAAGTTACGACCATAGAGTTCAGGGCTTATCTACAGCATTCTATAATGCTGGAGATAAGCCACAGATCCAGACTCTCTGACCTTTCCCGTCGCCTGCGCACTGAAGTACTTTGCTCTGCCCTCAACAGGGCAGAGAAGTACACCTGTGCAGGAGGAATCTGTGTGGATGACGCAGGGACGCATCATCCACATGAAGGAGGGAGGCATTGCAAGAAGATGGGAGGCGCCGGACCAAGACCTGCGACACCAATCGGACCGGACTGCCCTGCAGGTGAGTATAATAAAAGTTATTTATCTTCTCTTGCAGGTCAGATCGGGGGCTTATCTACAGCATTATAGAATGCTGTAAATAAGCCCTGAAAGGCGGTGGCCGTAACTCGCATTTGCCAAACCTGGTGACAGGTTCCCTTTAAGGTCAGGCAAGTTTGCTGGCCAATCAAGCACAGTCATTGTTGCTTTTAAGCCAGGTATAGGTACTTTTGGCAGTATGGACAGGAGCCAAGTCCTGCTGGAGAATAAAATTTCTATCTCCTTAAAGCTTGTCGGCAGAGGGAAGCATGAAGTGCTCTAAAATTTTCTGGTAGATGGCTGTGATGACCTTGGTCTTGATAAAACACAGTGGACCTACACGAGCAGATGGTATGGCTCCCAAAACCATCATTGATTGTAGAAACTTCACACTAGACCTTAAGCAGCTTGGATTGTGTGTCTCTCCACAATTCCTCCAGACTCTGGGATCTTGATTTTCAAATGAAATGCAAAATTTACTTTCATCTGAAAACAACACCTTGGACCACTGGGCAACAGTCCATTTTTTTTCTCATTGGTCCAGGTACGACGCTTCTGGCATTATCTATTGGTCATCAGTGGCTTGACACAAGGAATACGACAATTGTAGCCCATGTCCTGGATATGTCTGTGTGTGGTGGCTCTTGAAGCAATGACTACAGCAGCAGTCCACTCCTTATGAATCTTCCTCAAATTTTTGAATGGCCTATTCTTAACAATCCTTTCTAGACTGCGGTTATCCTGGTTGCTTGTACAATTTTTTCTACCACACTTTTTCCTTCCACTCAACTTTACATTAATATGCTTGGATACAGCACTCTGAACAGCCAGCTTTTTTCTTTTTTTTTTTAGCAATGACTCCTTGTGTAGTGTGTCAATGACTGCCTTCTGGAGATCTGTCAAGTCAGCAGTTTTCCCCATGATTGTGGAGCCTACTGAAACAGACTAAAGGTACCTTCACACTGACCAACTTCACAACGATATCGCTAGCGATCTGTGACTTTGCAGCGTCCTGGATAGCGATATCGTTGTGTTTGAAACGCAGCAGCGATCTGGATCCTGCTGTGACATCGTTGGTCGGAGCAGAAAGTCGAGAACTTTATTTCGTCGCTGGATCTCCCGCAGACATCGCTGAATCAGCGTGTGTGACGCCTATTCAGCGATGTCTTCACTGGTAACCAGGGTAAACATCGGGTTACTAAGCGCAGGGCCGCGCTTAGTAACCCGATGTTTACCCTGGTTACCAGTGTAAATGTAAAAAAAAACAAACACTTCATACTTACATTCCGGTGTCTGTCGCGTCCCTCGGCGTTCTGCTTCACTGCACTGTCAGCGCCGGCCAGCCCTAAAGCAGATTACAGCGGTGACGTCACCGCTGTGCTTTATGGCCAGCCGGCGCTCACAGTCAGTGCAGGAAAGCACAGCGACGGGGGACAGACACCAGAATGTAAGTATGTAGTGTTTTTTTTTTTTACATTAGCACTGATAACCAGGTAATCTGGTAATCTGTGTGACAGCTCTCCAGCGACCACACAGGGACGCTTCAGCGATCGGGATCGTTGTCTAGATCGCTGCAGTGTCGCTAAATGTGACTGTACCTTTAGGCACCCTGTTAAGTGCTTAGGAAGCCTTTTGAGGTGTTTGCAAATTATTCTAATTTATGGAGATAATGACTTTTGGGTTTTCTTTGGCTGTAAGCCATAATCATCTGCATTAACAGAAATAAACACTTGAAATACATCACTGTTTGTGACTCTATATGAGTTTCACTTTTTGTATTCAAGACATGAAATAGATTAACTTTTTGATGATATTCTAATTTTGTCAGAAGCACCTGTATATTTTGCTTATATCTTTTGTCCTACCTCCATCTGTATTTACATATCTGACCTCTCCATATGTGTAACCATTGTTTATGGTCTAGTGGGTCTTTAAGGCCATTAAATATATAATTTAACCTTGGGCTCTTTTATCTTGTACCACATGTCTGTTTCTCCGTTTAGCTTCCCATGCTACCGGGGCTGGTTTCTGGTTCAAAATAATTCCTGTTAGCGGACCAGGCTTATATCGAACAAGGAAATGGTGCCTGTCCTACCAGGCATTGTTTCACTGGTGCTAGTGAAAAGGTCCTATGAGGGTTGTGGGCAAGTGTGTTGACACGTTAGTGCATACGTGGGCCACATCCCCTCACTCCCCGTGCCTTCCTGGGCCAGTGTGGACAGGGAAGGGTGTCTGTGTAAAACTGTACCAATCTGACCTTACATGTCCCCAGGGGGTACGGAACAAGTGGGTACATGTGGGGAAGACTTTGTGGCATTGTGTGAATTCTTCACAGTATTCGCTTAGCACAGTCACGGTTCTTGGTGCAAAACAAGGTAAGGTTTATTGCATTTCATACTTCAAATGAAAATGCTTTCTCCAGCATAGGAAAATAACTCATTCACAGTCTGGATATCAATACTGGCTCCACTACCACAGAAGAGTGTTCACCTTCCAGACAGCTCATATTTGCTGGTCATTCACCAGCTCCAGCACACAGACTGTTCAGGTTCTCTAGCTGACTGAACACCCAATGAGGTCAGGGCCTTGCTCCAGTCATAGCTAGCCAATTGCGCATAATCAGGACTTCCAGTGCTAGGTTTTATCCTTATCCTAACTGGCTTTCCTACAACATATACATATATATCAGCATGCAACAGACATGTATTAGATCAATTAAAATGTTTAATAATATTTTGGGAAGGAAAAATTAGGGACATGACCACAATTGGGTACTGTCCGTGTCAGGATGGGAGACCACACATGGGGCAAGACAGGGAATCTAGAGATACCTGTAAAGCCATTAACCCTGTCTGAATCCACGTATGACGTCCTTTGATATAATTAAGGGTGAGACCAAACCATTTTATTACTTGAACTAGTTTATTTGGGCACTTCTACATGTATTATGTTTTATCGCTATATTATATATGTGATTTTGCAGGCCAAGCCTCCATTTTACATGATAACATTAAAAGTTAGGTTTTAATTTATCTAGTACAGATCTATTCCTTGCTGATATACCGTATATACAGTTGTGGCAAAAAGTATTGACACCCCTGTAATTCTGTCAGATAATACTCAGTTTCTTCCTGAAAATGATTGCAAACATAGTAACATAGTAACATAGTTAGTAAGGCCGAAAAAAGACATTTGTCCATCCAGTTCAGCCTATATTCCATCATAATAAATACCCAGATCTACGTCCTTCTACAGAACCTAATAATTGTATGATACAATATTGTTCTGCTCCAGGAAGACATCCAGGCCTCTCTTGAACCCCTCGACTGAGTTCGCCATCACCACCTCCTCAGGCAAGCAATTCCAGATTCTCACTGCCCTAACAGTAAAGAATCCTCTTCTATGTTGGTGGAAAAACCTTCTCTCCTCCAGACGCAAAGAATGCCCCCTTGTGCCCGTCACCTTCCTTGGTATAAACAGATCCTCAGCGAGATATTTGTATTGTCCCCTTATATACTTATACATGGTTATTAGATCGCCCCTCAGTCGTCTTTTTTCTAGACTAAATAATCCTAATTTCGCTAATCTATCTGGGTATTGTAGTTCTCCCATCCCCTTTATTAATTTTGTTGCCCTCCTTTGTACTCTCTCTAGTTCCATTATATCCTTCCTGAGCACCGCTGCCCAAAACTGGACACAGTACTCCATGTGCGGTCTAACTAGGGATTTGTACAGAGGCAGTATAATGCTCTCATCATGTGTATCCAGACCTCTTTTAATGCACCCCATGATCCTGTTTGCCTTGGCAGCTGCTGCCTGGCACTGGCTGCTCCAGGTAAGTTTATCATTAACTAGGATCCCCAAGTCCTTCTCCCTGTCAGATTTACCCAGTGGTTTCCCGTTCAGTGTGTAATGGTGATATTGATTCCCTCTTCCCATGTGTATAACCTTACATTTATCATTGTTAAACCTCATCTGCCACCTTTCAGCCCAAGTTTCCAACTTATCCAGATCCATCTGTAGCAGAATACTATCTTCTCTTATATTAACTGCTTTACATAGTTTTGTATCATCTGCAAATATCGATATTTTACTGTGTAAACCTTCTACCAGATCATTAATGAATATGTTGAAGAGAACAGGTCCCAATACTGACCCCTGCGGTACCCCACTGGTCACAGCGACCCAGTTAGAGACTATACCATTTATAACCACCCTCTGCTTTCTATCACTAAGCCAGTTACTAACCCATTTACACACATTTTCCCCCAGACCAAGCATTCTCATTTTGTGTACCAACCTCTTGTGCGGCACGGTATCAAACGCTTTGGAAAAATCGAGATATACCACGTCCAATGACTCACCGTGGTCCAGTCTATAGCTTACCTCTTCATAAAAACTGATTAGATTGGTTTGACAGGAGCGATTTCTCATAAACCCATGCTGATATGGAGTTAAACAGTTATTCTCATTGAGATAATCCAGAATAACATCCCTCAGAAACCCTTCAAATATTTTACCAACAATAGAGGTTAGACTTACTGGCCTATAATTTCCAGGTTCACTTTTAGAGCCCTTTTTGAATATTGGCACCACATTTGCTATGCGCCAGTCCTGCGGAACAGACCCTGTCGCTATAGAGTCACTCAAAATAAGAAATAATGGTTTATCTATTACATTACTTAGTTCTCTTAGTACTCGTGGGTGTATGCCATCCGGACCCGGAGATTTATCTATTTTAATCTTATTTAGCCGGTTTCGCACCTCTTCTTGGGTTAGATTGGTGACCCTTAATATAGGGTTTTCACAAATTCTTTGTTATTATTATCTTCATTTAATTTGTCTTAAATGAAAAAACACAAAAAGAATTGTCCTAAAGCCAAATTGGATATAATTCCACAATAAACATAAAAAAGGGGGTGGACAAAAGCATTTGCACTGTTCGAAAAATCATGTGATGATTCTCTAATTTGTGTAATTAACAGCACCTGTAACTTACCTTTGGCACCTAACAGGTGTTGGCAATAATTAAATCACACTCGTAGCCAGTTGACATGGATTAAAGTTGACTCAACCTCTGTCCTGTGTCCTTGTGTGTACCACATTGAGCATGGAGAAAAGAAAGAAGACCAAAGAACTGTCTGAGGACTTGAGAAACCAAATTGTGAGGAAGCATGAGCAATCTCAAGGCTACAAGTTCATCTCCAAAGACCTGAATGTTCCTGTGTCAACCGTGCGCAGCATCATCAAGAAGTTTAAAGCCCATGGCACTGTGGCTAACCTCCCTAGATGTGGACGGAAAAGAAAAATTGACAAGAGATTTCAACGCAAGATTGTGAGGATGTTGGATAAAGAACCTCGACTAACATCCAAACAAGTTCAAGCTGCCCTGCAGTCCGAGGGTACAACAGTGTCAACCCGTACTATCCGTCGGCGTCTGAATGAAAAGGGACTGTATGGTAGGAGACTCAGGAAGACCCCACTTCTTACCCCGAGACATAAAAAAGCCAGGCTGGAGTTTGCCAAAACTTACCTGAAAAAGCCTAAAACGTTTTGGAAGAATATTCCCTGGTCAGATGGGACAAAAGTAGAGCTTTTTGGGCAAAGGCATCAACATAGAGTTTACAGGAGAAAAAAAAGAGGCATTCAAAGAAAAGAACATGGTCCCTACAGTCAAATATGGCGGAGGTTCCCTAATGTTTTGGGGTTGCTTTGCTGCCTCTGGCACTGGACTGCTTGACCGTGTGCATGGCATTATGAAGTCTGAAGACTACCAACAAATTTTGCAGCATAATGTAGGGCCCAGTGTGAGAAAGCTGGGTCTCCCTCAGAGGTCATGGGTCTTCCAGCAGGACAATGACCCAAAACACACTTCAATAAACACTAGAAAATGGTGTGAGAGAAAGCACTGGAGACTTCTAAGGTGGCCTGCAACTAGTCCAGATCTGAATCCCATAGAACACCTGTGGAGAGATCTAAAAATGGCAGTTTGGAGAAGGCACCCTTCAAATATCAGGGACCTGGAGCAGTTTGCCAAAGAAGAATGGCCTAAAATTCCAGCAGAGCATTGTAAGAAACTCATTGATGGTTACCTGAAGCAGTTGGTCCCAGTTATTTTGGCTAAAGGTTGTGCAACCAAGTATTAGGCTGAGGGTGCCAATACTTTTGTCTGGCCCATTTTTGGGGTTTTGTGTGAAATGATCAATGTTTTGCTTTTTGCTTCATTCTCTTTTGTGTTTTTTCTTTTAAGACAAATTAAATGAAGATAATAATACCAAAGAATTTGTGATTGCAATCATTTTCAGGAAGAAACTGAGTATTATCTGACAGAATTGCAGGGGTGTCAATACATTTGGCCACAACTGTATATTCATATTGATTGGATCCCTATACCCCCAGAAATGGAGACATTGCTGTTACATCATAGAGATACACATCGCAATTAATGAATACATGAACTCCACTATTGCTGTAAATACTAACCCCTTTACCCCCAAGGGTGGTTTGCATGTTAATGACCGGGCCAATTTTTACAATTCTGAACATTGTCCTTTTATGAGGTTATAAATCTGGAATGCTTCAACGGATCCCGGTGATTCTGACACTGTTTTCTCGTGACATATTGTACCTCATGATAGTGGTAAAATTTCTTTCATATTACCTCTGTTTATTTGTGAAAAAAACGGAAATTTGGTGAAAATTTCGCAATTTTCCAACTTTGAATTTTTATGCAATTCAAGCACAGAGATATGTCAAAATACTTAATAAATAACATTTCCCACATGTCTACTTTACATCAGCAAAATTTTGGAACCAAAATTTTTTTTGTTAGGGAGTTATAAGGGTCAAAAGATGACCAACAATTTCTCATTTTTACAACACCATTTTTTTTAGGGATCACATCTAATTTGAAGTCATTTTGAGGGGTCTATATGATAGAAAATAACCAAGTGTGACACCATTCTTAAAACTGCACCCCTCAAGGTGCTCAAAACCACATTCAAGAA
This sequence comes from Ranitomeya imitator, assembly GCF_032444005.1. Taxonomy (NCBI): domain Eukaryota; kingdom Metazoa; phylum Chordata; class Amphibia; order Anura; family Dendrobatidae; genus Ranitomeya; species Ranitomeya imitator. The sequence goes on along the minus strand of NC_091282.1, from coordinate 104,490,854 downwards.
GTTTATTAACCCTTTAGGTGTTTCACAGGAATTTTTGGAATGTTTAAATAAAAATGAACATTTCACTTTTTTTCACAAAAAAATTACTTTAGCTCCAATTTGTTTTATTTTACCAAGGGCAACAGGAGAAAATGGATCCCAAAAGTTGTTGTACAATTTGTCCGGAGTACGCTGATACCCCATATGTGGGGGTAAACCACTGTTTGGGCGCATGGCAGAGCTTGGAAGGGAAGGAGCGCCATTTGACTTTTCAATGCAAAATTGACTGGAATTGAGATGGGATACCATGTTGCGTTTGGAGAGCCCCTGATGTGCCTAAACATTGAAACCCCCTACAAGTGACACCATTTTGGAAAGTAGACCCCCTAAGGAACTCATCTAGATCTACTGTGAGAGCTTTGAACCCCCAAGTGTTTCACTACAGTTTATAATGCAGAGCCGTGAAAATAAAAATTCTTTTTTAGTCCCACAAAAATTATATTTTAGCCCCCAGTTTTGTATTTTCCCAAGGGTAACAGGAGAAATTGGACCCCAAAAGTTGTAGTATAATTTGTCCCGAGTACGCCGATACCCCATATGTGGGGGGGGAACCACAATTTGGGCGCATGGGAGAGCTCGGAAGGGAAGGATTGCCATTTGGAATGCAGACTTAGATGGAATGGTCTGCAGGCGTCACATTGCGTTTGCAGTGCCCCTAATGTACCTAAACAGTAGAAACCCCCCACAAGTGACCCCATATTGGAAACTAGACCCCCCAATGAACTTATCTAGATGTGTTGTGAGAACCCCCAAGTGTTTCACTACAGTTTATAACGCAGAGCCATGAAAATAAAAAAATCCTTTTTTTCCTTCAAAAATTATATTTTAGCCCCCAGTTTTGTATTTTTCCAAGGGTAACAGTTGAAATTGAACACCAACATTTGTTGTCCAATTTGTCCTGAGTACGCTGATACCCAATATGTGGGGGGACCACCATTTGGGCGCATGGCAGAGCTCGGAAGGAGCGCCATTTGGAATGCAGACTTGGATGGATTGGTCTGCAGGCGTCACGTTGCATTTGCAGAGCCCCTGATGTAACTAAACAGTAGAAACCTCTCACAAGTGACCGCATCTTGGAAATTAGACCCCCAAGGAACTTATGTAGATGTGTTGTGAGAACTTTGAACCCCCAAGTGTTTCACTACAGTTTATAACGCAGAGCCGTGAAAATAAAAAATCTTTTTTTTTTCCACAAAAATTATTTTTTAGCCCCCAGTTTTGTTTTTTCCCAAGGGTAACAGGAGAAATTGGACCCCAAAAGTTGTTGTCCAATGTGTCCTGAGTACGCTGATACCCCATATGTTGGGGTAAACCCCTGTTTGGGTGCCCGGGAGCGCTCGGAAGGGAAGGAGCACTGTTTTGCTTTTTCAACGCAGAATTGGGTGGAATTGAGATCGGACGCCATGTGTTGTGAATTCCGCTCTTGGGCTCCCTCCGGTGGTTGTAAGAGGCACTTTTGTGAGTTCTGCTCTTGGGCTCCCTCCGGTGGTTTTAAGTGGAATAGCTGCTCCTTGGATTTAGCTGTCAGCAGCTGCTTCCACTGATTGTCTTTTCTGCTCGGCTATTTAGCCTGGCTCTTTCCTTCAGCTTGTGCCATTTGTCAATTGTTCCTGGTTGGATTCACATCTCTTTGGATTTCCCTGTTATCCTGACCAGTTCAGCAAAGCTAAGTCCTTGCTTGCTCTTTTCTGTCCACAGGTTGTGGACTTATCCGTTCTGTGCTTTCTATGTTTGTCCAGCCTGTCAGAATGAATTAATTCTGTGATGCTGGAAGCTCTGGGAAGCAGATTTACCCTCCACACCTTTAGTCAGGTGTGGAGATTTTTGTAAACTCTGTGTGGATTTTTTGTAGTGTTTTATACTGACCGCACAGTATTCCATCCTGTCCTATCTATCTAGCTAGACTGGCCTCCTATGCTCATCCTAGTTTCATTCTGTGTATGTCTTTTCCCTCTCCACTCACACTCATTACTTGTGGGGGGCTATCTATCCTTTGGGGATTTTCTCTGAGGCAAGATAGTTTTCCTGTTTCTATCTTTAGGGGTAGTTAGTTCTCAGGCTGTGACGAGGTGCCTAGGGAGTGTTAGGAGCATCCCACGGCTACTTCTAGTGTTGTGTTGAGCTTAGAGACTGCGGTCAGTACAGATACCACTTCCTTCAGAGCTCGTTCCATGTTGCTCCTAAACCACCAGATCATAACAGTACAAGTGGCCAAAAATGAATTAAATGCATCTCAAAAGAAGGAAAAAATTCTGAGCCATTTTTTTTCTGTGCTGTTTTTTTTTTTTTTCCTCTTGATCTCTGGGTGGTTCAGGATTTATGCTCTGGCATGGATGTTCAGGGTTTGTTTTCTCGTGTAGATCAACTTGCTGCAAGAGTACAGAGTATCCAAGATTATGTTGTCCAGACTCCGGCTTTGGAGCCTAGAATTCCTACTCCTGATTTGTTTTTTGGAGACAGATCCAAGTTTTTGAACTTTAAAAATAACTGCAAATTGTTTGCTTTGAAACCCCGTTCTTCTGGTGATCCCATTCAGCAAGTTAAAATAATCATATCCTTACTGCGTGGTGACCCTCAGGACTGGGCATTCTCCCTTGAATCAGGGGATCCGGCATTGCTGAATGTAGACGCATTTTTTCAAGCGCTCGGATTATTGTATGACGAACCTAATTCTGTGGATCATGCAGAAAAAACCCTGTTGGCCTTGTGTCAAGGTCAGGAAGCGGCAGAATTATACTGCCAGAAATTTAGAAAATGGTCTGTGCTCACTAAATGGAATGAGGAGGCTCTGGCTGCTATTTTCAGAAAAGGTCTTTCTGAAGCCCTTAAAGATGTTATGGTGGGCTTTCCTACGCCTGCCGGTTTGAGCGAATCTATGTCTCTAGCCATTCAGATTGATCGGCGTCTGCGCGAGCGCAAAGCTGTGCACCATATGGCAGTATCCTCTGAGCAAAGTCCTGAACCTATGCAATGTGATAGGATTTTTGACTAGAACAGAACGGCAGGAATTCAGACGTCAGAATAGGCTGTTTTTACTGTGGTGATTCGGCTCATGTTATCTCTGATTGCCCTAAGTGTACTAAGAGAGTCGCTAGGTCTGTTACCATTAGTACTATACAGCCTAAATTTCTCTTATCTGTGACCCTGATTTGCTCATTGTCGTCCTTTTCTGTCATGGCATTTGTGGATTCAGGTGCTGCCCTGAACTTAATGGACTTAGTATTCGCCAGGCGCTGTGGTTTTTCCTTGCAGCCTTTGCAGAGCCCTATTCCTTTGAGGGGTATTGATGCTACACCCTTGGCCAAGGATAAACCTCAGTACTGGACTCAGATGACTATGTACATGGCTCCAGCACATCAGGAAGATTGCTGTTTTCTGGTGTTGCATAACCTGCATGATGTTGTTGTACTGGGTTTTCCATGGTTACAGGAACATAATCTGGTGCTGGATTGGAAAACTATGTCTGTGACTAGTTGGGGTTGTCAAGGGGTACATAGTGACGTTCCTTTGATGTCAATTTCCTCTTAACCCTCTTCTGAGGTCCGAGTTTTTGTCGGATTTTCCAGGATGTATTTGAAGAGCCCAAGTCCAGTTCCCTTCCTCCACATAGGGACTGTGATTGTGCTATTAACTTGATTCCTGGTTGTAAGTTCCCTAAGGGCCGACTTTTCAATCTGTCTGTGCCAGAGCATGCCGCCATGCGGAGCTATGTTAAGGAATCTTTGGAGAAAGGGCATATTCGGCCGTCTTCGTCACCATTGGGAGCGGGTTTCTTTTTTGTTACTAAGAAGGATGGCTCCTTGAGACCCTGTATAGATTATCGTCTTCTTAATAAGATCACGGTCAAATTCCAATACCCCTTGCCTTTGCTTTCTGATTTGTTTGCTCAGATTAAGGGGGCTAGTTGGTTTACTAAGATTGACCTCCGAGGGGCATATAATCTTGTTCGTATTAAACAGGGTGACGATAGGAAAACTGCATTTAATACGCCCGAAGGCCATTTTGAATACCTTGTGATGCCATTCGGGCTCTCTAATGCTCCATCTGTGTTCCAATCCTTCATGCATGATATTTTCCGCAATTATCTTGATAAATTCATGGTTGTATATTTGGATGATCTACGGACCTCCCCTTCCTTTACCTATAGGATAAAAACACCGCCACCATCCACCTAGGTATCCACGCCCCATTTTGAAGAAGCTACACAGCGAAACGGCGCTTGTTGGGCGCGGGCGGCATCCACACCACTTTACCTTGATTCTTACCCGGGCGCACAGATTTTGGATACTGAGACCTCAGGTAACCACTTGGCCTTTGAACTGCGATTAGGTGCTATATATTACATTACTTCTTGGCATACATAGTGATATCCTCACTCCCCAGATTTATTGCTTTAGCGGATTCGCATGCTCTCACTCTAGGGGCTTCTTTTGCCTTCCCTCTTTTGGTTACTATATACCCTTCCTCCAGTTCTATATACCATTACTCTGCATATATCTCTGTGCGCTGTTCTTCATTATCATCATTCTTTTTACATCTGGGATCTTTTCAGCCCTATTCTCTAATATTTGACACACATGTGAGAGATTGATTTAGCTGTTAGTTATTTTTTGGATTCCCAGTTCATATTCTAGTGTTGTGGTGTGCCTCCCAGGTATTTGGAGGTTTCCGTTCCCCCCCTCTATGTCTACATTTATTTTATGTGTTATACACTTTTAGAAGAAGTTCTAAATAAACTTATTGGTTTTAATAGTATCCTTATCTATACTTCTTTATTCTCCTGGTACCCACCATGTGGAAATGTGTTTATACATTATGTCGAAGTGACTCTAGCCTTTGCTTAATATAGGACTATGGGAATAACCTCCAAACCTTTAGTCAGGTGTGGAGATTTTTGTAAACTCTGTGTGGATTTTTTGTTGTGTTTTATACTGACCGCACAGTATTCCATCCTGTCCTATCTATCTAGCTAGACTGGCCTCCTATGCTCATCCTAGTTTCATTCTGTGTATGTCTTTTCCCTCTCCACTCACAGTCATTACTTGTGGGGGGCTATCTATCCTTTGGGGATTTTCTCTGAGGCAAGATAGTTTTCCTGTTTCTATCTTTAGGGGTAGTTAGTTCTCAGGCTGTGACGAGGTGCCTAGGGAGTGTTAGGAGCATCCCACGGCTACTTCTAGTGTTGTGTTGAGCTTAGAGACTGCGGTCAGTACAGATACCACTTCCTTCAGAGCTCGTTCCATGTTGCTCCTAAACCACCAGATCATAACAGCCATGTCGCGTTTGGAGAGCCCCTGATGTGCCCTTTACAGTGGAAACCCCCCAATTATAACTGAAACCATAATCCAAACACACCCCTAACCCTAATCTCAACGGTAACCCTAACCACACCCCTAACCCTGACACACCCTTAACCCTAATCCTAACCGTAAATGTAATCCAAACCCTAACTTTAGCCCCAACCCTAACTGTAGCCCCAACCCTAGCCCCAACCCTAACGGGAAAATGGAAATAAATACATTTTTCCCTAACTAAAAGGGGGTGATGACAGAGGGTTTGATTTACCATTTATAGCGGGTTTTCTAGCGGATTTTTATGATTGGCAGCCGTCACACACTAAAAGACGCTTTTTATTGCAAAAACATTTTTTGCGTTACCACATTTTGAGAGCTATAATTTTTCCATATTTTTGTCCACAGAGTCATGTGAGGTCTTGTTTTTGCGGGACGAGTTGACGCTTTTATTGGTAATGTTTTTGGGCATGTGACATTTTTTGATCGCTTTTTATTCCGATTTTTGTGAGGCAGAATGACCAAAAACCAGCTATTCATGAATTTCTTTTGGGGGAGGCAATTATACCGTTCCACGTTTGGTAAAATTGATAAAGCAGTTCTATTCTTCGGGTCAGTACTATTACAGCGATACCTCATTTATATCATTTTTTGTGTTTTGGCGCTTTTATACGATAAAAACTATTTTATAGAAAAAATAATTATTTTTGCATCGCTTTATTCTGAGGACTATAACTTTTTTATTTTTTCGCTGATGATGCTGTATGGCGGCTCGTTTTTTGCGAGACAAGATATTTTCAGCGGTACCATGGTTATTTATATCCATCTTTTTGATCGCGCGTTATTCCCCTTTTTGTTCGGCGGTATGATAATAAAGCGTTGTTTTTTGCCTCTTTTTTTTTACGGTGTTGACTGAAGGGGTTAACTAGTGGGACAGTTTTATAGGTCGGGTTGTTACGGACGCGACAATACTAAATATGTGTACTGTTATTGTTTTTTTTATTTAGATAAAGGAATGTATTTTTTGGAACAATATTTTTATTTATTTAGGATTTTTTTTTTTATACATGTAATTTTTTTTTTTTTTTTACTTTGCCCCAGGGGGGACATCACAGTAAAGTGACAGATCGCTGATCTGACACTTTGCTGTGCAGTGTCAGATCAGCGATCTGACGTGCACTCCTGCAGGCTTACCAGCGCTTGCTCTGAGCAGGCGTTGGTAAGCCACCTCCCTGCAGGACCCGGATGCAGGCCTGCGGTCATTTTGGATCGGGCCTGCTGCAGGAAGGAAGAGGTAAGAGACCCTTGCAGCATCGCGATCACATGGCGTTGCTCTGGGGGTCTCAGGGAACCACGCATGGAGCCCCCTCCCTGCGCGATGCTTCCCTATACCGCCGGAACACTGCGATCATGTTTGATCGCAGTGTGCCGGGGGTTAATGTGTCGGGGGCGATCCGTGACCGCTCCTGGCACATAGTGCCGGATGTCAGCTGCTATAGTCAGCGCGGCTGATCGCGCTGGATGTACTATTCCGTCCTAGGGAAGTAGGGCCCACCCCACATGGACGGAATAGTACGTCCAATGGCAGAAAGGGGTTAAAAGCGTAAGGTACTTCGCATGTTTTGATCAAAGAGTGCAAAAGCCTTCCAACCACATCAAAGTGTACCTAAATATGGATGCTCTCCATCACTAATGTCCTTCCTCTCCATGTGCCAAACTAGGTCTCATCTGAATGGGGAAGTGAAAGAAAACCAGACACACAGCTCGAAATTAAAACCTTGTCTGAGAAGGATGTGATAAGGATGCCGAGTCTTGGAGGAGGCCAAACCCTAAAATGTACGGAAGAAAAACATATACACACAAGGTCAAAATTGTTGGTACCCCTGGTTTAATGACAGAAAAACCCACAATGGTCACATAAATAACTTGAATCTGACAAAAGTAATAATAAATAAAAGATCTATGAAAATTAACAAATGAAAGTCAGACATTGCTTTTCAACCATGCTTCCACAGAATTTAAAAAAAATTAAAACTCATGAAATAGGCCTGGACAGAAATGACGGAACCCCTGAGAATTTTTTGACATAAGGGACATGTTAAATCATGGTGTGTCCACTACATAGCATCACAGGTATCTACAATCTTGGAATCAGTGAGTGGCCTGTATATAGGGCTACAGATACTCACTGTGATGTTTGGTGACATGGTGTGTATCACACTCAACATGGAACAGAGGAAGCGAAGGAAAGAGTTGTCTCAGGAGATTGGAAAGAAAAGTATAGACAAACATGTTAAAGGTAAAAGATATAAACCATCTCCAAGCAGCTTGATGTTCATGTGACTACAGTTGCACATATTATTCAGAAATTTAAGATCCATGGGACTGTAGCCAATCTCCATGGACGTGGCCGCAGGAGGAAAATTGATGACAAATCAAAGAGATGGATAATACGAATGGTAACAAAAGAGCCCAGAAAAACTTATAAACAGATTAAAGGTGATCTTCAAGCTCAAGGAACATCAGGGTCAGATCACACCATCCGTCGTTGTATGAGCCAATGTGGATTTCGTGGGAAACGGCCAAGGACACCATTGTTGAAAAAAAAAATCATAAAAAGCCAGACTGGAATTTGCCAAACAACATGTTGACAAGCCACAAAGCTTCTGGGAGAATGTCCTATGGACAGATGAGACAAAAATTGAATTTTTTGTCAAGGCACATCAGCTCCATGTTCAGAGGGAAAAATGAAACATATCAAGAAACTTACACTGTCCCTACTGTGAAACATGGAGGTGGCTGTTATGTTCTGGGGCTGCTTTGCTGCATCTGGCACAGGGTGTCAAGAATCTGTGCAGGGTACAATGAAATCTCAAGACTATCAAGGGATTCTAGAGAGAAATGTGCTGCCTAGTGACAGAAAGCTTGGTCACATTCGCAGTTCTATTTTTTTTTTTTTAATTCTGTGGAAGCATGGTTGAAAAGAAATGTCTGACTTTCATTTGTTCATTTTCATAGATTTTTTTAAAATTATTATTACTTTTGTCAGATTCAAGTTATTTCTGTGACCATTGTTGGTTTTTCTGTCATTAAACGAGGGGTACCAACAATTTTGAACGTGTGTACATATAAGGCTTTTGTGCTGTGATCAAAAACACCAAGTACCTTACATTTTTAACATTAACAGCAATATTGCAGTTCATGTACTCATTATTTGCAGTGTGTTGATGTATACTGTATGTATATAGGCCACATAACGTCTTTGAGCAACTGTACACTAATTTAATATAACAAGTGTGTGGGCCCTATTTTTTGTGGGGAATTTTTAAAATCCTGGTCAAAGGTACAGTAAGTTTTACACTAAAAGAAACCTTCACTAAACTAGACTGAGCACTTGGATTCACTAGGGTGGCAGCCTAGGTGGACCCTGGGAGAGCAATAGGCTTTCCCTGATCTGAGCCATGCTGTGGCCTCCTGATCCACAGGGAAGGGGGATGGTTTGTTGAGGGTCCTTACCCTTTTTGAAGTGAGCTATAACAAAAACTTAAAAAAAAAAATAATTTAATGCTCAGGAGAGCAGAAGGATCAAAATAAAACTAAAAAACTTGCCACCTATGTCCTGGTGACAGGTCCACATTAAGCTGTTGCCTGGAATTTTAAATTTGCCCTCATGACATGCATTTGTCCTCTAAAGTGCTGACTAGGCCTTGGTCGAGGTACGTTGCAATGTGTGGAATGACGGCACAGCATGCAATGACATCAGAAGCCCCGACGCAGATTGAAACAGGACAAAGAGGATGTGTGCTACAGAGAAAGCAAAAAGGCGAGGTGTGGAGGATATGCCGGGGGGCGGAAGAACAAGTGAGCCCTTGAGTTTTTTCTTTTCTTTTTTACATTCTACATTTATTATGAAGTTGGGTTTCGAGGAACATTCAGTTGACATTGAATGACTTCATTGTGCAGTGGTTTGCTGAATTGAAAATATCGCCAGATCTGCTCATCTCTAGTAACAATTTACTAATATTTTCAGTGGTTTCTGTTGATCAAATTAAAAAAGTTAAAAAAAAAACTAAATAAAAAATACAAAATGACTTTCCTCAAATTAGTTTTCAGGAAGACCATCCATAAGCTCCAGAAGGATATCCAATTGACAGGCAGCAGAGATAAAGGTTCCTTTCCCCTCCATGTGTGAATAGTGGTGTGCTGTAAGACCTCCCAAAGATCAAAACCTGAAGATCCTGGACTCCAATTAGAAAAATACCGTAACTAAGAATCGGTTTCAAAGCGCCCACCTGCCATATAAAATATTAGTGCCTCCTCATGTGGGCTCACATTACGACTAGGGCTCAGAAATGACAGCTCTGCAACCCTTAGAACTACATATTATATTTTATTACATTTACACTTCATCTTTTGTATTAAGATATGGCACAAAGTAAGATCATTTGTATGAGACATAGCATATCAGCAATCTGTACATTCTTTGCCCCTACATCATACCGCTTTCAGACTACATAGCAACAACATAGTGTCATATTCCCTTTAAACAGGATTTTGCAGTAACTTGCAGGAAAACAGTTGATTCACCTTTTAGTCTCTCTTGCAAGTTCCTTCAAAATGATAAAATTGTTGAGGTTAGGGTAGTTTTTATGTTTGGTATTATCATTTTCCCTTCTGGATTAATTAGTGTGAGACATTGCTATATTAATACTTTTGAACTTGATGACGGACAAGACTTATGATTACGTTACTTTCCTTCTATCCTCTTAATACCGCACTTTAATTGAAAAATCAAATAAAAATATATAGAAAAAAAAAAGAAAATCCTTTTCATATAGAAAAAATATACGGTACTTAACAAAAACCCAAACTGAACATTGCCTATATTAAATAATTACGACATACACAAAATCTTTTCTCATACAAAATCTTTTCTGCCTTTATCTCAGCAGCTCATCTACCAAGGAAGGGCGGGCGCAGAAAGAATTCATAAATCTGGCGGTCAGATGAATAAAGTGAATACTCCACCTTTACTGATAGCATTGTTATACTTCATTCCTAGGAAGTCGAATGGTTGGAAACGTTCTGATTGCTCTGCAGTGTATCAAATACAATTTCTACATTATGAATCATATTGGAAATTAAGTAATTTGGTGGAAACAGCGCTAATACTAGTCGGTAACATTTCTGACATCAGCACATTGTTTCTAGTATATTTAGCAGTCACCTTTTACGATGGGAAAACTCATGGGAATCTTTGGAACAGTTAAGTACTTGAAGATAGAATACACAACACTAGAAAGTTCTGGTTCAATATGTGAAAGTGGCCTACAAAAGCCCTGCACCACAGGTGAAGAACAATAAGGTAGTAAAGGAATTAAGTCATTATAAACACCGGGGATCAAAAGGCTTATAAAGTAGCAACACGGATCAGATTCTTGGAGCAACAGGACAAGACCTTGTTTTAAAGCAACTCCTGTAGTAAGGGCAGAAAGGTTTCCAGATCAGGTCCATTGAAGTATGTTAACTTATGTATTTACACGTTGCACTTTGAAGTGTTAATGTACATTTGTATATCAGAGCAAACTTTGGATACATTAGTATTTCATGACTAATTGATAATTGCTTGGTAGAAGATTATATTACCAAAGTGCATTATATCTTTGTGGTCTGGGTTCTTTATGTATCAATCACTTTTAGGACTTCTGATCCCTTCCTTGTCTCAGGTTTAACGGAATGTCCTTTTTCACATATTTTAAATACGGTAATTAAAATGAGGATTGATAGAAATAGTTTTGGCACTTTTTAATGTTATTTGGGGCATGGCAAAATATGGATAACTTACACTGAACAGTCCAGTTACTAAAATTGCAATCAAAACCCTGTGGGATAGGGAGAATACCTAATAAAGTAAGTTTTTATTCAACCATTTTTTCAGCCTCTTCTGGCATACAATCAAAACCCCAGCATGAAAATCATATAATTTATAAAAAGAAGTTCTTTCAGGAGTCCTCATCTTTCATTTTTCTTGTGTTTCATCAGTTTCTTATTTCCCCATTGTCTCCTGTTATGGACAAGCTTTGGGGGATCGTAGATCTCAAGTGTCTTCATTTTGCATATTGGCATCTTTACTTTTCTCATCAAATAGGAAAAATGATTATGGAACACTCTGTTTGGGGCTTCAAAAATGATCAGCACTGTGATAGAGAAACCTTATTGTCCACTACTCAGACAATTCCGTATCAATCCCTTATATTTTGCCATGTAAAATAATAACAGCCATTACTCACCTTCGATGCCGCTGCTGTTCCAGTGATGTTGGAACCTGCTTTCTGGGGCTGGCATTGACCTGGTTATGCCACGTGAGCCCTGCAGCCAATTAGTGGTTGTTTCTCTCTCACTTTCTGTGGACGTAACAGACATTTGGATAAAGTCAGAGAGAAGCTTCTCTCACTTCTTCTGGATCTCAGTTTTCAAAAAGGAAGTGAGAGTGAAGTGGCCGCTGATTGGCTGCATAACGTCACAAGAGCCCTGGGAGGACAGATGCCGACATCACTGGAACAGGGCGATTATAGGCTGTTATTTTACACAGGGTAATATAGCAACAAGAGGTTGTCTGAGTAGTGGACAACTTCTTTAAAACCAAGTCCAAGAACGCATTGAGCGTTTGAAACTCATTTGGCTACAGCTATTGGTTACCAATGCCCCCCCACAACTCCAGATTGTCGGTGTGTTGGTTTTCAATTTTTCCACCATTTTAATGTTAAAAATAAAGAACTTACATTTTTATAAGTTATTTGGGTAGGAAGCTGGATCATTTTCTCTCTGCAATCATTGCACACCGTGCAGTGGTGTTGATCGCGGGCTTTCTATGCTAATTGAATTTCCCAGAGGGTGAGCTGGTTTACAAGCATTTTCTACAACTTCTTTAAGCCCAGGTTTATATGTTACATATTTGGTGCGGACTTTACATCAGTTTAGAATTCTTCAGCGTTTCTACACTGTATCCTAAATTATTATGCATATTGGATTTAAGTGTCAAAGATTTTATTGTTTTGTTTTTCAAATAAACTCGTGGATGGTTTTGTGTCTTGGCTCAATGGATCACTGAAATCAATCTTAAACACATGTGATAATTAATTTTCCAGGTGATTCTAATTAAAGTAAAACTACTTAAAAATGATGTTCCACATTATTAAGCAGGCCACAGGTTTCAAGCAATATGGGAAATAAAAAGGATCTCTCTGCTGCTGAAAAGAGTTAAATAGTGCAGTGCCTTGGAGAAGGTATGAAAACATAAGATATTTCATGAAAACGTAAGAGTGATCATCATACTGTGAAGAGATTTGTGACTGAAACAGACCACAGAGTTCATGCAGATAAAGGCATAATGAGGAAGGTTTCTGCCAGACAAATTCATTGGATTAAGAGAACAGCTGCCAAAATACCTTTGCAAAGCAGTAAACAGTTATTTGAAGCTGCTGGGGCCTCTGAAGTCCCTCGAACCTCAAGGTGTAGGATCCTTCAAAGGCTTGCTGGGGTGCATAAACCTACTATTCGACCACCCCTAAACAGTCTTCACAAGCACAAATGGTTGCAGTGGGCCCAGACTTACATGAGGACTAATTTTCAGTGTTTTTTTACTAATGAGTGTTGAGCAACCCTGGATGGTCCAGATGGATGGAGTAGTGGATGGTTGGTGGATGGCCACCATGTCCCAACAAGGCTGCGACGTCAGCAAGGAGGTGGAGGAGTCATGTTTTGGGCCAGAATCATGGGGAAACAGCTGGTTCCTGAAGGTGTGAAAATGACCTCTGCAAAGTATATAGAGTTTATGACTGACAACTTTCTTCCATGGTATAAAAAGCAGAAACCTGCCTTCAGGAGCAAAATCATCATGCATGACAATGCAACATCTCATGCTGCAAAGAATACCTCTGAGTCATTGGCTGCTATGGGCATAAAAGGAGATAAACTCATGGTGTGGTCACCATCTTCCCCTGACCTCAACCCTATAGAGAACCTTTGGAGTATCATCCAGCACAAGATCTATGAGGGTGGGAGGCAGTTCACATCAAAACAGCAGCTCTGGGAGGCTATTCTGACTTCATGCAAAGAAATATAAGCAGAAACTTTCCAAAAACTCACAAGTTTAATGGATGCAAGAATTGTGAAGGTGATATCAAAGAAGGGTTCCTATGTTAAAAGGAACCTGTCACCCCCAAAATCGAAGGTGAGCTAAGCCCACCGGCATCAGGGGCTTATCTACAGCATTCTGTAATGCTGCAGATAAGCCCCCGATGTATCCTGAAAGATTAGAAAAAGAGGTTAGATTATACTCACCCAGGGGCATTTCCCACAGCGGTCCGGTCCGATGGTTGTCCGGTCCGGCACCTCCCATCTTCTTACGATGACGTCCTCTTCTTGTCTTCACGCTGCAGCTCCGGCGTACTTTGTCTGCCCTGTTGAGGGCAGAGCAAAGTACTGCAGTGCGCAGGCGCTGGGAAAGGTCAGAGAGGCCCGGCGCCTGCGCACTGCAGTACTTGGCTCTGCCCTCAACAGGGCAGACAAAGTACGCCTGTGCCAGAGCCGCAGCGTGAAGACAAGAAGAGGACGTCATCGTAAGAAGATGGGAGGCGTCGGACCGGACCGCGACGCCTATGGGATCGGACCGCCTGCCCAGGTGAGTATAATCTAACCTCTTTTTCTCATCTTTCTGGATACATCGGGGGCTTATCTACAGCATTACAGAATGCTGTAGATAAGCCCCTGATGCCGGTGGGCTTAGATCACCTTCGATTTTGGGGGTGACATGTTCCCTTTAACATGTAACTTGGCCTGTTAGGATGTTTTGGAGTTACATAGCTTTTTTGTTCAGTGAATGTGACCTACTAATGCTGCAAATTCCACAAATGAGCATTTTCAGTTCTTGAAAACATATCAAATGTTTAGAAATTCTACTGTGCCTAATAATTTGGAACAGTGGATTTTGAGTTTTTATTCATTTTGGAGATTATACTTTTATCATTGGGAGGTTTCTTCAATAAAATTCGATGTATACTCTAACGGGTGATGACTTTTATTAGACTTACTGTCATTTGCACTGACAATTTAGGAAAATCCGAGAAAAATGTCATTTGCATAATAATTTGGAACATGGTGTACATATAAAACCAGCACTTACTTTCCACATTTTTTTCAGACAATTTTTTTGTTGTGGAAATGCACAAAAGTCAGAACAAAACAATGTCTCCAGTTTAGGATGGATTTAGGGCTCCCATTAAAATTGATGGCTAAAAATATGCAACAAAAAAGGTGGTTTACGCAACAGAAATTAACATGCTGTAGTTTAAAAACAAAATCAACACGATCCATTTTCCATGTGGATTTCCCACAAAACTCCCCCAGAAGATATCGCATACCTTTGCCTAATAATCAGCCTAGTACATGTGCGTGATACCTGTCAAGCGGCCAACAGATGCGCCTCCCATCTCCCAATGCAAAACAGAGAGGCATTGACGATCACCTTTAAGTTTAGACTTGTGTGCCCACAACATTTTTAAAAAACTTTCTGTGTTCAGTTTTTGTAACATTTTGCCCAAATTTTACCTTTATGATCCAGCCAACTAGAAACATTATATGATATACTTTATTGATTGCATTAGAAAATGAAACGTTACCAGATGCAAACTCTCTGCAAGAAGTGACACAATACACAGTGATCACGCAACAATGCTGCAATCCACAAAGTCAACGTAAGAACGTACAGAATAGAGAGCTATTTCATGCAGAAAATAAAAATGAGGATTCTTTTGCATTGTGTACCTTTTTATTAAGGGTGATTGCTGTAAGTGCAGTACAGCTCGTACAAAGACTTCCTTGTAAGGAATAATATGCTGCCATGATGCGATACAGCTGTTTTTCCCTCTCTCATGATACATACTTGGGTCATTACAGATAATGGTGATTACCTGAAGCAAGTATGTACATCGCTCAGACAATAGCTTTAATTCGCCAAGTTGCGTAAAAGTTGGATGTATTAAAAATAGTTCACGTATTATTGCTTTAAAGTTAATATGTCTGAATAACACAATTACTGTCTGCTCCACTACAAAGGTGTTACACCTGCTAACATCGAGCAGATATTTGCAAGATGGGTGAGAAAGGACACGCCGTGATCACACTACAATTATCATAAAAGCTCCCGATGTATATGGTAAATATGTCCATGCGGAAGCCAAATGAGTGTCTTTTTGGCCTCCATGTAGCTGGTTTGAACAACTACATCCCTGGAGCTCCTATATGCAGCGTAGGGCTGTGGGATGGAGTGGGAGAAAGGTAGGGGTGCGCTAGGCAGGTGACAAAGTTCTCCGACAAATTGGTCACCACCTGAGTAACTGCTACTGCCTCCATGAAAGTTTCTCTTGGCCTTCATGCTTTCCCTAGCTGGGATGTTCCTCTCCAAATGGGCTTTATAGATGATGTATCCTACTTTATGCCTATGCAGTGGGATATGTTGCAGCCTACCGTCAGAGGTATAGGTCAGGAACATGGTGTGAACAATCCCCAACACTTATGCACTGCCAAATTTTAAGGAATAAGTGATTCCTTAGATATTTCAGACGGGGATCTGAACACTGATTGTTAGAACATGAGATCTCAGTGCTTGTTGGTGGTTGGTGATTGGGATGCTTCATTTTAGGGATAGATGCCCAGAAATCATGCCATACTCATGTGGACCGATGATAAATATTAATTGGTGATATGCCAGTTTAAAGTTAAAATTTGTTCCAGGGATTTTTTTTTTTTACACTTGCTGACTTAGGTAATTGAACAACTTCCAAACAGCTACACGCAAGCCGATCGGCGGTCGTTTAATGGCCTGTTTAGACAGGCAGACCAGAAATCTTTGAGAACAGAATAATTTATACGATAGTTTTGCGCCCAAAGAATGCCATCGCTATTGGCAGCATATCTCGTGTTTATACAGCACAGTGTGCTGCTGATAACGATGATTTTAATGCTGATAGTAATAACTCAATCAACCGACTAACATGCATCTTGCTGGCTGGCATCTTTGAAGACAATAGTCAAATGAGCGACCTAACATACACTTGTTCTGATTATCGGATTGTCTAAGTTGCCTTTAATGACACATGCATCATGGCAGATTTCTTGTGTCTCACCTTGTATTCTGGATGCTATCTACACATGAACAGGTAAATCAGGGATCTTGTGGAACTTCCCTTTAATACTGTGACTGTTAATTAATTTGCTTGAATAAACAGTTCCATCACAGTTTTTCTCCTCTTAATATATTGCAGTCATCATATTATATAGCGTGGTGTACTTACAATTGCTCATTTTGCCTTTCTACCCAGTTAACCTCTTTTCTCTATGTAGAAACAGGAAGTCTCTTTTCCCTGAATTTATCATTCCCCTCTTGACCTTCTGACCCAGCTGCTTCCTGCCATTAACTTTTGTAACAAATGATGACTCATACAGAGAAAACTGACCTTCGGTTTCTACACAGAACTTAGAAGGATTCAGCTAGTCAGTTTTTAATCACGTGATGTCATAGATTTAATATAAAATAGAAGAATTAATTGGGTAGAAAGGCAAATTGAGCAATTATAAGTACACAGTGCTTATATAATACGATGACTACAATATATTAAGAGGATAAAAATGATAATGGGAGGGCTTCTATAAATTCATCCTATGAGACCTATCATAACTGCTGGACAAAAAAAACGGGAAGTAGATTTCCAAAGCTTCTAATGAGATGCCACTTTTCTTTCTGTAGACACCTTTTGCTAAATGAAAACAGAAAACTGGATTGTTCTAGATAAAAACTTTCTCATAAAAGGCTTTGATGAATCTACATTTACAGTTATGGATGTAGTAAAACATTTCTAATGCATTTGGTAAAACAAAAATTACCGCCATTGAATGGACTAGTTGCTAATAGTAAAAAAAAACAACAACATGGAAATTATAAGGCTACTTTCACACATCAGGTTTTTTGTTTCAGGCTAAATCCGGCTCTTTGGAGAAAAAACGGAAAAAATAAAAACCGGAACCGGTTTTCCCCCCATTGACTTGTATTAGCGCCGGATGGCCCAGTGTTTCTTCCGTTTTTTTTCCGGATCCGGCGAACATTCGATTCCGGAGTCTGGAAAAAACGTCTACGATAACGGTTTTTTGTCTCCGGCGAAAAAGCCTGAAGCGCTGGATCTGGCGCTTCCGGCTGTTTGCTAGAATGGAAGCCTATGGGAGCCAGAAAAAGCCGGATCCAGCGGCCTGATCCGGTTTTTTTTTTATCCAATAATCTAGATAGACTAGCCGGATCCATAAAAAAAACGGATCCGTCGCATCAGTTTTTCACAATCTGCGCCGGATCCAGTTTTTTCCAACATTCGCCGGATTTAGCCTGAAACAAAAAACCTGATGTGTGAAAGTAGCCTAACCCAAATCGCCATCCTTACATAAGAAAGAAGGATCAATCATGTGTCCTCATCCTTTATCTACGTTCTTTCTTCTGCTTCATCAGTTTCTTACTTTCCTCTCGCCTTCTCTTATTGACTGGGTTTCGGGGATCGTAGATCTCAAAGGTGTCTTCATCTTGCATATTAGCATCCTTTACCTTCTGGCTTTTCTCATCAAACTGAAGCACATGGGACAGCCTGAGAAATTATATTAATAATACATTAGATAAAGGTATTACGAGGTAGACATAACAAAAAGAAGTAGGTTTCATCTTGGAGTAGATAAATTATCATTTGCGTTCACCGACTTCATTCCAAAACGAAACGAATCAGAGATCACAATAACGCTTTATTTCTCATTACCTACATTAGCCTTTGGCTGGTAACCAAGACTAACACTACATTATACAAGGTTACGGCAATGATATATGTTCTTCTAACCAGAATGTTCTACAGTCGCTCAGATTTACGCATAAAATTAATCTACAGAAAATGCTCAGCGACTTAATATATTATCATATAATCATTGAGTAACAAGTCTGCTGTGTTTAAAACAGAGAACTCCCACCATTCTATAAAACATTCCAGAGATGCCTTTTTTTGGGTCCTATGCGGCAATTAAAACTGAAAAAATCTCTAAAGAAATACTCTCTGTGTCTTAGGAGGTCAGACAGGTCCTCCTCCTGTCTTATGTGTGTCTGTAGGACAACTGGCAGAAGAAGAAGCAGGAAAAAGATTTTTAAAGAAGCGCTCCCATCAACATTTTTATTCTCTTAATATATTGCAGTCACTATATTATAAAGCACTGTGTACTTACAATTGCTCATTTTGCACTTCTACCCAGTCAATTCTTCTCTTTCCCATTAGGTCTCATGTGATTAAAACAGAGTAAATCCTTCTATCTAGAAACAGGAATTCTCTTTTCCCTGTGTGAGTCATCATTAAAACTAAAATTCTACTCACTCCAAAAGTCCCTAATAGGGAGAGAAGAGCAGCTGCGTCAAAAGTTGAAGAGGGGGATGATAAATGCAGGGAAAAGAGACTTCCTGTTTCTACATACAGCAGAGAAAAAATAATTAACTGGGGAGAAGGGCAAAATGAGCAATTGTAAGTACACAATGCTGTACAATATGATAGCAATATATTAATAGGATAGAAACTTTGATGGGGGGAGTGCTTCTTTAAGTCTCACCCAAAGGCAGAGCCTGAGTTGGTCATCAGCCAAAAGTGGGTTCGACCAGCAAAAGCTTAACCCCTTTTTAATCAGCAGTATTTCCAAGTCAAAGTTATGAATTTTTGGAGTATAGCTCATACCTTATTGTGCTTCCTTTTCCCAAATACCATGCTGCAATGCTGTTTCATGTGACTAGTTCATGATCCCCCCAAAAATCTACTTTCTACAACTACTCAGAAAGAATCAAGATACTCTATTTAAGCTACGTTCACACTAGCGTTCGGCTAGTGTGCGTCGCGCTAGCGTCGGGCGACGCAGCGGCGACGCACGCGTCATGCGCCCCTATGTTTAACATGGGGGACGCATGCGTTTTTGCTTGTTGCGTTTTCCAACACGTGCGTCTTTTTTTACGCTAGCGTCGGACCAAGAAAACGCAACAAGTTGCATTTTTCTTGCGTCCGATTTTCGTCAAAAAACGACGCACGCGTCGAAAAACGCAGCGTTTTTGCGTGCGTTTGCACGCGTTTTTCGGTGCGTTGTGCGTCGCCGACGCAGCGGCGCACAATGCTAGTGTGAACGTAGCCTTACAGAGTACCAGACTTTCCCTGTCTGAATTCTGGCGAGGAGAGTAGAGTTGCTCAATGAAAGTCCCTGACACCTGGTTTATTGAGAGTATGGATAATTGCTGAGCAGCAAAAGAAAGCAGATTCAAATAGAGCGCGAACTAAGCAGTTAAAACAGAACTACAGTACAGTAGAGGAGATAAAATAAATTGGCCATTTCCTTTAAAAGACATAATTTTACACAACATACTGTACGGTTATCCAATTAGAAAAACTAGCCATATACACAAAATTGGACAAGTTAAAAAGAATATAGACCATTTTTTGGATTCTCCAAGACTTTTATATATGCTACCAGTAAAAGCGGTTATCTAGGAGGCCACTGGGCTACAGGGCTCATTCACACGCTGCATTTTTGCCAGGTTTTATTTCCCGTGCAATTGTACTGCGGAAAAATCAAAACATTTTACAGTACCAGCAAAAGGGAATGCAGCTTATTTTTTCCTTGCAGATTTGAACTATCAAAACGTTTTGCTTTTTTTTTTTTTTTTTTCAATTCTGCAGCATGTCAATCCTTTTTGCTTCACTATTTACCCAATCAACTCAATAAGATGAAAATGTACAACAACAACACACAAACCGTGTCAAAAATGCGCGTGTATTTTACACAGCGTTTTTCCTGCCAATTATTTGGATGCAGAAAAATCTGCTGCAAATAGTATATGCATAGACAAGAAACTAGGCTAAGCAGTTATTGGTCTGCCTGCTGAAAAGTGTATTTAGGTTATTCATGCTTTATGTATAGGTAATCTGTATAAACATTTAGGATAAAACAGAAACAAAAAATTAAAACTGACTTTTATAACACAATCTCGTACTTGGAAAGGGAACATCTAAAACGGGGATGCCAAACTCAATTACGCAGGGGGCCAAAATGAAAAGCTCGGACAAAGTCTCAGGCCAACCTTGATATTTATTAAAAAAAATGTCAATTGAGGAAGTTTATCCTCATCATCTATAAAACGATGAACTTTTTCATATGGAAACTTAAAGGTGTTGTCCCACAAACTACATTTTAATTAATAGATCTTAGAATAAGATATTGGAATAATAAAATGTTATGTAAGAGCAGTAAAAGCATATGTAAAGTAAATGACATAATTTAAACATGTAATAGGAAAGGATAAAAAAAAACCTTGAATAACAGATAATAAAGTATGATGCCTACAAGTGTCCCCAAACACAGTAAGATATAACCACAGAATTTGACCCTACTGTTTTCCCCTCCCTCAGTCCTCCCAACAAAAAATGATGACCCCATCACAGTATGATTCTCCAACTGAAAGCCCCACAGAGTCGTCCTACAGTATAATGACCACAAAAAGTGCTCCTTACAGTATAATAGCCCCCACATAGTTCTATATACAGAATAATGGCCCCCACATAATGTCAATACAGTATAATGGCCTCACATAGTGCTCCATACATTATAATGGCCCCATATAGTGTTCCATACAGTATATTGGGCCCCATATAGTGCTCACTTCTCCATCATTGCTTTCAACTGCATCGGTATCCAGGATGCACCTTGGTCAGGTTTATCGTTCTTCTATTATATGTAATATATGTAATATAGTGCTACAATACTAATATTACAAGTTTTATCTGAATTACCATATTTTTCGGACTATAAGATGCACCTTTCCCCTCCAAAATAGTGTAGGAAAATGGGGGGTGCGTCTTATAGTCCAGATGTATCGGCTCTGGATGTGTTGGGGAAGCGCTGGGAAGGTAAGTGCAATGTTTTTTTTTTTTTTTAAATATTTTCTGATGGGGCCATGCATACCAGGATGGGGTTGGGGGCCAATCATACCATAATAAAGATGGGGCCACGCATACCAGGTTAAGGATAGGTCCCTGCATACAGGATAGGGATGGGGCTATGAATACCAGGATAGGGATGGGGGACATGCATACTAGGACGAGATGGGGACCCTGCATACCAGGATAGGGATGAGGGCGATCATTCCTGCCAGGATAGGAAGGAGGGGTACCATTCCTACCAGGATAAGGATGAGGGGGCCATGCCTATCAGGCTGGAGATAAGGGGGATAAGCATACCAGGCTAGGTATGAGGAGGCATGTTTACCAGGATGGGGATGAGGGCCTTGCATACCACGATAGGGATAAGGGAGCCATGCACACCAGGACAGGGATGAGGGAGCCATGCACACCAGGACAGGGATGAGGGAGCCATGCATACAAGGATAGGGATGTGGGGGACCATGCATACCAGGATAGGGGATATTAAGTACAGAATTGACCACATTTTTTTGCTTCAATTTTTTCCCCCTAATTTCCTCCTCTAAAACCTTGGTGCGTCTTACAGTCCGAAAAATATGGTACATCTCGGCTTGCAACATTTTGCATATTACTTTATTGGATAACCGGTTTCCATTATTTACTTTTTTTAAATATTCAATACATACAAGTTTTTTTTAAAAAAAAATACATATAGCTTTTTTCCATGTAAAATAGTTTTTCTTCATTAATCCATTCAAGTTTTCAAATCATGTAGAAAAATGAATGTATTCTACAAGTGTCGGCTGAGAGCTCTGTTCTGACGTATGTGCATCGTCACTGATACATGTCCTAGTTTTTGTGTTGGTTAACCCCTTTACCCCCAAGGGTGGTTTGCACGTTAATGACCAGGCCAATTTTTACAATTCTGACCACTGTCCCTTTATGAGGTTATAACTCCGAAACGCTTCAACGGATCCTGGTGATTCTGACATTGTTTTCTCGTGACATATTGTACTTCATGATAGTGGTAAAATTTCTTTGATAGTACCTGCGTTTATTTGTGAAAAAAACGGAAATTTGGCGAAAATTTTGAAAATTTCGCAATTTTCAAACTTTGAATTTTTATGCAATTAAATCACAGAGATATGTCACACAAAATACTTAATAAGTAACATTTCCCACATGTCTCCTTTACATCAGCATAATTTTGGAACCAATTTTTTTTTTTGTTAGGGAGTTATAAGGGTTAAAAGTTGACCAGCAATTTCTCATTTTTACAACACCATTTTTTTTTAGGGACCACGTCTCATTTGAAGTCATTTTGAGGGGTCTATATGATAGAAAATGCCCAAGTGTGACACCATTCTAAAAACTGCACCCCTCAAGGTGCTCAAAACCACATTCAAGAAGTTTATTAACCCTTCAGGTGTTTAATAGGAATTTTTGGAATGTTTAAATAAAAATGAACATTTAACTTTTTTACACAAAAAATTTACTTCAGCTCCAATTTGTTTTATTTTACCAAGGGTAACAGGAGAAATTGGACCCAAAAAGTTGTTGTCCAATTTGTCCTGAGTACGCTGATACCCCATATGTGGCAGTAAACCACTGTTTGGGCGCATGGGAGAGCTCGGAAGGGAAGGAGCGCTATTTGACTTTTCAATGCAAAATTGACAGGAATTGAGATGGGACGCCATGTTGCGTTTGGAGAGCCACTGATGTGCCTAAACATTGAAACCCCCCACAAGTGACACCATTTTGGAAAGTAGACCCCCTAAGGAACTTATCTGGATGTGTGGTGAGCACTTTGACCCACCAAGTGCTTCACAGAAGTTTATAATGCAGAACCGTAAAAATAAAAAATCATATTTTTTCACAAAAATTATATTTTTGCCCCCAATTTTTAATTTTTCCAAGGGTAAGAGAAGAAATTGGACCTCAAAAGTTGTTGTCCAATTTGTCCTGAGTACGCTGATACCCCATATGTGGCAGTAAACCACTGTTTGGGCGCATGGGAGAGCTCGGAAGGGAAGGAGCGCAGTTTGACTTTTCAATGCAAAATTGACAGAAATTGAGATGGGACGCCATGTTGCGTTTGGAGAGCCACTGATGTGCCTAAACATTGAAACCCCCCACAAGTGACACCATTTTGGAAAGTAGACCCCCTAAGGAACTTATCTGGATGTGTGGTGAGCACTTTGACCCACCAAGGGCTTCACAGAAGTTTATAATGCAGAGCCATAAAAATAAAACAAAATTTTTTTCCCACAAAAATTATTTTTTAGCCCCCAGTTTTGTATTTTCCCTAGGGTAACAGGAGAAATTGGACCCCAAAAGTTGTTGTCCAATTTGTCCTGAGGACGCTGATACCCCATATGTGGGGGGGAACCACCGTTTGGGCGCATGGGAGGGTTCGGAAGGGAAGGAGCGCCATTTGGAATGCAGACTTAGATGGATTGGTCTGCAGGCGTCACATTGCGTTTGCAGAGCCCCTAATGTACCTAAACAGTAGAAACCCCCCACAAGTGACCCCATATTGGAAACTAGACCCCTCAATGAACTTATCTAGATGTGTTGTGAGAACTTTGAACCCCCAAGTGTTTCACTACAGTTTATAACGCAGAGCCGTGAAAATAAAAAATCTTTTTGTTTTCCCACAAAATTATTTTTTAGCCCCCAGTTTTGTATTTTTCCAAGGTTAGCAGGAGAAATTGGACCCTAAATGTTGTTGTCCAATTTGTCCTGAGTACGCTGATACCCGATATGTGGGGGGGAACCACCGTTTGGGCGCATGGGAGGGCTCGGAAGGGAAGGAGCATCATTTGGAATGCAGACTTAGATGGATTGGTCTGCAGGCGTCACATTGCGTTTGCAGAGCCCCTAATGTACCTAAACAGTAGAAACCCCCCACAAGTGACCCCATATTGGAAACTAGACCCCTCAATGAACTTATCTAGATGTGTTGTGAGAACTTTGAACCCCCAAGTGTTTCACTACAGTTTATAACGCAGAGCCGTGAAAATAAAAAATCTTTTTGTTTTCCCACAAAATTATTTTTTAGCCCCCAGTTTTGTATTTTCCCAAGGGTAACAGGAGAAATTGGTCCACAAAAGTTGTTGTCCAATTTGTCCTGAGTACGCTGATACCCCATATGTTGGGGTAAACCCCTGTTTGGGCACACAGGAGAGCTCGGAAGGGAAGGAGCACTGTTTTACTTTTTCAACGCAGAATTGGCTGGAATTGAGATCGGACGCCATGTCATGTTTGGAGAGCCCCTGATGTGCCGAAACAGTGGAAACCCCCCAATTATAACTGAAACCCTAATCTAAACACACCCCTAACCCTAATTCCAACGGTAACCCTAACCACACCTCTAACCCTGACACACCCCTAACCCTAATCCCAACCCTATTCCCAACTGTAAATGTAATCTAAACCCTAACCCTAACTTTAGCCCCAACCCTAACTGTAGCCCCAACCCTAACCCTAACCCTAGCCCTAACCCTAGCCCTAACCCTAGCCCTAACCCTAGCCCTAACCCTAGCCCTAACCCTAGCCCTAACCCTAACCCTAGCCCTAACCCTAGCCCTAACCCTAGCCCTTACCCTAGCCCTAGCCCTAACCCTAACCCTAGCCCTAACCCTAGCCCTAATGGGAAAATGGAAATAAATACATTTTTTTTTATTTTTCCCTAACTAAGGGGGTGATGAAGGGGGGTTTGATTTACTTTTATAGCGAGTTTTTTAGCGGATTTTTATGATTGGCAGCCGTCACACACTGAAAGACCCTTTTTATTGCAAAAAATATTTTTTGCAATACCACATTTTGAGAGCTATAATTTTTCCATATTTTGGTTCACAGAGTCATGTGAGGTCTTGTTTTTTGCGGGACGAGTTGACGTTTTTATTGAAAACATTTTTGGGCACGTGACATTTTTTTATCGCTTTTTATTCCGATTTTTGTGAGGAAGAATGACCAAAAGCCAGCTATTCATGAATTTCTATTGGGGGAGGCGTTTATACCGTTCCGCGTTTGGTAAAATTGATAAATCAGTTTTATTCTTCGGGTCAGTACGATTACAGCGATACCTCATTTATATCATTTTTTTATGGTTTGGTGCTTTTATACGATAAAAACTATTTTACAGAAAAAATAATTATTTTTGCATCGCTTTATTCTCAGGACTATAACTTTTTTATTTTTTTGCTGATGATGCTGTATGGCGGCTCTTTTTTTGCGGGACAATATGACGCTTTCAGCGGTACCATGGTTATTTATATCTGTCCTTTTGATCGCGTGTTATTCCACTTTTTGTTCGGCGGTATGATAATAAAGCGTTGTTTTTTGCCTCGTTTTTTTTTCTTACGGTGTTTACTGAAGGGGTTAACTAGTGGGACAGTTTTATAGGTCGGGTCGTTACGGACGCGGCGATACTAAATATGTGTACTTTTATTGGTTTTTTTTTTTTATTTAGATGAAGAAATGTATTTATGAGAATAATATTTTTTTTTTTTTTTCATTATTTTGGAATATTTTTTTTTATTTTTTTTACACATTTGGAAAATTTTTTTTTTACTTTTTTACTTTGTCCCAGGGGGGGACATCACAGATCAGTGATCTGACAGTTTGCACAGCACTCTGTCAGATCACTGATCTGACATGCAGCGCTGCAGCCTTCACAGTGCCTGCTCTGAGCAGGCTCTGTGAAGCCACCTCCCTCCCTGCAGGACTCGGATCCGCGGCCATCTTGGATCCGGGGCTCGAGCAGGGAGGGAGGTGAGGAGACCCTCGCAGCAACGCGATCACATCGCGTTGCTGCGGGGGGCTCAGGGAAGCCCGCAGGGAGCCCCCTCCCTGCGCGGTGCTTCCCTGCACCGCCGGCACATCGCGATCATCTTTGATCGCGGTGTGCCAGGGGTTAATGTGCCGGGGGCGGTCCGTGACCGCTCCTGGCACATAGTGCCGGATGTCAGCTGCGATAAGCAGCTGACACCCGGCCGCGATCGGCCGCGCTCCCCCCGTGAGCGCGGCCGATCGGCTATGACGTACTATCCCGTCCAGGGTCAGATAAGCCCAGGGCACCTCGACGGGATAGTACGTCTAAGGTCACAGAGGGGTTAAACAATGGCTGAAAAATTAGATATTTTAGCTCGGAGGTTTTCTTTGGCCTGATCGGCGTGTCACGTTGCCTGGAATCTTCTCCACTAATCCCTACTGCAGTGACACCTATAAATGAGGCAGAGCTGATCAGCTGCAGGCTTCCTCGCAGCGGGAACAGCCAAGAACTTGTTCATTACTCTTGCAGATGTTACTTTTAGACCCCTGGGAATTGAACGAAAGTCTGAAAACACTGGTTTACTCAAAAATTGTAATTATAACCAAAAAGCGTCTGGAGTTACATCAGCATTACATGAATACAGAGAATGTATAATATAGAAAACAGAAAAACTTCTGTTTCTGTGAGTCCACAAGATGGTCACTGAATAGTCCACTATAATAAAAGGTTGCTATATTATACCAGTACATGAGTAGGAAAGTTGACGGCTTCACCTCACTGGTATTTCTGTCTAAATGCAGGCGCTCCAATAATTGATATTCCAGAAACTTATATATATATATATATATATACACACACATATAAGTTTAGATCTGGACTGATTGTATACACTATGAACTTGGGTTAAGAAATTCTTCTACTGAATAAAGGGGCTTAAATAGGAGAAACTATGTGGAGTGCATTGCAATCACAGGCTTAGTTGTGATTGCAGTGCAAAATAAAAGTAAGAGTTGGTCTTGGGCATGATATTTGCCCAAGGCAGATTTAAGAAAACCCGCCATGGGCTTTTACTTTTGACACGGACTACAGGATGGTAGTGGGGTGGTCCGTTTCCTCCCGGCCAGGTCTTACAAGTGGCCCATGGCCACAGGTTCTTTGAAAAAAACCTGCAGCAAAGGGTTGGGTGTGTCAGTCTCGTTTTGCAAACCGGCAGAGCAGGAGGCTCTGCAGACCTCAGCTTGTGTGAAACAACACAGAGCCAAGCGGAGCCAAAAGGCCTGGCACCCCTCAGCGTACATGGCGGAGAAGTTGCTGACAGCAACCGGTCTCAAATGCGGACTGTCTTGTTTCCCAGCTGCGATCCGTAGGATACCATTTGCTTTCTGTTTGTGAGTACGCTGACTATGAAAAGAGACTTTGTTTTGAAATTTCCTGGGTCACTGCCTGTCACACTGCACCAAACCCACTTCACTACAATATGTATATACCCATGGGGTTGTATAGTGAATTTCAGCCATCAATAGGTTTTCCACCATGTCCCAATATGTTTTTTTTTAATTTGTTTTGTGCATAATTAAAAGTCCTTATCCAAATCTGGACAACGCCTTTAAGGGTTAGCATCAAGATGAAATTTTATATTGCTCTTTAACCCCTTAGTGACAGAGCCAATTTGGTACTTAATGACCAGGCCAATTTTTGCAATTCTGACCACTGTCACTTTATGAGGTTATAACTCTGGAACGCTTCAACGGATCCCGCTGATTCTGAGATTGTTTTTTCGTGACATATTGTACTTCATGTTAGTGGTAACATTTCTTCGATATTACTTGCGATTATTTATGAAAAAAACGGAAATATGGTGAAAATTTTTAAAATTTTGCAATTTTCAAACTTTGTATTTTTATGCCCTTAAATCAGAGAGATATGTCACGAAAAATAGTTAATAAATAACATTTCCCACATGTCTACTTTACATCAGCACAATTTTGGAAACAAAATTTTTTTTGTTAGGGAGTTATAAGGGTTAAAAGTTGACCAGCAATTTCTCATTTTTACAACACCATTTTTTTTAGGGACCACATCACATTTGAAGTCATTTTGAGGGGTCTATATGATAGAAAATAATGAAGTGTGACACCATTCTAAAAACTACACCCCTCAAGGTTCTCAAAACCACATTCAAGAAGTTTATTAACCCTTTACGTGCTTCACAGGAACTGAAACAATGTGGAAGGAAAAAATGAACATTTAACTTTTTTTTGCAAACATCTTAATTCAGAACCATTTTTTTTATTTTCACAAGTGTAAAAACAGAAATGTAACCAAAAATTTTGTTATGCAATTTCTCCTGAATACGCCAATACCCCATAAGTGGGGGTAAACCACTGTTAGGGCGCACCGCAGAACTTAGAAGTGAAGGAGCGCCGTTTGACTTTTTCAATGCAGAATTGGCTGGAATTGAGATCGGACGCCATGTCACGTTTAGAGAGCCCCTGATGTGCCTAAACAGTGGAAACTCCCCACAAGTGACACCATTTTGGAAACTAGACCCCTTAAGGAACTTATCTAGATGTGTGGTGAGCACTTTGAACCCCCAAGTGCTTCACAGAAGTTTATAACGTAGAGCCGTGAAAATAAAAAATCGCTTTTGTTTACACAAAAATGATCTTTTCGCCCACAAATTCTTATTTTCACAAGGGTAACAGGAGAAATTAGACCACTAAAGTTGTTGTGCAATTTCTCCTGAGTACGTCGATACCCCATATGTGAGGGTAAACCACTGTTTGGGCGCACCGCAGAGCTTGGAAGTGAAGGAGCGCCGTTTTACTTTTTCAATGTTGAATTGGCTGGAATTGAGACCAGACCATGTCGCGTTTGGAGAGCCCCTGATGTGCCTAAACAGTGGAAACCCCCCACAAGTGACACCATTTTGGAAACTAGACCCCTTAAGGAACTTATCTAGATGTGTGGCGAGCACTTTCAACCCCCATGTGCTTCACAGAAGTTTATAACGTAGAGCCGTGAAAAAAAAAAATTGCATTTTTTCTACAAAAATGATCTTTTTGCCCACAAATTTTTATTTTTACAAGGGTAACAGGAGAAATTAGACCACTAAAGTTGTTGTGCAATTTCTCCTGAGTACGTCGATACCCAATAAGTGGGGGTAAACCACTGTTTTGGCGCACCGCAGAGCTTGGAAGAGAAAGAGTGCCGTTTAACTTTTTCAATGTAGAATTGGCTGGAATTGAGATCGGACGCCATGTCGCGTTTGGAGAGCCCCTGATGTGCCTAAACAGTAGAAATCCCCCACAAGTGACCAAATTTTGGAAACTAGACCCCCTATGGAACTTATCTAGATGTGTGGTGAGAACCTTGAATGCCCAAGTGCTTCACAGAAGTTTTTAATGCAGAGCCGTGAAAATAAAAAATATTTTTTTTTCCACAAAAAAGATATTGTAGCCCCCAAGTTTTTATTTTCACAAGGGTAACAAGAGAAATTGGACCCCAAAAGTTGTTGTCCAATTTGTCCTGAGTATGCTGGTACCCCATATGTGGGGGTAAACCACTGTTTGGGCGCACGGCAGAGCTCGGAAGGAAGGAGCGCCGTTTTGGAATGCAGACTTTGATAGAATGGTCTGCGGGTATTATGTTGCGTTTGCAGAGCCCCTGATGTACCTAACCAGTAGAAACCCTCCACAAGTGACCCCATTTTGGAAACTAGACCCCCCAAGGAACTTATCTAGATGTGTGATGAGAACTTTGAATGCCCGAGTGCTTCACAGAAGTTTAGAATGCAGAGTCGTGAAAATAAATTTTTTTTTTTCTCACAAAAAAGATTTTGTAGCCCCCAAGTTTTTATTTTCACAAGGGTAACAAGAGAAATTGGACCCCAGAAGTTGTTGTCCAATTTATCCCGAGTACGCTGATGCCCCATATGTGGGGGTAACCCACTGTTTGGGCGCACGGCAGAGCTCAGAAGGGAGGGAGCACCATTTGACTTTTTGAGCGCAAAATTGGCTGTCGTGTTTGGAGACCCCCTGATGTACCTAAACAGTGGAAACCCCCCAATTCTAGCTCCAACCCTAACCCCAACACACCCCTAACCCTAATCCCAACCTGATCCATAATCCTAATCACTAACCCTAACCATAATCACAACCCTTACCCCAAAACAACCCCAATGTCAACCCTAACCATAACCCTAATCAAAACCCTAAATCCAACACACCCCTAATCCTAATCTCAACCCTAACCTCAAACCTAACCCTAATCCCAATACACCCCTAATCACAACCCTAACCTTAACCCTAATCCCAAACCTAACCCTAATCCCAAGCGTAACCCTAATGCCAACCCTAACCCTAATACCAACCCTAATCCAAACCCTAACCCTAATCCCAGCTCTAACCCTAACTTTAGCCCCAACCCTAGCCCTAACTTTAGCCCCAACCCTAACCCTAGCCCTAAGGCTACTTTCACACTTGCGTCGTTTGGCATTCCGTCGCAATCCGTCGTTTTGGACAAGAAACGGATCTTGCAAATGTGCCCGCAGGATGCGTTTTTTGCCCATAGACTTGTATTGCCGACAGATCGTGACGGATGGCCACACGTCGCGTCCGTCGTGCACTGGATCAGTTGTGTTTTGGCGGAGCGTCGGCACAAAAAAACGTTCAATGAAACGTTTTTTTGTACGTCGCATCCGCCATTTCTGACCGCGCATGCGTGGCCGTAACTCCGCCCCCTCCTCCCCAGGACATAGATTGGGCAGCGGATGCGTTGAAAAACTACAGCTGCTGCCCACGTTGTGCACAATTTTCACGTGCGTCGGTATGTCGGGCCGACGCATTGCGACGGCCCCGTACCGACGTAAGTGTGAAAGAAGCCTAACCCTAAATTTAGCCCCAACCCTAACCCTAAATTTAGCCCCAACCCTAGCCCTAACCCTACCCCTAGCCCTAACCCTAGCCCTAACCCTACCCCTAACCCTAATTTTAGCCCCAACTGCTGTTCTCCTGCCGGCCGGCAGATGGAGACAGATGGCGGGCGCACTGGGCATGCGTCCGCCATGTTCTTCTGCCGGCGGCCAGGAGCAGCAAGAGGATCCAGGGACCTAGGTGAGTATGCTAGGGTCCCCGAATCCCCCTATTTCTCTGTCCTCTGATGTGCGATCACATCAGAGGACATAGAATTACACTTTACTTTTTTTTTGCGGTCGCCGGTAAACAGTTAATTACCGGCGATCGCAAAACAGGGGTCGGTAAAACCGACCCCGATCATGCTCTTTGGGGTCTCGGCTACCCCCGGCAGCCGAGACCCCAAAGATTCTCCCGGTGCCGGCCGGCGGGCGCACTGTGCATGCGCCCGCCATTTTGAAGATGGCGGCGCCCACCGGGAGACACGAGGAGCATCGGGGGAGCTAGGTGAGTATTGGGGGGCCACCTGGGACCCCTTTTCTCTGTCCTCCGATGTGCGATCACATCGGAGGACAGAGAAATTAAAAAGAGATCGCGTTTTTTTTTTTTTTGCGATCGCCGGTAAACGGTTAATTACCGGCGATCGCAAATGCGGGGTGGGTTAAAAAACCCCCGAATCATGTTCTCTGGGGTCTCGGCTACCCTCGGCAGCCGAGACCCCGGAGAAAATCGGCCTCTGGGGGGCGCTATGGACTTTTTCCACAGCGCCGTTAATTAACGGCGCTGTGGTTTAAGTACCCTTAGCGGCCGCCGTTAAAAGGCGTATCGGCGGTCGCTAAGGGGTTAAACATATAGGATTATTAGTATAAGATTATCACATAATGATTTTACTATATGGGGCAGGGTCCTCTGTCCTTCTGTACCAGTCGGAGATTCTTTTTGTTCAAGATAATTGTACTTGTTTTTTGTTATGTACACCCCATTTCACATGTAAATCACCATGGAATAAATAGCGCTATAATAATATGGCCTATTAGTTTCCACAGACAGGCGATAGATATGGAGTAGTTTTGTATGATCAGCTCCCACTCTAGGAGTAATGACACCTTCACAGTGGTCAAAGGACACTGGGTGACTGGATTCAAGTGCTGGAACAAGTCAGCAATATTTAACCTCTTCATGCCATGGCCACTTAAAGTTTTCGTCTTTTCCTCCACTTTTTCCAAGAGCCATAACTTTTTTAATTTTTCCATCAATATAGCAGTATGTGGGCTTGTTTTCATGCGGGACGAGTTGCACTTTTGAATGACACCATTGATTTTACCATATAGTGTATGGTTAAAAATTTTCCAAGTGTGGTGAAATTGCAAAAAAACAGTGCAATTCCACAATAGTTATTTAGGGTTTTTATTTACCAGCTTAATTATATGGTAAAACTGACCTGGCAATATATTACACCAGGTCAGTTCGAGTATTCAGATACCAAATATGTATAGTTTACTTTTTACTTAAGTCGTGAAAAAAAATCCAAAACGTGTATTTGTGTTTGCATCTCAGCATACAAGATACACTCACCAAACAACAGAGTTGAACACAAGGGAGTTAAAAGCAAGGAGAAACCAAATAGGAGAGGATGAGGATGTGCATACAAACAAAACTCCAAGCAACAGTCTCCTGAACAAATCTCCAAACTCCAACCACGAACTACACCTCCAACTCCAAACTAGTCAGTGAGAACTAACACTGGCAATTCCTAAGTTCCAGAGGTGAGCATATATAGCAGAGGGTATTGTCCAATACTGAACAGCTGTGATAATCTAGGTAAGAAAGTTCCAAGAGCTTCAACTGAATAGATTTACCCTTGCGTTGCCAGCATGGAAAAACCTGCACTGTTTAACCCTGCTGTTCTGTTGGTCAAAAATGACCGACTTTGAACTTCAATATTCTTTAAAATATTCAAGATGCGGCTCTGAAACCCGTGGCCGACCGACCCATCCTCATTTAAGTCAATCAACCACAAGTTTCAGAACCGCATCTTGAACACCCCAAAAAATACCAAAGTTCAAAATAGGTCTCCCCAGACCGAACAGAACAGCAGGGTTAATAAGATGATGAAGTACTTTTAACCAGTGCAGGAGTTCGTGAAACCGGATGCTATGCTCTACTGGTATCCCCGTGACAGTACCCCCTCTTCAAAGAGGAACCTTCAAAACCGTACGGCCACGTATCTGGGTTTGCTGTGTGATAAGACTGGACCTACCTAATTGTATGAACCTCATACTGGTACCCACATTTTTTCTTCAGTACCTTAACCCTTTCAGTGTACCAGAGACTGAAGAGAACGACGAACCAAGCGAGAATGAAAATCTTAGCTATCTGAAATTTTAGATTCCCATCAACAATGACTGAGGAAGGAGGGGGCGAGGATGATTCAGAGGAAGTAATGTATTTTTGGAGAAGAGATTGGTGAATCACATTATGAATCTTAAAAGTGGGTGGCAAGGCGAAATGCTACTGGATTGACGAAGGCCACTATCTTATAGAGACAGATAAACTTGATTTCCAGTTTCCAAGAAGAAACCTTCAACTTAATGTTCTTTGAGGACAACCACACAAAATCACCTCACAGGCCTGGATCCACCAAACGTCTCCGATCATCCACACTTTATATTTGGATCCCATCTTCTTAAAATTATCAAGAACACCTTGCCACACTGACGTGACAGATGAGGAAAGCCGTTCCTCCTCAGGCACTCCTGAAGAACGATTCCTATTGAAAGAGCTGAATTGAAGATGAAATCCATATGCCCCGAAGAATGGGTACTTGCCAGTAGACTCATGACAACCATTATACACAGCGAATTCAGCTAGAGGTAAGAAACCCAATCTTACTGATTCTCAGGCACAAAACTCCATGTAACTTCACAATTTATTTGATAAAAATTTGCACTAAAGTCTTGGCTTTAGGTAACGCGGATAGCGCAATAAAATGAGACATCTTGCGGAATCTGTCCACCTAAACCAATATTACAGTGTTACCTGCCGTCACAGGTAGCTCAGTGACGAAATCTATTGACAAATGAGCTCAAAGTCTAGAAGGAATCGCCAAAGGTTGAAGAGTCCCAGATGGAAGAGTATGTGGGGTCTTAGAATGCGCACAATTACATACTCCCGAACAACGCGGTGCACCCTAGACCACCAAAAACAACGAGTAAGATGATCTGTGGTGGTTTTACTACCAGGATGTCTGACCAAAACCGAATCAAGATGTTCATTTCGAATTTCTAAAAACGGAGATTCACAGCAACAGTTTACCTGAAGGACAGGCAGCAAGGGCATCCTCCTGAGCCTCTACGACCTCCCTTTCCAGATCATAGCATATAGTAGCAATAACTACAGAATTTTCTTTAATATAGGAACGGGTTCACAATTATCTCCACCCCCAGGAAAACAAGGAGACGTACAGGCCACCTTATTGTTCTTATTCGTCACAAAAAAGTTGAATCTGGTGAAAAACAATGAGCGTCTTGCCTGTCTAGGTGTCAGACACTTTGCAGTTTCCAAATATAAAAGATTTTTATGATCGGTGATTACCACAACCGGATGTACAGCCCCCTCCAAAAAATGTCTTCAATATTCAAAAGCCCACTTTAATGCCAAGAGTTCCCTATTACTAATGTCATAGCTTTTCTCAGCGGATGACAGTTTCTTGCACACAGGCGCCATTTATTTGGAGATGCGCCCTGCGACAATACAGCCCCCACCCTCACTTCAGACACGTCAACCTCCACAATGAATGGCTGAGTGATATCCAGATGTACGAGAATAGACGCAGAAGCAAACCATTTCTTTAAAGTCCATCCCTTTCCTGGTCATATCTGTCAGAGTTTTGACCATTACCAAAAAGTCCTTGATGAACTTACGGTAGTAAATGACAAAACCTAAAAACTGATTGTCATGATATGTACTTTTGCCTTGTCCTGTATTTGAATAATATGCCATTTGATGTATGTAACTGTTCTCTGGTTTCTACTAGCTGTAATTTATGTATTTTCTTGTGCTGGGAGATCACCTGTAACAACATGTCTCCTTCCCCCAATACTTGCAGCCCTCAGCTCTAATGTAATTAAGCTTTGTCAACACCACTAGTGAAAGAATAGCCATTCTTCCTCACAGCAGGTGGCTAGTCAAATGTACATACTACATAGACTACGCGGAGCCCACCAGTCTAGAATCTTCTGGTGGACCCAACCATTGAATAGAAGGTGTGACCCCTACCCCCTTCATGGGCGGATCCCAGGAGCGCAGACAATCCATTCTTATTTTGAGATCAGTTGTGAGTTGATCCTTGAAGGAGAAGGAGTGGGGATTCTTAGCTGAGGCAAGACCCCACGCCCATCTGGGACTGCGGAAGCGAACGGGGCGAGACTTGAGCTGAGGACATATCTCGTCGTTCGTGAGATTGTTTTGGGATCCCTTGGACTAATTGTGGACTATTGCTTTGTTACCTGGCACAAGGATTATCGGGAGGTGCCCCGAACCTGTTCCATTGGACTAATTGTGGACTCTGTAGATCTACCTGCATGTGTTGTTCCAGCGTTCTTGATAATAAATCTGTGGAATCATCCCTTGGCCTGTTGTCCCTTCTTGCTCTGCCGTACACCCCGTCACAAACTGGTTGGCAGCAATGGGACCAGAGCAGAAGGAATGGAGGACAATGGCCCAACATCAGGAACCAACACCGCAGAGTACAAGAACTGGACTTTGGGGAGCCCACAATCAAAGGCCCGTGAAGTAGGAGTCCGTTTTAAGGGACTCTCCAAGGAGCAGCTGCTTTGGAAGGAGTTCACCTGCAAGATGACGCTGAGGAAGGATCCTCACAGCAAATGGAGGAAAGACTGCAGTCGGAGGTAAATACCCCAAAAAGTCAGTGGGTTGTGTGGTACAAGGAGGAGTTGGCATTGCTGGGAGAAGAGGCCACCATAGACTATAAGAAAGAGGCCATTCACCGAGCTCAAGAGAAGGAGAGGGAGGCCATTCACAGAGCCGAGGAGAGGGAGGCCATTCACAGAGCCGAGGAGAGGGAGGCCATTCACAGAGCCGAGGACAGAGCTCAGGAGATGGCATTGCTGGAGAGGCAGATCTCTTTGGAAGCAGCTAGAAGCTCCAGACAGACTCTAACCCCAGCACCCACCATATGGGAACTCCCCAGAGTGTCCCGCAAAGACTTCAAGCCCTTTAATAAGGCTGCAGGCGACATTGAGGGCTTCTTCCAGGACTTTGAGCATCAGTGTCGATTAATGGATGTCCCGGAAAGGGACCGAGTCCGACATCTGGTGGGGCTCTTAGAGGGTGGAGCTGCCTCAGCCTATAGAGCTATGGACCCTCAGGGGAACTGTGAGTATGCGGAGATTAAACGGACTATTCTAGAACATTATGCTGTTACCCCAGACACTTACAGGACTCAGTTCTGTACTTTAGCCTGTGATGAGGAAGTGTCTTTCAAGATGTATGCCCACAGACTCAAACAAATATGTCATCGCTGGCTGGAGGCAGAGGAGCCCTTAACCTGGGAGACCTTCCTCCAGGTTATCCTAAAAGAGCAGTTTTACTTCAAGTGCCCTGCTGAGATCCGGGAATGGGTGCGTGAAAGGAGACCAGCCACTGTGGAGGAAGCTGCAGCTCTAGCTGATGAGGCTCTCACCATCAAGCCTCAGTGGAGGGTTCTGTTGGAGGATGGAGAGAGGCCTACCAGCTCCACAACACCGGTGGCCCCCTGTTCTTCTGTCCCCATTGTTCCCCGTTCCTCTAAGCCACCACCTCATGCTGATACCCGTGTAAATGTGCCTCCAGTTGCTTCTACTGCGTTTTCTGGAATACGACGAGGAGAGGAAGTAGCAGAGCGCAGGTGTTATGGTTGTGGGCATCCGGGGCATCTGCAGGCCTCATGCCCAGCCAGCCCATGGAGGAGTCATCCTCAAAACCCTACAGCACCTTCAGGTGGGGGCCGGCCTCCAGGTTCCCTTACCCCTCGCCCAAGAGGACGCCTTGGATGGAGTGAGACCAGCACAGATGCCATCGATGTGGACAGCCGGGGCATCTGCAAGCCTCCTGCCCAGCTGTTCAAATGAGGATTAATCCTGTACCCAGTCGTATTATTAATTATGTACAGCCAAGTGCCATGGAGGACGATGTGTCACCACTACGTGAGGACTGGCCTTGTGCCTCACCCACCCATGTTGCACCACTAGGAGTTTATGGTGTGCGACCTGCAGCTATGACGACTTCTGCTCATCGAGGTAAGCACTTGCAGGAGGTCGTGCTGGATGGACAGAGACTTATTGGATTTTGTGACTCAGGGGCTTTCCTCACACTGGCTGATCCCCGAGTGGTTCGGCCTGAGGCAATCCATCGAGGACCTGGGATTGTCATTGAGCTGGCTGGTGGACAATGGAGGACTATTCCCACAGCCACTGTGGATCTGAACTTTGGTTTTGGGGTCAGGCGATGTGTGGTTGGGGTGATGGGTGATCTGCCTACAGATGTTCTCCTGGGCAATGATGTGGGAGAGCTACGATGCCAATTTGTGGCTGCATGAAGCCACATGTAAGTTACGCTCTGCCTTTGTGTACTTAACCAGCGACCTGTAGAGGTCCCTAGTACGTACACAAATTGGGAGGGGAAGGAATTGTCATGATATGTACTTTTGCCCTGTCCTGTATCTGAATAATATGCCATTTGATGTATGTAACTGTTCTCTGGTTTCTATTAGCTGTAATTTATGTATTTTCTTGTGCTGGGAGATCACCTGTAACAATATGTCTCCTTCCCCCAATACTTGCAGCCCTCAGCTCTAATGTAATTAAGCTTTGTCAACACCACTAGTGAAAGAATAGCCAATTCTTCCTCACAGCAGGTGGCTAGTCAAATGTACATACTACATAGACTACGCGGAGCCCACCAGTCTAGAATCTTCTGGTGGACCCAACCATTGAATAGAAGGTGTGACCCCTACCCCCTTCATGGGCGGATCCCAGGAGCGCAGACAATCCATTCTTATTTTGAGATCAGATGTGAGTTGATCCTTGAAGGAGAAGGAGTGGGGATTCTTAGCTGAGGCAAGACCCCACGCCCATCTGGGACTGCGGAAGCGAACGGGGCGAGACTTGAGCTGAGGACATATCTCGTCGTTCGTGAGATTGTTTTGGGATCCCTTGGACTAATTGTGGACTATTGCTTTGTTACCTGGCACAAGGATTATCGGGAGGTGCCCTGAACCTGTTCCATTGGACTAATTGTGGACTCTGTAGATCTACCTGCATGTGTTGTTCCAGCGTTCTTGATAATAACTCTGTGGAATCATCCCTTGGCCTGTTGTCCCTTCTTGCTCTGCCGTACACCCCGTCACACCTTTGTAAAGCTTCAAAGTCCTCGAGATGATCCCAATCCAGTACACCCCAGATTTTCGCCAGATCCATGAGAAAACTGGTGGACGATAAGTAATAACCTAGAAGAGGGATCTGCTGAACCAAGAACATGCATTTCTCTGGTTTGACAATTATTTAGTGTCTCTGAGTATTTGTAAGACCTGCCTGACATATGCCCGTTGTGACTCGAGGTCAGGTGAATAAATCAATATGTCATAAAGATAAACAACTACAAATCCATCTGCCAGGTAACAAAAAAATGTAATTTACAAAGTGCTGAAAAATGGCAGATGTGTTAGTCAACCTAAATCGCATCACAAGGCTTTCATAGTATCCCTCAGGTGTATTAAAGGCTGTCTTCTACTCCCCCTCCTTAATTCAAAGGAGCTTATATGCCCCCCCGTAGGTCCAGTTTAGAAAACCATATTGCAAGTGTATGGGAACACACTAACCAGACAAACAAGGAAAGATGGACATAGATAAATTAAAATACCAACCATACAAAATACACCAAACAATAGAGTGGAACACAATGGAGTTAAAGGATGGAGAAACCAAATAGAACAAGATGAGGATGTGCACACAAACAAAACTCTAAACAACAGTCTCCTGAACAAATCTCAAAACGCCAACTCCAACCACGAACTACACTTCGTACGAAAGTTCCAGGAGCTTCAACTGAATAGATTTACTCTTGCACTGCCAGCATGAAAAACAACCTGTATTGTTTAATAAGATGATAAAGGACTTCTAACCATTGCAGGAGTTCGTGAAACCAGATGCTGTGATCTTCTGGCAACTCTCTGTTGCGGTATCCCCGTGACATGATGACAACTGAGTAAATCAGATGTCATGTGTTTGGAAACATGCGGGCTCAGAGTCGGAGCCCGCATCAAGGTTGGGACACGACATATGATGTAAATATACATCATATGTCGTGAAGGTGTTAAAAGGAATGTATAATCTGAAAATTACTTATTGTTTAATTCAGGTTTTTGGGACAACATTTTTTTTAAAAACAATTTTGGAACTTCTTGTGTAAGAAAAAAAAATTGAAATCTTGCAATCTTTACATTGGCCACTGGCGCTATTTTAGACTCATACTTGCTGCTCTTTAGAGAAGACTTTTCAGGGGTCTCATTACTATCACAGGCAGGATAACACCTCTATACACAGCATCCACCAATCACAATAAGCATCGTCACAGCTGACCTTGCTCCTCTTCCTTTACAATGACATAATAAATGGTTCAATACGAAAAATAGTATCCGAGTCACTGTAATGCTGCTAATATACATATTAACTTCCTAAAAATAGGACATATGAATGAGAACAGAATAGCCCCGATGCAATTTCTAATGAGGTCTGGTAGCCCAAGTTGCAAGATTTCTATTTTTTCTTAAATACAGATTGTGAAAAGTAAAAATAAAAAACACATTACCAAAAATTAAAAATAAAATACATTTATCATAAAAACCTAAATTAAACAGAAGAATATTCTCTGAAGACACATCTCTCCCAAGGCGCAATGACCTTTTCTGCGCCCCCCGGGCTGATTCCTAGGGATCGGAGTGCTTGGGGTGGCAGCTGCGTTTGCCGACTGCCGGTCCTTTCAGCTCCCACTTGCACTGCGAGCACGCAGAGTGCAGTAATGAACACGGCTTGCGCATGCATTAAAGGATTATGTCCACATGGAGCCCAGGGTCAGTGTGAAGACGTACTTTCTGAGCGGAGTTAGAATGCGATGTGCTCCCATCCCACAGATGAAATGCGCAGCAGCCCCACTGTCTGCAGTGATATCTATGCTCTCCAGTGAGGTCTATGTCACCAATCTCCCCAGTGATGGATATTCCCCCCAGTGATATCTATAAAACCCAGCACTCCCCATTTATATATATGCCCCTCAGCCCTCCTAGTGATGACTCTGCCCCCAGCCCTTTCCATTGATACATATGCACCCAGACTCACCCAGTGATGTCTATGCCCTCCAGCCCTGTTCAGTGATGTCTATGCCCCCAGTGATGTATATGCCCCCCAGTGAAGTATATGCCCCCCCAGTCTTCCCCACTGATGTATATGCCTTCAGGTCCTGCCCAGTGATGTCTGTGCCCCCCCAGTGAATCATATGCCCCCAAGTAATGTATTTGCCCTCCAGTCCCCCAATGATGTATATGCCCCCCAGCCTTCCTCAGACATATATAAGACCCTAGCGTCTCCTCTGATGTATATACAGCAGTCCCAGCATCTCCTACATGATGTATATGCCTTAAAAAAATGATTATCATGGAAAGACAGACGCAACCCTGGAAAAGCATTTGTGAGAAGCAACATGTTCAATATCACCTAACATCAAAGCCGCACCAAATAGAAGCGGCTCCAGCCACCACATTAGTGGCGAGTTAATTGTTGGACCAAATACAGTACAGTAGGGTAATTTTCAAGATGATAATTTTGTGCAGCCCCCGAATGATGGTATACATTTCCAAATGGCCCCTGGCAGAAAAAAGGTTCCCCACCCCTGTATTAAAGAGATGAATTTCAATTGACAATCTCTTTAAATCAATTAAAAAGTTGAATATTCCCTGGTTCCAATATTCCACCATTTCTCTAGTTTGGATTACTCCAACAGAAGTAGAGTCCATCCCATACGCAAAATAGCTTTAAAAGAAAATATTTTCTCTGGTGTCTAAATATTAACTAAAATTATAAATCTATATATATAATTGCCTAAGGGTTTTTGCGTCTGTCTGTCTGTCTGTCTGTCTGTCCTGGAAATCCCACGTCTCTGATTGGTCGAGGCCGCCAGGCCTCGACCAATCAGAGACGGGCACAGCGACGATGATGTCATAATGGTTGCCATGGCGACGATGATGTCATAAAGGTTGCCTCGACCAATCAGCGACGGGCACAGTCTGCCGCGAATTCTGGAATCATCATTGTCCATATACTACGGGGACATGCATATTCTAGAATACCCGATGCGTTAGAATCGGGCCACAGTCTAGTAGATTAATAAATCTTTATAGCAATAAATTTTATTTTTCGGTCTACCTGCCTTCAGCCACGAATGGGAAGTGTAGAAGCTTACGGCATACTGCTTGAGTGCGGAGACAAAAATAATTCAGTGTATATAAGGTTTTCCCTAGTGATTGCAAAAGGTAGCAAGAATTGGGCAGCATGAATCAGCTAAGGAGAAGCACAAACCACTGGCAGCCGTGTATGTTTTACTATGAAACACAGCGGGATTTCCGAGAAAACATACTTTGAAAAACCGACCGGGGACAATGCATCTCACATGACTTGTGCAATGAAGATTCCCTATAGCTTCTCCCTGCCCCACAGGTCTCTCCCTATATACACACTTGGGGAAAGAACTTTTAGTCTGGGGGAAGCCTCCGAGGACCTGCCTTGAACTAGTCATCTGAGATGCATCATTCCCAGCCAGCTTTTCAAAGTATGCTTTCCGCTGTAATTCAAAGATAAACATACATGGCTGCCCATGGCTCAGGCAGCATGACTCAGATGACAGGCTTCCTTTAAAAAATGATGGGTTGTCCAGGCTTGGGGGTACAAGTCTGCAGTCAATATATGTGACTGCGGACTTGTGAATCCTCACAGTGCGCGCTCTCAGGATCCTCTGGTGCTGGCACTGGGAGTGGGCGGTCGTGTGAACGCAAGTTTCCGATTTGCATGCGTCTGGCCACAATTTGAGTGAGGCACGACATGTCTAGTCCGCACTTGACCGCATGTATGCAAATCGCCTGCTCTTGGCAAATCCTGACTCACAGAATGACTGTAGACTTGTACACCAAGCCTGGACCACCCCTTTATAGGTCTATGTTGGAAAAACACAAGTATACACATAAATTCCTCAATTAATTAGGATGGATTGTTTCACCTAAAAACGGGATTATGGTGAAAGTTTAACGTCGCCCCCAACCTCAACTCAGCTGTGCATTTACTTTTTTTCGCCATCGTCTACCCCATTCCTTTTCTTCACCAATTTCACAAAGGAAAAATGTCAACTTGTGATCTAATTCCACGCAGGACTGTTTTTCGCTTTGTTAATTATATAACTACACAAGTTCTAAATAGGGTCCAAGACATGATCTAATTAGTTGTTCTAGCCCCTCCGCCCCCCACATCTTACTTTGTGTGCGTTATTTGTAAAGGCCCTATTCAGAACATTCCTCTCTCATTCATTAAAACCCGGAAGTCGACTAAACTAACTATTTTCTTAAGACCAGAAATAGGAAGCCCCCTGTCCAAGATATTATACTAAACAAACTGCTGCAAGGTGGATGTGTTTAACCTGTGCAGCTGAGCACAAGACAAGCACGGTTCAGATTCAGAACACTGAACAGACCCCCGTAAGACGTATTTATTGTATATCTAATGTGCGATATTATAACACTTATGGATTTCTGCCCAGAACTCATACATTTAACATTTCCTTTTTGTAACAAAACAAACAGATGAAGCGCTCCAAAAGCTTTCTTAAATTCTTCATCTGTTTGTCTTTCAACGTGTTTGACTCACTAGATTTTTTTTTTTTTTAAAACAAAACAGCTATTGTGATTTTCGGCATAATAAACCGGTGACCTGTACCCCTTCATAAATCACAGGCTTCACTGGATTGAAAGGCAGAAAGAATTGTACCATGTCCAATGAAAACACACACTATGTAAAAAAGCATGTGTTAATGTCACCTGAAAAGATCGAACAGTCTGTAACGCTCGACATTTTGGCAAGTTCTAAAAACATTTTTGTAGAGAATTTTTTCAAAAAATTGCTGAACTGAAGGTATGTGACAGAAACAGATATTTAGTAACATTTGGGCTTTGAGGAGAACTATAAGAACACTTAAAGGGAAGCCGTCACCAGGTTCTCCCAATATAAACTACGGCCACTACCTTTACCGCCTCTTTTACAGTAGCCTAACAATCGGCAATGAGCCATGAACCTCCTCTGCAAATCCCCAAAAATACCTTCATGTGGATCACACATCCCACGTCATCCAAACAGTAACCTCCAATTTTGCCACTGCGCAGGCGTACTTCGCTTTGAGCAAAGTACTGTAATGCGCATGCGCCAGAGAAGGACAACAAAGTAAAGATGGCGAAGAACTGCTGCACAGGAGCAAGATTGCGGGTGCTGTGAGGATGATGTGGGATGCGTCATCCACAAGGCATGGCAGGAGGATGGCATCTACGCTGAGAGAGGAGACACCGAGCCAAACCAATCAGACCGCGCCGTATGGGGGGGGGGGGGGGTCATTATAAAAGGTACTTTTCGGCCTATGCAGTAGGGCTGGGGGCTTATACGCAGGTTGCTTCACTGCTGTTAAACAGTCGGCAAAGGTGGTGGCCTTAGTTTATATTGGGAAAACGTGGTGACAGGTTCCTTCACATTTATAGCATATCCACAAACACAATAAACAGCATTTCAGATTTTGTAATACAAACACAAGCATGCATGGGTGGACAAATTCATTGCGAAACGCGCGTCGGGTGTGGTGGGTCCCCAGTTGTCATTCTTAAAGGTACAGTACCTTTCACTATGTACTCCATTATTTATTTGTACTCCCTAGCATACCCCGCTCTCTTTCTTTACATGCCTGACAGCCCTGCATTTTATTAACAGCCTTTTTTCACATGGCAACATGGATGTGAAGCCGCCAGTTCTGTATGAACATACTATATAATCTTTGCCATATACCTTTTCACATTATGTGTTTTTCTCCTTGACATTTGTAA
Organism: Ranitomeya imitator; assembly: GCF_032444005.1. Lineage (NCBI taxonomy): Eukaryota > Metazoa > Chordata > Amphibia > Anura > Dendrobatidae > Ranitomeya > Ranitomeya imitator. The sequence goes on along the minus strand of NC_091282.1, from coordinate 104,446,623 downwards.
AATAGCAACAATTATTGCATTCGATCTCTGATTACCTGTATCCCCTTCCTGGGGTTATAATTAGTGATGAGCGAGTGTACTCGTTGCTCTGGTTTTCCCGAGCACGCTCGGGTGGTCTCTGAGTATTTATGACTGCTCAGAAATTTAGTTTTCCTTGCCGCATCTGGATGATTTGCGGCTACTAGACAGCTTGGTTACATGTGGGGATCCCCTAGCAACCAGGCAACCCCCACATGTACTCAGGCTGGCTAATAGCTGTAAATCATGCAGCTGCAGCAAGGAAAACAATCTCCGAGCTGTCACAAATACTGAGAGACTACCCGAGCATGCTCGGGAAAACCCGAGCAACGTGTATACTCGCTCATCACTAGTTATAATACATGCATGAGGCTTCTATATATTTATACACACTCCCTGACAGAAGCTATGTCGCTTATCCATGTTATAGAAATAAAAGCTTATAACCGGACGTTAAATTCATCCATTGGTTGTATAAATTATTCTTTTGAAAGCTGAAACCCTCCGAAATGTCGTTTAGTTTAAGAAAATAAATTTGCATCAATGCAGAATTATTGATCAGTTAATGGACACAGAATGGTCAGATTTTGGCAAGACAAAAGTTTTGTCGCCCACAGAAAGTAATGTGATATTCAAACAAATAATTAACTTAAAATGCAAATATATGTTGCATAACATTGATGAATGAAGTTGTGGTGCTTTTAGAGTCATATTTAATATTTTGCGTGACTACCATGAGCTTGAAGGACTGCATCCATGCGGTTCAACAATGTCAGGGAGTGTATGATGTCTTAATTCCTTGAAAACTTGTTAATGTTTATACACTATCTGGGTGTACCCACCTTCCTCTTGTATACCTGTTTTTTGCATATTTTTAATATATTCTTTTTAATGCATTGAATAAACTTTATATTTTTTAACCATACATACCCTGGCCTTTTGTAAAGCTTTTTTCTTTTGGTGTCCATAACATGAGCAGCATGAATCAGAGCCTGACTGCACGATTGCAGCCAGGTATATCTGTCTCTGTAATGCTCTGGCATTTCAGAGAATGTAGCGTCAGAATATCAATAGCCGGAGACCACCTGGCCAACAAATTAGTCTCATCTCCGGCTATGGGTCTCCTACCTATATTAGAAACATATGTCTGGCTGCCGTTGTGCCACCAGGCTCTTATTCACGCTGCCAGTGGTGTTGTCAGCATGAATCAGCTGACAAGGTCACGTGTGTGTGCCTGAATCACCATGATAACGCTTCCTGCTGGCTGTAGTATCATAGAGATAGTCATATTTCTGGCAACTAACTAGATCTCTCCTTTCCTTCTCTTACCAGTGTCAGAAAAATGCCAGCTGGATTGGGATTAGTTGATTTCAGTCTCAAGTATAACACTTAGGGCTCCTTCTCACTTGAGAAATATGTCCGAGTCTCGCAGGTTAAAATCCTGCTCTGGCACCGGCACTCCAGAGCGGAGCGTGCAGAAGCACATACAAAAAAAACTATAGGGAGAAAAATACTTTATCTAAAAAACTAATTAAAGCTGCCAAAAAGGAAACAGAGAAGCACATTGCTAAGGAGAGTAAAACTAATCCCAAACTGTTCTTCAACTATATCAATAGTAAAAGAATAAAAACTGAAAATGTAGGCCCCTTAAAAAATAGTGAGGAAAGAATGGTTGTAGATGACGAGGAAAAAGCTAACATATTAAACACCTTCTTCTCCACGGTGGAAAATGAAATGCTAGGTGAAATCCCAAGAAACAATGAAAACCCTATATTAAGGGTCACCAATCTAACCCAAGAAGAGGTGCGAAACCGGCTAAATAAGATTAAAATAGATAAATCTCCGGGTCCGGATGGCATACACCCACGAGTACTAAGGGAACTAAGTAATGTAATAGATAAACCATTATTTCTTATTTTTAGGGACTCTATAGCGACGGGGTCTGTTCCGCAGGACTGGCGCATAGCAAAGGTGGTGCCAATATTCAAAAAGGGCTCTAAAAGTGAACCTGGAAATTATAGGCCAGTAAGTCTAACCTCTATTGTTGGTAAAATATTTGAAGGGTTTCTGAGGGATGTTATTCTGGATTATCTCAATGAGAATAACTGTTTAACTCCATATCAGCATGGGTTTATGAGAAATCGCTCCTGTCAAACCAATCTAATCAGTTTTTATGAAGAGGTAAGCTACAGGCTGGACCACGGTGAGTCATTGGACGTGGTATATCTCGATTTTTCCAAAGCGTTTGATACCGTGCCGCACAAGAGGTTGGTACACAAAATGAGAATGCTTGGTCTGGGGGAAAATGTGTGTAAATGGGTTAGTAACTGGCTTAGTGATAGAAAGCAGAGGGTGGTTATAAATGGTATAGTCTCTAACTGGGTCGCTGTGACCAGTGGGGTACCGCAGGGGTCAGTATTGGGACCTGTTCTCTTCAACATATTCATTAATGATCTGGTAGAAGGTTTACACAGTAAAATATCGATATTTGCAGATGATACAAAACTATGTAAAGCAGTTAATACAAGAGAAGATAGTATTCTGCTACAGATGGATCTGGATAAGTTGGAAACTTGGGCTGAAAGGTGGCAGATGAGGTTTAACAATGATAAATGTAAGGTTATACACATGGGAAGAAGGAATCAATGTCACCATTACACACTGAATGGGAAACCACTGGGTAAATCTGACAGGGAGAAGGACTTGGGGATCCTAGTTAATGATAAACTTACCTGGAGCAGCCAGTGCCAGGCAGCAGCTGCCAAGGCAAACAGGATCATGGGGTGCATTAAAAGAGGTCTGGATACACATGATGAGAGCATTATACTGCCTCTGTACAAATCCCTAGTTAGACCGCACATGGAGTACTGTGTCCAGTTTTGGGCACCGGTGCTCAGGAAGGATATAATGGAACTAGAGAGAGTACAAAGGAGGGCAACAAAATTAATAAAGGGGATGGGAGAACTACAATACCCAGATAGATTAGCGAAATTAGGATTATTTAGTCTAGAAAAAAGACGACTGAGGGGCGATCTAATAACCATGTATAAGTATATAAGGGGACAATACAAATATCTCGCTGAGGATCTGTTTATACCAAGGAAGGTGACGGGCACAAGGGGGCATTCTTTGCGTCTGGAGGAGAGAAGGTTTTTCCACCAACATAGAAGAGGATTCTTTACTGTTAGGGCAGTGAGAATCTGGAATTGCTTGCCTGAGGAGGTGGTGATGGCGAACTCAGTCGAGGGGTTCAAGAGAGGCCTGGATGTCTTCCTGGAGCAGAACAATATTGTATCATACAATTATTAGGTTCTGTAGAAGGACGTAGATCTGGGGATTTATTATGATGGAATAGAGGCTGAACTGGATGGACAAATGTCTTTTTTCGGCCTTACTAACTATGTTACTATGTTACATGGAGCTGCACGCTGCACGCTGCGCTCTGGAGTGCCGGTGCCAGAGCTTGGTTTTAACCTGCGAGACTCGGACGCATTTCTCGCAAGTGAGAAGGAGCCCTTAAGGCCACACGTTCAGTATTTGGTCAGTATTTTACATCAGTATTTGGTAGCCAAAACCAGGAGTGGAACAATCAGAGGAAAAGTCTAATAGAAACACGTCACCACTTCTGCATTTATCACCCACTCCTGGTTTTGGCTTACAAATACTGAGGTAAAATACTGAAAATGTGAACGTGGTCTAACTGCGAGAGTGGGAAACAGGACTTATCCTCTACACCGCTATGACCTTGTTACAATAGTAAAGGTGTATCTACACCCCCAGACCGTAGTCATTAAATGACTGATGATCAGATGCACACAAGCTCATTGGCGGTCGTTGAACAACCTGTTTAGACTGAAAAATCTACGCACCCACAACGATCGTTATCGGCAGCACATCTCCTGTTTTATACGATGTGCTGCCGACAACAATGACTTCTATGCCAGCAGAAATGACCCAATCGCTCGACATTTTACTTGTTCCCTGGGTGATTTGCTATAAGCCGATGATCGGTGAATGAGCGCTCTACAAATGATCTTACCCAATCGTCGGTTTGTCTAAATGGGCTTTATATTCTTTATTCACATTACAAAATTAATAAAAACAAACGAACATTGTAATGTAGCAAGAAAACATGAAATATGACCTGTTATAGTAAACTGATGATACAGATGTACAGATAATTAGGCCAACGCAATATCGTCTGTTCATTCTGAGCCATGGTCTGCGCATCTGTGGAAAAGAGACATTCGCTGCATTGTTCAGAAAATTATTGGACACGCTGGAAATGATTTCTCTGCAGATGGCCGAGATTGCTGAATCTATGATGATTTTTTATGTAGGTCACTAACAGAGGCTTCTAAAGGTTATTTGGGGAAAACATACAAAACTTGACTAAACAATAACATCTTTTCCCCTGCAACCAGTACCTCTGTCTCCCGCTACCAGGCCCACGTTCACTGGTGAGTGCGGACCACCCCAGCACGCTGATAATAATAAAATCTGTTGGACCTCTACGATGAGGTGTTCTGGCCAAGATGTTATCATAAATCACTGTGCGAGGAGCAAGGATTTTAGTGACCAATGTGGGCAGAGAAATATTTAAGTTAAATTAAAAAAATGGTGTTAACCAGCAGCAGGGCAAGTGGGAAGAGCGAGGCTGAGTGCCAGATTTGGTACATGTTATGGATGCGCTATTTCTGGGGCGGCTGCGGGCTGATGTTAGTAGCCTGGAAGGGCAATATCGGAATTTCAGTCTCTAGATGTACAAAAACTGATAGAGACTTTCCCCAAGGGGCCAAATAATATTGCACGCCCCACTTTTCAGTTTTTGAATTTCCACAAAAATTTAAAATAACCAATAAATTTCATTCCACTTCACAATTGTGTTCCACTTGTTGATTCTTCACCAAAAATTTACATTTGATATCTTTATGTTTGAAGCATGATATGTGGGAAAAGGTTGAAAAGTTCCAGGAGGCTGAATACTTTCGCAAGGTACTGTATGTGAACAGTTAGGCTAGTTTCACATTTGCGTTTAAAAACGCAGAGTTTAAAATGCATCCGCAGGTGGTGAAAAAAACGCATGTAAACGCGTACAAACGCTGCGTTTTTTTAGACGCATGCGTTTTCGTATGCGGTAAAAAAGCTGCGTTTTTACGCGTTTACATACGTTTTTTCCTGCGTTTGCGTTTTTGATACGCATGATGAGAAATTTCACAAGAGAAAAATCAAGATCCAGACACCGCCAATGGGACTACAGAGGGCGTGTGACATGACTCTGTGGACCAAAATATGGAAAAATTGTAGCTCTCAAAATGTGGCAACGCAAAAAATATCTTTTTGGAATAAAAAGCGTCTTTAGTGTGTGACGGCTGCCAATCATAAAAATCAACTAGAAAAACCACTATAAATAGAAATGGCTAGGGTTAGGGTTAGGATCCCTAGGGCTAGGGTTTGGATCCCTTTGTCACCTTGATGGTGGGGGTGGCTTATCAGTGTGTAGACTTGTTTTTTTCTATTGAAACGCATGCGTTTAAAAACGCAACCAAACGCATGTGCTTAAAAACGCATGCGTTTACATAGACAGCAATACGTTTTTTTGCCGCAAAAAAACGCATGTGTTTTTTTGCGGCAAAAAAAGGCCTGTAGAAATTACTACATGTTGTATTTCTGCAAAAAAACGCAAGCATAGAAATGACGCATGCGTCGTCAAACGCGGCCAAACGCGTACAAAAAAAACGCATGCGTTTTTAATGTTAAATATAGGGAAAAAAAACGCATGCGTTTATACGCAGCGACAAAAAACGCAAATGTGAAACCAGCCTTACATAGACTATTACGTAAAAATGGACATCTTAAGATAGCCTTTGAGGTTCTTAAAGAGGTTGTTCGGTCTTAAGCTACAAGTCTGCAATTTCTCTATGTGACTGCACACTTGTGAATCCGCACATCGTGAGCAATGTGCGCTGTGAGGTTTCTCCAGTGGCGGGAGTGGGTGGTCATGTAACTGCAAGTATGTCACACTCAGACTGTTTCCGGCGCCACTAAATACACTTGCATTGAGTGAGGCTGTGTTCATCTAGTGGGCAAATGTCCGCATGTACGCAAGTCACATACTCTCAGTCACACGCCAGCTGCTCTGTTGCCGAAACTGGAGAATTCACACAGAATGCGTGATGTGAGGATTCACAAGTCTGCAGTTACATAGAGTGACTGACTTCAGAATTGTAGCTTCAGACTGTTGATCTCTTTAAAGAAGCACTCCCACCTATATATTGTATTAATTAAATGTGTGTATATGTGCATGTAATGTAGTGTGAGTGTATTAATATACTCACCTACCTCTGTTCTCTCCGGGACCAGCCCCATTCTGCTCCTCTTCTCAGTGACGTCACCGCTCCGCGCACTCTCGGGGTCATGCTGCGCTCAGTGTGTCTTTTACAATGTAAACCTACGGCGGGTGAGAACAAGGCTCCATGGGCTCATGCTGTAAAAGAGACTTTTGGCTCACACAGAGTGAGCTGGCTAGTTGTAACTGCGGTGATATTACAGAGTTGAGGAGAAAAATGGCGCTGGGCACCGGAGATAGCAGCGGTAGGCGAGTACATTCATACACTCACACAACAATACATGCACATATACACACATTTAGTAAAAAAAAAAATATATATATAGCTGCGAGCGCTTCCGTACATGGATCACTGGACGAACCTATTCGTGCACAATGTATGGACAAGATCAGGGTAAATTATATGACGGCAATCATACCTAATTATTAGCGGCGGCTTTGCTCCACGACAAGGCGGGAGATGGTTAAACGCTTTCTGATGGAAAGGTAAAACTGTTTATTTTCCTCTCCTCAGCCTGACAGGTTTTTCGGCCTGGTCCCTTTGAGGCAGGCTTTAGACTGCTGCCTGAATAGCTTACATTTTCAGTCCAGACTTGATTTCCAGTGTCTGACCTGTAATGACCCGAGTTCCCCGAGTGAGGCTCAGCAGCTACTTAATATATCATATTTTATTTTCAGGTTTTATAGCAGCTCTTTGTGGACAGCTTCAGCTCACATTCTTTACTGTGTTTGGGTTTTCTGACAGTCTGGGGAGGACAGAGGGAAGCTGATTGTGATGGAGCTCAACTTGTAAAAGTGATAAATGAACGGCTACAGAATGCGCTAGAAGAAAACTACCTCATATGGAGCAAACAGGAATTAAAAGGGCCGTTAAATGGAAAAATTGTAAGGAAATGTGTTCCTACTTCGACACACACATGTGGGACTGAAGCCATCTATACAGCATTTCATAGTGAAACTTGGTCGTTCAGATTATCTACACAAATGTGTGGATTATATTTCAATTAGAATTGTTATATTTATTACACACAGGTTCAAACTACTTAAGTGTTATTAATACGAAAAAGGGGTATGTTGTCTCCTTATGGAGAGGGACATGTGAGTATTCACTGCATTCCACACCCATGGGAGTGGAGAGCAGTGAATATACATTTCTCTTTAATAACGTACACTCGGTTAGCCGCAGCCGCCGGCTTCCTGCAGCTGTCGGGCATTCGCATGTGCCCGCTACTTAAAGGGAACCTGTCACCCCCAAAATCAAAGGTGAGCTAAGCCCACCGGCATCAGGGGCTTATTAACAGCATTCTGCAATGCTGTAGATAAGCCCCCGATGTATCCTGAAAGATGAGAAAAAGAGGTTATGTTATACTCACCCAGGGGCAGTCCCGGGTCTGTTCTGGTCCGATGGGCGTCGCGGTCCGGCCCGGAGCCTCCCATCTTCTTAAGATGACGTCCTCTTCTTGTCTTCATGCTGCGGCTCCAGTGCAGGCGTACTTTGTCTGCCCTGTTGAGGGCAGAGCAAAGTACTGCAGTGCGCAGGTGCTGGGAAAGGTCAGAGAGGCCCAGCACCTGCGCACTGCAGTACTTTGCTCTGCCCTCAACAGGGCAGACAAAGTACGCCTGCGCTGGAGCCGCAGCGTGAAGACAAGAAGACAACGTCATTGTAAGAAGATGGGAGGCCCGAACCGGACCGTGACGCATATCGGACCAGAACAGAACCGAGACCGCCCCTAGGTGAGTATAATCTAACCTCTTTTTCTCATCTTTCAGGATACATCGGGGGCTTATCTACAGCATTACAAAATAAGCCCTTGATGTCGGTGGGCTTAAGCTCACCTTCGATTTTGGCGGTGACAGGTTCCCTTTAAGAGAATGAATATTCACTGCTCTCCACTCCCATATAAAAGGTTTGTAGGAATTAAAGACACTAAAGAAATGTAAAGTTTTTCTCTTGTCCATGCCAGAGTTACTGTAACGCTTGCGCCGAGACTGGTTGGCGCGGGCACCTGGGGGTGTGGCCCCACTGGACCACAGACCGAACTTCCCTGGAAGGGGCGTAACTAAGTAGCTTCCTAGGTGTTCGCTGGAGCCTCTGATGGTGAGGTCAGACTTGTGCAATAGGAAGCTACCAGGTACCACTCCAGGGTGGAGTCGGACTGTGGATGCTGATCCCACCAGGGACAAGACACGGGCAGGCAGGCACGGCTGTGACACTGGCTGACAGACGGGTATGGCAGAGGCCCTGACGGGCGGACTGGCTTGACGGAGATACAGGCAGGCAGACGGGCGCGGCTGGCACTCAGGCAGACAGGCGGGCACGGCTGGCACTGGCAGACAGGACTGATACTCTGGTAGGAACTGGTATTCAGATGGATGTGTGGAAACAGGTAAGAACCTGTTCAGACTGGAGAATATCAAGGAACAGGTAGAGACCTGTAGGGAAAGTTGCAGAATTAAGATAGAGCAAGAGTGGAAGAAAAGCTGAATCGCAGGAGGCGGAGTACGAGTAGAAGGTGGAGCTATGAGCAGAGAAGGAGAAGGCAGAGCAGAGAGTAGAGAAGGGGAAGGCAGAGCCAAGGACGGAGCCGCAGGATGTGGAGCCAAGAGCAGAGATGCTGGAGGAGGAGCCAAGAGCGGAGACGCTGGAGGCGGAGCCAAGAGCGGAGACGCTGGAGGCGGAGCCAAGAGCAGAGACGCTGGAGGCGGAGCCAAGAGCAGAGACGCTGGAGGCGGAGCCAAGAGCAGAGACGCTGGAGGCGGAGCCAAGAGCAGAGACGCCGGAGGCGGAGCCAAGAGCGGAGACGCCGGAGGCGGAGCCAAGAGCGGGGAAGCCGGAGGCGGAGCCAAGAGCGGAGACATTGGAGGCGGAGCCAAGAGCGGAGACGTTGGAGGCGGAGCCAAGAGCGGAGACGCTGGAGGCGGAGCCAAGAGCGGAGACGCCGGAGGCGGAGCCAAGAGCGGGGAAGCTGGAGGCGGAGCCAAGAGCGGAGACGTTGGAGGCGGAGCCAAGAGCAGAGACGCTGGAGGCGGAGCCAAGAGCGGGGACGCTGGAGGCGGGGCCAAGAGCGGGGACGCTGGAGGCGGAGCCAAGAGCGGGGACGCTGGAAGCAGAGCCAAGAGCGGAGACGGAGCCAAGAGCGGAGACGCTGGAGGCGGAGCCAAGAGCGGAGACGCTGGAGGCGGAGCCAAGAGCGGAGACGCTGGAGGCGGAGCCAAGAGCGGAGATGCTGGAGGCGGAGCCAAGAGCGGAGATGCTGGAGGCGGAGCCAAGAGCGAAGACGCTGGAGGCGGAGCCAAGAGCGAAGACGCTGGAGACGGAGCCAAGAGCTAGACGTAGAACCGCAAGGAGCGGTGCCAGGTGGAACCGCAAGGAGCGGAGCCGTAGAGCAAAGCCACAGAGAGCGGAGCAAGGTCAGAGAGCAGAGCTGAGAGAAAAGCTGAGAGACACAGAGCCACAGGTTGTGGAAGAACTGAGCAGAGAGAAGCAGAGCCACAGACAGTTGCGAACAGAGCAGAAAGATAAGGCAGAGGTACATACAGCTGAGTGGGAAATGACTAATGACAAAGAAGGAGCAGGGACGGACATAGACCAGAGTACAGACAGGAACGGACACGGATACACAAACAGAACACAGATGAAGGCCTGCAATAGTGCAGCCCTCAGAGACAGGAAACACACGACCTGGCAGCTCAGTAGCAAATGCTAACTGAGGGGAATAGTTTGCTCAGGCATCCTCCAATGGGTGAGGATGCCTTAAGTATCAGAGGCCTCAAGGCTATTGGCCAGAAGCACCTTAGGGAGGTGCACACAGTCTCTATAAGAATCCGGAGTGGCTGGCGCCGCCCCCCTATGCACACGGCCAGGAAGTGTACACAGAGCAGGCCGCCATGAAGCACATGGCATGGAACCAGCAGCAGACAGATCTCACAGCATGGCACTGGGTGAGTGAGTAGATGTAACAGGCAGGTGGGGAATGGAAGGCCATGCAGTGATGCCGGCAGGGTTGTTACAGTTACCTACTACAAAACACATATTTCCCAGGAAAAAGCCTAAAAATCAGGTGCTCTTTAACCCCTTAGAGACAGACCAAATTTTGTACTTAATGACATAGCAAATTTTTACAATTCTGACCACTGTCACTTTATGAGGTTATAGCTCTGGAACGCTTCAACAGATCCCACTGATTCTGAGACTGTTTTTTCATGACATATTGTACTTCATGTTAGTGGTAAAATTTCTTTGATATGAGTTGCGTTTATGAAAAAAACAGAAATTTGGCAAAAATTTAGAAAATTTTGCAATTTTCAAATGTTTAATTTTTTAAACCTTACATCAGAGTGGTGTCACACAAAATAGTTAAATAACATTTCCCACATGTCAACTTTACATCATCACAATTTTGGAAACAATTTTTTTTTTGTTAGGAAGTTATAAGGGTTAAAAGTTGACCAGTGATTTCTCATTTTTTTCCAACAAAATTAACAAAACCATTTTTTTAGGGACCACCTCACATTTGAAGTGAGTTTGCGGGGTCAATATAACAGAAAATACCCAAAATTGACACCATTCTAAAAACTGCACCCCTCAAGGTGCGCAAAACTACATTCAAGAAGTTTATTAACCCTTCAGGTACTAGATGAGAACTAACGCCATGTGGAAGGAAAAAAATTAACATGTTACTTTTTCACAAAAAAAACAGTGGAAATCCCCCAATTCTAACACCAACGCTAACACAGCCCTAACCCCAACCCTAACTCCAACACGCTCCTGATCCCATCGCTAACCCTAACCACAACCCTAACCCCAATACCACAACCCTAACCCCAACACAACCCTAACCCTGACACTAGCTTTAACCCCAACTCTAGCCCCAACCCTAATGGAAAAAAATATTATTTTATTTTATTATTTTTACCTAACTAAGGGTAAATGGGGGTTTGAGCTACATTTTTTTTTATTTTGATCACTGTGATAGGGTCTATCACAGTACTAAAAATGAACCAATATGAAAAATCTCCTATTGTTGCCGAGTGTCGGCCAGCAGATCTCGGCGGGTACACTGCACATGTACCCATTTACTTCCCAGAAGAACATGCCGAGGGCTGGGGGACAGAGCTGGAGGGATCAGGGGATAGGGTGGGCTCAGGGGACCCCATTTCTGTCTCCTCTGGTATGCTAGAGCATATCAGAGGAGAAAGAAATAAAAGGGAAATCTGGTTATTTTTTTTGCGGTCACGGTTATTCGGTGAATAACAGCAATTGCAACGCTGGGGTCGGTAAAAACCTACACCAATCATGTTCTCTGGGCTCTGAGCTACCCCCGGTAGCCGAGACCCTGGAGATTTTCCGACGCTGAGGGGCGCTATACCCTTATTTCTCAAGGCCATTAAAAAGCGGCACTGAGCAATAAGTACCCTTAACTGCCGCCGTTAAAAGGCGTATCGGCAGTCGTTAAGGGGATAAAGAGGTTGTCCACTACTACTTTAATTTTTTTTTACTATGAGCCTAAAAACTAACTGGCAGGTAGTTGCTAAGAGTGGAAACTACCTGCCTTTTCTACCCGGTGTCAGAGTGGTCAGCGACTGATTCTGCCAGCTATTCAGCTGCTCTACATCCACAGAGCAGTTCTTCTTTTTCTGGGATGTGACTGTACACATCATGCTGATTGACAGGTGCCTCTCTGCAGTTAGGCAGCGGGGAGCCAACTTTCAATCAGCATGATGTCAGCAGCCACCTCATCAAGAGAGCAGAGCGGAAGAGAATCCGCTGATCAGCCAACGTGATGTCAGCGGAAGCCACTGAATCGTCAGCAGGAGCAGTCGAACTGTTCTGAGGCAGCAAAGATCGGCGCTAAGCACAACAAGCAAGTAGTTATCAACTACGGTACTTGACTTTTAGTTCTTAGGCCCGTAATAAAGAAATTAAATAGTCCTGGATAATCCCTCTAAGACTACAGAGCCAAAACACCTAGAATAACAATGAGCTGAGAAGTTGCTTAGCGTGGAAATATAACATACAAGAATTTGCAATCTTTTTGATGATACACATTACAATACAAACTATACGTGATGGCTACAGAGAACACAGCATAGAATCCTCTATAGTGTGTTCCCCTAATCCGGGGAAAATAACTAGCTTGTCTATTGGGCAACAGTTTCCATATACTTTAGGTATAAGAGTGAAAAGTAAAGCCATATGTTTCAGGATTAACAGTCTGCAATAAATGCATCTCTCTTTCAGACAAGCTTTTTTGCCTATTACAAATCACAGAAAGCACATAAAACCTTAAGCTGCATTTTCCTAATTCAATTACATGCTTACAATTTTGAGGTCCTTTCCCAAACGTCAAATGACAGAATGGAAGCAGCCATTGCTTGTTTAATGTGAAGGCTCAATTCTGCACATTAATTCTTTCATAGCTGGAGCAATAGAAAAGATTTCATGCAATTTTTTTTTTTTAAGTTTTTTTATGATTCTTTTCACCCCTCATTAGATTTTCCTTCTAATTTGAATCCGGATTCAGATACAAAGAACATAAAGTCATAGTTGAATAGTTATTAAACTTATGCTGGAGATGTCATATTTTATGCAGTGATTGGCTGAACCAGCTGAAATCTGCTGCTTCAGACAATATCTGATGATTATGAAAAACTTATAACAGTTGTCTGAAAATTGAAAAAATAAAGAAAGAAAATGTCATAAAAAGTTTCAAAAATTCATTAAAATTAGCAAATCACACATTTTGCTTAGGGAGGTAATTACTGTAGTACATTAAAATGGCCACCAACTTGTTACTAGACAGAAACCTGTCCTAGAATGCAGAAGTGGTGTGGAGAGCCAAGCAGACTCATTGAGGATATTAGTGTATTATATTAAAGGGAGGTTTGACTTCAGCAATTCAGCATTACTTGTGCCACGAAGGTCCTGGCAATCAGAAGAAAGTAATGGGTTGCAATTATGATGGAATGGTTTTAGCGGAAGACCCAGGGTTAGGTCACAGTCACACGTTCAGTATTTGGTCAGTATTTTACATCAGTATTTGTAAGCCAAAACCAGGAGTGGAACAACCAAAGGAAAAGTATAATAGAAACAAGTCACCACTTCTGCATTTTTCGCCCACTCCTGGTTTTCAAATGCTGATGTAAAATACTGAACAAATACTGAATGTGTGAATATGGCCTTAGTTTCTAACGTTTTGCAGAAATATGTCTAACAACTGGCTATAAAACCTTCAATGCGCAAATAAGGTTTGCTAGCCACCTATAGTCATGAATTTATCTAAAATAGTATCACATTAATTTGTGCTGTGTATTAAAATTATTATACATTTCAATTTAACAGAAAATAGTCTCAAAACTTCTCAGTTATGGGACCTGAATCAAATAGTCTAAAATTCGGATAATGCTGGGGTAAGCTGTTGTTGGAAATCAACATTGTGGCTCAGTGGCTAGCATTGTAACCAGGCAATGATGGAGTCCTGGGTTCAAATCTCACCAGGACAACATCGGCGAGGAGTTTGTATGTCTGTCCTCTGAGTACTCTGGTCTTGTAGCATAATTCTAAGACTTATTGATAGAGAATGGGGACAGTGAGGAGGATGCTGAATCAATGCCGCTTTATAAGCAAAATAAATAAATGTAATATCGTATGTTTCTCCATTCTGGTTCTTAAAAATAAGTCATGACACAAGGTAGATGGTTTACCAAACCAAATCTTCAGCTGCTTGGTCTATTTTCATCTGATTTGTATTGAATCCTTCAAACGCCAAACCAAATTAATTTGATGGTACCGACAAACCATCTGATGGCTATGGGGGCCATCCATCTTCCCCGACAGAAGATGACAAAGATGATGTCAGACACTGACCATGGAGACAAACTCTTCTCTGAAGAGAGCAGCCCTGGTAATCAAATAATCGCTGCTGCTCTGGCTCCTAAATATGTTATCCCCAAGGAAAGTGGATTACCATATCTACAGTTTACCAATCATGTGCTACATGATGTACTGATATGCCACAGTGGGAACCACTATTATTTACAGACTTTCCACTTTGACTATGTAGGTCCTCTTCCACCAGCTGGTGTACAGGATACAGCAATAAAGTACAGAAGAAAACAATGCTGAGGGGAGAAGGGAGCTTTATGTGTGTCCAGTAAAATCATCTATTTTGGCCTTTGGATGCCAGTAGTTCTGCAGTGTGGGGGGACATGCCAAAGCTCAAACAAAGTTCTTTAGAAGTTGAGCGTCTCCTCACTCTACTGCTTGCCTTTGCCCTATACGGGTCAAACAACAAAAAATTAAGTGCCTAACTATATAAAAAAAAAATATATCAAGGGGGCTGATATATCAAAGTATTTACGCCAGAGAACTGGTATAAAAGACTTGGAATAGTCACAAACTTTTTGCGCAACGTGGAGCTGCGCAAACACTTTGAAACTTTTGACGTTTTCATATCAGTTTCAAACAGTTCCACTGAATTGGGTGGAGCTGGGGTAAGCCATCAAACTATTGGAAAATGGCTGCGTTTCTTAGCCAGAAATATTACTCCAGCCAAGTAACAATACTGGTGAGGCGCACACCACTGATAAGATGGCTGAATTCATTAAGTGGCTGGCAATCAAATTAATTTCGAGCATCTTATTCCTGCACATCCCTCGTTAAAGATGAGGTATGAAAGTCTTTATGAATCGGGGCCAGAGTGTAATTTTTCTGCAATAAGTAATTCTGCATAGTAGGTTCGCTACAGAATAGGAAAATAACTATTTGTGGAAGAACTATTTTGAAGAGAACAGTGACTTTCTATACAATGGGAAATCACTTTTACAGATTCAGAGTTCAAAGATGCCCTCTAGTGGAAAATGGATTTTTTATAATTTTTCTTTCCGGAAAGCTAAACATTGGGAAACATATCATTTGAGTTTATTTTAGGACATCGTCAATTGTCCCAGTCATGCATCACAATCAGCTTTCAGTCATCACTTTTAAATTAGAATAACTTATGAACCTGGCTATGACTAACATTCTGCCTGAAAACATATGTTAAATTGTATGCATGCAAACCATAGACTGATTATCATTGCCGTGGTGTAATTAGAGGGACTGAACTCGTGCCTGGACCCTCTTGTGCCATGTCAGGAGACCGGGGCTCTGATACACAACGTGGGATCTCTGTTACAAACTTTGCATTGGGACTCAATAGCTTCAAGTTATACCAGTTGTTACTAGTTATTATAAAGTGGTCTATAAACATTTTGCTATATAGTGTACATTTATTGAAAAAATTGAGTAACTTTGTAAATTCTTTGTTATTTCTGTACTGATCCTAAACTACAGCGCGTATTGTGGCTCAGAGCTTTAGTTACTGTTCTCTTGGTAATCATCCTCCTCATATTACTACCAATAGTGATAGCTGAGTGCTTTTTTATATACAGTTGTCCACCAAGGGTGTGGATAGACCACCTACATTCAATAATTAAGCAGGAGCTATGTACTTTTAACCATATTGTATATCCAGATAACGCCAATCGTGCACATCTGATATTCACGGTCTGAGTATGGATCGCAATATTCGGACCAGTCACAGGTCTCATGACCCAGACTCCAGAGCCTCATGAATGCATAAGAAGCTGTTCATGTCAGGAACCACTTAGCCAGTCCAGACATCAAGGTCTGTACTGTGGAAAAAGCTGAACTGTAAAAATAGTTTAATGGTCACAGCTCTGTTGACGGGTTTCCTGGGACCATGGGCTCCGTCCCTGTCCCTAATGTTAGGGGCGGCCTAGCTTGCCCTGTTCCCTGTGTTTCTTCTGTTGGTGAATATGCCAGAGTCACGTACCTTGCCTTGGCTCCTGAAGCCGCCATCATCTGAACCCTTAAACCACACAGGGAAGAGGGGAGTAGTAGTGTACCGTAATACACCAGACTGCCAAGGTAATACAAACAGGGATAAAGGAAAATACCAATCATAAAAATATACTCACACAAACAACAGAGGAATGCAGCGGTGAGTGGAGGATGGAGAAAAACTAAAGTAGAAGGAGAGGAAATTAGTACACACCCAAAACCTAGCAACAATCACAGATAAATCCACCAAACACCTTCTCAAATAACCACCACCAACCAACAACCACCAGCCATGCAGCAAAAGCTAACTCGGGCAATGAGTGCTTGCCAGGGCCCAGATTATATTGGAGATGGGAGTGGCTAACAGTGAACAGTCAAGAGCCTTAATGTAGGAAAGTTTCCAGGAGCTCTCAACTGAGCAGATTAACTTCTACACTGCTAAAAAAAAACTGCACCATTTAATATGAAGGTGAAGTGCTTCTAATCAGTGCAGGAGTAGGAGAAATCAGACACTGCAGTTTTCTGGCTCATCTCTGTCATGGTAAACCAGTGACATTAATAGTGGACAAAGGATAAAATGTAACCATATATCCCTTTATAAGAAAGGGAATCTTTATGACTACTACAGTTTAGTTACAAAGGCAGTGCAGGAAGGAGAAGTCTATGACTGGTTAGCTGGAACAGAGAACCACATAAATGGACATCCAAGAGGACACAAAGGATCCAAAGAAGTGAAATGAAACTCGACAACATGGAGATAAAGGTAAAGTTGTTGAAGTTTATTTCATCACAGATCTCAAAAATTCAACGTGTTTCAAAGCAACTGTACTTCTTGTTGTGTTTTTTCCTTTTTGCTCCATTTTGGTCAAGAAAGACATGCTGCAAGACAAGGTATACCCTCTCTGAACAGATATAGCTATCGCATTAAAAATATTTCCAGTTTATAGAGATGTACAAATTGGAAATATTTTCAAACTTCTAGCTATATCTATACAGAGAGGGCACTTTATCTGCGTTACAGGCCAGCCAACCTACAGTTTTGTCTACTGCTATGTTGACCAGGGAAGAGGTTAAATCTGTTCATATTGGTAATTATTATGGATTTTCTGCACCATGGCAAGCTCCTATCCTGTAAATTGACTCCCTCCCGAGATGTATTAAAGACAAATGCATCATCAGCTACACATTGTTATTGCATCCTGTGACATTACATGAATGGTAGGGTCACATGTCACATAATTCACATTTACAAGTTCTAAAAGAGTCAACATTGTCCTGATCAGGAATCCTTGCCCCTATGAGACCATTCAATGTCCTACAAATGTTGATCTTTCAAACGAAAGCGAAAGTAATGTGCTTTAAATCAAGTATATGTTAGAGAATAACCTACATTGGAGAAAATAAGTATTTGATACACTGTCATATTTATTAAAAGGCCTGTGCCTTTAAAAATAATGGCACAAATCATTCCAGCTTGGTATAAGACGCATAAAATAAGATATTCCAATTTTAGTAAATGCACAGTGGAAACAATAAGTATTTGATACATTGCCGATTTTGCAAATTTTCACACATACAAAGAATGGAGAGATCTGTAATTTTTATCGTAGGTACACTTCAACTGTGAGAGACAGAATCTTAAAATAAAAAAACAAAAAATCACATTGTATGATTTTTAAATAATTAATTTGCATTTTATTGCATGAAATAAGTATTTGATCACCTACCAACAGCAAGAATTCGCTCGCTCATGGAGCTGTTAGTTTTTCTTTAAGAAGCCCTCCTACTCTGCAGTTATTACCTGTATTAACTGCACCTGTCCACACAATCAATAACACTGCAGATGATCCAGAGACGGCATGGGAGAAATTTTTCTTACGGATTCCCTCCTTAGTTGCCCTGGCTTTGTGTTTCGGGTCATTGTCGTGCAGCAATTTTTGCTGGTTGGTAGGTGATGAAATACTTATTTAATGCAATAAACTGCAAACTAATAATTTAAAAATCATACAATGTGATTTTCTGTTTTTTTATTACTAGATTCTGTCTCTCACAGTTGAAGTGTACCTACGATAAAATTACAGATCTCTCCATTCTTTGTAGGTGGGAAAACTTGCAAAATCGGCAGTGTATGAAATACTTATTTTCCCCAATAGAAAACATTTGGTGCATCATGAAATTAAAAATCCAGTAAAGAAGAAACTAGACTAATGAGCAACATAAATCTTCCATCAGACGAGAATGGTACAATATTCCTCTCCCAAAACTTTAGCAAGTGGTCTTGTCCCTTCCCCGATGTTTACAGACTGTTGTAAAAAAGTAGAGCGGATGCGACACAATGGTAGACATGAACCTGTCCCAACTTTTTTGAAATGGGTCGCTGCCATTAATTTCCAAATTAATTAGTTTTCTCAAATGAAATGGGAAAATGTCTAATTTTCTAATGTTCACCTTCCGATCAGTGGTCTATGTTCTGTTGTGAATAAAATATAACTTTTTGAGATTTCCAAATCATTGCATTCTTGTTTTCTTTACCGCTTACACATCGCTCAAACTTGGAATTGGAGTTGTAAATTAGATATACCGGTAGATAGGTAAAATGGGATTATACACAAGTAGATGAATCCTTATTTTTTTTAACATAATTTGTCCTCCAAGATTTCTTAGCAGATCTCGGAGATACACATTTTTTTTCCCTTTTTCAGTATATTTTCCAACTGTGGCAACACAATTTCCAGGAAAACAGCGAGTGAGAAGCCATAACACAGCTCATCTACGTCAGCTAGGCCCCGGCAGCTCTGCTATACCAGGCAGAGACTCCGAGATCAGCACTGGGTTTATTAGAAGCCTTTACGCCATAGACAGTGATCAATAATCGCAATGTGTCTGCAAAAGACAGAAGCGGTGATAAACCATTTCTATCTTCTCGGGAGACAATGCGGCTCCTCACACCTGCTGGCAGTGCTGGACGACTCTGTACTGAGGACTGGAGTCGTCTATATGGCGCTGGGCAGCATGAGCTCAGCCGGACAGTTTCGTGCACACGTTGTACAGTGCTACACTGATGATAGCATGGAATGGCAGAGGGGATGTGGTGACATGGTGGGATATTCTGCAAACCACGCGGGCAATGGGAGTTGCACAGTTAGGAGCTATGCACAATCAGTTCTGCCAACTGCCCATACAGCTCTCCTACATACATTTACAGATCTGAACATATACACACTAGCTATTGAACCCGTTCTACGCCCGGGTGGCGAGCATTTATATTGGTATATGGTCTTCATCCTGGTATGTGCTGCACCCATCCTGCGTCCCCATCCTGGTATGTGCTGCACCCATCCTGCGTCCCCATCCTGGTATGTGCTGCACCCATCCTGCGTCCCCATCCTGTCATGTGCTGCACCCATCCTGCGTCCCCATCCTGGTATGTGCTGCACCCATCCTGCGTCCCCATCATGGTATGTGCTGCACCCATCCTGCGTCCCCCATCCTGCGTCCCCATCCTGATATGTGCTGCAACCATCCTGCGTCCCCATCCTGGTATGTGCTGCAACCATCCTGCGTCCCCATCCTGGTATGTGCTGCAACCACCCTGCGTCCCCATCCTGGTATGTGCTGCAACCATCTTGCGTCCCCATCCTGGTATGTGCTGCAACCATCCTGCGTCCCCATCCTGGTATGTGCTGCAACCATCCTGCGTCCCTATCCTGCGTCCCCATCCTGGTATGTGCTGCAACCATCCTGCGTCCCCATCCTGGTATGTGCTGCAACCATCCTGCGTCCCCATCCTGGTATGTGCTGCAACCACCCTGCGTCCCCATCCTGGTATGTGCTGCAACCATCCTGCGTCCCCATCTTGGTATGTGCTGCAACCATCCTGCGTCCCCATCCTGGTATGTGCTGCAACCATCCTGCGTCCCCATCCTGGTATGTGCTGCAACCATCCTGCGTCCCCATCCTGGTATGTGCTGCAACCATCCTGCGTCCCCATCCTGTCATGTACTACACCCATCCTGCGTCCCCATCCTGTCATGTGCTGCACCCATCCTGCGTCCCCATCCTGTCATGTGCTGCACCCATCCTGCGTCCCCATCCTGTCATGTGCTGCACCCATCCTGCGTCCCCATCCTGGTATGTGCTGCACCCATCCTGCATCCCCATCCTGTCATGTGCTGCACCCATCCTGCGTCCCCATCTTGTCATGTGCTGCACCCATCCTGCGTCCCCATCCTGTCATGTGCTGCACCCATCCTGCGTCCCCATCCTGTCATGTGCTGCACCCATCCTGCGTCCCCATCCTGTCATGTGCTGCACCCATCCTGCGTCCCCATCCTGTCATGTGCTGCACCCATCCTGCGTCCCCATCCTGTCATGTGCTGCACCCATCCTGCGTCCCCATCCTGTCATGTGCTGCACCCATCCTGCATCCCCATCCTGGTATGTGCTGCACCCATCCTGCGTCCCCATTCTGCATCCCCATCCTGTCATGTGCTGCACCCATCCTGCGTCCCCATCTTGTCATGTGCTGCACCCATCCTGCGTCCCCATCCTGTCATGTGCTGCACCCATCCTGCGTCCCCATCCTGTCATGTGCTGCACCCATCCTGCGTCCCCATCCTGTCATGTGCTGCACCCATCCTGCGTCCCCATCCTGTCATGTGCTGCACCCATCCTGCGTCCCCATCCTGTCATGTGCTGCACCCATCCTGCGTCCCCATCCTGGTATGTGCTGCACCCATCCTGCGTCCCCATTCTGCATCCCCATCCTGTCATGTGCTGCACCCATCCTGCGTCCCCATCCTGTCATGTGCTGCACCCATCCTGCGTCCCCATCCTGTCATGTGCTGCACCCATCCTGCGTCCCCATCCTGTCATGTGCTGCACCCATCCTGCGTCCCCATCCTGTCATGTGCTGCACCCATCCTGCGTCCCCATCCTGTCATGTGCTGCACCCATCCTGCGTCCCCATCCTGGTATGTGCTGCAACCATCCTGCGTCCCCATCCTGGTATGTGCTGCAACCATCCTGCGTCCCCATCCTGGTATGTGCTGCAACCATCCTGCGTCCCCATCCTGTCATGTGCTGCACCCATCCTGCGTCCCCATCCTGTCATGTGCTGCACCCATCCTGCGTCCCCATCCTGGTATGTGCTGCAACCATCCTGCGTCCCCATCCTGGTATGTGCTGCAACCATCCTGCGTCCCCATCCTGGTATGTGCTGCAACCATCCTGCGTCCCCATCCTGGTATGTGCTGCAACCATCCTGCGTCCCCATCCAGCGTCCCCATCCTGGTTTGTGCTGCAACCATCCTGCGTCCCCATCCTGGTATGTGCTGCAACCATCCTGCGTCCCCATCCTGGTATGTGCTGCAACCATCCTGCGTCCCCATCCTGTCATGTGCTGCACCCATCCTGCGTCCCCATCCAGGTATGTGCTGCACCCATCCTGCGTCCCCATCCTGTCATGTGCTGCACCCATCCGGGGGCCTGAGCAGGCAGGGACACCGGCGCACTGTGGGGGTCAGTTGCCGGTATCGCCGCCAGCTCAGGCCCCCCAGCGCTTACTATACTCACCTGTCTGTCCCGTTCCAGCGCTGCGCGCCGCCATCTTCCCGGTCCTCTGGCTGTGACTGGTCAGTCAGAGGGCGGCGCCCGCGCGCATTAAGCGCGTCATCGCGCCCTCTGAACTGAAGGTCACAGGCCGAAGACCGGGAAGATGGCGGCGCTCAGCGTTGGAACGCAGGACAGGTGAATATGGCCGATACTCACCCTCCTGGCGGTCCCTGCTTCTCTGTTGGAGATCGCGGTGTGCGTTCAGTGTGAACGCATACCGCGATCTCACGGGAGCGTCACTCTGTGAGGCCCAGACTGCGCTGGTGCTTACGCCTGCGCAGTCTATAAAGGCTTCGGACAGAGTGACGCTCCCAGCGTTATATTATAGATGGCTCTGCTACACAATATATACATTGCCACATTTTGAAGATCCTTCCGCTATGACCTGACGAGTCCTGGGGCTACTCAGGATGTGAAGCATCTGTGCAGGTCGTTAGTTTTCTCTTCCACCCTATACCGATCAAACTGGTCAGTGTTCGGCAGGAGGAGAGAGAAGTTCTCTCAGTGATCAGGAAGGAAACTGTCAGCATTATCCTCAATCACAAGAAGCTGCTCCTTTACTATAAGATGAATGCACTTTTTAGCAAGATTTTTTTTCTTGACCAGAAGTGCTTCTTATGGTCGAAAAAGTTATGGTAGCTCCATCATAAGACTTGAATAAATGGAGACTTTGTCTGTGGTGCAAAGATTACTCTATGACGCTGCTACAGTGTAATGCTACGCAGTGTAATGCAGGTGAATGGGGTCGCATTGCAACCTGCAGGGACTGCAAGTGTGACAACCAAGTTGCAAAAAAGTCACAATTTTCCTTTCTGCTTTCTTTTCCTCCCCTTGTTCAAAAAGCTATAACTTTTTATTATTCTGTCGACATTGATGTATCAGGGATTGTTTTCTCAGGACGACTTTCAGTTTTGGGGGACACCATTCATTTCACAATAAAATTTACTGAGAAATAGGAAAAAAAAATTAAACTTCCAAGTGAACAAAAATGGTGAAAAAAAAATACAATTCTGTTTTTGGACTTTATTTTTATAGTGTTAATTCTGCGGTACAAATGATCTACAAATTGATTCTCCAGTTTAGTATAATTACAGCTGTGCCAAACAGGCATACATTTTTTTAGTATTTCAATTTTTCTCTTTTTTTTTTTTTTTTCAAAAAAACCTTCTGAACCTTGAAAAATAAATTATTGGCTTGTCTCATCTTTTGAGACTTAAAATTGTATTTTTTTTGTCAATGGAGCCATTTCTTGGTTTGTTTTTGTGCAATGAATCATAGATTTAATTGGTTCTGTAATGGGATACATTTGTTTATTATTGCGTTGCTTATATAGCGCTATCTTATTCCACAGCACTTTACAGACATCATCGCTGTCCCCATTGGGACTCACAATGTAAATTCCCTATCAGTATGTCTTTGGAATGTGGGAGGAAACTGGAGAACCCGGAGGAAACCTACACAAACACGGGGAGAACATACAAACTCCTTGCAGATGTCGTCCTTGGTGGGATTTGAACCCAGGACCCCAGCGCTGAAAGGCTGCAGTGCTATCCATACCATGTTTTGATCTCTTATTTTGCATTTTTTGTAGATGGTTTGGTAATAACATAACTTGTAGATTTGTTTCTTTTTTATCTCCAATACAGCTTAAACAATTTCATATTTTATTAGAACGGACTTTTACAGACACAGCAATACCATATGCACTTTTTTTAATTCTTTATTTTTAACTGGTGAAAAGAGAAACAATTCAATATTTTTTATTAATTATTTGTTATTAAGCTTTTTATTTTTTTTTTAATTTTAGATCCCATAGGGTATTTGAACCTGCGATCATTTCATGATTTATATACCATATGCTGCAATACTTCTCCTAGGACACTCTGCCACAGGCTGGGTTTCACAGGAGTACTAACATGACAGCAATGGGGGCCTTATGCACAGTCAAGGCAGACAGATGGGTGCTGGAACAGATACCCTGGCAGGATCACATGGTGTAAAAGCTACTTTCAATGATTGACAGCATCATTTAATGGGTTAATAGCAGATCTGCTCGCTGTTTAACAAGCCAACATCTGCATTTTGTGGAGCAGGCTCAACTCCTGAGCGTTATACCTGTTCCCACTCTATGACGCAAAAATATATCATTGGGCAGGAAAGAGGTAAAACAGTCAGTTTTGATGACATCACAAAGCACATGACATCAAAGTAATCAGATGACATCACAAACGGAATAGAATGTGGAAAGCTCAACACCTGAGCCATCTTGTTTCATTAGAGCCTGAAGCTTGAAGAGAACAAGTCCAGGTAGGGAACTCTTCCTGCAAGATCTCATTCATACATTATATAGCTGGGGGTAATTATAGTGGAATTCAGAACTCTGTCATTACCCAAAAATCTCAGGAAAAAGCCCTGTGTAAAGTGTCCCTTGCTGTGATTATCATGAGAATTCTGTGATGGTAAGATGTATATTTTTAAAAAAATATTGCATCTCTGTTGCAGAGAGATTTACCGTACTTTTAAAGTTTAGGGTATAATTTTTTTTAATGTTACCAGTGATTTGTCTATGGGGACTTGTAGTTCTTTCCCTGCAAGAGAACGACCAAGCGTAAGCAGGCGGCATCATACAGGGAGAAAAAGAACACGTCTATCTCTCCTTACTGATCTCGGTGCCTAATGTGTAGAACTATAGCAAAGCTGAATTATATATCATTACAAACACTTCCAAATCTCATCTCACGGCAATGAGTGTAGGAAAACGGGTGAGAGCTGACGACACTGTGAGAGAACATCTGGAAGTGTCTGTAATGATACATAACTCAGCTCTGCTGTATTTTTCCACAGTAGCAGCAGAGATCCATGAGGAGGACATGTCCTTTCTCTCCTGCATGACACTGCCTGCTGATGATTGGACAAACTCATGTAGGGGAAGAAGTGCACGCCCCCAGAGACAAATTGCTGGTAAAGCCTATATGAACTATAACAAATTATAACAAACTTTATGAGCAACATGCTCTGAAGCAGCTATCCCATGTGGCCAGTTTAACATTTTTAAACTGGTTGGAAAGTCCTCTAACAGTAAAATGCTACTGTTCTCCATTGTCAGCTCTCTTGGATTAGGATGTGACCTGGAACTAGAAGTTTATTGTGATCAGTAATTGCAGTAGGAATCTGGCATTTTAATTTATTTCATAGAGAAGTAGGTGATATGCATTAAAATAAGGGAATTAAAACATGTAAATGTTTATATATTAAAAGCGCATCATAGTCTTAATTAAAAATGAGGCTGGGGGTTATTTGCAATCTGTGACTTTATAATGGAAACTTGATGCATAAAACTACAAGTTATTATGACATCACAGAGTACATGACATCACAATTAGTAAAAAATGTACATAATTCTGACCCAGAACTGCATTACTAACCCCTAAAAAAACTCAGCAAACACCTCAGTGTAATGTGTTATCTTCAGCTGATTGGGATATAGCTTAAAGGGATCCTATCATTTAATTCTTTTTTTATTTTTTTATGATAGGTCTTATGTCTCACATGGTGAGGTGGATATTCAAAGACCTTGCTCCGGATGAGCAGGGTGGAAGAGCAGGAGCAACGGATAATGAAGCAGCTAGACAGGAAGAGGAGTAAAACTGGAATCACAGGATATGATGAGCAGAATCAAGGGAATGAAATGGAGTATATTAGTCTGTATGCTTTCAGGGGCAGTCTGTATAGTGCTTTTGTGTTTTCGCAGTCTGTATAGTGTATATTAGATTGTAAGATCCTAGGAGCAGGGTGTATATTAGTCTGTAAGCCCTCAGGGGCAGTCTGTATAGTGTATATTAGATTGTAAGCTCCTAGGAGCAGGGTGTATATTAGTCAGTAAGCCCTCAGGGGCAGCCTGTATAGTGCATAGTAGATTGTAAGCTCCTAGGAGCAGGGTGTACATTAGTCTGTAAGCTCTGAGGAGCAGCATGTATAGTGTATATTATATTGTAAGCTCCTAGGAGCACAGTGTATTTGTCTTTTCCTTCCCCAGGTCAGCTCTCCTGAGCTTATAATTACATGCAAATATACAGCAATATGCAGCAGGACAGATGTGATCCAGGGAAATATCCGATCGCCATAAGTGGGGTCAGGAAGGAATTTTTTTCCCCCCTGAGGCAGAATTCTCCAGGGGGTTTCTTTGCCTTCCTCTGGATCTCTGGGTCCAGTGGCTCTCAGCCAGTCCTCAATGACCACAGCTAGTTCTGTAGTCTCCATAGATTCTGACCTGAGAGTCATTGTGATCATTGCTTAGTTTCTTAAAGGGCCGGTAATATTTTCATTACAATGTTGCTTATTGCTATTCCAATTAATAAAAAAAATATTTAAAAATTATGGCGTAATGTGTCTTTCTTGTCCTTATACAGTCAGATTACATCACAACAACAACTAGGAACTGTAGGGGGCGCTATATACAGAAGGCAGATCAGATATCTCCACCCACTGTAATGTCGTAAGGTCAACTCCTAAGTTACATTATAAGTGTTATGGGGCCAATCTCTGCAATGAGGGAACTAAAATAGTGTATGTGCTACAGAGCAAACTACCTGACAGAAGACAGATACGAAGAAGCTGAATGAATGAAAGACACATGGGGTCTTACATAAAATCAGGAAACAGCCTAAAGAGGCCTGCAACAAGAGGCCCTATGACAAAACTTGGAACTAAGTCTTAAGGCCCCATACATATTAGACTGAGGTTGGCTGGACTCATATCAATGGGCTCGGTGGACAATCTTATGTGTATGAGGACGTCGGCCAACAAATAGTCATGGAAGATGTCGATCAGATCAATTTTGGATAGCCAACTGCATTGTCCTTCTGTTGATGAGCCGTCAGCTGACGTGCCAATCGGTGGCTTTGTCACAGAGAATACAGGGGCACTCGGCCTACTGACCTAACGAGGTCTGCAACAAATGGCCCAAGGACAAAACCTGGAGATAGGTCTTAAGGCCCCATACATGTTAGACTAAGGTTGGCTGAGCTCACCAATACAGACTTCCAACTGCATTGTTCTTCGGTTGATGAACCGTAGGCTGAAGTGTCTTGTGGTGGCTTTCTCATAGAGAACACAGGGGCACTTGGCCGAGTGAGCGCTCCTATGTATGATGTTTCTCCCACCATGCTTCCTGATTGGGATGGTCTTCTTGGGGTTGTACTTATTCTTCTTCTTCCTCCAAACACAGCGAGTGGAGTTGATACCAAAAAGTTCTATTTTGGACGCCTCTGGCCACATGACCGTCTCCCATGCCTCCTATGAATTTTCCAGAAGGTCATTAGCGAACTTCAAACGGACCTGGACATATGCTGGAGTGAGCAGGGGAACCTTGCATGCCCTGCAGGATTTAATCCATGACAGCGTAGTGTGTTACTAATAGTAGATTCATCCTTACCCCATATGCCTCCCTTGAATGCAGCCCCAGACCGAGGAAGACTGACAGTCATCTTGTGTTTCTTCCATTTTCCAATAATTGTGCCAATAGTTTTGCTTACTCACCCAGCTGCGTGCCTATTGTACTATAGCCCATCCCAGCCTTGTGCAGGTCTACACTTTTGTCCTTGGTGTCGTCAGACAGCTCTTTGGTTTTGGCCATGGTGGAGAGGTTGGGCTGTGATTGATTGTGTGGACAGGTGTCTTTTATACAGGTAACAAGTTCAAACAGGTACAATTAATACAAGTAATGAGTGCAGAGTAGCAGGGCTTCTTAAAAAAAAACTAGCAGGTCTGTGAGAGGCAGAATTCTTGCCGGTTGGTAGGTGATCAAATACTTCTTTTGTGCAATAAAATAGAAATGAAGTATGTAAAACTCATACAATGTGATTTTCTATTTTTTGATTCTGTCTCTCGCAGTGGAAGTGTACCTATGATAAAAATTACAGATCTCTCCATTCTTTGTAGGCGGGAAAATATGAATAATTGGCAGTGTATCAAAAATTTATTTTCTGTACTGTACATTTCCTAAAACTGGAATATCTTATTTTATGCATCTTATACCAAGCTGGAGTAATTTGTGCCAGCCAGGAGCCGTCCTTTTAATAAATATGGCACAGTTGGAAATATCCAATGGACACTTGTTGACATTTGTCCAGAACCTCTGTCGGTCCTTGCTCGGCCACTCCAGGAAATTCTCTCTCGACTACACACAGCTGTGTACATACAAATATGCATGCCACCAGCAACTTATGCAACCGGAAGGTAACTCAAGCCAAAAGTGCATTTAGAACAAGGTGTCATCTTTTTAATACTACCATGAACATGTACTTTGGAACAGCAGTAACACCACATTCATATGGGCTCGCAAAGAGATCCACACGGTTACTACAATGATCTTACCACCCAGATGCCTGATAGACTCACACTTTTATTATTATTATACTACTAATCAACCACAGAGGGCCCTTAATTCCTTAACGATAAGCCTGCCCCATTTCCGGCAGATGATGGCTGTGATATTCAGCCATCATCTGCCTCTAACTGCCGCAAGTGGAAC
Source organism: Ranitomeya imitator (assembly GCF_032444005.1). Lineage (NCBI taxonomy): Eukaryota > Metazoa > Chordata > Amphibia > Anura > Dendrobatidae > Ranitomeya > Ranitomeya imitator. Next base: position 104,418,267 of record NC_091282.1, on the reverse strand, counting down.
TGTGCTCCATCTGCTGCTGTTAACCTGGGCCATTCTCCAACAGCGCCCATCACCCCCATCATGATGCAATCGTGAGGTGCTGATGGGCTGCTGTGACAATTGGTAGCCTGATGAAGACCCCTATGCCTGTCATGAAGACCCCCGTGCTTCTATGAACGTCAGCCTATGAATGTTCAGATACTTCATTAAGCAAAATTTAAAAGATACATTCAAGTCTATAGGTTCCTTTGGTCTCAAAACAGCTGAAAAGTTCCCCTAAGGAAAAGTTTATCTATACACATGATTGCCCAGACCTTTTACTATAATATCATACAATCACAACCTTTTCCATTTTACTGGCAAAGCACTGCTATGGGTATGTGCACACGACAGCTTTAAGACACGGATGTAGCTGCTGAAGTTTTCCTAGGCAAAGCCGAGGCCAAAGAAAAAACACTGGGAGCAGTTGCGAATCTTTCCGGAGGTCTTGGGAAAAGCAAATACAGAGCGATATGTTTCTTTATCATGGTCTGCCGCCGGGGATTAACTTTTAATGAAAGGGAACAACCCCTTTACAATTATAATGTGTGCGTAGTGTTGTACAGATGCCGAACATACACCAAGATCCTGTGTTGTCGGAGTAAGATCTGAACGATCACAGCTGCATCTCAGCCTGCATGGCCAGAAGTTGTGGAGACGTTGCCGTAATGCAGATACTGCAGAGTACTACTTCTAAGGACACAGCTGAAGTCGAGACATATTCCTGACCTCCCGAGACACCAAAACAGTTCTAAGCCATTGAGTCATGGATTCCACGAGACCTCTGAAGGTCTCCTGAGGCATCTTGCATTAAGACATTAGCAGCAAGTAAAGGTGCTTATGGTTTGTACTTGTGATCTAGATTGAGATAATTTTTTTTAAAAAGTATGGCAGAAAAGATTTTGGAGGTCAAGTTGACTTCTTGAACGCTTTGTTATGTTCCTTAAGAAGAGTTTTTCCAGGCACATGAAAAACAAAACAAAAAAAAACAAACTAACATGGTCTGGTTATCACTGCAATGAGTTGACAAGCCCCTCAGTTACGCTGATGCCACGTTCACATGTTGAGTATTGGGTTACTATTTTACATCAGTATTTGTAAGCCAAAACCAGTTGTGGGTGAAAAATGCAGAAGTGGTGACGTGTTTCTATTATATTTTTGCTCTGATCGTTCCACTCTTGATTTTGGCTTACAAATACCATATAAAATACTGACCAGATACTGAATGTGTGAACACGGCCTTATATTCCCTTTTTTTTAGCTCCCCTTCAGCTCTCTGCAGCCAACCTTTTATTCTGATATCAATTACATTCTCAACTACCATCTCTTCTGGGGCAGAGATGTATTTGATCTGTCCCACAGCTCACACTCTATCATACTCCCATCCACTCTATCTACAAAGTACCATCTTGAGACTCCCATAGAGTCTCAAGATGGATAGACTGTTGCCCACAGTTTCTGGAATAAGGGTCTCTGTTTATACGAGGGGCGATCCAAAAGTAATGATAATCGGTTATTTCTATTGCACACAGAAATTAAAATAAAATGTTTTCTTATCTCTTAGGTACCCACTAGTCCAGGAAAAAAAAATTACTTAAATAGACCACGATTCCCGGGAGCTACATTCATTTGAATATGAACTGCCGAGGAGTGAACATCAAAATGGAAAAAAAACGAGCTCAGAGCTGTCATCAAATACCTCAGCTTGAAAAAAATGACTACCAAAGACATACACAGCGACTTGGTGGAAACATTGGGGGACTCTTCTCCATATTCCACAGTTGCACGCTGGGCCAAGGAATTTAAGCTGGGAAGAACATCGAGGGAAAATGAACATCGTGAAGGACGCCCATCCACGTCCCTCAATGAAGAAAACGTGAAAAAAGTTGAAGAAGTTGTATTGGCAGATCGAAGAGTGACTATCAGGCATGTAGCTGAGGTCACAGGGATCTCATATGGCAGTATTCAAAGAATCCTTGCAAAAGAATTGCATATGAGAAAGGTCTCCGCGCGTTGGGTGCCAAAAATGTTAACCGACGAACAAAAGAAGAAACGAGTTGACATTTCAATAGCAAATCTCGAAAAGTTCCAAGCAGACAAGGAAAATTTTTTGTCACATTTTTTGACCATGGACGAGACCTGGATCCACCACTTTGATCCCGAAACTAAACAACAATCGATGACATGGAAACGAGCCGACGAACCGACGCCGAAGAAATTCAAAGTGTCAAGCTCAGCAGGGAAGGTTGTGGCGTCTGTTTTTTGGGACGCTGAAGGAATTATTATGGTGCACTATTTGGAGAAGGGAGCCACTATTACGGGCTCCTACTACGCAGAACAAATAAGAAGATTGCGGGAGGCTATCAAGGAGAAAAGGCGCGGCAAACTGCGGGCTGGAGTGTTGTTTCACCAAGATAACGCGCCGGCTCACAAAGCTGCTGTTGCCATGGCTACCACTCAAGAAGCGGGCTTTGAACTGGTGGAACACCCCCCCTATTCACCAGATCTAGCCCCCAGTGACTTCTTTCTCTTTCCTCGGCTCAAGGAACACCTCCGGGGCAAGAAATTTGACGACAATAGCGACGTGATAACCGCTGTTGGGGATTTTTTTGAGGGTCAAGATCAAGAATTGTTTTCGAAGGGAATTCTAAGTTTAGAAAAGAGATGGAATAAATGTATAGACTTGTTAGGAGACTATGTAGAAAAATAAATTTATTTTTTTGACTATATTCATTGTGTTTAGTATTGGTTATCATTACTTTTGGATCGCCCCTCATACATCATGCTGTTGTCAGATTACATAGTAAATACCTGCTGACAGATTCCCTTTAAAATCCTGGTCCCTAAATGTTCAGAGTGGGCAGAATGGACATGTCAGAGTTGGTGCCAGGGTGCAGACGTAGTAAGAATACTATGAGCTTTCTCTTATGTAAAGCTGACGTTAATGCTGATCATAGAGGCAGGTCATGTTATACCAAGGAGGATGAAACGGCTACAAATCTGGCAAAAAGAACATGGATGCATTAGGTCTGGACTACAAAAGGTAAAACCTTGTTGAGCACAAGAGGCTCCCAGCCCAGACAAGCCAGTATATGTTTTATACATAACGCTCTATCTGGAATGTCTGCCCATTTTTTTCCCCTTGTACCGTTACATATGTCTAGAATTAACTGTAATTGAAAGGGACTCAGACTCTTTAGCAATCAAGAAAAATGCTGTGGTTGGTCATTTTTGTCAGGTATGATATTTTTTACGGAGGTTTGTTTAATCAATCTGTGTTTATCGCTTTAGAAGAGTCGTAATATGGAATGTACATTATATGTGTCTAGGACACGGTGTTAAATTTCATATGAAAAAGAATCAATCAAGATTCAATATGTCAAGAATGGAAGACAGGGCTTAGAAAGGAAAAGGCCATGTATCAAATGCAGTGTATGAACATTGTGGTGGGATGACCATGGCTATGGAGGGGTAGTCGGATGGAGAAAATTTACTATACTAAAAAGGAAAGGATTACAACAAGGAGTGGAATTTAAGACTAAGTGATTTTTACTAGAAAAACGGCCCTTGAGACAGTAAATCACGGCCGGTCACTTTACAATGGCAGTTAATAGCCAAGCACCAGACCATTAAATGTCTGTCTAATGTGGAGAATAAGTCAATGGTATACAGATGTAGCGGGTGCCAAACTGTCACTTGTCATTGATGGTCCTGTTCATATACAGCCCGTTATCAATCATTGACGTAGATCTACCTGCAATGAATGGCCCCGAATTATGTCACTATATAGGCATACGGTAGCGTGAACCTCAGCACCGAAAAGACAAGAGTAGAAATTCCTGCTGTAAATGTGGTATATTGTGATCTAGCACCAGAGAACAGACACGTTTATCCAATGTTTCGACCAACTATTGGGTTTCTCAAAGACTTCTGCGTAAGTTCATGCTGGGTGTTTACAGTCGATACGTAGCCATGTGTGGTCTCAGTATTACAGGACTATTGTCCGTTCTTCAAGCACGACCTCTTATTGTCACGTGAATACCACTAAAGAGTGGTCTCCTCTAAATCAGGGGGTCAGAAGATCGCAGCGTTTGGCTACACGCACACCTGCACTGGTTGGGTCTGCTTTGCTTTCAGTTAACCATTTGATTTCCCTTGTTCGTTGGTTGCACGGGTTAAACATTCCTACCTGTCTCCTAAAGCCTTCCTTCCCGAGTTATCTCAGCTGTTCTGGTTTTCTCCACTCCCCTCTGCTATAAGTATTAACAAATTGGGGAGAACCCCAAAATAAATCCATCTCTATCACACCATAAAATGTAACTTTTATTATGTGTACATTTAAAATACTAAGGGTATAAAATTTGTCCATAATTTACCTCAAATTAGATTATTCCTAACAATCTGATTGTATATATTCATTGGATGACACCCCAGGGTGCCAACACTTACAAGGTAGAATAGGACAAACCATGTTAAAGCACTCGTCCCCCAACATGTTTCACCGAATGTGCGGCATCATCAGGGGATGGGATACCGGCATGAATAAAGCACATGCAGTTTGGGGGCAGCAAAACAGGTGATTTGATATTTTGCTGATCTGACCTATGGTATGAATGTTTCCGAGTTAATATACACATTTATATAGCAATGAGGGCAGTGTCGGACTGGGGAGCCAAGGGCCACCAGTGACATTGATTTTGAGCGCCCACTATTCATCTACATGCAATATTTCTTGACCCTAGTCCACAAATTTGCCTATATTCCTGCATACTAATAAACTGGGTAGTTTGTTAAATAAAAAATGAGGTGCTGCCCTTGTTTATACATGTTGTATTAAGTGTACATTGTCAAACACTGTTTATATAGAATTTGTGGGGCCCACCGGGGGATTTACCTGCTTCCCGGAGGGCCAGTCTGAGCCAGAATGAATGGATGATTGGTTGGGGAAAAATATTAGGAGCAACCTGTTAGTGTATACAATGGCTGCAGTGACTATCCTATTAGTAAGGTTAGATCTGCACTAACCTCCCTCAGATATGCCACAGCCAATTTAACAAAAAGGCACCTACAGGTCTGTGGATTCAATTCAGTGTCCACGTTTATAAAGAGGTTAATAATTTACACAGACACTTCTCTTCCTAGAGTTACAATGCTTAAAACAGTAAATGTTATAAATAGCCTTCTTAAAGGGGAAGCCATTATTTTAGTGATGACAGACGACCACAGAGGATATACTAACTGTACTGGTAGCGCTATGAAAGCTCCACGGTACAACTTTCTAAGACGAGATTAAGATCCCATTCAGTGCATCCTCCAATGATTAAAACAGCTTTGTAGCAATGAAAGTTCCTGTTCCTTCAGACAGACTTCAGGAACAGATGCTTTTCTAGTAGACTGTCATAACTTCCCTTTGGATCAATGACTCCCTCACACACTGGAATTCATTTACAAAGAAAAATGGCATCCTGCTAATCTGCTTAGCAGTCTCATCCCTCTTGGAGGAAAAAGAAAACGAAAGCAGCCTACAAGTGTATAAAATGCAAGAGATTATGGTGTAAAGCAAACTCAGCTAGCAATCCACATGAGGCTAGCTAAAGAAAACACAGCTGAAAACTCAAAATACGTCTGAAGTTAAATAAATCCTTTGCAAGTTATTGGTAAGTTCCATTACAGTTAAGTCCATATATATTTGGACAGATACAACATTATTTCTAATTTTGGTTCTAGACGTTACCACAATGAATTTTAAACAAAACAATTCAGATGCAGTTGAAGTTCAGACTTTCAGCTTTCATTTGAGGGTATCCGCATTAAAATTGGATGGAGGGTTTAGGAGTTTCAGCTCCTTAACATGTGCCACCCTGTTTTTAAAGGGACCAGAAGTAATTGGACAGATTCAATAATTTTAAATAAAATTTTCATTTCTTGTACTTTGTTGAAAACCCTTTGTTGGCAATGACTGCCTGAAGTCTTGAACTCATGGACATCACCAGACGCTGTGTTTCCTCCTTTTTGATGCTCTGCCAGGCCTTTACTGCGGTGGTTTTCAGTTGCTGTTGGTTTGTGGTCTTTCTGTCTGAAGTTTAGTCTTTAACAAGTGAAATGCATGCTCAATTGGGTTGAGATCAGGTGACTGACTTGGCCATTCAAGAATATTCCACTTCTTTGCTTTAATAAACTCCTGGGTTGCTTTGGCTTTATGTTTTGGGTCATTGTCCATCTGTAGTATGAAACGATGACCGATCCGTTTTGCTGCATTTGGCTGGATCTGAGCACACAGTATGTCTCTGAATACCTCAGAATTCATTCGGCTGCTTCTGTCCTGTGTCACATCATCAATAAACACTAGTGACCCAGTGCCACTGGCAGTCATGCATGCCCAAGCCATCACACTGCCTCCTGTTATGATTAGCAAATTCAGTACCACAGTGAACATAGAGGTCAGAGCACATACAGTGATCTGACAATAATCCAAAAACATAGAACGAGCTCTGAGACGTGGGAACTCTGTTGACCGCAATCCCTAATCCTATCCAACAACACTAGAGGCAGCCGTGGATTGCGCCTAACACTACCTATGCAACTCGGCACAGCCTGAGAAACTAGCTAGCCTGAAGATAGAAAATAAGCCTACCTTGCCTCAGAGAAATACCCCAAAGGAAAAGGCAGCCCCCCACATATAATGACTGTGAGTAAGATGAAAAGACAAACGTAGAGATGAAATAGATTTAGCAAAGTGAGGCCCGACTTACTGAACAGAGCGAGGATAGGAAAGGTAACTTTGCGGTCAACACAAAACCCTAAAAACCACGCAAAGGGGGCAAAAAGACCCTCCGTACCGAACTAACGGCACGGAGGTACACCCTCTGCGTCCCAGAGCTTCCAGCAAACAAATAGATAAGCTGGACAGAAGAAAAGCAAACAAAATAGCAAAGGAAAACTTAGCTATGCAGAGCAGCAGGCCACAGGAACGATCCAGGAGGAAAACACGTCCAATACTGGAACATTGACAGGAAGCCAGGATCAAAGCACTAGGTGGAGTTAAGTAGAGCAGCACCTAACGACCTCACCACATCACCTGAGGGAGGAAACTCAGAAGCCGCAGTACCACTTCCCTCCACCAACGGAAGCTCACAGAGAGAATCAGCCGAAGTACCACTTGTGACCACAGGAGGGAGCTCTGCCACAGAATTCACAACAGTACCCCCCCCTTGAGGAGGGGTCACCGAACCCTCACCAGAGCCCCCAGGCCGACCAGGATGAGCCACATGAAAGGCACGAACAAGATCGGGAGCATGGACATCAGAGGCAAAGACCCAGGAATTATCTTCCTGAGCATAACCCTTCCACTTAACCAGATACTGGAGTTTCCGTTTTGAAACACGAGAATCCAAAATCTTCTCCACAATATACTCCAACTCCCCCTCCACCAAAACCGGGGCAGGAGGGTCAACAGAAGGAACCATAGGTGCCACGTATCTCCGCAACAATGACCTATGGAATACGTTATGTATGGAAAAAGAATCTGGAAGGGTCAGACGAAAAGACACAGGATTAAGAACCTCAGAAATCCTATACGGATCAATGAAACGAGGTTTAAACTTAGGAGAGGAAACCTTCATAGGAATATGACGAGAAGATAACCAAACCAAATCCCCAACACGAAGTCGGGGACCCACACAGCGTCTGCGATTAGCAAAACGTTGAGCCTTCTCCTGGGACAAGGTCAAATTGTCCACTACCTGAGTCCAAATCTGCTGCAACCTGTCCACCACAGTATCCACACCAGGACAGTCCGAAGACTCAACCTGTCCTGACGAGAAACGAGGATGGAACCCAGAGTTGCAGAAAAATGGCGAAACCAAGGTAGCCGAGCTAGCCCGATTATTAAGGGCGAACTCAGCCAAAGGCAAAAAGGACACCCAGTCATCCTGATCAGCAGAAACAAAACATCTCAGATATGTTTCCAAGGTCTGATTGGTTGGTTCGGTCTGGCCATTAGTCTGAGGATGGAAGGCCGAGGAAAAAGACAAGTCAATGCCCATCCTACCACAAAAGGCTCGCCAAAACCTCGAAACAAACTGGGAACCTCTGTCAGAAATGATATTCTCTGGAATGCCATGTAAACGAACCACATGCTGGAAGAACAATGGCACCAAATCAGAGGAGGAAGGCAATTTAGACAAGGGTACCAAATGAACCATCTTAGAAAAGCGATCACAGACCACCCAAATGACTGACATCTTTTGAGAAACGGGAAGATCTGAAATAAAATCCATAGAGATATGTGTCAAAGGCCTCTTCGGGACCGGCAAGGGCAAAAGCAACCCACTGGCACGAGAACAGCAGGGCTTAGCCCGAGCACAAATCCCACAGGACTGCACAAAAGTACGCACATCCCGCGACAGAGATGGCCACCAAAAGGATCTAGCCACTAACTCTCTGGTACCAAAGATTCCAGGATGACCAGCCAACACCGAACAATGAAGTTCAGAGATAACTCTATTCGTCCACCTATCAGGGACAAACAGTTTCTCCGCTGGACAACGATCAGGTTTATTCGCCTGAAATTTTTGCAGCACTCGCCGCAAATCAGGGGAGATGGCAGACACAATTACTCGCTCTTTGAGGATACCCGCCGACTCAGATACACCCGGAGAGTCGGGCACAAAACTCCTAGACAGAGCATCCGCCTTCACATTTTTAGATCCCGGAAGGTATGAAATCACAAAGTCAAAACGGGCAAAAAAACAACGACCAACGAGCTTGTCTAGGATTCAACCACTTGGCGGACTCGAGATAAGTCAAGTTCTTATAATCAGTCAAGACCACCACGCGATGCTTAGCTCCTTCAAGCCAATGACGCCACTCCTCGAATGCCCACTACATGGCCAGCAACTCTCGGTTGCCCACATCATAATTTCGCTCAGCAGGCGAAAACTTCCTGGAAAAGAAGGCGCACGGTTTCATCACTGAGCAATCAGAACCTCTCTGCGACAAAACAGCCCCTGCTCCAATCTCAGAAGCATCAACCTCGACCTGGAACGGAAGCGAAACATCTGGTTGACACAACACAGGGGCAGAAGAAAAACGACGCTTCAACTCTTGAAAAGCTTCCACAGCAGCAGAAGACCAATTGACCACATCAGCACCCTTCTTGGTCAAATCGGTCAATGGTTTAGCAATACTAGAAAAATTGCAGATGAAGCGACGATAAAAATTAGCAAAGCCCAGGAACTTTTGCAGACTTTTCAGAGATGTCGGCTGAGTCCAATCATGGATGGCTTGGACCTTAACAGGATCCATCTCGATAGTAGAAGGGGAAAAGATGAACCCCAAAAATGAAACCTTCTGCACACCAAAGAGACACTTTGATCCCTTCACAAACAACGAATTAGCACGCAGGGCCTGAAAACACCGTTCTGACCTGCTTCACATGAGACTCCCAATCATCCGAGAAGATCAAAATGTCATCCAAGTACACAATCAGGAATTTATCCAGGTACTCTCGGAAGATGTCATGCATAAAGGACTGAAACACTGATGGAGCATTGGCAAGTCCGAATGGCATTACTAGATACTCAAAATGACCCTCGGGCGTATTAAATGCAGTTTTCCATTCATCGCCTCGCTTAATTCGCACAAGATTATACGCACCACGAAGATCTATCTTGGTGAACCAACTAGCCCCCTTAATCCGAGCAAACAAATCAGATAACAACGGCAAGGGGTACTGAAATTTAACCGTGATCTTATTTAGAAGGTGGTAATCTATACAAGGTCTCAGCGAACCATCCTTCTTGGCTACAAAAAAGAACCCTGCTCTTAATGGCGACGATGACGGGCGAATATGCCCCTTCTCCAGGGACTCCTTCACATAACTGCGCATAGCGGCGTGCTCAGGCACAGATAAATTAAACAATTGGCCTTTTGGGAACTTACTACCAGGAATCAAATTGATAGCACAATCACAATCCCTATGCGGAGGTAGGGCATCGGATTTGGGCTCATCAAATACATCCCGGTAATCAGACAAGAACTCTGGAACCTCAGAAGGGGTGGATGACGAAATTGACAGAAATGGAACATCACCATGTACCCCCTGACAACCCCAGCTGGACACCGACATGGATTTCCAATCTAATACTGGATTATGGACTTGTAGCCATGGCAACCCCAACACGACCACATCATGCCAACACCAGAAAGCGAATAACCTCCTGATGTGCAGGAGCCATGCACATGGTCAGCTGGGTCCAGTACTGAGGCTTATTCTTGGCTAAAGGCGTAGCATCAATTCCTCTCAATGGAATAGGACACTGCAAGGGCTCCAAGAAAAACCCACAATGCCTAGCATACTCCAAGTCCATCAAATTCAGGGCAGCGCCTGAATCCACAAATGCCATGACAGAATACGATGACAAAGAGCAGATCAAGGTAACGGACAGAAGAAATTTTGACTGTACTGTACCAATGGTGGCAGACCTAGCGAACCGCTTAGTGCGCTTAGGACAATCAGAGATAGCATGAGTGGAATCACCACAGTAGAAACACAGCCCATTCAGACGTCTGTGTTCTTGCCGTTCAACTCTGGTCAAAGTCCTATCGCACTGCATAGGCTCAGGTTTAAGCTCAGGTAATACCGCCAAATGGTGCACAGATTTACGCTCACGCAAGCGTCGACCAATCTGAATGGCCAAAGACATAGACTCATTCAAACCAGCAGGCATAGGAAATCCCACCATGACATCCTTATGGGCTTCAGAGAGACCCTTTCTGAACATAGCTGCCAGCGCAGATTCATTCCATTGAGTGAGCACGGACCACTTTCTAAATTTCTGACAATATAACTCTATCTCATCCTGACCCTGACAAAGAGCCAGCAAATTTTTTTCTGCCTGATCCACAGAATTAGGCTCATCGTACAGCAATCCGAGCGCCAGGAAAAACGCATCGATATTACTTGATGCAGGATCTCCTGGCGCAAGAGAAAATGCCCAGTCCTGAGGGTCGCCACGCAAAAAAGAAATAATGATCAGAACCTGTTGAACTGGATCACCAGAGGAGCGAGGTTTCAAGGCCAGAAATAGTTTACAATTATTTTTGAAACTCAGAAACTTAGTTCTATCACCAAAAAACAAATCAGGAATAGGAATTCTTGGTTCTAACATAGATTTCTGATCAATAGTGTCTTGAATCTTTTGTACTCTTGCCGAGAGCTGATCCACACATGAAGACAGACTTCTAATGTCCATTGCTACACCTGTGTCCTGAACCACCCAAATGTCTAGGGGAAAAAAAAGGCAAAACACAGTGCAGAGAAAAAAAAATGGTCTCAGAACTTCTTTTTTCCCTCTATTGAGAATCATTAGTACTTTGGCTTCCTGTACTGTTATGATTAGGCAATTCAGTACCACAGTGAACATAGAGGTCAGAGCACATACAGTGATCTGACAATAATCCAAAAACATAGAACGAGCTCTGAGACGTGGGAACTCTGTTGACCGCAATCCCTAATCCTATCCAACAACACTAGAGGCAGCCGTGGATTGCGCCTAACACTACCTATGCAACTCGGCACAGCCTGAGAAACTAGCTAGCCTGAAGATAGAAAATAAGCCTACCTTGCCTCAGAGAAATACCCCAAAGGAAAAGGCAGCCCCCCACATATAATGACTGAGTAAGATGAAAAGACAAACGTAGAGATGAAATAAATTTAGCAAACTGAGGCCCGACTTACTGAACAGAGCGAGGATAGGAAAGGTAACTTTGCGGTCAACACAAAACCCTAAACACCACGCAAAGGGGGCAAAAAGACCCTCCATACCGAACTAACGGCACGGAGGTACACCCTCTGCGTCCCAGAGCTTCCAGCAAACAAATAGATAAGCTGGACAGAAGAAAAGCAAACAAAATAGCAAAGGAAAACTTAGCTATGCAGAGCAGCAGGCCACAGGAACGATCCAGGAGGAAAACACGTCCAATACTGGAACATTGACAGGAAGCCAGGATCAAAGCACTAGGTGGAGTTAAGTAGAGCAGCACCCAACGACCTCACCACATCACCTGAGGGAGGAAACTCAGAAGCCGCAGTACCACTTCCCTCCACCAACGGAAGCCTACAGAGAGAATCAGCCGAAGTACCACTTGTGACCACAGGAGGGAGCTCTGCCACAGAATTCACAACAGCCTCCGCCGTGTTTTACAGATGATGGGGCATGCTTTGGATCATACGCTGTACCACGCCTTCACCATACTTTTCTCTTTCCATCATTCTGGTAGATGTTGATCTTGGTTTCATCTGTCCAAAGAATGTTCTTCCAGAACTGTGCTGGCTTTTTTTTTAGCTGTTTTTTTTTTAGATTTTTTTTTAGCAAAGTCCAGTCTAGCCTTTTTATTCTTGATAGTTATGAGTGGCTTGCACCGTGCAGTTAACTGTTGTGAATTCTGCGGCTGAATTCACTCCTGTGGTCACAAGTGGTACTGCAGCTTCTGAGCTTCCTCCCTCAGGTGTTCTGGTGAGCTCGTTGGCTGCTTTGTTATTTAACTCCGCCTGATTCTGTCTTCCTTGCTCCTTGTCAATGTTCCAGTGTTGGATCTGAGCTTCTGGATCTTTCCTGTGGCCTGCTGCTCTGCTTAGATAAGTGCTTCTTTGCTTTTGTTGCTATTTTTTCTTTCCAGCTTGTCTTTTCGTTTTGCTGGAAGCTCTGAGACGCAAAGGGTGTACCGCCGTGCCGTTAGTTCGGCACGGTGGGTCTTTTTGCCCCCTTTGCGTGTTTTTTTGCTTTAGGGTTTTTTGTAGACTGCAAAGTTCTCTTTGCTATCCTCCCTCTATCTAGAATATCGGGCCTCACTTTGCTGAATCTATTTCATCCCTACGTTTTGTCTTTTCATCTTGCTAACAGTCATTATATGTGGGGGGCTGCCTTTTCCTTTGGGGTATTTCTCTGAGGCAAGCCAGGCTTGTTTTTCTATCTTCAGGCTAGTCAGCTCCTCAGGCTGTGCCGAGTTGCATAGGTAGTGTCAGGCGCAATCCACAGCTGCCTTTAGTTGTGTTTAGGATAGGTTCAGGTATTGCGGTCTACAGAGATTCCACGTCTCAGAGCTCGTTCTTTTGTTATTGTCAGATCACTGTATGTGCTCTGATTGCTGGCACACTGTGTCACTAGATTGCCTACATAACAGTTAACCCTCTGTATTTACTTTCATGCAGTCTTCTCTTTATGGTAGATTTGGATATTGATACGCCGACCTCCTGGAGAGTGTTGTTCACTTGGTCGGCTGTTGTGAAGGGGTTTCTCTTCACCATGGAGATTATTCTGCGATCATCCACCACTGGTGTCTTCCGTGGGCGCCCAGGTCTTTTTGCATTGAGGAGTTCACCAGTGCTTTCTTTCTTTCTCAGGATGTACCAAACTGTAGATTTTGCCACTCCTAATATTGCAGCAATTTCTCGGATGGTTTTTTTCTGTTTTTGCAGCTTAAGGATGGCTTGTTTCACCTGCATGGAGAGCTCCTTTGACCGCATGTTTACTTCACAGCAAAACCTTCCAAATGCAAGCACCACACCTCAAATCAACTCCAGGCCTGTTATCTGCTTAATTGAGAATGACATAACGAAGGGATTGTCCACATCTGTCCATGAAATAGCCGTGGAGTTAATTGTCCAATTACTTTTGGTCCCTTTAAAAACAGGGTGGCACATGTTAAAGAGCTGAAACTCCTAAACCCTTCATCCAATTTTAATGTGGATGCCCTCAAATGAAAGCTGAAAGTCTGAACTTTGTTTTGTTTAAAATTCATTGTGGTAATGTCTATAACCAAAATTAGAAAAACGTTGTCTGTCCAAATATATATGGACTTAACTGTATATAGTCATTTTACAGCGCAATTAAAACAGAGTACAGCAAGAGCAGTCAGAGAATACTTCTTCATTGTCTTAATACTTATTCTGCTACAGAATACAATGTAAACTTATCTCTCTCACCCACAAAGCTCTCCACATTCCTGCACCATCCTATATCTCTTCCATCATCTCTATAACCCTACTCATGCTCTACGTTCTGCAATTGATCCAAGACTAAAATCCTCCATAATCTAAACCTCACAATTCCATCTCTCAGACTTCTTTCGTGCTGCGCCAGTTTTCTGGAATGCGCTACCCCGGACAATATTATTGTTTGAAAAGCTCTGGCATTTCTGAGTAATTGTAGTTACAAGATCCAACCGGCAACCATAGAGACATCTGACGAAACGATCTAAAAATACTGATGCAGCAAATATTGTGAAAACAAAATTTGTGTTGGTCTCAAATTTTTGGCCACATCTGTACTGTAATAATTAATTTTTGGTTCAAAGATTTGCTTGACCTTAGCAGAGAGAGTGCTACACTCTGCAATGCACTTTCCATGCCACGGAGGTCCCTGGTCAATGATGTTATGAATAGCAAGTATATGGAAAGAATACTTGGACACACACGGCAGGACTATACACTGAGATGTATAATCACACATACTCCCTTCCACAGAGTCTGTTCCGGGATCTTGGCCTTGGTGTTAGAAGCTTTCACCACTCTCCATGCTGAAACAAATTATCCCTATTGTTATATCCCAAAGAAACCTACAGTATCTAATGATAAATAAAGTACCATGTTACGAGAACGTCAAGCTGAGCTCCACAGGTGGGCCCAAATGCTAGACATCCACAAAATCTGTTGATACCATTGTGATGCAGTGTGTCTCTGCCAGACGCCGCCAGAACTTTTATTAACTGTTTTACCTGAAACAACCTCAAAGCCTGAGTAGATATTCTACATACGTGTATTTCTGGACGAAGCTTGGTTTTCCTTTCGATGTTTTTGCTCACATAAAAACAGATGCATCTACATAAACCTGTATTTATCTCCTGAAATGCTTCTGGTAATCATGCACAAATAATTGAAACATGTATAAACTATGTCCACCATCCTTTAGCATTCTTTCATAACCCTTCTGCAACGCATTCATACAAGACCAGTTACCCCACATACATACAGATTTCCAATTGTCCCACTAATCGGCAGCAAGCCATTCAATGGGTGTCTCCGGAACACATTCGTTGCCTCATTTGTGCCCACAATCATCGCCCCACCAACCTTAATGTGTACGATGTCTTCTGCATCAATCACACGGCCTGTTAACCCTCGTGTCTATGCAATAGGAAGCAAGCCTTCACAGGCATGTCAACCAAGTCCGGAGAGGCAGCAAGTGCAGACACAGTCTGGTGATGCCCGCTGGGCCACTTGGCGCAGATTAACATACAGTGCAGGGCAATCATAAAAGGCATTTTCAAAGGTATAAATGGGCCGCTGGGATCATATCAAGGGGATGGTTTAGATAGAGAATGCGTAGGCGGCAAGTTTCCTCTAAAAGGACATTACTGTAATTCATTCATTTCTATGTGTAGAACTCACTTATCGTCTGACAACCAAAACCTCCTTGTTAATTCTTTAATGATATTAAATTAAGTTCTGTATATGTCAGGCACAGGTCACAACTCCACATTTTCTACAAAACCCACGGAAAAAATCCTATTTGCATCAAGAGGAGACAAAAAAAAGAGGTTCTCCAGTGGATAAAAACTAATTTAGATAAAGGCTCAGAACAAGAATAAAACACGAAAAGAATAAATAGTCAATCTCACTGGTCCCCTACAGCTCCCATTCCGGTGCTCAGCCGGTTCTCCAACCGGTTCTTGGTGTAGTCTTAACACACAGGAACCGTCTAGAAATACCTGCTCCACCAATAACTTGTCACAGAGGTGACCGGTTACAGCATTTCTGCCCATTTCTGGTGTGTCCAGATGGCACAAGAAAGTAGAGACCAGCGGGGTCTGGCTAAGCATCAGAAAGGTAGTTGCGGGGGAGAGGCGAGTGTGAGTATCGGTTATTTTCTTATTTTATATAAGTCTAAGCCCTTTCTATTGAATTGATTTTGTTCACCTTCTGCCAATGTGTTCTATCAAGTGACCTGGAAGCCACCACAAGGTATTTCTCAGTACGTATCTGTTGTAAATATTGTGCGCTACTGGTCCAACAACTACAAGTTGGTAATACACATTGGGATCGGGATTAGAATTATATCACCGGCAGTTAACACCAAGGCAAACCACCCAAATTTACAGATTTTAGCAAGACTGGGCAACCATGTTATGGGAATAATGGCCTCCTGACTTAACACCCAACCAAATATGTTGGAGGAAATAAGGACTGAGCATGTCGAACCTTCTGGTCTTAGCAAGATAAGCTGCCACAAGAGGTGTACGGCAGAGCCTGGAAAAAGCTTAGCAATACATAATGACCTAATCACGCCATAATCCAACCTCATCGTGCTCTTATTATATATATATATATATATATATATATATATATATATATATATATATATATACAGTGGGGCAAAAAAGTATTTAGTCAGTCATCAATAGTGCAAGTTCCACCACTTAAAAAGCTGAGGGGCGTCTGTAATTTACATCATAGGTAGACTTCAACTATGGGAGACAAACTGAGAAAAAAAATCCAGAAAATCACATGGTCTGTTTTTTTAACATTTTATTTGCATATTATGGTGGAAAATAAGTATTTGGTCAGAAACAAATAATCAAGATTTCTGGCTCATACAGACCTGTAACTTCTTCTTTAAGAGTCTCCTCTTTCCTCCACTCATTACCTGTAGTAATGGCACCTGTTTAAACTTGTTATCAGTATAAAAAGACACCTGTGCACACCCTCAAACAGTCTGACTCCAAACTCCACTATGGTGAAGACCAAAGAGCTGTCAAAGGACACCAGAAACAAAATTGTAGCCCTGCACCAGGCTGGGAAGGCTGAATCTGCAAAAGCCAACCAGCTTGGAGTGAAGAAATCAACAGTGGGAGCAATAATTAGAAAATGGAAGACATACAAGACCACTGATAATTTCCCTTGATCTGGGGCTCCACGCAAAATTCCATCCCGTGGGGTCAGAATGATCACAGGAACGGTGAGCAAAAATCCCAGAACCACGCGGGGGACCTAGTGAATGAACTGCAGAGAGCTGGGACCAATGTAACAAGGCCTACCGTAAGTAACACACTACGCCACCATGAACTCAGATCCTGCAGTGCCAGACGTGTCCCACTGCTTAAGCCAGTACATGTCCGGGCCCGTCTGAAGTTTGCTAGAGAGCATTTGGATGATCCAGAGGAGTTTTGGGAGAATGTCCTATGGTCTGATGAAACCAAACTGGAACTGTTTGGTAGAAACACAACTTGTCGTGTTTGGAGGAAAAAGAATACTGAGTTGCATCCATCAAACACCATACCTACTGTAAAGCATGGTGGTGGAAACATCATGCTTTGGGGCGGTTTCTCTGCAAAGGGGCCAGGACGACTGATCCGGGTATATGAAAGAATGAATGGGGCCATGTATCATGAGATTTTGAGTGCAAACCTCCTTCCATCAGCAAGGGCATTGAAGATGAAACGTGGCTGGGTCTTTCAACATGACAATGATCCAAAGCACACCGCCAGGGCAACGAAGGAGTGGCTTCGTAAGAAGCATTTCAAGGTCCTGGAGTGGCCTAGCCAGTCTCCAGATCTCAACCCTATAGAAAACCTTTGGAGGGAGTTGAAAGTCTGTGTTGCCAAGCGAAAAGCCAAAAACATCACTGCTCTAGAGGAGATCTGCATGGAGGAATGGGCCAACATACCAACAACAGTGTGTGGCAACCTTGTGAAGACTTACAGAAAACGTTTGACCTCTGTCATTGCCAACAAAGGATATATTACAAAGTATTGAGATGAAATTTTGTTTCTGACCAAATACTTATTTTCCACCATAATATGCAAATAAAATGATAAAAAAACAGACAATGTGATTTTCAGGATTTTTTTTTCTCAGTTTGTCTCCCATAGTTGAGGTCTACCTATGATGTAAATTACAGACGCCTCTCATCTTTTTAAGTGGTGGAACTTGCACTATTGCTGACTGACTAAATACTTTTTTGCCCCACTGTATATATATATATATATATATATATATATATATATATATATATATATATATATATATATATATTTATATTTATATATATATATATATATATATATATATATATATATATATATATATATACATACATATATATATACATACATGGTCAAGATTGTTGGTACCCCTCGTTTAGTGACAGAAACACCCACAATGATCACAGAGATAACTTGAATCTGACAAAAGTAATAAGTAAAAAATCTATGAAAATGAACAACTGAAAGCCAGACATTACTTTTAAACCATGCTTCCACAGAATTAAAAAAAAAAAACAAACTCATGAAATAGGCCTGGACAGAAATGATGTAACCCCTGAAAATAATGTGTCAAAAGGGACATGTTAAATCAAGGATAATGACCCAAAAACACACAGCTAAAAACACCCAAGAATGGCTGAGAGGGAAACATTGGACTATTCTGAAGAGGCCTTCTACGAGCCCTGACCTAAACCCTATTGAGCATCTTTGGAAAGAGCTGAAACATGCCGTCTGGGAAAGGTAACCTTCAAACACGAGACAACTGGAGCAGTCTGCTCTTGAGGACTGGGCCAAAATACCTGTCGAGAGGTGCAGAAGTCTCATTCACAGTTACAGGAATCATTTAATTGCAGTGATTGCCTCAAAAGGTTGTGCAACAAAATATTAAGTTAAGGTACCATCATTTCTGTCCAGGCCTATTTCATGAGTTATTATTTTCTAAATTCTGTGGAAGCATGGTTGAAAAGCAATGTCTGAATTTCATTTGTTCATTTTCATAGATTTTTTATTTATCTACTTTTGTCAGATTCAATTTGTTTCTGAGACCATTGTGGGTTTTTCTGTCATTAAACGAGGGGCACCAACAATTTTGACCGTGTGTGTGTGTGTGTGTGTGTGACTATGTGTTTATATATGTAGGAGAACAGTAGAATTTACACCAAGTAAAAAAGTACATAATTATGGCAACTGACATGTCTTCTTTAAAGGGAATCTGTCAGTAGGATCAACCCTCCTAAGCTGTCAATATTGGTATTTAGGTCATAGGAAGTTTAAGAAAAAGGATACCTTCATATCTGTGATTTGATATTTTATTCCAGAGAAATCCACATTTTTCTTAATACATAAATGAGCTGTTAAGATCTAAGGGCCGGACATAAATCTCCCTGAGATTCTGCCTCCAGAGATTATTTTATATTAAACAAGGCATTACCAGTGTGAGACATGCAATGACTGACAGGCTGCTCTCCTGATCTACACGTCTCACACTGGTAATGTCCCCTTTCATTTATAATAAGCCCCGAAGGAAGATCCTTAGGGAGATCTATGTCCAGCCCAGAGATCTTAACAGCTTATTTACATATTAAGAAAAATGTGGATTTCTCAAGAATAAGACATCGGATTGCAGATATCAAGGTATCATTTTAATCAGCTTCCTATGACCTATGTGTCCAAATTGACGCTTTGGAGGAGTGATCCTACTGACAGATGCCCTTTAATCTTGTTATATCTTTTGTTAAGAGTAACTTCCATAATTTTTGACCATATTTTTGTACAGTATGTCTTCATGATTTAATATGATTTGATCCAAATACATCAGCAAGACTAAAGTCTATGGAATGCTCCATGTCCTAGGAGCCGAGACAGGATGTCTGTGGCTGACAGCTAACTCTGTGGATGCCGAGCTGCAGACAGGTACATGTTATCACCCCTGCCAGACTGCCACAAAATTCCACAATATCTGGCCGTCTCCTATGGATTCCTCAGACATTTCAATGGAGAACACTTTTGTTTGGTATCTCCTATTTAGATCTGCTAATAACACTTCCTTAAATGCCATGTTAGACAGCACAATCTGGTAACGATTATCAGACACTACACACAATGTTTACAGAAGAATCGGGTTTCTAAATGTTTTGCATAAAGAAACAGTTGAGAACTGCGAAAAAAGGATCAAAATGCCTGATGTGAGCCCTGCCAATAGAAAGGCTCAACCAAAAATGTAAACATGACGGGCTGGTCAACCAAAGAGAATGTGCCCGACTGTCTACTAGAATGTTATCTCTGCCCGTGGACAATCGCGGCCCAGACCAAGAGGAATGAACATACCAGACACAATAGGAGACAAAAAAAATCTACCCAGTACGAATATACAAACAACTACAACCTTCTTCACACTGATCAATTCACTGGGAAAAGCTTATGGCTTAAAGGAAAACTATCAGTTTCAATAGTGAAGTTAGTGCTATGGCGGTCCTTGAACTTCGTCAACAGGTTTTTGCTACCTAAAGCTCAGGCCCTCATCACAAACTTCAGTGGTGAGGATCTGGCCACTCATTTCCATCAGGACATTTCTGCTCAATCTCCCCAGTGCCTGGAACACCTTCCCTGCCCCACTTCTTTCTTTCTTTCAATTTTCTTTTTATTGAAGTTTTAATAATTACAGACAAGTGGAACATCAAGAACTACGAATGAGCATATCAAAGTGTAAAAGAACGTGTGACAAGTTAGCGATATAAACTCAGGCCAACTGACACTAATAAGTCCATATACTTTTAAAGAAAATGAGTCTAACAACTCGTTCAAAATTGTTAATACGGGAGTAACTTTATAGATTTAGAGAGATGAGAAGGTATAGGGGGGAACAGAGAGAGATAGAGGTAAGATAGGGGGGGGAGGAGGTGGGGGGGTGGATTAGGATGACACCTTGAGGATTGAATGGTTTATTACCCTGCCCCACTTCAAGCCAGTTACAGAAGAACAAGTTATCCAGCTCCTTGCTACTTCTTGGCGAAAAACCCACAACAGTGACCCTATTCCTTCACATCTCCTGCAGTCTCTTTCACCGGATGTCCCCACTTACCTATCTAAAATATTTATCCCCTCTCTATCTTCTGTTATCTTTCCCTCCTCATTTAAGCATGCCATCATAACCCCTTTACTTATAAAAACCAACCCTTGACCAGAACTGTGCTGCTAACTACAGACCTGCCTCTAATCTTCCTGTCATATCTAAACTCCTGGAAAGCTAGGTCCAGTCCCATCTTATCCGCCATCTCTCAGATAACTCTCTTCTTGATCCTCTACTGCAGATTCTCCTGGATCCCTCTGCTGCTCCAACTCACCGTGCTCCGCTCTATCGGCCTCAAGGACACTGTTCTCTTTGGTTCTCCTCCTACCTCTATAACCGCTGCTTCACTGTATCTTTTGCAGTCTCTTACTCCTTTCCTCGTCCCCTAACTATCGGGGTTCCTCAAAGCTCATTCCTAGGTCCCCTTCTCTTCTCTCTACATACTGCCCCTATTGGACAAACAATCAGTAGATTTTGGTTCCAGTATCATCTCTATGCTGATGACACACAATTATACACTTCTTCCCCTGATATCACCCCCACACGAATACAAAATACCAAGGATTGTTTGTCTGCTGTCTCTAACATAATGTCCTCCCTAACTCTGAAACTGAATTTCTGTCATGGTGTGACTCAACCAAACGGATGGTCGGTCAGCTAACGGCACAATACATATACAACGAGGATGGTATAGGTGAGAGGAAAGCCCTATCCGTAGGGAATGGTCACCACCTGAGCTCAAACCTGAGCCTAACCCTGTACTCCCATAACGCCGTATGCGGGTCCTTCCCCCGCCACAGTCAGGATACCTCGTCCCTAGTAGTCACCTATTAATGCCCTGGCCGGCAAGAGCACTAGCCTCACCTCTGCAGATAATACACACAGGGGGAAGTGACAAACACCAAAGGGACAAGGTAACAAAAACACCACACTTAGCTTATGAACACCGCTAAGCTCCACACTGCAGATAACAACAGCAACTGGACTCCAAACACCAGACGTGGTGCTGACACCAGAGCGCTGCTCCTGTTCGGCTGGTCTCCAGAAAGGAACTGTATCACCAACAGTCAGCTGATGCATCAGGTGACCTTTTAAAGGATGGTAGGAGTGGTCACCACCTGCATCAGCTGACCCAGCAGCACTGCAGTAACACCAGATTGCCAGCGGGGGGCAAAAAACTGACATTAACCCTCAATGGTCCAAAATGAAAAAAGTTTTAAACTGAGTGGAACCAGAGCTGCCACAAATCCAAAAAATGGATTGTGAGAATCTCTCTCCAAAGCCAAACTTCTTGCGTTTCCTCCCTCTACTAACCTAACTCTACTGGACATTGAAATTAACTTGGAGAGTTCAACCATAACACCCAAGTAGCATGCCCGTGGCCTTGGGGTTATATTTGGCACACAACTTTCCTTTATTCCTTATATTCGATCACTCACTCGTTCATGTCACCTGTATCTTAAAACATCTCAAGAATTCAACGATTTCTCAACTTTGAAACTGCTAAAACTCTTACAGTCGCTCTTATTCATTCTCGTCTGGACTATTACAACTCTCTTCTGATCGATCTGCCTCTTACTAAACTCTCTCCTCTCCAATCAGTCCTGAAAAGACAGGGTCGTATTTCTGTCCAGCCGATTCACCGAAGCTTCCACCTTGTGCCAGTCATTACACTGGTTGCCCATTCACTACAGAATACAATATAAAGACATATCTCTCACCCACAAAGCCCTCCACAGTTCTGAATCACTCTATATATCCTTCCTCATCTCTGTCTATCGACTTACATGTTACATTCCCTCCGTTCTGAAACAGACCTAAGACTAATATCCTCCATAATTTGAACCTGCACCTCCATCTCCAAGACTTCTCCTGTGTTGTGCCAGTTCTCTGGAGTGCACTAGCCCAGACGATCCGACTGTTACCTAGCCCCCACGTTTTTAAGTGTGCTTTAAAAACACATTTCTTTAAACAAGCCTATCACCTCAACTCAGTAACCTAACTCTTCCCTGTTCCCTCTTTCAAAACATTGTTCAGAATATGCTCCTTCCTATTAATCTGCCTCCACAACTTCCGTGCACATAACTGCACCTGATAATTGCACTTCAGCACACTGGCTGATGACCGGATCGTGCAGCTTTATATGAAAATCCCTATTTAGTACAATTGCTGGATCTGAAATTACAAGCACTTTTCACCTAAAGTGTCCCCCTTATTTCCTGGTAGATTGTAAGCTTTTGAGCAGGACCGCCACTCCCCATGTAACTGTCCTACCTTTCATTGAATTTATTGTCTGTATATGTCCCCACTTAATTATAAAGTTCTTTGGAATATGTTGGCGCTATATAAAATAAAATTATTATTACCACATCAAAGAGCAGTATAATGTAAGGGCAGAAACCTTGAATCCAGAAATGTGTCACTTATTGGGCTACGAGTTACAGTTTTGATAAAAACCTTGTGCATCATAGTGCCCATAACCTAGAATAAAACCGGAAACGGTATATGCTGCTGTAAGATATACTGCTACCCATGGTAAGGGAGAATAGATGTGCCCATAACGCTGCCCCGACGCACGTTTCGTGTAATTGCTTTCTTAAGGGGAAGGGTCTATTCACAGTCGCCTGTTAGTGATGTCAACGCTCATCAGAGTAGCTGGGTCTCGCTGAATCAGTGATGCTGATGAGCGTTGTTGTCAGAATCCGGCGACTGTGAACAGCAGTAACTTTACTGCTATTCACAGTCACCGGGGCTGGATTTGGGAAATGTTGGACTACGTCGGAGCTGCGTTAGAACATTTTTTCAAATAAATTGTTGAACACACGCAAAGCACTAATTATATATCTCATGGATATCTATTTACCCCATATCTATCTTCTGTTTATACCATATCTATACATCTAGATCTATGCGCATGTTTAACACCTAAAACATCTGTCATTTCTATTCTACATTGAATTCCGGTATGTCTCACACAGATGGGGCACATGGATGTCACACCTTACGTCATCCGTGTTCACATATGCCGGACGTATTGACATCTGTGCTGCTGGAAAAAAATGGACATGTCGAGGTGTGCGTCACATGGACATATGTTCCGTGTGAACACACTAACATGTGCGTAGCCTCAGAATGTACAATGGGTGTGCGTGTGTACTGTCACCACACATACTGGACAGTCACGCGTGAAGGGGGCCTAAGGTGGTGCTCAGCTACACAATGGAATTGCATGTATGGACAAGAGATAAGATTGAAAGATAGCAGAATTCACCACTTTTTACTTTAAGACAGGATCTTTATTGGGGTAGTATGTGCAAGACGTAGATGTGAAGGAACAGAGATGAGTGACAGCAGTTTCGCATGAAACACGCTTCTTCTGGCTCATCATCATCAACATTGATGAGCCGGAAGAAGGCTGTTTTCACGCGAAACAGTTATGCTCGTCTCTGTTCCTCCAGGTCTACGTCTTGCACATGATACCCTAATAATAATGCTGTCAAACCAGTGGTGAGTGCCGCTATTTTTCACCCTCATCTCTTGTCCATTCCTTTTATTATCTCCAAATTTTCCAATTAAAGGAACCTAACAGACATTCTTATGGCTTTCTGTAGATGTCCATATCTACAAAGTATTCATAATGAATTAGGTGTCTAGCTTTGGTTACCATCACAGATATCTAAACGCTCCAATGGAGAAAGAGGAGACAACACCTTTCCCAAAGTGTCTAATTTCCAGTAAATATTTACATTCCCCAAAAACAATGCTGGAGAAGGTTTTTCAGTACAGCTCCTCCATTACCCTTCCTCAAAGTGTATAATTCATCATGTCAAAAGGATGTGACCTTACGGTACCTTCACACAGAACGATTTTGTTAACGATATTGTTGCAACGTCACGCTTTTTGTGACGTAGCAACGATCCCGCTAACGATCTCGTTATGTGTGACAGCGACCAACGATAAGGCCCCTGCTGGGAGATCGTTGGTCGCTGGGGAATGATCAGGACCTTTTTTTTTGGTCGCTGATCACCCGCTGTCATCGCTGGATCGGCGTGTGCGACGCCGATCCAGCGATGTGTTCACTGGTAACCAGGGTAAATATCGGGTTACTAAGCGCAGGGTTACCCTGGGACTTCGGCATCGTTGAAGACAGTTTTAACGATGCCGAAGTCTTTCTCCGGATCATTGGTCGCTGGAGAGAGCGGTCTGTGTGACAGCTCCCCAGCGACCACACAACGACTTACCAACGATCACGGCCAGGTCGTATCGCTGGTCGTGATCGTTGGTTAGTCGTTTAGTGTAACGGTACCTTTAGAGCAGGGGCGGACACAGACTGCAGAGGGCCCCTGTGCAAGAAATCTTCCCGGGCCCCCTGTTGTGAGTTCTGTTTTTGGGCTCCCTCTGGTGGTTACTGATGGTACTGGGTGATTTGTCTTTCCTGGGTTTCTGGGTTCCACCTGTTCCATCAGCATATGGGAGTTTCTTATTTAACCTGGCTTTGCTGGCATTTCCTCGCCGGTTATCAATGTATCCAGTGTTTCTTGTTACCTCTGCTCCCTGCTCCTAGAACCTTCTGGACAAGCTAAGTTTGGATTTTCCTGTTTTGTGTTTTGCTTAATTTGGTTTTTAGTCCAGCCTGCAGATATGTGATTCTCTGCTGCTGGTTGCTCTAGTGGGCTGAAATTGCTTTTCATGTACCATGAGTTGGCACATGAGTTCAAGTAATTTCAGGATGGTTTTTTGAAGGGTTTTTCGCTGACCGCGCAGTTCACTTTTGTATCCTCTGCTATCTAGCTTTAGCGGGCCTCATTTTGCTGAAACTGTTTTCATACTACGTATGTGCTTTCCTCTCATTTCACCGTCATTATATGTGGGGGGCTGCTATTTGCTGTGGGGTATTTCTCTGGAGGCAAGAGAGGTCTGTGTTTCTTCTGATAGGGGAAGTTAGATCTTCGGCTGGAGCGAGACGTCTAGGATCATCGTAGGCACGTTCCCCGGCTACTTTTATTTGTGTGTTAGGTTCAGGGTCGCGGTCAGCTCAGGTTCCATCGCCCTAGAGCTTGTTTGTATCTGTGCTTGTCCTTTTTGTGATCCCCTGCCATTGGGATCATGACAGTATAACCGGCCCACAAAGTGTTAATTGTATTGGCTGAAGTAGGAGGATAAGTAGTCTGAGGAAGTTTTTTTTTTTTTTTTTTCCCCTCAGAGTTTGCTGCCTAGCCTTATTGCAGCCTGGCTACTTCCTCCTCCTCTTAATCTTTGAATGGCTCTGATCTCAGCTGTTTATCATGGACGTCCAGAGTTTGGCTTCCAGCCTGAATAATCTTGCCACTAAGGTTCAAAATATACAGGATTTTGTTGTACATGCTCCTATGTCTGAACCTAGAATTCCTGTCCCAGAGTTTTTTTCTGGAGATAGATCTCGTTTTCTGAATTTTAGGAACAATTGCAAGTTGTTTCTTTCTTTGAAATCTCGCTCCTCTGGAGACCCTGCTCAGCAAGTCAAGATAATTATATCTTTCCTGCGGGGTGACCCTCAGGATTGGGCATTTGCATTGGCACCAGGGGACCCTGCGTTGCTTAATGCAGATGCGTTTTTTCTGGCATTGGGTTTGCTCTATGAGGAACCTAACCAAGAGATTCAGGCTGAAAAAGCTTTGTTGGCCCTCTCTCAGGGGCAAGATGAAGCAGAAATTTATTGTCAAAAATTTCGGAAGTGGTCGGTACTTACTCAGTGGAATGAGTGCGCTCTGGCTGCAAAGTTTAGAGATGGCCTTTCTGAGGCCATTAAAGATGTTATGGTGGGGTTCCCTGCGCCTGCTGGTCTGAATGAGTCTATGACTATGGCTGTTCAGATTGATCGGCGTTTACGGGAGCGCAAACCTGTGCATCATTTGGCGGTGTCGTCTGAACCGTCACCTGAGATAATGCAATGTGATAGAATTCAGTCCAGAAGTGAACGGCAAAAGTATAGGCGGAAAAAAGGGTTGTGCTTTTATTGTGGTGATTCAGCTCATGTTATATCAGCATGCTCTAAACGCACAAAAAAGGTTGATAAGTCTGTTGCCATTAGTACTTTACAGTCTAAGTTCATTCTGTCTGTGACTCTGATTTGTTCATTATCATCCATTTCCGTCGATGCCTATGTGGATTCAGGCGCTGCCCTGAGTCTTATGGATTGGTCATTTGCCAATCGCTGTGGGTTTAGTCTGGAGCCTCTGGAAGTCCCTATTCCTTTGAAGGGAATTGACTCTACACCTTTGGCTATGAATAAACCTCAGTACTGGACACAAGTGACCATGCGTATGACTCCCGTTCATCAGGAGGTGATTCGCTTCCTGGTACTGTATAATTTGCATGATGTTCTAGTACTTGGTCTGCCATGGTTACAAACTCATAATCCAGTCCTTGACTGGAAATCAGTGTCTGTGTTAAGCTGGGGTTGTCAGGGGGTTCATGATGATGCACCTCCGATTTCTATCGCTTCATCTACTCCTTCTGAGATTCCTGTGTTTTTGTCTGACTATCGGGATGTTTTTGAGGAGCCTAAGCTCAGTTCGCTTCCTCCTCACAGGGATTGCGATTGTGCTATAAATTTAATTCCGGGCAGTAAATTTCCTAAAGGTCGTTTGTTCAATCTGTCAGTGCCAGAGCATACTGCTATGCGGGATTATGTTAAGGAGTCCTTGGAAAAGGGACATATCCGTCCATCTTTGTCCCCTTTGGGAGCAGGTTTTTTTTTCGTGGCCAAGAAAGATGGTTCCTTGAGGTCTTGTATAGATTATCGTCTTTTGAATAAGATTACCGTAAAATATCAGTATCCTTTGCCATTGTTGACTGATTTGTTTGCTCGCATTAAGGGGGCTAAATGGTTCACTAAGATTGATCTTCGGGGTGCGTATAATCTTATACGAATAAAGCAAGGTGATGAGTGGAAAACCGCATTTAATACGCCTGAGGGCCATTTTGAGTATTTGGTAATGCCTTTTGGACTTTCTAATGCTCCTTCAGTCTTCCAGTCCTTTATGCACGATATTTTCCGTGAATATCTGGATAAATTTATGATTGTGTATTTGGATGATATTTTGGTTTTTTCTGATGACTGGGAGTCTCATGTTCAGCAGGTCAGGAAGGTGTTTCAGGTCCTGTGGGCCAATTCCTTGTTTGTAAAAGGCTCAAAGTGTCTCTTTGGAGTCCAGAAGATTTCTTTCTTGGGGTATATTTTTTCCCCTTCTACTATTGAGATGGATCCCGTCAAGGTTCAGGCTATTTGTGACTGGACGCAGCCTACATCTCTTAAGAGTCTACAGAAGTTCTTGGGCTTTGCTAATTTCTATCGTCGTTTTATAACTAATTTTTCTAGTGTTGTTAAGCCTTTGACGGATTTGACTAAGAAGGGTGCTGATGTTGCTAATTGGTCTCCTGCGGCTGTGGAGGCCTTTCAGGAACTTAAGCGCCGGTTTTCTTCTGCTCCTGTGTTGCGTCAGCCAGATGTTTCGCTCCCTTTTCAGGTTGAGGTTGATGCTTCCGAGATTGGAGCGGGGGCGGTTTTGTCACAGAGAAGCTCCGATGGCTCAGTGATGAAGCCATGCGCGTTTTTTTCTAGAAAGTTTTCGCCGGCTGAGCGGAATTATGATGTTGGTAATCGGGAACTTTTGGCCATGAAGTGGGCATTTGAGGAGTGGCGTCATTGGCTAGAGGGTGCTAGACATCGTGTGGTGGTCTTGACTGATCACAAAAATTTGATTTACCTTGAGTCTGCCAGGCGTCTGAATCCTAGACAGGCTCGTTGGTCACTGTTTTTCTCTCGTTTCAATTTTGTGGTTTCATACCTGCCAGGTTCAAAGAATGTGAAGGCGGATGCTCTTTCTAGGAGTTTTGTGCCTGACTCCCTTGGAAATTCTGAGCCCTCTGGTATCCTTAGGGATGGGGTGATTTTGTCTGCTGTCTCCCCAGACTTGCGACGTGCTTTGCAGGAGTTTCAGGTGGCTAAACCTGATCGTTGTCCGCCTGAGAGACTGTTTGTTCCGGATAATTGGACCAGTAGAGTCATCTCCGAGGTCCATTCTTCTGCGTTGGCAGGTCATCCTGGAATATTTGGTACTAGAGACTTGGTGGCCAGGTCTTTTTGGTGGCCTTCCTTGTCGAGGGATGTGCGTTCTTTTGTGCAGTCTTGTGGGGTTTGTGCTCGGGCTAAGCCTTGCTGTTCTCGGGCCAGTGGATTGTTGTCACCTTTGCCTATCCCGAAGAGGCCTTGGACGCACATTTCCATGGACTTTATTTCGGATCTCCCTGTCTCTCAAAAAATGTCCGTCATCTGGGTTGTGTGTGATCGCTTTTCTAAAATGGTTCATCTGGTACCCTTGCCTAAGTTGCCTTCCTCCTCTGAGTTGGTCCCTCTGTTTTTTCAGAATGTGGTTCGTTTGCATGGGATTCCTGAGAACATCGTTTCTGACAGGGGATCCCAGTTTGTGTCTAGATTTTGGCGGACTTTCTGTGCTAAGATGGGCATTGATTTGTCCTTTTCGTCTGCATTCCATCCTCAGACGAATGGCCAGACTGAACGAACTAATCAGACCTTGGAAACTTATTTAAGGTGTTTTGTTTCTGCTGATCAGGATGACTGGGTTACCTTTTTGCCGCTGGCCGAGTTTGCGCTTAATAATCGGGCTAGTTCTGCTACCTTGGTTTCTCCTTTCTTTTGTAATTCGGGGTTTCATCCTCGTTTTTCCTCTGGTCAGGTGGAACCTTCTGATTGTCCTGGAGTGGACATGGTGGTGGATAGGTTGCATCGGATTTGGAGTCATGTGGTGGACAATTTGAAGTTGTCCCAGGAGAAGGCTCAGCAGTTTGCTAATCGCCGTCGCCGCGTGGGTCCTCGACTTCTTGTTGGTGACTTGGTGTGGTTGTCTTCTCGTTTTGTTCCTATGAAGGTCTCTTCTCCTAAGTTCAAGCCTCGGTTCATCGGTCCCTATAGGATCTTGGAAATTCTTAACCCTGTGTCGTTTCGTTTGGATCTCCCGGCATCGTTTGCTATTCATAATGTGTTTCATCGGTCGTTGTTGCGGAAGTATGAGGTACCTGTTGTTCCTTCTCTTGAGCCTCCTGCTCCAGTGCTGGTGGAGGGAGAATTGGAGTATTTTGTGGAGAAGATCTTGGATTCTCGTGTTTCCAGACGGAAACTCCAGTATTTGGTCAAGTGGAAGGGTTATGGTCAGGAGGATAATTCTTGGGTGGTTGCCTCGGATGTTCATGCTGATGATTTGGTTCGCGCTTTTCATAGGGCTCATCCTGGTCGCCCTGGTGGTTCTCGTGAGGGTTCGGTGACCCCTCCTCAAGGGGGGGGTACTGTTGTGAGTTCTGTTTTTGGGCTCCCTCTGGTGGTTACTGATGGTACTGGGTGACTTGTCTTTCCTGGGTTTCTGGGTTCCACCTGTTCCATCAGCATATGGGAGTTTCCTATTTAACCTGGCTTTGCTGGCATTTCCTCGCCGGTTATCAATGTGTCAGTGTGTCTTGTTACCTCTGCTCCCTGCTCCTAGAACCTTCTGGACAAGCTAAGTTTGGATTTTCCTGTTTTGTGTTTTGCTTAATTTGGTTTTTAGTCCAGCCTGCAGATATGTGATTCTCTGCTGCTGGTTGCTCTAGTGGGCTGAAATTGCTTTTCATGTACCATGAGTTGGCACATGAGTTCAAGTAATTTCAGGATGGTTTTTTGAAGGGTTTTTCGCTGACCGCGCAGTTCACTTTTGTATCCTCTGCTATCTAGCTTTAGCGGGCCTCATTTTGCTGAAACTGTTTTCATACTACGTATGTGCTTTCCTCTCATTTCACCGTCATTATATGTGGGGGGCTGCTATTTGCTGTGGGGTATTTCTCTGGAGGCAAGAGAGGTCTGTGTTTCTTCTGATAGGGGAAGTTAGATCTTCGGCTGGAGCGAGACGTCTAGGATCATCGTAGGCACGTTCCCCGGCTACTTTTATTTGTGTGTTAGGTTCAGGGTCGCGGTCAGCTCAGGTTCCATCGCCCTAGAGCTTGTTTGTATCTGTGCTTGTCCTTTTTGTGATCCCCTGCCATTGGGATCATGACAGCCCCCCCCTCCATAGCGCAACAAAGTTATGTAAGCATATAGGTAGGGGTGGGATTCAAATTTTTAACAACAGGTTCTGTGTTTGTGTAGGAAAACCACAGCCATTTTTAAGCCACACCCTTTTACACACACCTTTTCCTCAAACATATCTAAGTAGGGGCGCAGTTAAACCATACCTCCCAACTTTTGAAGAGGGGAAAGAGGGATAAAGTCTGCAGCGCGCGCAGCGAACCACGGCAAATTTTAAGCCACGCCTCTGAGCACACCCACTTCTCAACTAGTCACACCCATATCCACATCCCAACCACAGCCATTTAGCATTGCTGATCGCAATGTTTCATAAACAATAATTATAAACAAAAAATATGGCCACACAGTGCTCCATACTGTATAATGGCCACACATGATGCGCCATACTATAATGGCCACACAGTGCTCCATACTGTATAATGGCCACGCATGATGCTCCATACTGTATAATGGCCACATGCGCCATACTATAATGGCCACACAGTGCTCCATACTGTATAATGGCCACACAGTGCTCCATACTGTATAATGGCCACGCATGATGCTCCATACTGTATAATGGCCACACATGATGCTCCATACTGTATAATGGCCACACATGATGCGCCATACTATAATGGCCACACATGATGCTCCATACTGTATAATGGCCACACATGATGCTCCATACTGTATAATGGCCACACACGATGCTCCATACTGTATGATGGCCCTACATTATACTACATACTGTATAATGGCCACACATGATACTGCGCACAGTATAATGGCCACGCATAGTTACTCCTACACATGCGGCTCCGCTCCGTACACCTCATACACACACGGCTCAGCTCTGTACACCTCATGGACACACACGGCTCAGCTCCGTACACCTCATGCACACACGGCTCAACTCTGTACACCTCATACACACACACACGGCTCTGCTCCGTACACCTCATACACACACACGGCTCTGCTCCGTACACCTCATACACACACACGGCTCTGCTCCGTACACCTCATACACACACGGCTCTGCTCCGTACACCTCATACACACACACGGCTCTGCTCCGTACACCTCATACACACACACGGCTCTGCTCCGTACACCTCATACACACACGGCTCTGCTCCGTACACCTCATACACACACATGGCTCCGCTCTGCACACCTCATACACACACGGCTCTGCTCTGTACACCTCATACAAACACACGGCTCTGCTCCGTACACCTCATACACACGGCTCCGCTCCGTACACCTCATACACACACGGCTCCGCTCTGAACACCTCATACACACACGGCTACGCTTCATACACCTCATAACCACACACACACGGCTCTGCTACATCCACACTATAAACAACTCCGACCCCACACATAAGCTCACCGTCTAGCACCATGACAGAACAGCAGAGTCCTGCAATACACGGAGGCCCCTGATCATGTGACTCCTGACTCCTCCCCTCCTGTGACCTCATCACAGGTCCTGAGCAAGCTTCAGTGACTCACTGTGACTGAGAGGCTCTCCCCCTCCGTCCTCTCTTCCTGGTCCAGTGTCTGCTACCCGTCACCTCACCGCAGACCACAGCAGTGACAGCCGGCTGGACAGCAGCATAATATATGCTAGCAGGTGAGGAGGGGGGCCCGTTTAACTGTCATATCACATGCGTGCAGCAGAGCGGGCCCCCCTGCTTCTCCTGTTAGCAGTAATCCTGCCGCTGGCTGTCATTCACCTCAATGCTTTGTATGCCCGTCGGGGGCCCCCTCCCGCTCTGGGCCCCTGTGCGGTTGCACAGGTTGAACAGGCGGTATGTCCGCCCATGCTTTAGAGACTCAGACACTGACCACCCAATGCTGACAGTATCAGACGCTTAGTGCTCAATTCATTCACACTTTTCCAGGAGGAACAAAAGAGGGAAATTACAAGTATTTCCCAAACCACACATGTCAGGAGAGCAGACATGTCCACTTTAAAAGGAGTATTGAAGTTTACAATCATTTTAGATGCCTCCAGTAATAATTGTACAAAAGGGCTTCATGGTCTAAGAGCTTCGCACAAGTGAAGTCGCTCTGCCGAATACAGCTACTATGGTCGGCATAGCAAGCTGGCCATTCTTCTTGGAGAACATAATGGAGCTCTGCAATATCGCTAGGCATCACAAAACCACCTCTCCGTCTTACTTTGCTTTTTGTCTGGCTCCTGAAACACTTTGTGACATTTCAAGCATTTGCTGCCAATAGCGAAAAGGTCATTTCGGACCCTTGCGTTTGGCAACGTTATAATGCTAATTGTGAAGCGACAATCGGAGGAAATTCTATTGAAATAAAGAATATACGGCTCACAAATGGCCCGACGGCATTCAGGACAACAAGAACGTGGTCTGTGCCGCAGCAAGGTCCATGCCAAGGTCAGCATCCCAAGTGGCTCCGGTTACGGCATGCTTAATCAATTAACTTTACCTTTAATTATCGCCAATAAAGTGTGCTCATATACGCTCTCCCCCCCCCCAAGGCTGCGTGCAACATAACACATTCCTTCATGACACCAGGGAAAATAAATATTCAGCAGCTAGGCACACTTCCGATAATATGTTTTTCTATCTAATATGCAGCAATGTACCATAGCAAAGTAACCACGGAGGGTCCAAATAAATAATCAGGCTGCTGGCGGGAGCAGACGTCCAAGGTCAATAGAGGTAGTGGAGCAGAATATATACAGCAGGCTAACTGTGCTCGCTGTTAGAATATATTAATAGGAAATGTTTATTCTGTGTGTCACGGTGCGCTTCCTCCTGCACTCGGTCTGCGCACACTTGACTGACACCGGCTGACGGAGAGGACATGCCAGGAAAAAGAGTACTGGAGGATGTGATGGGGTTTGAGGAATGTGGCACTGAAGAGGAGGAAGGAGCTGGACTAAAGTGTGCCAGGGTAAAAGAAATGAATGGTAACAGAGGAAACCAGGCGCAGGGATGAATGGGGCAAAGAGAAAAATGCTAATTCACCTAAAAGGCCAACCGTGCCATCATATGAAGATACATGAAAGGTTTATATGTCGGGAGGGGAACACGTAACACTCACCCCTAGCAAAGGGGAAACCCTAATCATCCGATCCCCAATAATCCAATGCAGAAATATAATCGTCCGATCCTCAGATGAGTATAGTATAGTCCACTCTGCTCTCCCCATAGAGAACACATGAATGCTCACCGAGCCGACCGGCCACGTCTATAGGGAAGTCGGGAAAGATAGCGGTCACTCAAGTGCGGATTCTAAGGCTTGGGTCAGGCCATCAGATCTCATCTGAAAGAATCAAGGCGATTATGATCACACGCTGATCGGTCTTAGAGTGTGATCCAATTTTCTTGGGTGAGGAGAAGATGGAAAAAATAAAAATTTCTCCAGCTTCTCCATTCTGTCAGTTTGTAGAAATCAAAAATCCAAGTGCAGTCTGATTTCTTCCATGGACTCATTGACTCGCATTGGCCGAGTGCAAACCGAGTATCATATCCACATAGTGCATTTACATCACCCCTCAGGGGCCGTACAAACTGTGCGCTAACTCCGCCCACAAAGTACATTCTGACGTAACCTTTCATTGCACGCGCCTCGCCGCTCAGTAGTGTATGCAGTGTGCCTGTGCTCACAGAGCAAGAAAAAAAAATAAAAGGTTGGTGAC
This sequence comes from Ranitomeya imitator, assembly GCF_032444005.1. Lineage (NCBI taxonomy): Eukaryota > Metazoa > Chordata > Amphibia > Anura > Dendrobatidae > Ranitomeya > Ranitomeya imitator. Next base: position 104,383,567 of record NC_091282.1, on the reverse strand, counting down.
CGTCAAAACACAGTTGCTGGCCCAATCACTGTGGTCCCAGGAATCTGCCTGGGGGCCGGAAAAAAGGTCATCGCGGGCCGTAAATGGCTGAGGTTCCCAATCCCTGGTGTAGAGGACAACTTAGATGAACAGGAAGTTTAGTTACTCTTTAAGCCTGCGTGTGTTCGAGGCCCCGGCTAGGAGTATAGGTTATGTAAACACAAGAGAAGCAGAAATATATACCATACGTTCACCATCCTGGTCCCTTACCATCCTTTATCATCGTCTTCTTCCACCTCGGACACGGGCTCCTCTTCTGGGGCGTCAGTTATCGCCTGTGACAGTTTTGATTTAAAACGGTCCAAAAGTGACAATGTCTAAAATGAGAAAATAAAATTCCGATTGAATCCATCAATTGTGAGTAAAAGTAATGAAAACTGCGTCAGTAAATCACGGCCATTGTACGTTATACACTCCGTGAGCAGACGCGAGTTCTCAGACCATCTGCATCTGATGTGACCCGATGACACTTATTTCGGGGAATCTAACTCTTCATCAACATCAAAGCCATTGTGATGATGTAAGGACTGGCATGCTCACAAAGACGGGAACCATCACTTCATACGACTGTCATATACTGATTTTAATTCAACCCAAACCTCTACTACAATGACTTGGAAAGTATAAAGGGTCATTAAAGTTATATGTAATAATTATAGATAGACATTTCCATGTCATAACTTAGGCTGTCCAATTTAAAAAAAAAAGGTGGAGGGGAGGGGGGAATCTTCATTTTTTCCAGAAACAGCGCCACTCTTATCCATGGGTTGTGCTTGGTAAACTATTTCTGCCCCATTCACTTGACCTAGACTTTATGGAGGACCTTTCAGCTCTCCAGATATGTCCGTTGTAGTAAATACAGTACTTGAATTCCCAATGATATAACATTTCTGAAGCATCTTTTTTCCTTTGCGTCGTTCTTCTATTATTATTCCTGGAAAAGCGTCCATGTGTTATTACTGTTCCCCTTGTCAATAGACACTTCTGGCAATGATTGGCTATACAAACTATTACAAACCCTGATCATGTATGTAACTTCTTTACTTGTACCCCCATAACACTGCTAATGCTCACGCATGCAACTTCCTCAGCCATACCCCATAATTCTGCTAATGGTCATGTGTGCAACTTAATTTCTCGTACCTCAGAACACTGCTAATGCTCATGTATGCAACTTCCTCAGTCGTACCCCTTAATGCTGCTAATGCTCATGTATGTAATGTCCTCAGTTGTACCCAAAAATGCTGCTAATGCTCATGTATGTAACCTCTTTACTAGTGATGGGCAAACCAACCAGTAAAAAGTTTACCTCCAGTCACAGAGGTGTCGGCTGATGAGAGAGTACTACTCCCATCAGCCTACGCCTGCTGTCACTAATAACAGCATGAGCAAGCGTCGGCTGATGGGACCGTCCAGGCTGAAAACCAAGGAAGAATGAGCTGCTGTGAGCGCAGAGTCAGTAATTACCGGTGATGTCATCGAGGTTACCGCAGGTCACCGAGCCTGCGTTCCCAGTTCACTTAAGTATGAGTCGGGCCAATGAACTGCACTGACCTCAAGGCAATCACCGCTAGCACCACGAAAAAAGTCTCATGGCACAGCACTGAGCTCAGTGAATTCACCACAGTTCACCTTAAAGGGAATATGTCACCCCAAAAATCGTATATGAGATAAGGCCACCGGCATCAGGGCTTATCTAGAGCATTCTGGAATGTAACCTGAAAGATGAGAAAAACAGGTTACATTATACTCACCCAGGGGCGGTCCCGCTTCTGTTCGGGTCCGATGGGCGTCGCGGTCCGGGTCCGGCGCCTCCTATCTTCTTACGATGACGTCCTCTTCTTATCTTCACGCTGCGGCTCCAGCGCAGGCGTACTTTGTCTGACCTGTTGAGGGCAGAGCAAAGTACAGCAGTGCGCAGGCGCCGGGCCTCTCTGACCTTTCCCAAGCCTGCACACTGCAGTACTTTGCTCTGCCCTCAACAGGAGCCACAGCAGGAAGACAAGAAGAGGACGTCATCGTATGAAGATAGGAGATGCCGGACACGGATCACGACGCCCATCGGACCTGGCCCGCAGTGGGACCGCCCCTGGGTGAGTATAATATAACTTGATTTTCTTATCTTTCAGGATACATCGTGGGCTTATCTACAGCATTACATAATGCTGTAGATAAGCCCCTGATGCCGGTGGCCTTATCTCATAAACGATTTTGGGGTGACAGATTCCCTTTAAGAAATTTCTCACGGTGAACTCACTGAGCTCAGCGCTGCACCTTGATATTCTGGGTCACGGTGCTAGCGGTGATATCACGCAAGTCACCGCAGTTTAAAAAAATGTATTTATTTATTTGTAGCGCAGGCGCCGGCTGATGAACACTCCTATCTGCTGCGCCTGCTCTCGCTGTTATTACTGGCAGAAGGCTGATTAAAGTAGTACTCACATCAGCCAACGCCTCTGACAGGAGTTAAACTTTTTACCACTGGTCACTGTTGCTGACGCTCAAACTGATGGTGTTTCTCATGCAGTCATGCAGATGACAGCGTGGAAAACACCCAGTACGGAGCCCAAACTCTACTGGTCGGGTTCGCCCATCACTACTTTTTATTCGTACCCCATAAGGCTGCTAATGCTCATGCACTGAATGTAATTTCCTCAGTCATACCCTAAAACACTGAAAGAGCTCATGTAACTCCTTCAGTTATACTTCGTAACGCTGCTAATGCTCATGTATGTAATGTCCTCAGTCGTACCCCACAACGCTGCTAATGCTCATGTATGTAATGTCCTCAGTCGTACCCCACAACGCTGCTAATGCTCATGTATGTAATGTCCTCAGTCGTACCCTACAACGCTGCTATTGCTCATGTATGTAATGTCCTCAGTCGTACCCCACAACGCTGCTAATGCTCATGTAGGTAATGTCCTCAGTGGTACCCTACAATGCTGCTAATGTTCATGTATGTAATGTCCTCAGTCGTACCCCACAACGCTGCTAATGCTCATGTATGTAATGTCCTCAGTGGTACCCTACAACGCTGCTAATGTTCATGTATGTAATGTCCTCAGTCGTACCCTACAACGCTGCTAATGCTCATGTATGTAATGTCCTCAGTCGTACCCCACGACGCTGCTAATGCTCATGTATGTAGTGTCCTCAGTCGTACCCTACAACGCTGCTAATGCTCATGTATGTAATGTCCTCAGTTGTACCCCACAACGCTGCTAATGCTCATGTATGTAACTTCTTCCATCGTACCCCCACAACACTGCTAATGTTCATGTATGTAATGTCCTCAGTCGTACCCTACAACGCTGCTAATGCTCATGTATGTAATGTCCTCAGTCGTACCCCACAACGCTGCTCATGCTCATGTATGTAATGTCCTCAGTCGTACCCCACAACGCTGCTAATGTTCATGTATGTAATGTCCTCAGTCGTACCCTACAACGCTGCTAATGCTCATGTATGTAACTTCTTCCATCGTACCCCACAACACTGCTAATGTTCATGTATGCAATGTCCTCAGTTGTTCCCCACAACGCTGCTAATGCTCATGTATGTAATGTCCTCAGTCGTACCCCAAAAAGCTGCTAATGCTCATGTATGTAGTGTCCTCAGTCGTACCCCACAACGCTGCTAATGCTCATGTATGTAACTTCTTCCATCGTACCCCCACAACACTGCTAATGTTCATGTATGCAATGTCCTCAGTTGTTCCCCACAACGCTGCTAATGATCATGTATGTAACTTTCTCAGTTGTACCCTATAACACTACTAATGCTCATGTATGTAACATTTTTCCATGTACCCCACAACGCTGCTAATGCTCATGTATGTAAGTTCTTCCGTCGTACCCCCACAACGCTGCTAATGTTCATGTATGCAATGTCCTCAGTTGGACTCCACAATGCTGCTAATGCTCATGTATGTACGGTAACTTCCTCAGTTGTACCCCATAACACTGCTTATTCTCATGTATGTAACTTCCTTCCTTGTACCCTATAACACTACTAATGCTCATGTATGTAACATTTTTACTTGTACCCGATAATGCTGCTAATGCTCATGTATGTAACTTCTTCTGTCGTACCGCTTAACACTGCTAGTGCTCATGTATGTAATGTAGGGATTCACGTTCTCAGGTAGGCTTTAGGAAGCGTTCACGCACGCAATGCGGTTTAGTCCAAACGTGCAGGTTTACTGCTTTCATAATAATATAAGATATTAAAAAACACAGCCTCTTCGGGGAACAAAAGTATAGCAGCAAATAAACAGTTCAGTCTCCAGGCACATATATGTCAGTATGGGATCACCCAAATAAATTAAATTGCAGTCCTTTGTCATAGACAAATACACAGAAGAGGAGCGTTCCTACCAGTCTTGGTATTCCCTTCAGTCTGAGCTCCGGCACTCTCCAGCACCAAACAGAAGGGTTCATCTCCATGCACAGTTCAATTTGAACAGGCTGCAGCTCCCACACGCTATTCTACAGCTCCAACACACAGATTGCTCAGCTTTCCTAGCTGACCCGTGCAGTCTCCATTCAGAGAGAGATCCTGGTGTGGCACCCCTAGGGGTATTTGCCACAAAAATAGTTACTGACACTAGACACAAATACTAAAATAGCAAAACTGCACTACCACCTCCGGCCAGAAGGGGGAGCTCCAGAGACTCCCCTTAATCCATTCTGGTCTGAGAGAAGAACTGGCAGTTGGGCTAAGGAGCTGAAAGTGAGAGGTCATACAGTTGAATCTCTAACAGCCCTGTGACTGTTACCAGGCCTAAATCACCGGCCTGAGGAGAAGAGGGACAGAGAAAAGGGACATTGTGAGAACCGGGTAGCATTAATCACTACCCAGAACAGGCGCAAAGACAGATACCGGATCCGTGGCTGTATTCATTATATATAATACAGCAACCGGAAAAACGTGAGGTGATATCAGCTTCACTAGGGCCGGACGCAGCAACAGACACAGTTCAGCGGTACTCCCGGAGGGGGTAAGCCGATAAAAGCACTCGGGTTGCCCGTTGAACCAGGGCCCGGAGGGGACAGATTGGGCCGGCAGCCAGTTCACATACAGCAGCAGGGCCACACAGAAATTGCGCACAATAAGAGGCGAAGACCCCGGCAGGGTCAAAGTAACTCAGAGTTCCCATACAGACTCCGGTGACAGGACTGGTTGTAAATCCCTTTATGTTGAAGTAAACTGGTTAAACGTTTCAGTGCCTCAGTCTTTCATTTGGACAATAGCCATCTATCCAGGATCGGGATCATCGCCGCTGGGAGAACCTGCTGCTGATCAAGTAAGTGCCTGTCCCCTCACGATACCCCTTACACTGTGCATTGCCTGAGGCCACAGCACCGGGTCAAGCCACCCGTGACATCCCCCTCAAGAGACAGACTCCATTGGTCCGGTGCTGGGTATCCCGGTCTCCTGGGCGTCACAATTGGCGTCACGAACAGGATCTAGCCAGCCCGTATACCGGGTATTGTGTGCCATGATTGGAGTCCAAAATTGAGAAAACTTGGATGAAAAATCTTGAAAATTGACTTTATTAAAGAAAATTCCATTTCCCATTGAAAACTATTGAAAGTGACTTTTCCCCATTGGTTATAATGGAGTAAAGATGGCCGCCATCCCCTGAGGTAATCACTTCATAACCGTTAGGCACGAGACTGTTAATTGAGCTACGCCATCACCTGAGCCCCAGTCTAACTGAAAAACTTCAGAATCCGCCATTACAGAGCGCGGTGGGTGGGAGCAGCATGGGGCGTGTCATTGTGGGCGGCACCAAGCTGAGCGCTCTGACGTCAGAGCAAGGGGAAAATCGATCCTGCTGCACAGCGGAACGAATCTACACTATCCCGACGGAAACGGAGGACCGGAAGGGTCCGGATTAACTAAGGGGGGCACAGTATGTCGCAGCACGGAGACGCCGCAGCACCCGGCGACGCTAATGCAGCTGAAAGACAGAGTGTCAATAGAGAGTCCGGCAGTGCAGCGGTGCAAGGAGTGGCGCCCATCATGCCGGTGCTGATGCCATATACCCCGGGTGGCCCATGGCTTCCAATGTATGAAGGTGAGCCTAATACCCTTGACATGTTCCCCGTGGGCGAAGTTCAGCGTGTTAGTCTCCTGATGATGCAGTTAAGTGGCCATGCTAAGCGAGAAGTCACAGCATGGGCAGCTGATCTAAAAGGCACTGTTGAACGCATATTTGCTGGATTAAAAGCTACATTTGAAACCACTGCCAGCAGCAAAGCTAAAGTACGATTCTTTAATTGCAAACAAAAAGTTAATGAGGGCGTGAGAGACTTTGCCTTAAACCTGCAGGAAGCCCTTAAATCACTTACACTGGCTGAACCCTTATTTAACACCGGAGCGGATAAACTGCTAAGAGATCAATTTATTGAGGGACTCTACACCGGGGGCATGTGAGCATGCTTGTTTTTAAGAACCCTGAATTGACATTTGCCCAATTAAAGGAGAGCGTTATACGTCTCCAGCTGGCAGAGGCACCTCGGGATCAGGAGCCTGCGCAACTCATGGCAGAGGCTCCTCAACAACATGGAGTACCAGTGACATCAGCTATGTCCGGGGCCATTGCTAAGCCCCTGGGGCCCAGTACTAATGAGGCTCTTCAACAAAAGCTTGACTCTTTAACTGATGTTGTTGCTTCAATGGCTAAAACCATGCAGGAGATGAGAGGACCCAAGATGGAGTTGTCAAACCGTAGAGAAGGTGTTCCATGGATGAGACCCCGGAGATACCCGACATGGAGAGGACGACCCCGCGACCGCTACCAACCGGATGGACAGCCCATTTTCCGCCGTTGCCAGCAGCCAGGCCACTTTGCACGAGATTGTGATTTAAACGGGAATCCCCTGGGAATGCGGGCCGCTTCGCAGGAATGAACTTTCAAGGCCCAACACCCTGGCACGACAGGTACATCGGAGGACGACCCATTATCCCTATCGTGCTAGACGGAATGCCCCTCAACGCTTTGCTGGACACAGGTTCCCAGATTTCATCTATACCGTATATCCTTTATAAGAGGTACTGGGCTGATGCAGATATTGATAAAGGGCCCTCTGATGTTGAACTAGATATATGGGCCAGTAATGGTAAGTTGGTACCGAAACTAGGATTCAGGGAGATGACCATAAAGATTGGTAAAGTAGAATTGAAGAAACAGGGTATAATTGTTGTTGATGTTGACCGGCGGAACTGTGAACAAACTGTATTGATAGGAATGAATGTGTTAGAGAACTGCTTTTCCGAAGTCATTTCTGTCTTACAGCAAATTGCTGAAACTGCCCAATCCTGCCAGCAGAGAGTTCTCCGGAGGGAAATAAAAGTATTGATGTTAAGGCAACAGGTAGAAGTTGCAGGTGGAGAAATCGGCAGTGTGAGGGTAAGTGATCCAACATCTATTGTAATCCCACCAAAAACAGAAATGCTGGTATGGTGTAGAGCAGCCATTGTTACCAAGGGACGAGATTATCAAGCCTTAATAGAACCAGTGTACACCGACAGCAGGCCCACTATACTCACAGCACGAGGGATAGTCGAGGTACACCGGGGACGAGTGCCGGTACGACTTTTGAACTGTGGAGAGGAAGAGGTCACTTTGCCAAGGTATGCTACAATGGCAAAGCTATATACTGTTGACAACAATGCCATCACAACCATTGAGCCCTTAGAACCAACCTGTCAGGTGGAAGGCAATGGCTCAGATGGAGAAATGGAGGATTGGTGCCAACAGCTACACGTGGGCATAAATTCAACACCTACCCATCAAAAACAAGGGGTGTATAGGCTAGTGACGGAATATGAACAAGTCTTCAGTAAACACCCATTGGACTTCGGACGGATAGAAGGGGTAGAACACACAATCCCCACAGGTGACCATCCCCCAATAAAAGAAAGATATAGACCCATACCGCCCGCTCACTATCAATGTGCAAAAGATATGCTGAGGGAAATGAAACAGGCCAGGGTAATAAGAGACAGCTGTAGCCCCTGGGCGGCCCCTCTAGTGATTGTCAAAAAAAAAAATGGAACTATGAGAATGTGCGTAGACTACCGGCAGATTAATAACATCACCCATAAAGATGCCTACCCTTTGCCTAGGATAGAAGAGTCCTTGACTGCTTTGAAATCTGCTAATTATTTTTCCACCTTAGACTTAACAAGCGGGTATTGGCAAGTCCCTGTGGCTGAGAGAGATAAGGAAAAGACGGCATTCACCACACCAATGGGTCTAAGTGAATTTAATCGCATGCCGTTCGGACTCTGCAATGCATCCGGTACCTTCCAGCGGCTGATGGAATGCTGCCTCGGACACAAGAACTTCGAGACCGTCCTCCTGTACCTAGATGATGTGATCGTCTACTCAAAGACTTACGAACAACACTTAAAAGACTTGGCAGAAGTGTTCGAAGCCTTATCCAGGTATGGCATGAAAATCAAGCCATCCAAATGTCACCTTCTCAAGCCAAAGGTACAGTACCTGGGACACATCGTGAGTTCGGAGGGAGTAGCACCGGATCCCGAGAAAATAACCGCCATAAGGGATTGGCCGAGACCTACCAGCGCAAAAGAAGTGAGGCAATTCCTGGGATTGGTGGGTTACTATCGCAGATTTATAAAAGGATTTACCAAGTTGGCAGCACCCTTGCAAGACGCCTTGGTAGGGCAGACGAAGAAACCTTCAAACCGAAACCCTCCTTTCCAGTGGAACGACGAAAGGGAAGACTCCTTTGAACAACTAAAGAAGGCACTAACCGGAGAAGAGGTTCTGGCATACCCAGATTACCATCAACCTTTCATCCTCTACACCGATGCCAGTAATGTGGGACTAGGAGCGGTGCTGTCACATAAGCAAGAAGGTCGGGAGAAAGTCATCGCCTTTGCAAGTAGAAAGCTCCGGCCTACTGAAAGAAATCCAGAAAATTATAGCTCCTTCAAATTGGAACTACTGGCAGTAGTTTGGGCTGTGACGGAACGTTTCAAACACTATCTGGCCGCTGCAGAATTTATTGTCTATACTGACAACAATCCGTTGACCCACCTGGACACAGCCAAATTAGGTGCGTTAGAACAGCGATGGATAGCCCGGTTATCTAATTACAACTTCAAGATCAAGTATCGAGCAGGTCGCAAGAATGGAAATGCCGATGCCCTATCCCGGATGCCACACTTGAGAGATGTAGAAGAAGAAACGGGGGAGCTTGAAGAAATTGAACTACCAGCCTTCCATCATCCCAAGGCAAAACATCATCAGTCAAGTACCTATCAGAAACAACAAGAGGTGAATTTTAATCCGTTAGCACACCATAGATGGGCTGACACCCAAGACAGCAATCTGGCTGTGAAGTTGGTGAAGGAACTGTTGACTGAGCAAAGTGCATATCCCGATGAGGATGCCCCAGAAGAGACGCATCAACTCTGGAAAGAGAGAGGTAAAATGTTCCTGTATCAAGGGAAGCTCTGTAGAAGGTACACCAATCCGAAAACACATGAATTGGTTTGGCAGATTATCGTGCCTAAACAAGATGTCAAGATGGTCCTCGAAGCTTACCATAATGGTGCTGGTCACTTTGGTTGGAAAAAGTTAGAAGTACTTCTAAGAGAAAGATTTTATTGGGTCGGGATGAGAAAATCAATCGAACAGTGGTGCAGAAATTGTGGCCCGTGCAACCTCAGAAGAAACGATCAAAAGAACCAAAGAGCACCACTGCAGCCCATAATCACCAAACAACCACTTGAACTTGTAGCCATAGACCACGTGAAGTTAATACCAAGCCGGTCCGGCTATGTCTATGCCTTGACCATCGTGGACCATTATTCACGCTTCTTGGTAGTAGTACCCGTAAAAGATCTGACAGCAAAAACAGCAGCCAAAGCGTTCCAAACGTACTTTTGTAGACCCCATGGATATCCGGAACAGGTTCTCACCGACCAAGGTACAGCCTTTGAATCAGAGATCTTCAGAGAATTCTGTAATATGTATGGTTGCAAAAAGATCAGGACGACGGCCTATCATCCACAAACAAACGGCTTATGCGAGAAGATGAACCATATTGTAATAGACCTACTAAAGACTTTACCTGAGACAGAAAGGAATCAATGGCCAGAGAAATTGCCTGACTTGGTGGATCTGTATAATCATGTCCCGGTGAGCTCCACCAACTGCACCCCAGCTTATCTTATGCGTGCAAGACCCGGCCAATTACCAATCGATCTAGAAATGGGAATTCTGAAACCAGACGCAGAAGTCCAAGACTCCAATTGGGATATCATACGGCAAAAGCAGTATCGCCAAGTGCAAGAGAGTGTGGAAAGAAGCCTTCAGCAAACTAGAGAAAGACAAGAGCGAACTTTCAACCAGAATGCTCTAGCGACCCCATTAAGACCGGGTGACCAAGTGCTCAAGAGAAATCGTCGAACCAATAAACTGGACAATCAGTGGGAAGCCGTACCCTACACAGTTTTACCAACAAGAGTGGATAATCCTAAAATGTGTCTCATTAGCAAAAACGGAGGCTTAACATCTGTACTAGTGTCAAGAGACAATCTTAAATTATGTCCGGAAGCATTGAAAGAGCCAGACGTTGTCCAGCCAGAACCAGAAGTTATTCAACCCATACAGGTTCAACCAGTAAAGGAAAAAGAAGAGGAAGTGTATCACACCTGTATAGGAAACTTTCCCAAAACCCTACTAACATACCATGGTGCAGTAGTGGTTCCCATGGTGGCCTTTTATCCAACACCGAACCCAATACCAGAAGTCCCAAGACAGGAAGAGGCTGACCCCGTACTACAGGAGGTTCCAGGCCAGGAAGAACAGATTCCTGAAAAGAGTAATCCCATTCACGGTGGACTTGCCAACTCCATAGTTATGGAATTATCTTTAGCAGAGCGGGCAGATACTACATCCGCAGTAGACAGTAGTACTCCACATGAAGAGATACCGCTATTACGTAGATCACAGCGTAGTACCCAGGGTCAATTACCGGCCAGGTATGCAGATTACCAACTATAAAACTCATAGTGTGAATTGTATATATGCTATGCCGTATATAGTTAAACAGAAAATGTAGTATACTCATTGTTATCATTCTGCAACGTTTAAGCCCAGTGCCTACAGAGACTTGTCTGTATGAACTTCTTGCATATTCTTGAACTTGTTATCAGCCCGGAGGCACTAAATCAAAGCTCCGGAAAGACTGCTTTTTGAACTTTGCTTTTTGCTCTTTTTGAACTTTCTTTAGACTTTATATTGAGTACCTTCAAGGGTAGAACTGTATTAATGGACGCTATTTGAAGTGACTTTTTACAGAACTCTATTTTTGTTTCCTTGAGTGGTTTTTGTAACTTTTCATTTTTAAGACTCTGTACATATTAATTGTTATTTCAAAATGTTATCGTCCCACAGTCCCGGAGTACTGTTCTTAACTAAGCGGGAATGTGGCACCCCTAGGGGTATTTGCCACAAAAATAGTTACTGACACTAGACAAATACTAAAATAGCAAAACTGCACTACCACCTCCGGCCAGAAGGGGGAGCTCCAGAGACTCCCCTTAATCCATTCTGGTCTGAGAGAAGAAATGGCAGTTGGGCTAAGGAGCTGAAAGTGAGAGGTCATACAGCTGAATTTCTAACAGCCCTATGACGGTTTCCAGGCCCAAATCACCGGCCTGAGGAGAAGAGGGACAGAGAAAAGGGACATTGTGAGAACCGGGTAGCATTAATCACTACCCAGAACAGGCGCAAAGACGGATACCGGATCCGTGGCTGTATTCATTATATATAATACAGCAACCGGAAAAACGTGAGGTGATATCAGCTTCACTAGGGCCGGACGCAGCAACAGACACAGAGTTCAGCGGTACTCCCGGAGGGGGTAAGCCGATAAAAGGACTCGGGTTGCCCGTCGAACCAGGACCCGGAGGGGACAGATTGGGCCGGCAGCCAGTTCACATACAGCAGCAGGGCCACACAGAAATTGCGTACAATAAGAGGCGAAGACCCCGGCAGGGTCAAAGTAACTCAGAGTTCCCATACAGACTCCGGTGACAGGACTGGTTGTAAATCCCTTTATGTTGAAGTAAACTGGTTAAACGTTTCAGTGCCTCAGTCTTTCATTTGGACAATAGCTATCTATCCAGGATCAGGATCATCACCGCTGAGAGAACCTGCTGCTGATCAAGTAAGTGCCTGTCCCCTCACGATACCCCTTACACTGTGCATTGCCTGAGGCCACAGCACCGGGTCAAGCCACCCGTGACATCCCCCTCAAGAGACAGACCCCATTGGTCCGGTGCTGGGTATCCCGGTCTCTTGGGCGTCACAATGGCTTGTCCCTCTTCCAGCTTATAGCTCACATTTTGGCTGGTCACTCACCAGCTTCAACACACTCGACTCTGCTCATCATCCAGCAGACTGACACACCTAGCAAACACAGGCCCTGGTTCTTAGTAAAAGCTAGCCAAGTGCATCTAATTAAGACCTGCATCAGTAGGATTTAACCCATTTCTACCTAGCTTTGCTACAGTAACTTCCTCATTTGTACCCCATAACACTGCTATTGCTCATATATGCAACTTCTTCAGTTGTACCCCTCATCCCCCATAACATGGCTAATATTCATGCATGTAACGTTTTGAGCCGTACCCATAACACTGCTAATATTCATGTATGTAGCTCCTTCAGTTGCATGCTACAACACAGATTACAGCTGCATACTGTAGCCTATGGAGACGGGAGTAGAGCGAGAGGCACACAGATTGTGATGCAGTTTTATAGCAAGTGTTCACAGCTACACTGCTCAGTACTGCTGTAAAACGTCCTTCATGCTCATGCTGCTTCTGACCATGTGCAACATCAAGGGATTCTACTGTCTCCGTTTATATGTACTGTGTATAGGAGACATCATAAGCAATATAGTATCCACCTACTAGCTCAGAGACAACCGGCAATTGGAGATAAAGCCTGATGAAAGCGCAGGATACCCGTTATATAATGAGCAGAAATAGCATTACTCCTCATGCGCACAGATGACCCGTCCACAGATCTGCAGCACCAGGCACAGACTATGGACAAGTGAGGAACCTATTCTCAACACACAAAGCAGATCATTATTTTTAATCTCAGATAACCTAATTAATCTCTTAATGACTGTGCCTGAAAGGGCCATAATGACCAATCATTTTTTTTGCTTTTTTTTAGTCTCTCCAAATTTAAGAGACCATAACTTTTTTTCTTTTTTAATTGGTGTGCGGGAGAAATGTTATTATTTTTCAACACTGTTTTCTTTCATTGTTCCTATATATATATTTCACAATAAATAACCTGCTGAATTGGTTCTTCAGATTTTTTATAGTCATACTGACACCTAATGTGTATTTTTGTTTTATGCAACATATGTACCAAAAAAAAGACTTACTACATAATCACCATTGCATAGCATTTATAATTGTTACATAATATATCCCCAAAAGAGTCCTGGGTGACATACCGTTATTTGTATTGTTCACTGTGACTGGGGCATCCATAGGAATCCCGGTTATAAAGTAGAAAACAGCCCAACACAGTGACAGAAGTGATTGGCGAAGCTGATGTGGGGCTGCTAATACTCAGCAGCTTTGCCACAGCGGGCAGACACCCAGTGATCGCTGTCAGCAGTGGCACTGCCAATGCTTCTATTCACTACATAGCGCTAGGAGTATCATGCAGATGGCAAAAGAGAAGACAGAAACTGTAAAAAATAAACTGCTTCTGTCTTCTCCTTAGGTTCACCAGCTGTCGCCATCAGACAGGGACTTGACCATAGAATCATTAATTGGTGTTGTTTGGATTTATCTACAGGGCTGCATCACTGGGTGCATGCTGTGAGGATGCTCCGCTCCGTATGTGATTTGTATATATGTAGTCACATGGCGACTAGACGTGTGCAGCCTCATTTATTTCATGGACACGTCTAGTCGGAATGTGGCCAGAAGTATGCAAATAGCACACTCGTGTTCACATGACCGCCTGCTCCCAGCGCCGGAGAATCCTCAAACGAGAGCGTGCTAGAAAGGGTTAAATTATTGTTAGAGTGCTCAGTTTGCAAAAATAGAACTTCGTGTCTTGGTAAATGACCTGTTCTTCTCTGGAGGATCCTTTCTTTGTATTTTTCTTCCTGCAGTCTTCATACTTTTCTTTCTCCTTCACGTATTCTTCCAAGGCACTATTGGCTATTATTTGTTCAGCTAAAGAAAAAAAAAAAAAGAAGAAGCAAGTAGTAAAAATCACAACCTAAGATGGAAAAAAAAAAAATTACTTTTTTTTATGAATAAGATTAAGTTTTAAAAGTGTTCCTGTGCGAGCTGTTGCTGTGACATTACATATATCTTGATGGCGCCCCTGGTGCTCTTTTGAGCAGAACATCTATATAATGTGTCCAGTGATGATAAAAGCCTGTCTGCCAATTTTCTGCCATGTACAGACCGATGATCCAAGATGGACTGCGGTACTGGTCATGTGCGATTACCGACACTGATCAGCGGAAGTTATGAGACATAATCAAAAGAACACCAGGGTGCACAAAAAAAAACAAAAAACAGTAATTTACACATTAGCTTTTTTTTTTTTTTTTAAAGATTTTAATAGTAAAAAATTATTACTTTTGTGTTAGATAATGCTAAAACTTAATATTTGTGGGACGACCCATTTCATGTATAAAACAGATTCAGGACTTAATACACACTAATTCATAAGTGGTTTAGAAAAGTCATGTTAATTAGTAAATATCCCACAACTAAATAAGTGACAAGTAACAGCACAATCTATAAGTAGGGGTGACACAAAATGATAACAATTCCTTGTATTGTACATTCCTGCCATCTTTTATAATAAGGTTACACATTGAAAGCTGTAATGAACCAGTCACCAGCCAATATCTGGGTACGTCCAGGTACAAAGAACTACTGAGTGCATGGTGTACGTGAAAATTCTGATTGCAGGGACCAGAACCTGAGGAAAAATGTAGCAAGGGAGAACGCAGACCAAAAGTTAGATTAATTAGGCTAGGTTCAGATTGCGTTAATAGGACCGCGCTAACGAACAGCGTTGCACGGCGAAATTAACGCCGTGCAACGCGTCCGTTAGCGCGCCCATTGGCAGCAATGGGAACGCGCATCGCTAGTGCGTGCCATTTTCGGTGTTTTTGCTGAGGTCCGTTCCCCGCTCTCGCAGATCGGGGATCTGCGAGAGCGGGGACGTTAAACGCGACCCCGAAAACCCCCACTAAACGGATTGCCCTAACGCAATTTGAACCTAGCCTAAGGTGAAGTGATAAAACACAGCTCTTTAGTGAGGCCAAGGGCAAACTAAAAACTGTCAACACCTGAAACTAATGGGATTGCCTGGGGCAGTGCATTCCAGGGAACTGGTGCAGCACAAGAAAAGTCTTGGAGACGGGAGTGGGAGGTTCAGATTATGGAAAATGTTATTCTTAGATCACTAGAATAACACTGCACAAGGGTAAGAGAGATGTAAAGTGGTGCAGCACTGTGAACAGCTTTGTGGGAAAGAATGATACGTTGTATTATATAACAGATGGGCAACCAGTGCAATGACTGGCACAGGGTGAGGGTATCGGTGCAGCCGCTGTCCAGAAATAAGAGCCTGGCTGCTGCATTCAGGATAGACCGGAGAGGGGACAGTTTAGTGATATAAAGAGGAATTAGTAGGGAATTGCAGACAGTACGGGGCCACGTATGCAATTTCTAGCTGTTGGCAGAGCTCTCTCTTCTGACGCCATACACAGGAGCGCTCATTCTGCTGCACGGTCCTGTGTGCTCTATCAGAGCCAATGTCAGACTCCTCTGGTGGCCAAGTATAAAATACCAACTTGCTGAATCTTTATCTCCCCCAACATCATCTATCACGGAAGAGTCGAGAGGCCCCCATACACATTAGATCGTCAGCTGAGACCACTGATAGCGGCAGATTCAGCCACCGTTAGTCTATAGTGCACAGAGGTTTGTCCAGTTTCAATGGTAAGAAATTGGCAGATTTTGGAGATGTTTTTGAGGTGCAGGAGACATGAGTGAGTCAGTGATTGGAAATATGGCGTCAAGGAAAGATCAGAGTCAAATTAAACCCCAAGACAGGCGTGTGCTGCTTTGGATTTATGTGCTATGGAAATATCAGGTAGGTTCAGGGGTGTACAAATCAGTGGTGCAACCTGTGCAGACACATAGGGGCCCAAGAGGTAAGGGGGCCCATTTCCGCCTCTAAAGCAGGTGGAATTGTGCATCATGATGAGCTATTGGGCTGCAAAGGGCCCATATATTGTTCTCCTGTCTGTGTCCACCAGTGGGTTGGTTAGTATAGGGAAGAAGCACAAGAAGTTCAGATCTGGAAATATTCAGTCAATCCCTGGTGCTCTGTTGAAATGCGGGCATGACGTGAAGAGAAGACGTATATAATCGGGTGTCATCAGTGCAGAGATGGTACAGAAAAGCATCCTTAAGGCCGATAGACTGCAGAATACCGAGGAGCAGCAGTAGGGAATCGATGCTGTCAGAAGAGTCGGAAGAGTGTCTGCCACTATTTCTTCTGGCTGTCAGGAAGTCGTTACAGACATTAGTAAATTAAACATTAACTAAATTCAAATTAAACATTTTCTTGGAAATTAAAAATAGTAACAGAGATGGAAAACATGATCGCGCAGTATATTCTGAGCAGACGAGGCAGAGTGTTCTATACATTGGTATGGCACCTAATATCGAAGCAGAAGCTGAAAAAACAGAAGCAGGAAGGACTCGGCTTAAATGATTAGTCTGCGCCATGCCAAAGTTATCGAGGCACGGTGCCAACACAAGTAAACATTCTGCCAATATGTAAAGAAATAAAACTCAGGCAATAAACTGGCATTCATCTGAAGCTATAAATGCCAACTCATACTTCCAAAGGGGATTTCCTTTAGAAGTTAAAGCACCTCATAATAATTTGATTGATAACATACACATATAGATACAGGATCTGCCATACTCAATCACCCCATATTTATATATTAGGCCGGTGCCGAGAATTGGCAGCTTTATGGGCGATCCTGCGGCTCTCTGGTTTATGCTGCTGCCTTTCCGGACTGACGATGGCAACATTAAGGAAATTCTAGAGAGCATCATATAATCTGCTGTGAATTCTGAAAGGTAATCATATATCCCCGAATAGGAAAAGGTCACTAGACTTTTCACAGGAAAACTGCAAATCTGCCTGAGGGCTCGTGCCCATGGCCATATATTAGGTCCGAGGGCGATCAGACAAAACATAGGATTGCTCTCGGACCAATGTTATTTTTTGGGGCCGTGCACATGTCCGATTTTTTTTTACTCAAACCAACTCTGTCTGACGGAAAAAATCACAGCATGCAAGAATTGCAAGTCATTGAGTCAGTGGAAATAATCAGACTGCACTCGGATAACATCAGAGTGCAGTCCAAGTGACAAAATGAAGATTTTCTTTCCCCCATCTTCAGCATATCCGAGAAAATAGATCACGCTCTGATCAATTTCTGTGATTAAAGTAATCAGCCCCAATCTCTTAGATGAGAGACAATATTGTTGTGCGACTCTAGCCAGCCATGGAAGTCTGCTGCATTTACCTCCTGCTTAGAATGGAGTTGCCTCATTGCCCATGACATACGTGCTGCTGCACAATGACAGTCTGCAGCCTCTCCTGGGACGTAGTGATTACATGGCAGGCTATCCGGCTCACAATGATCTATATAACCTCAGTCCTGGGTGGGCTAGGAAAAATGGAGAAGTTAGAGTATTCCAGGGTAACAAAACTGTCCCCCAAATGCACATGTAGCATTACAGAGCTGGTACTTCCTTTCCTCAGGTCTACCGCCCGCTCTCTGCCACCGCTCCGGTCTGTGTTTTGGCTGCAGGGGTGACATCCCAACTATGGCAAACATCACCACTGCAGCCAATCACTGAGCTCAGTGGCTCTGTTGATGAAGACCGCATGAGCCGCTGAGCTCAGTGATGACTTGGTGATGTGTGCCATATTCACGACGTCACCACTGCAGCCAATCACTGAGCTCAGTGATGACTTGGTGATGTGTGCCATATTCACGACATCACCACTGCAGCCAATCACTGAGCTCAGTGGCTCTGTTGATGAAGGCCGCATGCGCCGCTGAGCTCAGTGATGACTTGGTGATGTGTGCCATATTTGCGACTTCACCACTGCAGCCAATCACTGAGCTCAGTGGCTCTGTTGGAGAGGACAGCATGAGCAGCTGAGCTCAGTGATGACTTGGTGATGTGTGCCATATTCGCGGCGTCACCACTGCAGCCAATCACTGAGCTCAGTGATGACTTGGTGATGTGTGCCATATTCGCGGCGTCACCACTGCAGCCAATCACTGAGCTCAGTGATGACTTGGTGATGTGTGCCATATTCGCGGCGTCACCACTGCAGCCAATCACTGAGCTCAGTGATGACTTGGTGATGTGTGCCATATTCGCGGCGTCACCACTGCAGCCAATCACTGAGCTCAGTGATGACTTGGTGATGTGTGCCATATTCGCGGCGTCACCACTGCAGCCAATCACTGAGCTCAGTGATGACTTGGTGATGTGTGCCATATCACCACTGCAGCCAAAACACAGAGATCGGAGCAGCGGCAGAGAGCCAGCGTTGGAGCGTGGAATAGACGAGGGCTTTTGGCGTTTATAACTTTCCGAATAAAATAGCGTAAAACCAAGTATTCAGTACGTTTGGGGGTCTGGGGCTCCCCTCCCCTGTGCACGACTGTACATTCAGCTTTCCACAAGCAGGTCCTAATACCTCAGGCACGGGTCCGTCTCTGCCCCCTTCTACTTTGAGGCCTGCTTGCACATAGCAAGGTGAATCACCAGAGTCAGGGACCATTCTGGTGGGTCGCGGTGGGATGACTTACCCTTTTTTGATAGAATAAAAAAAAGTTACCCAAGTACCCTGCTTTTTATATGCGTTTTTTATATTTTGTTTTATTTTTTTTATATTTTATATTTGTTCACTTACTGCAGTAGGTCTACGCATTACGTTTTTATTCTTGCTTTTGAGAATAAAAGCCTGAGGGAAGGAGTTTTGCTAAAGTGGAAAACCCCTTTAACACCTTACTGGCATCTGCCATAAATGTATTGCATAAATCAGTAGCGGGTTTATGGAGCTCGGCCCATACTCGGCAGATAATGGCGGTGACACACAGCCAGGACCTGCCTCTCTAGCAGCCGCAGGTTGAGCAGAGCTCCGTCCATGACTGTTAACCTGTTAAATCTCTGACAGCGATATTATCATGTTGGCATTGGGGTGTGTCATTCTATGTGCACATCTACGCCCTTGTGAGACGATTACGGGGCACCTATGGATTGTTATAACAGCCGGGGGTCTGTTGAAAACCTCCGTTCTTGCCATCATGAAGCTCCTCTGAGGCCCACCTTTGGCTTGGCTTCAAAGGAGAATGGGGTTTTTGCTATATACTGAAATACTTTGCTGTATAACTGATGAACGCAAGTTCAAGTCCCCTAAGGGGACTAATAAATAGAGTAAAAAGTCCCCCCAAAAAAAAGTTTTGGGCAAAAAAAAAAAAAAGTTTGAATCACCCCCTTTTCCCCCATTAAAATGAAAGATAATTACAATAAAAAAACAAACATACACATTCATAGTATCACCGCATCCATAATAGTCTGATCTATCAAAATTAACACGTTGGGTAAATAGCGCCATCAGAAAAAAGTTCAAAACACCAAAAATGCGCTTTTCTTGTCACCGCAACACCACAGGAAAATACTGTAACAAATGAAAAAAATGTCATATCTATCCAAAAATGGTACCAACAGAAAAAGTCGTTTTGCCCTGTAAAAAAATACGCCCTCATTCAGCTCCATTGACCAAAAAATGAAAACGCTACGAGTCTTGGAAAATGGCAACACAATATAAAAAAAAAGTTTTGTTTTTTTTTTCTTTTAAGAAAACGTTCAGATTTTTTTTTTAGTAATAAAAAAACCTGGACAAATTTGGTATTGTCGTAATCGCAGTGATGAGGAGGAATCATACTGAACCCTCCAACTGAATGCACCAGCAGGGCGCAGCGGACCCGATAAATGATGGCAAACACACAGGTGCAAAAAATACCTCTTTTTGTGTCGGTGAGCTTTTATTCAATGTTTAGCGTTAGGACTGGCAAATTGTAAGGACCCTTGACGTGGGTTGCCAGCTTACGTATTGAGGCCCTAATATAAACTAATACCTTACATACATTGATATGTGGTTTTCTTTTTGCACTTTATCTTGCAGGGCGCAGTCGGACCATGATGGCTCTGTAAACTATTGGCCTCTGTTCGCACAGCATGCATTTTGTAGCACTGGGCGGCCCGCCTGTATGTGCGTTACTAATAGGCTGTAAACCAGATGCCTTGCATTGCCTGTGTGAATAATGCCACATACAGACTATTATCTCTTATCTTTTTGTGCACTAATGCCAAACAGCCAACACTGGATTGAAAGTGGTTGTTTCATCGGTATTTTTTGCACCTGTGTGTTTGCCATCATTTGTCGGGTCCGCTGCGCCCTGCTGGTGCATTCAGTTGGAGGCTTCAGCAGGTAAAACATCTCTGCTTTTTTCTGTGACTTTTTTGAATTTTTGGGAGGATTTGTAAGTCCTCTTTTTGTGTCGGTGAGCTTTTGAGGAATCATACTGCCAGCTTTGAAAGAAGGTGGAGGAAAAAAAACAAAAACGCCTAAAAAGGAAATTGGCCACGTCAAGAAGGGGTTAATGATAACAGAGAGGACTGTGGATAATGTGATTAGAGGAGGGATAAGAAGCAGGCTGGGGCCATAGTAGGTACCACACCTGTACTTTATTACCAGTAATCTTGGACATTATGTTACATATGATTTAATATATTTGATCATTGTAATAGTTTTAAAAATTTATAGCTGAAAGTAGAAAACGAAACGTAAAGAAAGTAATGAATCAGCTTTATACGAGAAAGTGAAATAAATAATACAATAAAGAGGACCTGTCATCAAGTCAAAAGTGGCCACTATTCTCAATCATTTTAGTTCTTTTCCTTTTAAAAGCCGCCATACGGTTCCAGACATGAGCTTTTTCGTTATTTAGTGATCATTTGTATTTCCTCACAGGGCAACAATTCTCACAGGGTTCCTTGGGGGCGTATCTTTAGGCCACTCTGCTGCTTTATCCTGTGAGCCTCGCCCCCTAGGACCAGAAAAATTATCTACTATATAATTGTCTAAGGGTAACTTCCGTCTGTCTGTCTGTCTTTCACGAATATTCATTGGTCGCGGCCTCTGTCTGTCATGGAAATCCAAGTCGCTGATTGGTCATGGCAAAACAAGTCCGGCGGAAAAATGGCCGCTCCTTCCTCCCCGCAGTCAGTGCCCGCTCCATACTCCCCTCCAGTCAGCGCTCACACAGGGTTAATGGCAGCGTTGACCGCGGTGTAACACACTCAGTTAACGCTGCTATTAACCCTGTGTGACCAACTTTTTACTATTGATGCTGCCTATGCAGCATCAATAGTAAAAAGATCTAATGTTAAAAATAATAATAAAAAAAAAAAATTGTTACATACTCACCCTCCGTTGGCCCCCGGATCGAAGCGGTTACCGACGCTCCTCGCGACGCCCCGGTGACCGCTCGATGCATTGCGGTCTCGCGAGATGATGACGTGTGGTCTCGCGAGACCGCTACGTCATCATCTCGAGAGACCGCAATGCACTCTTCAGACCGGAGCGCGCGAGGAGCGTCGGTAACTGCTTCGATCCGGGGTCCAACGGAGGGTGAGTATGTAAGTATTTATTATTTGAATTTTTTTTTTTTTTTTTTTTTTTTTTAACAGGGATATGGTGCCCACATTGCTATATACTGCGTAGGCTGTGCAATATATTACATGGGCTGGGCAATATACTACGTGGGCTGTGCTATATACGCTGTGCAATGTACTGCGCGGGCTGTGCAATATAGTACGCGGGCTGTGCAATATACTATGTGGGCTGTGCAATATACTGCGTGGGCTGTGCAATATAGTACGCGGGCTGTGCAATATACTATGTGGGCTGTGCAATATACTGCGTGGGCTGTGCTATACACTACGTGGCCTGTGTTATACACTACGTGGCCTGTGTTATATACTGCGTGCGTGGTACTGCGCGGGCTGTGCAATACACTATGCAGGCTGTGCAATATACTACGTGACTGGGCAATATACTACGTGACTGGGCAATATACTACGTGACTGGGCAATATACTACGTGACTGGGCAATATACTACGTGGCTGGGCAATATACTACGTGGCTGGGCAATATACTACGTGACTGGGCAATATACTACGTGACTGGGCAATATACTACGTGGCTGGGCAATATACTACGTGGCTGGGCAATATACTGCGCGGGCTGTGCTATATACGCTGTGCAATGTACTGCGCGGGCTGGGCAATATAGTACGCGGGCTGTGCAATATAGTACGCGGGCTGTGCAATATACTATGTGGGCTGTGCAATATACTGCGTGGGCTGTGCTATACACTACGTGGGCTGTGCTATACACTACGTGGCCTGTGTTATACACTGCGTGGCCTGTGTTATACACTATGTGGCCTGTGTTATATACTGCGTGCGTGGTACTGCGCGGGCTGTGCAATACACTATGCAGGCTGTGCAATATACTACGTGCTTGGGCAATATACTACGTGACTGGGCAATATACTACGTGACTGGGCAATATACTACGTGACTGGGCAATATACTACGTGGCTGGGCAATATACTACGTGGCTGGGCTATACACTACGTGGCCTGTGTTATACACTGCGTGGCCTGTGTTATACACTATGTGGCCTGTGTTATATACTGCGTGCGTGGTACTGCGCGGGCTGTGCAATATACTACGTGCTTGGGCAATATACTACGTGACTGGCCAATATACTACGTGACTGGGCAATATACTACGTGGCTGGGCAATATACTACGTGGCTGGGCAATATACTACGTGGCTGGGCAATATACTACGTGGCTGGGCAATATATTACGTGGGCTGGGCAATATACTGCGCGGGCTGTGCTATATACGCTGTGCAATGTACTGCGCGGGCTGTGCAATATAGTACGCGGGCTGTGCAATATACTATGTGGGCTGTGCAATATACTGCGTGGGCTGTGCAATATACTGCGTGGGCTGTGCTATACACTACGTGGCCTGTGTTATACACTGCATGGCCTGTGTTATACACTATGTGGCCTGTGTTATATACTGCGTGCGTGGTACTGCGCGGGCTGTGCAATACACTATGCAGGCTGTGCAATATACTACGTGCTTGGGCAATATACTACGTGACTGGCCAATATACTACGTGACTGGGCAATATACTACGTGACTGGGCAATATACTACGTGACTGGGCAATATACTACGTGGCTGGGCAATATACTACGTAGCTGGGCAATATACTACGTGACTGGGCAATATACTACGTGGCTGGGCAATATACTACGTGGCTGGGCAATATACTACTTGGCTGGGCAATATACTACATCACTGGGCAATATACTACGTGGCTGGGCAATATACTACATGGCTGGGCAATATACTACGTGGCTGGGCAATATACTACGTGACTGGGCAATATACTACGTGGCTGGGCAATGTACTACGTGACTGGGCAATGTACTACGTGACTGGGCAATGTACTACGTGACTGGGCAATGTACTACGTGGGCTGTGTTATACACTGCGTGGCCTGTGTTATACACTATGTGGCCTGTGTTATATACTGCGTGCGTGGTACTGTGCGGGCTGTGCAATACACTATGCAGGCTGTGCAATATACTACGTGCTTGGGCAATATACTACGTGACTGGCCAATATACTACGTGACTGGGCAATGTACTACGTGTCTGGGCAATGTACTACGTGTCTGGGCAATGTACTACGTGACTGGGCAATGTACTACGTGACTGGGCAATGTACTACGTGACTGGGCAATGTACTACGTGACTGGGCAATGTACTACGTGACTGGCCAATATACTACGTGACTGGGCAATATACTACGTGACTGGGCAATGTACTACGTGTCTGGGCAATGTACTACGTGACTGGGCAATGTACTACGTGACTGGGCAATGTACTACGTGACTGGGCAATGTACTACGTCGCTGGGCAATATACTACATGCTTGGGCAATATACTACGTGGCTGGGCAATATACTACGTGGCTGGGCAATATACTAAATGGCTGGGCAATATACTACGTGGCTGGGCAATATAATACGTGGCTGGGCAATATACTACGTGGCTGGGCAATATACTACGTGACTGGGCAATATACTACGTGACTGGGCAATATACCACGTGACTGGGCAATATACCACGTGACTGGGCAATATACCACGTGACTGGGCAATATACCACGTGGCTGGGCAATATACCACGTGGCTGGGCAATATACTACGTGGCTGGGCAATATACTACGTGGCTGGGCAATATACTACGTGACTGGGCAATATACTACGTGGCTGGGCAATATACTACGTGGCTGGGCAATATACTACGTGGCTGGGCAATATACTACGTGGCTGGGCAATATACTACGTGGCTGGGCAATATATTACGTGGGCTGGGCAATATACTGCGCGGGCTGTGCTATATACGCTGTGCAATGTACTGCGCGGGCTGTGCAATATAGTACGCGGGCTGTGCAATATACTATGTGGGCTGTGCAATATACTGCGTGGGCTGTGCAATATACTGCGTGGGCTGTGCTATACACTGCGTGGCCTGTGTTATATACTGCGTGCGTGGTACTGCGCGGGCTGTGCAATACAGTATGCAGGCTGTGCAATATACTACGTGCTTGGGCAATATACTACGTGACTGGCCAATATACTACGTGACTGGGCAATATACTACGTGACTGGGCAATGTACTACGTGTCTGGGCAATGTACTACGTGACTGGGCAATATACTACGTGACTGGGCAATATACTACGTGACTGGGCAATATACTACGTGGCTGGGCAATATACTACATGGCTGGGCTATACACTACGTGGCCTGTGTTATACACTGCGTGGCCTGTGTTATACACTATGTGGCCTGTGTTATATACTGCGTGCGTGGTACTGCGCGGGCTGTGCAATATACTACGTGCTTGGGCAATATACTACGTGACTGGCCAATATACTACGTGACTGGGCAATATACTACGTGGCTGGGCAATATACTACGTGGCTGGGCAATATACTACGTGGCTGGGCAATATACTACGTGGCTGGGCAATATATTACGTGGGCTGGGCAATATACTGCGCGGGCTGTGCTATATACGCTGTGCAATGTACTGCGCGGGCTGTGCAATATAGTACGCGGGCTGTGCAATATACTATGTGGGCTGTGCAATATACTGCGTGGGCTGTGCAATATACTGCGTGGGCTGTGCTATACACTACGTGGCCTGTGTTATACACTGCATGGCCTGTGTTATACACTATGTGGCCTGTGTTATATACTGCGTGCGTGGTACTGCGCGGGCTGTGCAATACACTATGCAGGCTGTGCAATATACTACGTGCTTGGGCAATATACTACGTGACTGGCCAATATACTACGTGACTGGGCAATATACTACGTGACTGGGCAATATACTACGTGACTGGGCAATATACTACGTGACTGGGCAATATACTACGTAGCTGGGCAATATACTACGTGACTGGGCAATATACTACGTGGCTGGGCAATATACTACGTGGCTGGGCAATATACTACGTGACTGGGCAATATACCACGTGACTGGGCAATATACCACGTGACTGGGCAATATACCACGTGACTGGGCAATATACCACGTGACTGGGCAATATACCACGTGGCTGGGCAATATACCACGTGGCTGGGCAATATACCACGTGGCTGGGCAATATACTACGTGACTGGGCAATATACTACGTGGCTGGGCAATATACTACGTGGCTGGGCAATATACTACGTGGCTGGGCAATATACTACGTGGCTGGGCAATATACTACGTGGCTGGGCAATATATTACGTGGGCTGGGCAATATACTGCGCGGGCTGTGCTATATACGCTGTGCAATGTACTGCGCGGGCTGTGCAATATAGTACGCGGGCTGTGCAATATACTATGTGGGCTGTGCAATATACTGCGTGGGCTGTGCAATATACTGCGTGGGCTGTGCTATACACTGCGTGGCCTGTGTTATATACTGCGTGCGTGGTACTGCGCGGGCTGTGCAATACAGTATGCAGGCTGTGCAATATACTACGTGCTTGGGCAATATACTACGTGGCTGGGCAATATACTACGTGCTTGGGCAATATACTACGTGGCTGGGCAATGTACTACGTGGCTGGGCAATGTACTACGTGACTGGGCAATGTACTACGTGACTGGGCAATGTACTACGTGACTGGGCAATGTACTACGTGACTGGGCAATGTACTACGTCGCTGGGCAATATACTACGTGCTTGGGCAATATACTACGTGGCTGGGCAATATACTACGTGGCTGGGCAATATACTACGTGGCTGGGCAATATACTACGTGGCTGGGCAATATACTACGTGGCTGGGCAATATACTACGTGGCTGGGCAATATACTACGTGGCTGGGCAATATACTACGTGGCTGGGCAATATACTACGTAGCTGGGCAATATACTACGTGACTGGGCAATATACTACGTGGCTGGGCAATATACTACGTGGCTGGGCAATATACTACGTGGCTGGGCAATGTACTACGTGGCTGGGCAATGTACTACGTGACTGGGCAATGTACTACGTGACTGGGCAATGTACTACGTGGCTGAGCAATATACTACGTGGCTGAGCAATATACTACGTGGCTGGGCAAGATACTACGTGACTGGGCAATATACTACGTGGCTGGGCAATATACTACGTGACTGGGCAATGTACTACGTGGCTGAGCAATATACTACGTGGCTGAGCAATATACTACGTGGCTGGGCAAGATACTACGTGACTGGGCAATATACTACGTGGCTGGGCAATATACTACGTGGCTGGGCAAGATACTACGTGACTGGGCAATATACTACGTGGCTGGGCAATATACTACGTGACTGGGCAATATACTACGTGGCTGGGCAATATACTACATCAGTGGGCAATATACTACGTGGCTGGGCAATATACTACGTGGCTGGGCAATATACTACGTGGCTGGGCAATATACTACATCAGTGGGCAATATACTACGTGGCTGGGCAATATACTACGTGGCTGGGCAATATACTACGTGGCTGGGCAATATACTACGTGGCTGGGCAATGTACTACGTGGCTGGGCAATGTACTACGTGTCTGGGCAATGTACTACGTGACTGGGCAATATACTACGTGACTGGGCAATGTACTACGTCGCTGGGCAATATACTACGTGCTTGGGCAATATACTACGTGACTGGGCAATATACTACGCGACTGGGCAATATACTACGTGGCTGGGCAATATACTACGTGGCTGGGCAATATACTACGTGGACATGCATATTCTAGTAGAATCGGCCCACCATCTAGTCATTAAATAAAAAGCCTATATCTCTGGAACCATACGTCGGATTGAAAAAAAATGAAATACTCTTAGGAGAAGCAGGAATAAACTAAAAGGAAAAAACAGGGCACTTTTGACCTCTATAGGGGATTATAATTTTAGAAATGACAAAGTATGAATATTTTTCAACAACATTAATGTGTATCATAAATAATAAGTACATGAAACATATTTTCATGATTTTTGATTAAATACCTTTCCATACGTAAGGTTATTTCAGTATCTGCTTGAGATTTAGATTTTGGAGTCTGCGGAAACATTTGTCCACAAATGTAGGCTTGTAGCAATCACCCTTCAATTAACCCCCTTCCCTTTCCAAAAATAAAAAGGCTGATCTATCACACCCACAATAGAGACCCCAAAAAGATCAAGATCAAAAGGATGATTATTATTCTTGGCTTTACTGAGCAGTTCTTTCGGACTGTTTTTGGTAGGATGGTGAGAGGTCTTATATGTTTTCTTGCACAATAATTTTATTTTTTCATCCTATCATGTGTCGATTTGTGAACTGGACGGTCTGATGAAGGGCTTCTTGTTGTCACTCTTCTTATCGTGTAAAGTGCAAATGTGAAATGTGCAAAACTAGAAACAAATTATCAAAGTATCCTTCCAAAAAAAAAAAAGAAGTCTGCTTGCCAGATGTTTAAAAATATCAAGCAGGATTGTAGATTTCTGCGTAACCAAAACAAGGCCATGTTATATCATTGGCTCAACTCAACAGCAATGAAAAGCGGTACATGATGCTGGAGAAGCGAACCATGGGGCCGCCACTAATGCTGGGGGGTATACTACAGCCTACTTATAAAATGCAGTTCTCAAAATTATGGCCCATTCTCAATTTTGAATTTCTTGTGTTCTGCTGAAAGAAACTACGGTAGATATCTATGATCTATCTATCTATCTAAAAAGTTCCATGCTCAGATTTTGGGAGTACGAGTATTCTCGATACGAGATACTTCTGATACAGGCTTCTATCAGCTATGAATGATTGACTACAGTCCAAGGGAATCTGTCAGCAGGTTTTTGCTACCTCATCTGGAAGCAGCATGGTGTAGGCAAAGAGAAGCTGAATCCAATGATGTGTCACTTAGATTACTGGTTGCAGCTGTTCTGACACAGAGTTTTTAGATTTAGCATAAAGCAGAGCTCAAAAAGCTAACCCCGCCCCCAGAAGGCTGCCTGTGTACATTGTCTATTGACAGGGAGCTGCTTATCACAGGAAGGGGCGGAGTCGGATTAGCATGCATGTGCTGCTATAGCTTCTGTAGCCTGACAATGATAATAAAGCAGGGGATTAAACCTTCAGGCCATGTGCACACGTTCAGGTTTTTTCGCGCTAAAAACGCTATAAAAACTCATTAAAGACGCATACATTAGGCATTCTATCATTTAGAATGCATTCTGCATGTTTTGTGCACATGGATGCGTTTTTTCCGTGGAAAAAAAAGGCATCGCGGTAAAAAAAAATGAGCATGTTCATTATTTTTGCGGATTTTCTGCGTTTTTCCCGCAATTCTATGCATTTGGCAAAAAACACACAAAAAACGCATCAAAAACATGTCAAAATCGCGGTAAAAAATGCATGCGGATTTCTGGCAGAAATGTCCGGTTTTTGTCAGGAAAATTTCTGCAAGAAATCCTGACGTGTGCACATAGCCTCAGTCTAAGTAACAACATCACACAGCTTGACATGTGACACATCCCAGAGTTAAGTGTTTTAACCCCTACCTCATCCTGTGCCCACAGAGTAGAGTAAAAACCTGCTGACAAATTCTCTTTATGACACTGCCAATTGTAACCAGCAGGTAAGCGGTGGAAAGTGAAATCCTAACTGAGCCGTACGTGACTAGACCAACGGAGCCTGATGCTTCTATAAAATGAAATGCTTTATTATAAAACTCATCCAACAGCCATAACCTTTTTTATTTTTATGTTAATAAAGATCTATGAGCTCGTGCATTTTGAGAAATTAGATTATTTTGTAAGTGATATCCTTCTAATACCCAAGTATCTTTAAAGGGAATAAGTCAGCAGATTTTTGCTATGGAATCGGGAATAGCATGATGTAGAGGCTGAGAACCTGCTGTTCAATATAATCAGTGTTTTATTAGCATGATATTATCACTACAGGACAAGGTGTCTGATCCCTCCTAGTGAACCTAATCTGTATAACCCCACTTCCACCACTGATTAGCAGCTGTCAATCACTGGTGTTATACAGAGCTCCGCAGCACAGAAAACTGTGATTGTATCAAAATAGCAGCAAGAAGACCAGCAAGTGATACATTAAAGGAATCAGGATCTCAACCACTACAGTGGCATGTAAAAGGCTGGGTTTTTATAAAGCTGGGAAATTTGCTGGTGAATAAGCCATAACCCTAACAAACTAATTAAGGTCTGAAACCTTGGTCAAAGTTATCTGAGCATTCAAATCTTTAAGAATGCAAAAACTTTTGTATTGGCCCATTTTCCTTTTTTGTAACTTTTAAAATGTAAACGATATAAAAAATAAACAAAATATATATATATATATATATATATATATATATATATATATGTTGTTGTTGCCTAAAATGCAAAGGAAATGTGTCATCTTTAACGTTAGAACTTCTAGAGATCATTTCATCTTAAACTTGCTTAATTGTTCACAATAACAGTAATTTTGACCAGGGGTGACCAAACCTTTACATGCTGCTCTCCGCCTGTGCTAGCATTTCTTCTGCGGTGTTGCTATCAGTGTGTCAACAGTGGGAAATGAGGGTTGCATTGACAATTCAACACAATGGGCAGCACTTTGATCACATTTTATAAGTGGTCATTAACTTGTACATAACTCATGATAGAATAAAGTTACATTAAAACCAAGCACACCGTTGTGTTTCTTGTGAAATTCTCAATAATGATGTGTCACATGACCCTCTTCCCATTGAAAAAAATAAAGTTGGATCCAAAATGGCCGCCATGGTCACCACCCACAAACAGGAAGTTGATGTCACCAACCATTCCCATTTTATTTAGGTGTATCCATATAAATGGCCCACCCAGTAGATATCACCCATGTAATGTAAGAAGTGAAATCTTTGGCATTATACTATATCTATATTTCTCTGCCGTATCTGTGCATTATGAAATGTGGTACGTGTTAAAGGGGCCCATTGAGACTGTTTCATCAGGGGCCCACGAAAACCTGGAGCTGATCTGCAGGTAGGACAAGTGTAACATTTATATCACCTGTATACCCATATTAATAGGTCATCTACATCCCAGGGGGTGACAAAGTCCCTTTAAAAACATGTTCTTAGGTCAACTGGCTTTCCGTGAAACTTGCCGGTGTGTGTGTCTGTGTCTCCGATATGAGAAATGTGATTGTCTACCCCACGGGAACAGCAACCTATGTGAATGATTGCAATCTGTGTTCGGCATAAAAAGCATGCATGTCTTTAACACATGACAGATGTCGGAGGATCCCGCAGATACCTGGAAACCTGCAATCTGTATTCATCATGGTAAACATCTGCTGAGCAGATCGCCTAGATGAAATATTCATCCAATTTGTCTCCTGCTTTGAACTGTGAACTTTCTTATTATTTCTGGTACTGACTGTATCACCCCCCGGGTGGTACAATCAACAGCACTGAACTGAAAGGTGCACATGGTGGGTTGTCTAGGGAGACTGAATATTGCCCGAACACGTCATCAATATCGGACTGCTCTGGCCCAATATTAATGTAGAATAGCAATGATCTTTGCCAATCTGTCTCCAAACAAGGTTGGCCCTTGGTTGGAATGGGATGACCATGACGTCTCCACACAAGCTGAGCATAGCCAAGAAGAGATGGTGAGATGACGCGGCATCTGCGGATATAATTGAGGAGTGTCAATTTTGGGAAAACAGAACAAATGCAGTGGTGGCCATGAAACCTGCCCGATTCCCTGGATTTCTGATGGCGGGGGGTATTCAGTTCTTCTAGAGATCAATGATGGAGATACTCTATGATGACTACTTTGAACCTAACAGCAGAAGAGAAAGGGGCCTTGATACCGTTCTCATACATGGGCCCTTTGCGGCCTTGCGATGGTCCACAAAATAGTTGATGTGAATACAATAGTGGGGACCTGGGTCAGAAAAGTAAAGCTACAAGAAATGCAGCATATTTATCCAATTATGAAACTTCAAAAGAGAACTTTGTGTCGCCAAGGGAATAAATACAGGCTGGAGTCTGAAAATTGTAGTCTTACAAAGCAATCTATCAGGATTACCATTACTGCCCTTATTCATACTGATACAACATCCAACTACAGAGTAATTAAAGGACAACGTATCACTGTTCAAAGGCTGCGACGGGAACAAGGAGCGCGGTGATTTGTGCTGCACGGACATAGATATTGAGCATTCAGTGGCTAATCCATGTAATGAAGGCCATGATTTACTACTTGTAACGCATTTATCTTTGAAAAGAAACAAGAAATGTAGGACGGAGCCATGGTTTTGGTTGGGGCTACACAACAACACAGTTGCCCACCGTCTGCCGTAACATCATGCCATTCCTACATATTTCGGATCATTTCAACGTTCTCTAATGGGAATGTTTTCATGTTATTTTTTTTCCCTTTTAACCGTAGAAATACAATAAAATTGGGCCTGGGTCATAGAAATACTATTTTACCGAGAGTCAAGGGAGAACGAATGTTGCATTTGTTATTATGAAGCCGGGTTTACGTAATCAGTGAGAGGTGGGGAGGATAGAAGAAATGAAAAATGTGTAAGATTATGGTTATTTGACATGTTCTTCAAGAGAGTCAAGTGATCATGGGACAGAACGGAAGACATGGACCTGGTTGAGGTGGGTGATTTATCCGAGGGACTTTCCTTTTGAAGACTAAGGAACAAAATAAGGCACCGTATCTCTAGAAGACACATTGTATAGCGAATAACCAACCAGGTGTTTAGTTTATGTGCCCTCTGGTGTAGCGGTCTAAAGGTCCCACATCATAGAAAAGTTGGTAGGAATGGTTAAGTTCAACCATAACAAATAATCGCTAGCTACTTCAACAAATTATTTAAGACAGATGGCTAATCGATGAACATTCAGTATCTTTCGAAAGACCGATCGGGCAGTTTGGGATTTTTTCGGACAATTATAAATATTTGGCTGTATCAACGGCTGAAAAATTGTAACACGACCGATGCAGTGTGAGTTGTGTTCCGATTGTTCATCTGACAGGCCCATATTTGTATTTTATGTATGGAGATTTTAACCCTTTTCGAACTCTTTTTAGGGGTCGGTCTGGGATCCAATTATTTTGTGGATCTAAAACTGATCAGACAGGCTGTTTTGAGCAACAAGGACACTGTTCATTGGACCGTATTGATAGACGAAACCCCGTATGACGTGTAATAATCACTGACTCATTTATCTGCACATTTAGAAAATAAAATTGCTTCACAAATACAATTACGGCTAATGATTTTCTTTCCAAATTTGAGTATTACCGATTCACTAGATAGTAGGACGCATTGGTAAAATCGATTCATGAGGTTTAAGAGCCTGCACGTGAATGTGCTGGACTGAAAGGGATCAAAGACTGTCCCAAACAAGCAACACCATGAGAAACTAAGAGTACGTCAAACAACTGCAGATCAGTACATAATTGGCAATCGGTGGTCATTTCATAGTCAGATTAGACTACATTTAATATGTGTACAGAATGATCAGTAATAGATCGCTCACTGCACACAAGCCATCATTGTTCTCGGCAGCTCAGACCTAAGCAGGACAATGTGCTGCCGAGAATGATGATCTATTAAGCAAGCCAAAAGATGATTTCACCTGCAAAAGAGCATTTTGATTGTTGGTTGGCTGATCGGCAGCCTGTTTACACGACGCAATTATGGAGCAAAGAGCATCGCTCCCAATTGCCTTGCAACGTAAATCCACCTTAATGCTGGACAATAAAAGGTTTTCATTTTAAATTTCTGATGTTCTACCTGGCTGCTAGGCTTTTGTATGATAGTTTCTTGACTTACTGTGCTGGATTTAAATCCCTTCACATGTTGTGGTAAAAGCTCTAGCAATATACAGTGGGGCAAAAAAGTATTTAGTCAGTCAGCAATAGTGCAAGTTCCACCACTTAAAAAGATGAGAGGCGTCTGTAATTTACATCATAGGTAGACCTCAACTATGGGAGACAAACTGAGAAAAAAAATCCAGAAAATCACATTGTCTGTTTTTTTAACATTTTATTTGCATATTATGGTGGAAAATAAGTATTTGGTCAGAAACAAAATTTAATCTCAATACTTTGTAATATATCCTTTGTTGGCAATGACAGAGGTCAAACGTTTTCTGTAAGTCTTCACAAGGTTGCCACACACTGTTGTTGGTATGTTGGCCCATTCCTCCATGCAGATCTCCTCTAGAGCAGTGATGTTTTTGGCTTTTCGCTTGGCAACACGGACTTTCAACTCCCTCCAAAGGTTTTCTATAGGGTTGAGATCTGGAGACTGGCTAGGCCACTCCAGGACCTTGAAATGCTTCTTACGAAGCCACTCCTTCATTGCCCTGGCGGTGTGCTTTGGATCATTGTCATGTTGAAAGACCCAGCCACGTTTCATCTTCAATGCCAATGCTGATGGAAGGAGGTTTGCACTCAAAATCTCACGATACATGGCCCCATTCATTCTTTCATGTACCCGGATCAGTCGTCCTGGCCCCTTTGCAGAGAAACAGCCCCAAAGCATGATGTTTCCACCACCATGCTTTACAGTAGGTATGGTGTTTGATGGATGCAACTCAGTATTCTTTTTCCTCCAAACACGACAAGTTGTGTTTCTACCAAACAGTTCCAGTTTGGTTTCATCAGACCATAGGACATTCTCCCAAAACTCCTCTGGATCATCCAAATGCTCTCTAGCAAACTTCAGACGGGCCCGGACATGTACTGGCTTAAGCAGTGGGACACGTCTGGCACTGCAGGATCTGAGTCCATGGTGGCGTAGTGTGTTACTTATGGTAGGCCTTGTTACATTGGTCCCAGCTCTCTGCAGTTCATTCACTAGGTCCCCCCGCGTGGTTCTGGGATTTTTGCTCACCGTTCTTGTGATCATTCTGACTCCACGGGGTGGGATTTTGCATGGAGCCCCAGATCGAGGGAGATTATCAGTGGTCTGGTATGTCTTCCATTTTCTAATTATTGCTCCCACTGTTGATTTCTTCACTCCAAGCTGGTTGGCTATTGCAGATTCAGTCTTCCCAGCCTGGTGCAGGGCTACAATTTTGTTTCTGGTGTCCTTTGACAGCTCTTTGGTCTTCACCATAGTGGAGTTTGGAGTCAGACTGTTTGAGGGTGTGCACAGGTGTCTTTTTATACTGATAACAAGTTTAAACAGGTGCCATTACTACAGGTAATGAGTGGAGGAAAGAGGAGACTCTTAAAGAAGAAGTTACAGGTCTGTGAGAGCCAGAAATCTTGATTGTTTGTTTCTGACCAAATACTTATTTTCCACCATAATATGCAAATAAAATGTTAAAAAAAACAGACAATGTGATTTTCTGGATTTTTTTTTTCTCAGTTTGTCTCCCATAGTTGAGGTCTACCTATGATGTAAATTACAGACGCCTCTCATCTTTTTAAGTGGTGGAACTTGCACTATTGATGACTGACTAAATACTTTTTTGCCCCACTGTAGCCTCATTACAAGCGCTCCATTGTGCCAGTAAGGAGTACCGTATTTCTTTAGTGTATGTTATCTGCTCTTTAGGCTGCCAACAAATGCAGGTCATTCGATCCATAACAGCATGTTATTATTTTCCCTTACACCTTCCAGTTAGAACATTGATGCATACTATAATATACTATATCTCTATATACTGGGAGAAAAACAAATACAGTATACTCACTTTACCGATCCCTCGCTGCTCCTCTCCCATTATTGTCCAGTACCCATGTTGCACTTTCGACTGCAGCCAATCACTGTGGCATCCACTGTGTCACCACTAGGGCCAGTGATTGACCGTAGCGGTAACATGCACATCTAGCCAGAAGCAGCACGGACACTGGCAGCGTACCTGGGAAGCAGTTGAAGAGGAGCAGCAGGAGATGAGTAAAAGGAGGGGGAATTCATTATTTTTCAGCCTTCTAGCCCATTTTGGGAAACACTTCAGAGAAGGACAATGCCATTTATGGTTCTCATATTCTAGTAAAACCTGGATGCCAATGGAAAAGTAAAAACTGATGATCAGTCACATTAGTATACAATATACTATATTTTGTCTCTGGTTACAAAATATTCACAAAGAAACATGATGTGAAATCCCAAATACCAGCTACACACAATCTATTAACAGACCTAATCATACTCAACAGAAAACCACCATACAATAAATAAGACTGGTAAAGATGATAAGTTTTGAGTGCCAGGCAGCGTTAAGCAAAAAGATTCAAAGACACTGGACCAGCAGCCATACTGGGAGTCTATGGCCTCTGGAGCAGAGACCTGTGACCCTTCTCCTGCCTGCCGGTATCCCTGGCGCCTCTACTGATTGGTTAGGAGGCCTGGTGTATGGTCATGCGTGAATTACCCCAGAGTGATGATGTTGTACCAGGTCTACTAATCAGGGAAGGTGCCGGGGTTGATGGCAGGTAGGAGTAGGCTTGACTATTGACGTGGCCGCTGGACTAGGGTCCTACAAATCCTAGCGCCAGGCCATCTGTGGCATTTCCTTAGCAGGGCAGCTACTGCAAGCCTGTGAAAGTGCTTAGCGAAGTGCAAGATATTAGATACTGAATGTGAAGACAATTTGTAGATATAGATCTCAGCAAGTTGAGAGCTGCGCAAAGAATTAAGCAAACAGATTCTACAGTATTCACGAGAGGGAACTGATGACCGTATAGATATATTCTATAGCGAGTGGTGAGATGCGTGTGAAACATACAGACATACATGTTTCCGAGTTTGCATTCCGCTTTGAGGTATTTGAGGTCAATGAAGTTTCCAAATGTTTGTACAGATATCAGTTATGTTTTGTCTGCCTGTCCATATCAATCACTGGACTGGAAATCAATCTATTGTTGAAAAGAACACGATTTAGGATAGGTACAGTACGTGCGAAAGGGCGGATGAGGATACAAAGCTACAGGGAATGTCATATGGGCAAGGAACACTCAATAAAAGTATTAGGAGAGATTAAACGGATAATTGAAAGATTTGTAAGACGTAATAAAATATTTATAATAAGTAAAGCATAGGTACATTCATGTAGAACTAAGTCACTATGTCATATCCAAAACCAACGATCTCCGGCTATTCTGCTCAACTCAAGACACACACTTTAAGGTCTTTAGCAAAAAGGTACAGGAAGTGTGATTCTGACATCATTGGAACAAAAACGGTGCGGGAGGGGAGTACAAGCTTTTTGTTATAAGGGGGACAATGTAATTTCCAAAGGGATTGTCCAGGTAGTGGACAACCCCTTTACTATTTATTGCATATAAATTGAAATCTTGTTGTACCCGGCGCTGGCTCAGAGAGCCCCAACCGCTCTTGCTGACGATTCAGCTGCTCCACGGCAACAGATCAGCTCTTCTTCTTCTAGTCTGCTCTGTCGATGGGACGTGACAACTGTAGTCATGGTGATTGACAGCCAGCTACCCTCATGAATTAGTAAGTCACGCCCCATCAACAAAAGAATAGTAGCCGCTGCTGTGTTACGCTGAATCGGTGGCAGGGACGGTCTGTGACCGCTCTGTGCTAAGAGAGATTGGCACTAGGCACAACAGGAAGATAGTTGGCAACTACTTTCCTGTTAGTTCTTAGGCCCATAGTAAAAAAAAAATTCAAAAAAATCCTGGTTAACCCCTTTAAAGTTAACAGCGCTGCCACTCTGGAAGCAATGAAGTCCTAACCACCAGTCAGCTGAACCTGCTGCCAATCATGGGACTCAAGAGGTTGGCTGCAGTGGTCACATGCACTATAGTTATGATGTCACCCCTGTAGCCCATCAGCTAAGTCCAGGGGCAGCAGTGGAGAACAAACCCTCTGATTGATTGTTATTTTGAGTGTGTAAAAGCCAATGGACCTAAAAATAAATAAGTCCATGGAATTCCCCTTTAAAGGGAACCTGACAACATACAGGTGCTTCTCACTAAATTAGAATATCACCACAAAAGTTAATTTAATTTGGTTCTTCAATACAAAAAGTGAAACTCATATATTATATAGAGTCATTACAAACAGAGTGATCTATTTCAAGTGTTTATTTCTGTTAATGTTGATGATTATGGCTTACAGCCAATGAAAACCCAAAAGTCATTGTCTTAGTAAATTAGAATAGTTAACCAAAAACACCTGCAAAGGCTTCGTAAGCATTTAAAAAGTCCCTTAGTCTATTTCAGTAGGCTCCACAATCATGACTCGACAGAAGTCCAGAAGGCAGTCATTAATATACTCCACAAGGAGGGTAAGCCACAAAACATCATTGCTAAAGAAGTTGGCTGTTCACAGAGTACTGTATCCAAGCATATTAATGGGATGATGAGAGCAAGGAAAAAGTGTGGAAGAAAAAGATGCACAAGCAACCGGAATAACCGCAGCCTAGAAAAAGGATTGTAAAGAAAAGGTCATTCAAAAATATGGGGGAGATTCATAAGGAGTGGACTGTTGCTGGAGTCATTGCTTCAAGAGCCACCACACACAGACATATCCAGGACATGGGCTACAAGTGTCGCATTCCTTGTGTCAAGCCACTCCTGACCAATAGACAACGTCAGAAGCGTCTTACCTGGGCCAAGGAGAAAAAGAACTGGACTGTTGCTCAGTGGTCCAAGGTGTTGTTGAAAGTAAGTTTTGCAATTCAGTTGGAAATCAAGGTCCCAGAGTCTGGAGGAAGAATGGAGGCCACAATCCAAGCTGCTGGAGGTCTAGTGTGAAATTTCCACAATCAGTGATGGTTTGGGGAGCTATGTCATCTGCTGGTGTAGGTCCACTGTGTTTTATCAAGACCAAAGTCAGCGCAGCCGTCTACCAGGAAATTTTAGTACCAATACCTGGTTTAAAAACAACAGTATCACTGTGCTTGATTGGCCAGCAAACTCGCCAGAACTTAACCCCATAGAGAATCTATGGGATATTGTCAATAGGAAGATGAGAGACACCAGACCCAACAATGCAAATGAGCTGAAGGCTGCTATCAATGCAACCTGGGCTTCCATAACACCTCAGCAGTGCCACAGTCTGATCGCCTCCATGCCACGCCGCATTGATGCAGTATTTGATGCAAAAGGAGCCTAAGTATTGAGAGCATTTACTGAACATACATTTCAGTAGGCCAACATTTCGGATTTTAAAATAATTTTTCAAGCTGCTGTTATAAAGTATTCTAATTTACCGAGATAATGACTTTTGGGTTTTCATTGGCTGTAAGCCATAATCATCAACATTAACAGAAATAAACACTTGAAATAGATCGCTCTGTTCGTAAAGACCTAAAGAATATATGAGTTTCACTTTTTGTATTGAAGAACTGAAATAGATTAACTTTTTGATGATACTCTAATTTTGTGAGAAGCCCCTATAGATCAGAGACCAGCTCCGTTATTGCAGACATGTATGTTTTACTTTGAAATGCTGCGGTGCTTCAGAAAAGACATACTTTTAAGAGCCGAGCAAGGATAATATCAGGATGATTAGTCCAAAGTCCTCATCTGCACCTGTAGACTGACCGGTATTTCTCTGTGTGCATATGTATAAGGAGAGACCCGTCAGTCAAGGAGAGCAGGT
This sequence comes from Ranitomeya imitator, assembly GCF_032444005.1. Taxonomy (NCBI): domain Eukaryota; kingdom Metazoa; phylum Chordata; class Amphibia; order Anura; family Dendrobatidae; genus Ranitomeya; species Ranitomeya imitator. The sequence goes on along the minus strand of NC_091282.1, from coordinate 104,344,074 downwards.
AGAAGTTGCTGGGGAACGGCCTCTTGGACATGTCATCCTTATCACATAGTCCTCGGTCGGCTGTACAAAGTATGCTTTCCCTGAAATGCCATGGCCACACTTACACGTCTGCGATAATGGAGCCATTGTTGCCCGCAGCTCCTTGGTTTCACGAATCTGTTGTTCGCTTCCTTTGACTCTGTTTGAAGCTGTGTAATCGTATAATGGATCACTGTTGCCTATAAAGATATATTAAGAAATCAGTCAGTACAACGTTTTGGACCCAAAATATGCTTGAGGTTAAGAGATGAAAATTAATTTAAGAAAAAAGGCTAAAAAACTAATAAAAATAATAAATCAAATAAAAAGAAATAAAACAAAATACTTGAGGAATAATACTTGTTTTCGGTCTCCATTTAGGAAACCTAAAGGTACCGTCACACTAAGCGACGCTGCAGCGATACCGACAACGATCCGGATCGCTGCAGCGTCGCTGTTTGGTCGCTGGAGAGCTGTCACACAGACCGCTCTCCAGCGACCAACGATGCCGGTAACCAGGGTAAACATCGGGTTACTAAGCGCAGGGCCGCGCTTAGTAACCCGATGTTTACCCTGGTTACCATCCTAAAGGTAAAAAAAACAAACGCTTCATACTTACCTTCGGCTGTCTGTCCCCGGCGCTCTGCTTCTCTGTACTGGCTGTGAGCACAGCGGCCGGAAAGCAGAGCGGTGACGTCACTGCTGTGCTTTCCGACCGCTGTGCTCACAGCCAGTACAGAGAAGCAGAGCGCCGGAGGACAGACAGCGGAAGGTAAGTATGAAGCGTTTGTTTTTTTTACTTTTAGGATGGTAACCAGGGTAAACATCGGGTTACTAAGCGCGGCCCTGCGCTTAGTAACCCGATGTTTACCCTGGTTACCAGCGAAGACATCGCTGAATCGGCGTCACACACGCCGATTCAGCGATGTCTGCAGGGAGTCCAGCGACGAAATAAAGTGCTGGACTTTCTGCAGCGACTAACGACAGCACAGCAGGATCCTGATCGCTGCTGTGTGTCAAACTGAACGATATCGCTAGCCAGGACGCTGCAACGTCACGGATCGCTAGCGATATCGTTTAGTTTGAAGGTACCTTTAGTTCTTCTGTCATTTTAATTTTGAGACAGTCTGACTGAGGAAGTTGTAATTAATCAGAAGCAACAGTGAAATAACGTGTGAAGTCCGGAAAGTTTCCAGTTGCAATCTTAATGTGCTCTCATAAAAAAAAATGCATCAAAATAATCAAAAAGTACAAGAGTTGTCGGGACCCGAAACAGCTACTAGAAGTCTCCAAAGCGCAGCAATTAATCATAAGAAGCAGATTAGCCTCGCCTAGAGTGACCCGGCTTGTAACACATTCACAGGTTCACACTGGAAAAGCCGTGAAGAGAACGATATCTTTTCAAATATTTGATTAAGTGCTACAAGATGTTGAGGAAATTTGGTGCTTAAATGAATGATGTGTTTGATGTCATTTCTGGCAACACTACAGTAAATGTCGCATAAAAGCAAAAAGAACTTATTTAAAGAACGGTCTTGACAGCAGCTTGGCAGAGACTGAAACCACCCACTCGAATGAAGAGACCAGAAATGATCAGCAATGTAGACATCTAACCTTTTATCCGCCGAGAGCAAGGGTATATGTTCCAGGCTTCATTTCTCCACGAGAAATTAGCACCGAGAGAAACAGAAGCAAACCTGGGGAATCACTGGGCACCATCGCGAGAACAGGAGGTCTTCTGATCAATTCTGCAGCTTTTCATTAGTGTCTTTCAGCATTTATTTCCCGCTCAATGACAAAATTCCAGCAAAGCAAAGCAGTCAATTTACACCAAAACTATATTTACGTGACTTAACATTTTTATTCAAGGTCTACAAGAAATGGCACTACCCTGGGTACAGATGCTAGGGTGTGAAGAGCATCCATGTACAGTGTAAGGGCTTGTTCACACGCAGCGGTTTACAGTATCAGCAAAGTGAATAAGATATCAAGCACATTGAGTACCGTATATACTCGTGTATAAGGGGAGTTTTTCAGCACAAATACCTCCCTTGGCTTATACATGAGTCATTGTCCCAGTTTATGGCGGGGGAGGGGGAGCAGCAGAGCAGCGGGTCAGAGGAGGTACGAGCCAGCGGCTGCAGCTAAAGCCTGTGCCCACTGCTCTAGATAAATGAATACTCACTGCATTGGCAATAAATACTCATTTCTCTCATGGTGTGCGCACAGTTACATCCGCAGCCGCCAGCTTCCGGGCTCTCACCAGTGCCTGCTCATTAAGGTAACGAATATTCACCTCTCTTCACTCCCATAGGCTGGAGAGAGGTGAATATTTATTACCTTGATGATCGAGGACACGTGATTGCAAGGCCACAGGAGCTGCTGGCACCGAAACGAGATAATGCAAGGGCACACTGGGAAGGTAAGTAGGATGTTTTATATATATATATGCAGACAAGGATGGGAATAAGGAGCCATGCATACAAGGATGGGTATAAGGAGCCATGCATACAAGAATGGGAATAAGGAGCCATGCAGACAAGGATGGGAATAAGGAGCCATGCAGACACGGATGGGGATAAGGAGCCATGCAAACAAGGATGGGGATAAGGAGCCATGTATACAAGGATGGGGATAAGGAGCCATGCATACAAGGATGGGGATAAGGAGCCATGCATACAAGGATGGGGATAAGGAGCCATGCATACAAGGATGGGGATAAGGAGCTATGCATACAAGGATGGGGATAAGGAGCTATGCAGACAAGGATGGGGATAAGGAGCCATGCAGACAAGGATGGGGATAAGGAGCCATGTAGACAAGGATGGGGATAAGGAGCCATGCAGACAAGGATGGGAATATGGGGCCATGCAGACAAGGATGGGAATAGGAAGCCAGGCAGACACGGATGGGAATATGGGGCCATGCAGGCAAGGATGGTAATAAGGGGCCATGCAGACAAGGATGGGAATAAGGGGCCATGCATACAAGGATGGGGATAAGGAGCCATGCAGACAAGAATGGGGATGAGGGGCCATGCAGACAAGGATGGGGATAAGGAGCCATGCAGACAAGGAGGGGGATAAGGAGCCATGCAGACAAGGAGGGGGATAAGGAGCCATGCAGACAAGGAGGGGGATAAGGAGCCATGCAGACAAGAAGGGGGATAAAGGTACCACCACATTAAGCGACGCTGCAGCGATATAGACAACGATGCCGATCGCTGCAGCGTCGCTGTTTAGTCGTTGTGTGGTCGGTGGAGAGCTGTCACACAGACCGCTCTCCAGCGACCAACGATGCCGAAGTCCCCGTGTAACCAGAGTAAACATCGGGTTACTAAGCGCAGGGCCGCGCTTAGTAACCCAATATTTACCCTGGTTACCATTGTAAATGTAAAAAAAAAACCACTACATACTTACATTCCGGTGTCTGTCGCGTGTCTCCCGGCGTCAGCTTCCCTGCACTGTGTAAGCGCTAGCCGTAAAGCAGAGCGGTGACGTCACCGCTGTACTCTGCTTTACGGCCGGCCGGCGCTGACACAGTGCAGGGAAGCTGACGCCGGGGGACGCGACAGACACCGGAATGTAAATATGTAGTGTTTTTTTTTTTTACATTTACAATGGTAATCAGGGTAAATATCCACTGCTCCAAAGAAAAGTAGTGGTATTACACTACTAGAAATGACTCTTGTGCTTGGTGATGTAAGAACTGCATGCAGCTGCTCGGCCATGGAGACCAATGCCATGAAGCTCTCGGCAGACAGCTTTGGACTAATGATAATCCCAGAGGAGGTTTGGAGAGTCAGATTAGCGTTGGTGACTTTTATGCACCCTTAATGACCCCGCTGTCTAATTTTAAGTGGTCTCCACTTCATGGCGGAGTTCCTGTGGACCGTGAAGGCTTCCACTTTCAATAATCGCACTTGATCGTAGAATATTTCAGGGAGAATACATGTCAAGAAGAGAAGATCGTATTCTGCTACAGATGGATCTGGATAAGTTGGAAACTTGGGCTGAAAGGTGGCAGATGAGGTTTAACAATGATAAATGTAAGGTTATACACATGGGAAGAGGGAATCAATATCACCATTACACACTGAACGGGAAACCACTGGGTAAATCTGACAGGGAGAAGGACTTGGGGATCCTAGTTAATGATAAACTTACCTGGAGCAGCCAGTGCCAGGCAGCAGCTGCCAAGGCAAACAGGATCATGGGGTGCATTAAAAGAGGTCTGGATACACATGATGAGAGCATTATACTGCCTCTGTACAAATCCCTAGTTAGACCGCACATGGAGTACTGTGTCCAGTTTTGGGCACCGGTGCTCAGGAAGGATATAATGGAACTAGAGAGAGTACAAAGGAGGGCAACAAAATTAATAAAGGGGATGGGAGAACTACAATACCCAGATAGATTAGCGAAATTAGGATTATTTAGTCTAGAAAAAAGACGACTGAGGGGCGATCTAATAACCATATATAAGTATATAAGGGGACAATACAAATATCTCGCTGAGGATCTGTTTATACCAAGGAAGGTGACGGGCACAAGGGGGCATTCTTTGCGTCTGGAGGAGAGAAGGTTTTTCCACCAACATAGAAGAGGATTCTTTACTGTTAGGGCAGTGAGAATCTGGAATTGCTTGCCTGAGGAGGTGGTGATGGCGAACTCAGTCGAGGGGTTCAAGAGAGGCCTGGATGTCTTCCTGGAGCAGAACAATATTGTATCATACAATTATTAGGTTCTGTAGAAGGACGTAGATCTGGGTATTTATTATAATGGAATATAGGCTGAACTGGATGGACAAATGTCTTTTTTCGGCCTTACTAACTATGTTACTATGTTACTAAGAACTGACTTGACACAGCGGTGACGTCCTATTACAGGACTGCGCTGGCTTCACAGAGATCTTTACCATGAGCCATTCTGTCACAAGTATTACGCAGTGCGGCACATCGAGGGGCCGGATGCTGTACACCGGGGGCGATGGGACTGAATGAAAACCCTGAATTCAGTGATATATGTATGCCAATGATTTTGTCCATACATTGGACCAGTAATATGCCAACAACGACCTTGCGGACACAACGCCTTTAACTTACTAGCATGTGTTATAAAATAAAGTAAAAAGGAAGTTATTTGCTCATTAAAACCAGGTGCTATAAAAGAATTCATGGTGCAAGTTATATATAATCATGACTATTTACTCTGTTACAAAACAAAACGTCAAGGCCAAGTATTCGGGACGGAGTATCCAATCTGAAAATATTATCCTTCTGAGAAAACAAAAATAGCAAGAAATTCCAGGGAGTTATTATTAGCAGAAATACAAGTAACCTAATGTTACAGGTCAGATGCAGATGGGATAGATACTGCAGGAAAGAAAATAAAGTGATAAATCAAAATGAATGCCATTGTATCCATTTATGAATAAAGGCAGAGACAAAACGACGTCAGAGTAAGGGCCTGTTTACACTGAACGATAACGTGGAATGAGCATTCGCTTCTCGATTATCGGTCAAAACAGACTGGCAATCACCCGACAAAAGGGCAAAACGCTCAATCGTTGGGTGAAAGGATTATAAAAGTTGGCTTAAAGATAATCACTCGGCAGCACTTTGTCCTTTGCAAACAGGACATGTGGTGCTGAGAACAAAAATATTCTATTCATCTTGTACTAACCATCGTTCCGACCACAGAGCGCGATCGGCCTGTCTAATAAGGATATTAAACGTCGGGCAATCGGCTTATATGTAACATAGTAACATAGTTAGTAAGGCCGAAAAAAGACATTTGTCCATCCAGTTCAGCCTATATTCCATCATAATAAATACCCAGATCTACGTCCTTCTACAGAACCTAATAATTGTATGATACAATATTGTTCTGCTCCAGGAAGACATCCATGCCTCTCTTGAACCCCTCGACTGAGTTCGCCATCACCACCTCCTCAGGCAAGCAATTCCAGATTCTCACTGCCCTAACAGTAAAGAATCCTCTTCTATGTTGGTGGAAAAACCTTCTCTCCTCCAGACGCAAAGAATGCCCCCTTGTGCCCGTCACCTTCCTTGGTATAAACAGATCCTCAGCGAGATATTTGTATTGTCCCCTTATATACTTATACATGGTTATTAGATCGCCCCTCAGTCGTCTTTTTTCTAGACTAAATAATCCTAATTTCGCTAATCTATCTGGGTATTGTAGTTCTCCCATCCCCTTTATTAATTTTGTTGCCCTCCTTTGTACTCTCTCTAGTTCCATTATATCCTTCCTGAGCACCGGTGCCCAAAACTGGACACAGTACTCCATGTGCGGTCTAACTAGGGATTTGTACAGAGGCAGTATAATGCTCTCATCATGTGTATCCAGACCTCTTTTAATGCACCCCATGATCCTGTTTGCCTTGGCAGCTGCTGCCTGGCACTGGCTGCTCCAGGTAAGTTTATCATTAACTAGGATCCCCAAGTCCTTCTCCCTGTCAGATTTACCCAGTGGTTTCCCGTTCAGTGTGTAATGGTGATATTGATTCCCTCTTCCCATGTGTATAACCTTACATTTATCATTGTTAAACCTCATCTGCCACCTTTCAGCCCAAGTTTCCAACTTATCCAGATCCATCTGTAGCAGAATACTATCTTCTCTTGTATTAACTGCTTTACATAGTTTTGTATCATCTGCAAATATCGATATTTTACTGTGTAAACCTTCTACCAGATCATTAATGAATATGTTGAAGAGAACAGGTCCCAATACTGACCCCTGCGGTACCCCACTGGTCACAGCGACCCAGTTAGAGACTATACCATTTATAACCACCCTCTGCTTTCTATCACTAAGCCAGTTACTAACCCATTTACACACATTTTCCCCCAGACCAAGCATTCTCATTTTGTGTACCAACCTCTTGTGCGGCACGGTATCAAACGCTTTGGAAAAATCGAGATATACCACGTCCAATGACTCACCGTGGTCCAGTCTATAGCTTACCTCTTCATAAAAACTGATTAGATTGGTTTGACAGGAGCGATTTCTCATAAACCCATGCTGATATGGAGTTAAACAGTTATTCTCCTTGAGATAATCCAGAATAACATTCCTCAGAAACCCTTCAAATATTTTACCAACAATAGAGGTTAGACTTACTGGCCTATAATTTCCAGGTTCACTTTTAGAGCCCTTTTTGAATATTGGCACCACATTTGCTATGCGCCAATCCTGCGGAACAGACCCTGTCGCTATAGAGTCACTAAAAATAAGAAATAATGGTTTATCTATTACATTACTTAGTTCTCTTAGTACTCGTGGGTGTATGCCATCCGGACCCGGAGATTTATCTATTTTAATCTTATTTAGCCGGTTTCGCACCTCTTCTTGGGTTAGATTGGTGACCCTTAATATAGGGTTTTCATTGTTTCTTGGGATTTCACCTAGCATTTCATTTTCCACCGTGAATACCGTGGAGAAGAAGGTGTTTAATATGTTAGCTTTTTCCTCGTCATCTACAACCATTCTTTCCTCACTATTTTTTAAGGGGCCTACATTTTCAGTTTTTATTCTTTTACTATTGATATAGTTGAAGAACAGTTTGGGATTAGTTTTACTCTCCTTCGCAATGTGCTTCTCTGTTTCCTTTTTGGCAGCTTTAATTAGTTTTTTAGATAAAGTATTTTTCTCCCTATAGTTTTTTAGAGCTTCAATGGTGCCATCCTGCTTTAGTAGTGCAAATGCTTTCTTTTTACTGTTAATTGCCTGTCTTACTTCTTTGTTTAGCCACATTGGGTTTTTCCTATTTCTAGTCCTTTTATTCCCACAAGGTATAAACCGCTTACACTGCCTATTTAGGATGTTCTTAAACATTTCCCATTTATTATCTGTATTCTCATTTCTGAGGATATTGTCCCAGTCTACCAGATTAAGGGCATCTCTAAGCTGGTCAAACTTTGCCTTCCTAAAGTTCAGTGTTTTTGTGACTCCCTGACAAGTCCCCCTAGTGAAAGACAGGTGAAACTGCACAATATTGTGGTCGCTATTTCCTAGATGCCCGACCACCTGCAGATTTGTTATTCTGTCAGGTCTATTAGATAGTATTAGGTCTAAAAGTGCTGCTCCTCTGGTTGGATTCTGCACCAATTGTGAAAGATAATTTTTCTTGGTTATTAGCAGAAACCTGTTGCCTTTATGGGTTTCACAGGTTTCTGTTTCCCAGTTAATATCCGGGTAGTTAAAGTCCCCCATAACCAGGACCTCATTATGGGTTGCAGCTTCATCTATCTGCTTTAGAAGTAGACTTTCCATGGTTTCTGTTATATTTGGGGGTTTGTAACAGACCCCAATGAGAATTTTGTTACCATTTTTCCCTCCATGAATTTCGACCCATATGGACTCGACATCCTCATTCCCTTCGCTAATATCCTCCCTTAAAGTGGACTTTAGACAAGACTTTACATAGAGACAAACCCCTCCTCCTCTCCGATTTTTACGATCCTTTCTAAACAGACTGTAACCCTGTAAGTTAACTGCCCAGTCATAGCTTTCATCTAACCATGTCTCGGTTATTCCCACTATGTCAAAGTTACCTGTAGATATTTCTGCTTCTAGTTCTTCCATCTTGTTTGTCAGGCTTCTGGCGTTTGCGAGCATGAAGTTTAGAGGATTTTGTTTTGTTCCAATCTCCTCACTGTGGATTGTTTTAGAAATGTTCTTACCTCCCTTCTGAGTATGTTTTCCTGGGTCGTCTTTGTTCGAGTCTAATGTTTTTCTTCCCGTCCCCTCTTCTTATATGTAGCCAATAGTGATGAGCGAGTGTGCTTGATACTCGAGATTTCCGAGCATGCTCAGGTGTTCTCCGAGTATTTTGAGTGCACTCGTATATTATGTTTGAGTCCCCACAGCTGCATGATTTGTGGCTGCTAGACAGCCTGAATACATGTGGGGATTCCCTAACAAAAAGGCAATCCCTGCATACAGTGGGGCAAAAAAGTATTTAGTCAGTCAGCAATAGTGCAAGTTCCACCACTTAAAAAGATGAGAGGCGTCTGTAATTTACATCATAGGTAGACCTCAACTATGGGAGACAAACTGAGAAAAAAAATCCAGAAAATCACATTGTCTGTTTTTTTTATAATTTTTTTTGCATATTATGGTGGAAAATAAGTATTTGGTCAGAAACAAACAATCAAGATTTCTGGCTCTCACAGACCTGTAACTTCTTCTTTAAGAGTCTCCTCTTTCCTCCACTCATTACCTGTAGTAATGGCACCTGTTTAAACTTGTTATCAGTATAAAAAGACACCTGTGCACACCCTCAAACAGTCTGACTCCAAACTCCACTATGGTGAAGACCAAAGAGCTGTCAAAGGACACCAGAAACAAAATTGTAGCCCTGCACCAGGCTGGGAAGACTGAATCTGCAATAGCCAACCAGCTTGGAGTGAAGAAATCAACAGTGGGAGCAGTAATTAGAAAATGGAAGACATACAAGACCACTGATAATCTCCCTCGATCTGGGGCTCCACGCAAAATCCCACCCCGTGGGGTCAGAATGATCACAAGAACGGTGAGCAAAAATCCCAGAACCACGCGGGGGGACCTAGTGAATGAACTGCAGAGAGCTGGGACCAATGTAACAAGGCCTACCATAAGTAACACACTACGCCACCATGGACTCAGATCCTGCAGTGCCAGACGTGTCCCACTGCTTAAGCCAGTACATGTCCGGGCCCATCTGAAGTTTGCTAGAGAGCATTTGGATGATCCAGAGGAGTTTTGGGAGAATGTCCTATGGTCTGATGAAACCAAACGAACTGTTTGGTAGAAACACAACTTGTCGTGTTTGGAGGAAAAAGAATACTGAGTTGCATCCATCAAACACTATACCTACTGTAAAGCATGGTGGTGGAAACATCATGCTTTGGGGCTGTTTCTCTGCAAAGGGGTCAGGACGACTGATCCGGGTACATGAAAGAATGAATGGGGCCATATATCGTGAGATTTTGAGTGCAAACCTCCTTCCATCAGCAAGGGCATTGAAGATGAAACGTGGATGGGTCTTTCAACATGACAATGATCCAAAGCACACCGCCAGGGCAACGAAGGAGTGGCTTCGTAAGAAGCATTTCAAGGTCCTGGAGTGGCCTAGCCAGTCTCCAGATCTCAACCCTATAGAAAACCTTTGGAGGGAGTTGAAAGTCCGTGTTGCCAAGCGAAAAGCCAAAAACATCACTGCTCTAGAGGAGATCTGCATGGAGGAATGGGCCAACATACCAACAACAGTGTGTGGCAACCTTGTGAAGACTTACAGAAAACGTTTGACCTCTGTCATTGCCAACAAAGGATATATTACAAAGTATTGAGATGAAATTTTGTTTCTGACCAAATACTTATTTTCCACCATAATATGCAAATAAAATGTTAAAAAAACAGACAATGTGATTTTCTGGATTTTTTTTTCTCAGTTTGTCTCCCATAGTTGAGGTCTACCTATGATGTAAATTACAGACGCCTCTCATCTTTTTAAGTGGTGGAACTTGCACTATTGCTGACTGACTAAATACTTTTTTGCCCCACTGTATATTCAGGTTCTAACAGCCGCAAATCATGCAGCTGAGGCAACTCAAACAATTTCCAAGCACGCCCAAAATACCCGGAGAACACCTGAGCATGCTCGGAAATCTCGAGTAACGAGCATACTCGCTCATCACTAGTAGCCAACCATTTACCGGCCATGATGGGGCTGTTTAAATGCAACACTACACTGATGTGGGGCTGGTAGCTACATAGTACGGCCACCTTCAGTATTTGCTCAGTATTTTACATTAGTATTTCTAAGACAAAATTGGGAGTGGAGCAAAAAAAAGCCCATCGCCATTTATCACCCACTTCTGGTTTGGGCTTAGAAACACGGATGTAAAATACTGACGAAATACAGAATGTGGACTGAAAACTATGGCTAGCCGCAACTTTCCTGGTGATGGCGACTGGTAAAACAGTCACTTTAATATCCATCTGTCTGCCTATGCTCCGCCTACTGCAAAGGATTCTGGGTAAACCTGCTATTCTTTGTATTATGCTGCTTGCAAGTACTTTCCGTTTCAGGAAAGCATCCACTATGTATTTCCTTTAAGTAGAGGGCTTTTCGGTCTCTTTCGTCCCGCTACATTTAGCCCAACTTGGGTCTCTCCCTAAGGTGGCTAGCATGTATGTATGCACCAATGAGAATTTCAAGCTTAAAGCACCACTCCAGCGTTTTTTTTTTTCTTATTGCGCTGTTGGAGTGGTGCTTTAAGTATAAATTCCCCTATCTCAGTCACCTGCCGCCACCTTCATCGTTTTCCAGCGTCGCCTCTGTTGGTCTCTGGCGAAAAGTGACCATGGAGCGGCGCGGAGGACACTTTCAATACAAGTGTATGAGAGCCTTGTTCTGGTCTTATTCTAGTTCTCAAACGACTTGTAGTGAGAGCTTGTGACTGGAAGTCAGAAGTTAAGGGCACAAGATGGCGCGGCGGAACGGGAGAGGTGCCGAAAAACGGTGAAGACGCTGGAGGGAGTGTATGTGACTGGAGGCAGGGGGCTTTTATTTAAAGCACCACTTCAGCGCTGACAAAAAACAAAACGCTTGAGTGGGGCTTAATAATGACAAATGTTATTAAACTGCTTTTCCCTTCTAAATATAAAGTGTTAAAGGCTCTGTTCACAGCACATTGTATGATTTCCAGGCAGCAATTAACTATATTGTTGTTGTTTTTTTATTAGAGAATTTTTTTTTTCAACTGTTTTCGTTTTCTAATTGAAGTATTTTTTGATTCTCTTTTCTGTTGATGAATATGAGGATGGCCATATTGCTTTACTTTCCATTCTCAGCATTTAGAGGTCTGTCAGCTGCATGCACCACAAACACCATCAGATGTATCTAATACATTTCCCTCTGAATTAAGACGGGCGCTCTGTGACCTGGTATAGATGTACAACATATCCAATGACAAATATCGTCCGGTAACTATACTTGCTGCCCCTTATGTTGGGCACGAGCTCTGCCACTCATTATAACATAATGCCGGTTCAAATTTCAAAGTTAACGCAGCATTAGCAAAAATTCATGGCTTTTTTTGTGCCACAAAGCAAACGTAAAACAAATGATAAATTCCCCCCATTGACTTGAATGAGAGATTTTTTTTTGCTTAATGTGGGGACCAGTGACCATCAACTATTGTGAATGGTGGATCCTTTGTGAGATTTGTATGTATAAGGTGTATATCTATTGTAACGCAGCATGGCAGACACAGTCCATATCAGGAAAACATAGGGTTTTATTTTCAGCAGAAATGTAGCAAATAGTAAAGCAACCAAAAAACAACAAAGACTTGCCCGGCTAGGCGCTAACTAGTGACTCACGCTGCCAGGGATGTATGCGGGCTTGGTCCTCTAGCAACATTTAGCACATTTAACCGCTGTGCATAACTTTCTTAGAAACACAGCAGTCTGGAGGCCGTGTCCCTCTCTGAAGCTTTTCCTTCAGCCTTCTCTGTGTCTGTAATGAGGCAATGTCACTAAGCAGAACTGGCTAAGCCTCCAGTACTATGTGTACTGGAGCGGGAGTGGGAGTGATAAGTCCCACCACTAAATCCTCCTCATCACTCCTATAAAGGTATATATGAATTTTGATGCTCAGTGGTCAAAGAGAAAAATGCAAGATTTCAGAATTTTTTTTCATATAGAGAGCTACATGGAAAATAAAAATAAATAAATAATTATATTTTCACTGCATTTAAGCATTTGTGGAAAAAAACACTGCAACGTACGAATGCTTTAAAAAAAAATATGTGATAATACCCGATTAACAAAATGCAAAGTGAGAAGATCTAAATCACATCAATATTCAAGGTGACCGCTCTTAAGGTACCTTCATACTCAGCGACGCTGCAGCGATACCGACAACGATGTCGATCGCTGCAGCGTCGCTGTTTGGTCGCTGGAGAGCTGTCACACAAACAGCTCTCCAGCGACCGACGATCCCGAGGTCCCCGGTAACCAGGGTAAACATCGGGTTACTTAAGGTACCTTCACACTAAGCGACGCTGCAGCGATACCGACAACGATGTCAATCGCTGCAGCGTCGCTGTTTGGTCGCTGGAGAGCTGTCACACAGACAGCTCTCCAGCGACCAACTATGCCAAGTCCCCTGGTAACCAGGGTAAACATCGGGTTACTAAGCGCAAAAGTAAAAAAAACAAACACTACATACTTACCTTCCGCTGTCTGTCCTCCGGCGCTCTGCTTTCCTCTGCACTGTCAGCGCCGGTCAGCCGGAAAGCAGAGCGGTGACGTCACCGCTGTGCTTTCCGGCTGGCTGGCGCTGACACAGGATGCAGGAGGAGTGCAGAGAAGCAGAGCGCCGGGGACAGACAGCTGAAGGTAAGTATGTAGTGTTTGTTTTTTTAACGTTTATGCTGGTAACCAGGGTAAACATCGGGTTACTAAGCGCGGCCCTGCGCTTAGTAACCCGATGTTTACCCTGGTTACCAGTGAAGACATCGCTGGATCGGCGTCACACACGCCGATCCAGCGATGTCAGCGGGAGATCCAGCGACAAAATAAAGTTCTGGACTTTCCTCAGCGACCAACGATCTCCCAGCAGGGGCCTGATCGTTGGTCGCTGTCACACATAACGATTTCCTTAACGATATCGTTGCTACGTCACAAAAAGCAACGATATCGTTAACGATATCGTTATGTGTGACGGTACCTTTAGCCTTTAAATCGTCAATTCACCAAGGCACACCTGCACAAAGGCAGAGAGTTAGGGTACCGTCACACAGTGGCACTTTGATCGCTAGGACGGCACGATCCGTGACGTTCCAGCGATATCGTTACGATCTGCTGTGTCTGACACGCTACTGCGATCAGGGACCCCGCTGAGAATCGTACGTCGTAGCAGATCGTTTGAAACTTTCTTTCGTCGCTGGATCTCCCGCTGACATCGCTGAATCGGCATGTGTGACGCCGATTCAGCGATGTCTTCACTGGTAACCAGGGTAAACATCGGGTTACTAAGCGCAGGGCCGCGCTTAGTAACCCGATGTTTACCCTGGTTACCAGCGTAAACGTAAAAAAACAAACACTACATACTTACCTTCCGTGTCTGTCCTCCGGCGCTGTGCTTCTCTGCACTGGCTGTGAGCGCCGGCCAGCCAGACGTCACCGCTCTGCTTTCCGGCTGACCGGCGCTGACAGTGCAGAGGAAAGCAGAGCGCCGGAGGACAGACACGGAATGTAAGTATGTAGTGTTTTTTTTTTTTTACGTTTACGCTGGTAACCAGGGTAAACATCGGGTTACTAAGCGCGGCCCTGCGCTTAGTAACCCGATGTTTACCCTGGTTACCAGGGGACTTCGGGATCGTTGGTCGCTGGAGAGCTGTCTGTGTGACAGCTCTCCAGCGACCAAACAGCGACGCTGCAGCGATGGACATCATTGTCGTATCGCTGCAGCGTCGTTTCAGTGTGACGGTACCCTTATCCATCATGTAACAAAGCTATTCTGTAGCAGAACAACCACCCTAAAGGTACAGCCAATGTCATTGTCCTGTCACCTCGAGAAATGCTTTTTACCTGCAGACATAGGGTTAATCTGCAGGTAAACAGCTTTTAACACCCTGGGTAGCCAGATTACTGGAAATGTGCTGGCTTGGAGAAAATGGGAGTTTTATTCACCCTTCATACCCTCTCTTCCAGTGATTGGGGCGGTTCAGGGAGAGATTACAGCCACTATACAGTGCACAAGTTGCAATCACTCCTTGGTGCTTTGATTAACAGCCTCCTCTACAGTGTGTGTTTGTGTGTCAAATCAAGGATCAAACACAGGATTTACCTATTTACCTGCAGATTAGCCCTATATCTGTAAAGGTACCTTCACACTAAGCAACGCTGCAGCGATACCGACAACGATGTCGATCGCTGCAGCGTCGCTGTTTGGTCACTGGAGAGCTGTCACACAGACAGTTCTCCAGCGACCAACGATGCCGGTAACCAGGGTAAACATCGGGTTACTAAGCGCAGGGCCGCGCTTAGTAACCCGATGTTTACCCTGGTTACCATTGTAAAAGTAAAAAAAACAAACACTACATACTTACCTTCCGCTGTCTGTCCCCGGCGCTCTGCTTTCCTGCACTGACTGTGAGCACAGCGGCCGGAAAGCAGAGCGGTGACGTCACCGCTGTGCTTTCCGGCTGGCCGGCGCTCACAGCCAGTGCAGAGAAGCAGAGCGCCGGGGACAGACAGTGAAGGTAAGTATGTAGTGTTTGACTTTTTTAACTTTTACGCTGGTAACCAGGGTAAACATCGGGTTACTAAGCGCGGCCCTGCGCTTAGTAACCCGATGTTTACCCTGGTTACCAGTGAAGACATCGCTGAATCGGCGTCACACACGCCGATTCAGCGATGTCTGCAGGGAGTCCAGCGACGAAATAAAGTGCTGGACTTTCTGCAGCGACCAACGACATCACAGCAGGATCCTGATCGCTGCTCCGTGTCAAACTGAACGATATCGCTAGCCAGGACGCTGCAACGTCACAGATCGCTAGCGATATCGTTCAGTGTGAAGGTACCTTTAGTAGAGGAAGAGATAACATGGCTGATTTTTTTCATCATCAAGTCTGTCTGGGATTAGATAAAGAGACAGAGGGATGTGGGCAGGGCCTACTGACATCTGGGCAGGGGCTACTGACATGTGGGCAGGGCCTACTGACATGTGCGCAGGGCCTACTGACATGTGCGCAGGGCCTACTGACATGTGCGCAACGCCTACTGACATGTGGGCAGGGCCTACTGACATGTGTGCAACACCTACTGACATGTGGGCAGGGACTACTGACATGTGCGCAGGGCCTACTGACATGTGCGCAGGGTCTACTGACATGTGCGCAGGGTCTACTGACATGTGCGCAGGGTCTACTGACATGTGCGCAGGGTCTACTGACGTGTGCGGACACCATAGTTCTGCCACAGCCACCGTGCTCCAGCAGCATGGATGCCGGGTGTCACACCACCAACAGTCACATACTGATGAACTTAGGATAGTGAATGTTGGGGGTGCAACACCAGGCACCATCGCCATCAATAAAAAAATAAATAAATAAAGTAGTGGCCACTCTCTTTAAATTTATACAACAAAAAGTAGTTTACCCTCTTTTGCTTCCTTTTCCTTTTCAGATTCTTTTGCCTCATCTTCCCTTTTTCTTTTGGCTGCGTTGAGTTCTCGTTTTAGCTGACGTGCTTCTTTTCGCAATTCTTCGCTAGAGGAAATATAGCAAAAAAATAAATAAATAAATAAATGGGAACAAATGTAAGAAACATATACCGTAAGTAAACTGCAACACTTAAGAAATTAAGGACTTCTTTATCAATCACGATCATAAAAAAAAAATCTAATTCAGGTCAGAAGTAGAGATGAGCACATTAGTAACATAGTAACATAGTTAGTAAGGCCGAAAAAAGACATTTGTCCATCCAGTTCAGCCTATATTCCATCATAATAAATCCCCAGATCTACGTCCTTCTACAGAACCTAATAATTGTATGATACAATATTGTTCTGCTCCAGGAAGACATCCAGGCCTCTCTTGAACCCCTCGACTGAGTTCGCCATCACCACCTCCTCAGGCAAGCAATTCCAGATTCTCACTGCCCTAACAGTAAAGAATCCTCTTCTATGTTGGTGGAAAAACCTTCTCTCCTCCAGACGCAAAGAATGCCCCCTTGTGCCCGTCACCTTCCTTGGTATAAACAGATCCTCAGCGAGATATTTGTATTGTCCCCTTATATACTTATACATGGTTATTAGATCGCCCCTCAGTCGTCTTTTTTCTAGACTAAATAATCCTAATTTCGCTAATCTATCTGGGTATTGTAGTTCTCCCATCCCCTTTATTAATTTT
The DNA here is from genome assembly GCF_032444005.1 of Ranitomeya imitator. Taxonomy (NCBI): domain Eukaryota; kingdom Metazoa; phylum Chordata; class Amphibia; order Anura; family Dendrobatidae; genus Ranitomeya; species Ranitomeya imitator. The sequence continues at coordinate 104,327,126 of NC_091282.1, read as the reverse complement.
GTTGCCCTCCTTTGTACTCTCTCTAGTTCCATTATATCCTTCCTGAGCACTGGTGCCCAAAACTGGACACAGTACTCCATGTGCGGTCTAACTAGGGATTTGTACAGAGGCAGTATAATGCTCTCATCATGTGTATCCAGACCTCTTTTAATGCACCCCATGATCCTGTTTGCCTTGGCAGCTGCTGCCTGGCACTGGCTGCTCCAGGTAAGTTTATCATTGATTCATGTTGCCCTGGTTCTGCTGTCTCGGAGGATCAGTCTGAGCCTCAGAATGTCACAGTCTTCACTTCTGTGCCCATCATCATCAGACCGGCATTCAGGGTGACTTTGCATTTCTTTGGTCCCAAAATGTCAAGACGCTCCTGAAGGCCTAGTCACTTACTGGATGCCGGGAACAGAAGTGAAGACTTGTCGAGATGCAAAGGAGAACCGGACTGAACCAGGACAAGAGCGGGGCAGCCCGAATCGCTTTAGTTAACTCTAGTCAGGAGTATAAAAATCTTGTGGGCAAACTGCTGAGTCCTGAACGACCAAGAAAGACTCATCCTTTCAAATCAGAAAACATTACAGTCATCAGTAAAAGAAAAAAAACCTTAAAGTGGTTGTCTCTTTAAGGCATTTCATTGTTCATACATTTAGGGTATATAAATGTCATCATGGCTGGGGTCCTGCGAGTCCCTTAGTAATAGCAGCACCAGTTTTTTACTATCGTGTCTGCCATGTAACGCCACTTTTCTCATGAGGTGACCACATTCGTTAACAGCTGATTGTCAAGGACAGGGAGCTTCTATTTTAAATAAAGTTGTCTTTAAGAGACATCCAATGTAAAAGAGTTTTCGTTTGAAAGGATCCCCTTGGAACATATAGACAGGCTGTGAATCAAGGACTGCTAACAAGAGGGTTATAGGCATGCTCTTTGATCTGTGCAGAGGTGACTGTGCAGGGAAGAGGTGGAGGAGAGCTGTGACCAGAAACTATTATCTATGGTGTGATCATATCTTATCTATATATAGAGAGAGATATGATGAGGAGATGACTACACAACAGGAGATATAATTCTAATATTTAGCTTAAAGGGGTATTTCTCAAAGATCCTATCCTAATATACACTGCTCCAAAAATATAAAAGAAACCCTAAAATATCACATCCTAGATATCGCTGAATGAAATATTCCAGTTGCAAATCATTATTATTTACATAGTAGAATGCGTTGAGAACAATAAAACATAACAGTGGTCAATCTAAATCAAAATTAATATCCCAATGGAGGTTTGGATTTGGAATGATACTCAAAATGAAAGTGGAAAATCAAATTACAGGCTGATCCAACTCCAGTGGAAATGCCTCAAGAAAAGGAAATGATGCAGAGTAGTGTGTGTGGCCTCCACATTCCTGTATGACCTTCCCTACAACAGTTTGAGCAAACACATGGATGTTAGTGACCTGCTAGAGGTCATTTTGCAGGACTCTAGCATGGCTTCTCCTATTCCTCCTTGCATAAAGGAGGAAGTCGCGATCCTGATGCTGGTTTGATACCCTCCTATGGCCCCCTCCATGTCTCCTGGTGTACTGGCATGTCTCCTGGTATTTGCTTCATGCTCTGGACACTGTGCTGACAGACACAGCTATCCTTCTTGCCTTAGCTCGCATTGATGTGCAATCCTGGATGAGCTGCACTACCTGTGCAACTTTTCTGGGTTGTAGACACCACCTCATGCTACTGAATAGTACCTCAAGGTGTGAGAGCAATGACAGCAGTGACCAAAACAGCTGCCAAAAAGGATGAGAACAGAGAAATGGTCTGTAGTCACCCCTGCAGAACCACTCCTTTATAGGGGTTGCTAACTGCCTATCATTTCTACCTGTTGTCTGTTCCATTTGCACAACAGCAGGAGAAATGGATTCACAATACGTGTTGCTTCATAACTGGACAGTGTGATTTCATAGAATTGTGACTGACTTGGGGTTACATTGTGTTGTTTAAGTGTTCCCTTTATTTTTTGGGGAAGTGTATAAAAGGTGCAATAATAATTTTAGCAAATACCTCCAATTAAAAACGTAGTATATTTCGCTATGTCGCTTACCCTATGCGCAGGGCAATGCAGTAGCTTAGACATACATGGTTATGACCACTAACAGCTGTCACTATATGAGTGGTCGTAACCATGGATACCTAAGCTACTGCAATGCCTACACATGGGGTAAACAACAGAGAATCTGAAGAACTAGACTTCATTTCTAAATAGAGGTATTTGCAAATATAATTACTATTGCACCTACTACATATTGGGATAGGATATTGGAGATGGAAATACACCCTTAATGTCCAGCACGAAAATTTACAAAAAACGAGGATTTTATTTATATACATTGGAATATTAAAATAAATGTACATTTAAAAAAAAAAAACACACTTAAAAACTTGATTTCAACAACAGGTAATTTTCTGATGACACTTTCCCGTTTAATATATCAAAGCTTTGGAAATGCTTCCCTTTGTATTTCTCAGTATGCACATGGCTATAAAGAATGAAAAGCAAACAAACATTTAACAGGATATCCACTAGGTGAACTTCCAAGAAAGATTTTAGAATCCCGGGCGATTTCTAAGAAATCTTATAAGAAGAAAAGATCTGGAAGATGAATATCTAAATATTGTAATTGTCTACTATTATCACCACTTCACAGAAGCAAAACAGAGGAAACAAAGGCTCGTTTAACGACTGCTGTAAAACTAAAATGCAAACATACAGCAGCTGTAAGGGGGTCAAAAAAGAAAACGAGCACACTCCAAACATTACGGCAATAACTCCGCAGGTTCTCTCTACACCCCAGCCAGGATAAGGGTAAGGCAGGCACTTGTTAAAGGGAACCTGTCACCTTGGATTAGGCTATTAACCTGAAGATATAGAGTTAATCTGCAGGTCCATAGCATTTGAATGCTGTCCGTCCACCTTACTGAGAGTGCGGCACCGGGAGAAAATGATCTTTATTCCTCCAAGGAGTCACCGGCTTCCAGTCATGCAGGCGTGCCGCAGCAATTAGTCACCACTCACAGCACCAAGAGCGGCGGCTGTAAGCATGGCCTGGCACTGACTGACAGCTCTGACCTGCTGCAGAGCCGGCTCGGCTGTCAGTCAAAGTAGGGTAGTGTGCTTACTGCTCAGTCCAGCCACACCTGTATGACTAGATTTCAGCTCCCAGGAAAAATAAAGATAATTTTCAGTACAGCAGCTGGGCATTTCATAACGCTATTAACCTGCAGATTACCCCCATATCTACAGGTTAATAATGTTTTCTGATGTGACAGGTTCCCTTTAAAAATTGTCTGACTTTCACTTATCCTGACTGGGTCGTCTGACGAACATGCTGTGAGTTATTAGTCCTACTACTGCTGCTCAATAAGCAATTTTTGCTTTATATCAATCTCATTGGGGACACAATTTTGGACTGATTTAATAAGGGTGACTCCAACCCAAACTAAACCCCCTGTGTTCCACTAAAGGGAACCTGGCACCACAAGCTATGCGAGGCTTGTTATTCTGCAGAGCAAGCAGCCTTATTCCCAGGTTGTAATTGAACTGGACAAAGCTTTTAAGGAAGCAAGGAACGTAAATTGTGCAGGAATATTCAGCCACATAGGGAACCCATATCGGCAAACTGCAAACCTGGGAATCTGCATTGCAGGTCAATTTCTGTAAGGATTCTACACGTGAATGAGATTTAGTGTAATGCACTCCGGATGGAAAATAGCATAATATTGCCCTATACCAAGGGTGTGGAAACAATGGCCTGCAATGTCCCTTTCTCCAGCCCCCAGGCAGACTCCCGGGGACCGCAGGGCTATTGCCAGTGGCCTGCAAAACACTGGCCCTTCAATTGCTCCTCATACTCAGCACAAGCACGCAACACTCACTACTGAACGCCAAGGTGCGTGCAATGACAGATTGTGTCATGACACTGGCCAGTGCCAGAACGTACTTTGTGGGTGGAGTCAGGGTGGGTGGAGCCAGCTATGCACTGCAGTACCACAGATGACGACAAAAAGCACCCCAGCGCCTCCTGTGATGTATGTGCCCCAGCGCCTCCTGTGATGTATGAGCCCCGGCCCCTCCTGTGATGTATGGGCCCCAGCCCCTCCTGTGATGTATGTGCCCCGGCCCCTCCTGTGATGTATGTGCCCCGGCCCCTCCTGTGATGTATATGCCCCCAGCGCCTCCTGTGATGTATGTGCCCCAGCCCATCCTGTGATGTATGTGCCCCGGCCCCTCCTGTGATGTATGTGCCCCAGCCCATCCTGTGATGTATGGGCCCCAGCCCCTCCTGTGATGTATGTGCCCCGGCCCCTCCTGTGATATATGTGCCCCGACCCCTCCTGTGATGTATATGCCCCCAGCGCCTCCTGTGATGTATGTGCCCCAGCCCCTCCTGTGATGTATGTGCCCCGGCCCATCCTGTGATGTATGTGCCCCGGCCCCTCCTGTGATGTATGTGCCCCAGCGCCTCCTGTGATGTATGTGCCCCGGCCCCTCCTGTGATGTATGTGCCCCAGGCCCTCCTGTGATGTATGTGCCCCAGCCCCTCTTGTGATGTATGTGCCCCGGCCCCTCCTGTGATGTATGTGCCCCGGCTCCTACTGTGATGTATGTGCCCCCTGTTCCTCTTGTGATGTATGTGCCTCAGCCACTCCTGTTATGTATACACCCCCAGCCCCTCCTGTGATGTATGTGCCCCAGCCCCTCCTGTGATGTATATGCCCCAGCCTCTCCTGTGATGTATATACCCCAGCCCCTCCTGTGATGTATGTGCCCCAGCCCCTCCTGTGATGTATATGCCCCAGCCTCTCCTGTGATGTATATACCCCAGCCCCTCCTGTGATGTATGTGCCCCAGCCCTCTCCTGTGATGTATATGCCCCAGCCCCTCCTGTGATGTATGTGCCCCAGCCCTCTCCTGTGATGTATGTGCCCCGGCCCCTCCTGGGATGTATGTGCCCCGGCCCCTCCTGGGATGTATGTGCCCCCAGTGCCTCCTGTGATGTATGTGCCCCAGCCACTCCTGTTATGTATACACCCCCAGCCCCTCCTGTGATGTATGTGCCCCCGGCCCCTCCTGTGTTGTATATGCCCCAGCCCCTCCTGTGATGTATATGCCCCAGCATCTCATGTGATGTATATGCCCCAGCCCCTCCTGTGATGTAAAGTAAATACACCAGCCTCATCTGGTCTGTCAGATCTACATAAGGCTTACAATTTGCATTGCGAAATGTAGCGACAGATCTGTTTTAAAGAAGACCTGTCACCAGTGTCCAGTTTTTGTTCTTATTTTATTCCTGCGAACCTGAGTATTCGGGGTTTTTTTTTGTCTTTTTTAAACCTGCCATATGGTTCCAGAGATATTGGCCTTTTTATAAAGTGTTATTTGTTTTTTGTTTTTTTACCAATCGGGTGGGGTTCACAATCTCATTAAGGCATGTCCCCAGAGAATCTTATGATCCACGCCCCCTTAATAAAGATTAAAAAAAAGCACTAATTGAAAAAGTCCACATCTCTGGAACTATACAACGGATATAAAAAAAGACAAAAAAAAAATAAAAATACCAAGGGGAGCACAGGGAATTTTTCTAAATGCCTAGAAAGTATATTTAATAAAAAGAAAAAAGTGCACCATCACCTTGAAAAGCCCCATGGCAAGAAACAAATACGGTAAACTATGTAAACATGCTTATCTACACTTGGCAACTACATCGTGACTGAGACAATATCGCTGCTGTCATTTCCATGTGTTAGGTTGGGGCTTGGTCACACAGGGCAGGTACGTTGTGCTGTGTGACACAGGTTTAGCACAACCAATTTGGAGACTAAAGGTACCGTCACACTGAACGATATCGCTAGCGATCCGTGACGTTGCAGCGTCCTGGCTAGCGATATCATTCAGTTAGACAGGCAGCGATCAGGATCCTGCTGTGCCATCGTTGGTCGGAGCAGAAAGTCCAGAACTTTATTTCGTCGCTGGACTCCCGCAGACATCGCTGAATCGGCGTGTGTGACGCCGATTCAGCGATGTCTTCACTGGTAACCAGGGTAAACATCGGGTTACTAAGCGCAGGGCCGCGCTTAGTAACCCAATGTTTACCCTGGTTACCAGCGTAAACGTAAAAAAAAAAAAACACTACATACTTACATACCGGTAAACAAACACTACATACTTACATTCCGGTGTCTGTCCCCCGGCGCTGTGCTTCTCTGCACTGGCTGTGAGCGCCGGCCAGCTGTAAAGCACAGCGGTGACGTCACCGCTCTGCTTTACGGCTGGCCGGAGCTGACAGTGCAGGAAAGCACAGCGCCGTGGGACAGACACCGGAATGTAAGTATGTAATGTTTGTTTACCGGAATATAAGTATGTAGTGTTTTTTTTTTTTTTTACATTTACACTGGTAACCAGGGTAAACATTGGGTTACTAAGCGCGGCCCTGCGCTCAGTAACCCGATGTTTACCCTGGTTACCAGGGGACCGGCATCGTTGGTCGCTGAAGAGCTGTCTGTGTGACAGCTCTCCAGCCACCACACAGCGACGCTGCAGCGATCGGGATCGTTGTCTAGATCGCTGTAGTGTCGCTTAATGTGACAGTACCTTTACACACAGTTTTTGCACTTTTTCTACTTCGATGCTGGAAGATCGATTTCACACAAGACAGGATCCTATCTATTTCACTTACAAGTTCACTTTCAGCACCTGCAATAGCACAGGAGTGACCTCTCTGCACTGTGACACTGAGCAAATGGCGCCAGCAAAACAAAATGTCCGCTTTTTATATGGCCAGGGACATGTGATGTCGGCAACCAATCACAGAAGACCTTGTGTCATGACTTTGTGGATGGTTTCTGCGCCCTGACTGGTTGCGGGAATCAACACACAAAGTGGAAAAAAAAAAAAAAAAGCGCGTGCCACTCCTGTAATATTTTCAGATGCTCCGTTAACCTCTCCGCACCTCATCAAACACATCCCCCCGCTCATCATACAGCACCACACTCATATAAAAGCATTAGTGCAAACGCCATGATTTACCGAACGGTGACCGACTTTTGCCGACTGAGTAAAAATGATCATGAACGCGAACACAACTCCGAATGTGCTACGTTCATGCCGAATTTGAGACTGGCGAACGTATTCTAAACACGTTTGCTTATCTCTAGTCTTTAGCACCAGAGTGCGCAGAATAAGCTCATTGTGACTGCACCACTGATAGCAGCAAAACGGGCAGAAACAAGCAGCCGGACACTGCAGGCACTCGTTCACATTTTGTTTTTTACTTTACAAACGCCATATGTGTCAGAAAAGCTGCCAGGCTCAATATAGACATGGACTCCATGGATATGTCAAATCAGTATCTTTTTCACATCTGCAGGGCAGGTAAGTATTAGCATACTTTTTATTAGATCCTGCAATGGAAAGCATAGCATTTCCTGCTTTGGTCCCCCCCACTTGGGTGCCTGCAGGGGACCAGAGCCAATCACTTGGCTGCCCCTACAGTGGGCGAAAATGAGCATTTAAGACACTGCCAGTTTTGCACATTTTCCCACCAACATAGAAGGTACACTTCCAGTGTGAGAGACGGAATCTAAAAAAAAAAATATCCAGAAAATCACATTATGATTTTTACATAAATTTGCATTTTATTGCATGAAATAAGTACAGAACTTGGTACTTTGGTACAGAAACCTTTGTTTGTAATTACAGAGGTCAGACTTTTCCTGTAGTTCTTGATCAAGTTTGCACACACTGCAGCAGGGATTGTGGCCACTCCGCCATACAGTTCTTCTCCAGATCTTTTAGGCTTCAAGGCTGTCACTTGGTAACATTGAGTTTCAACTCCCTCCAAAGATTTTCCATTGGGTTCAGATCTGGAGTCTGGCTAGGCCACTCCAGGACCTTGAAATGATTCTTACGGAGCCACTTCTTTGTTGCCCTGGTTGTGTGCTTCGGGTCATTTTCATAGTGGAAGACCCAGCCATGACCCATCTTCAATGCCCTTACTGAGGGAAGGAGGCTGTTGGCCAAAATTTCAAGATACATGACTCCATCCATCTTCTCTTCAATACGGTGCAGTCATCCTGTCACCATTGCAGAAAAGCACCCCCAAAGTATTAGGTTTTCCCCACCATGCTTCACGGTTGGGACGGTATTCTTGGAGTTGAGCTGATACCAAAAAAGTTCTATTTTGGTCAAATCTGACCACATGACCTTCACCCATGCCTCCTCTGGATTATTCCAGATCATCACTGGCAAACTTCAAGTGGGCCTGGACAAGTGCTGGTGTGAGCAGGGGGACCTTGCGTGTCTTGCAGGATTTTAATCTATAATTGCGTAGTGTGTTACTAGCTAAATGTTTGAGACTGTGGTCCCTGCACTCTTCATGTCATTGACGAGTTCCTCCCTGTGTAGTTCTGGGCTGATTCCTGACCTTTCTCAGAATCAACTTCACCCTACGAGGCGAGATCTTGAATGGAGCCCCAGACCAAGGAAGATTGATAGTCATGTTGTGTTTCTTCAATTTTCTAATAATTGTGCCAACTGCTGTTGCCTTCTCATCAAGCTGCGTGCCTACTGTCCTGTAGCAAATCCCAGCCTTGTGCAGGTCTACAATTTTGTCCCTGGTGTCCTTAGACAGCTGTTTGGTCTTGGAGGTTGGATGATGATTGATTGACTGTGTGGACAGGTGTATTTTATACAGGTAACGAGTTCAAACAGGTGCAATTAATAACAGGTAATTAGTGCAGAGTACTAGGGCTTCTTAAGGAAAAACTAACAGGTCAGTGAGAGACAGAATTCTTGCTGATTGGTAGGAGATCAAATACTTATTTCATGTAATAAAATGCAATTTAATTATTTACAAATCATACAATGTGATTTTTTGGTTTTTATTTTTAGATTCTGTCTCTCACAGGTGTACCTATGATAAAAATTACAGACCTCTCCATCTATGGGAAAACGTGCAAATTCGACAGTGTATCAAATACTTAATTTCCCCACTGTAGGTAGACCAGAGTCAGTCACTTTCATGCTTTTTTTTCTGCTGCCATGGGTCCTGGCACCTAAAGACAAAGGGAGGGGGAAATACAGGAAGGGTACATGCCACTGTAGGTTATAGAGGAACGTGCTGTAGAGTTCCATAGAAAAAATAAGTCAGCCGTTTACTTGATGTATCTTGACAAAAAGCTCAAAACCTTTGCAAGCACTATGAGCTAGAAGACTGGCACATGGCACGATGATCTAGATGGCTGACACATTCATGATCTGCGGGCTCCACCGCCATCCTGCTAAGTAAGTTATAGAGTTTTTCATATGCACTCTAATATAGAGAAAACTGTCAATTACTGAGAGCAGGTGACCAAAGTACCCAGCTAAAGAACATGATGGATCATAGCGTTCACAGCAACTTATAAAACAGAAGTTTGGCCAAACTATAGCATATTTATACATAAGATAGACACTGTTGAAATCAGAAAGGGCAGCAGAGAGTAGATAAAGTTCTCCTTAAAGGGTTATTGCCATTTCAGCCAAGTCTGCCAACCTTTGACCATTGGAACTGGCGCTAAGGAAACAGTCATTAATTTCTAAGGGAATAAAGAACCAATGTAGCTCAGCCACTTCAGGCTGTTTCTGTAGCTCTATCTCAAGTGGTCAGAGCTGGACAGAGATGGCCCTTTAAATTAAGCTTATATTTTAGGTTCTGTTCACATCTGTCGCGTGGTGAATTGTCAAGACAATTCATTGGTTATTCTCCTGCTGTCACAAGGTCACCGCAACAGAAAGGAGCCAGAAGACCTCAGTTGGCCACTTTTATCCCCTTTATAATATGGGTCCTGATTCAAACCCATGTCAGAGCTAGCTTATGCTGCATGGCTTGAAGTAGAGGTGTTTACATGAGGAGTTTGGAGGAGTTATCTGTGACTGTTGTGTGGTTTATAAGTGTGATAATTCCCTTCCCTCCTCTTACATTGTTTTTTCCCCATCCTCCACTCCCCGATGCATTCCTCTGTTATATGTGAGTGAATATTTATATGCTTGGCATTTTCAGTTTACCTTTGTTTGTTTTGCCTTGTTCATCGGGTTTGTGTACTACGGTGCACGGCAGCACCTCTCTTCCCTGGATGGGGGAAGCGAACAAACGAAGGGCTGATTCAGGAGATAAGGCAAAGGTGGCGGCCCTGGCATCTTCACCTTCAGAAGTATCCCGGGGAATAGGGTGAGCTAGGGCGCCCCCTAGTGGTAGGGACAGGGAAGGAGCCCCTAGTCGCGGGTACCCCAACACCTGAGTTGTGACACCTGCCACAGTTACTAGAGGACATCAGCATTACACTTTTTGATCCCTATTAGTGATAAGCAAATGTGCTCGGAAAAGATGTTATCAGGGTATGCTTGTGTGCTAAACGAGTGTCATCGATGCGCTCGAATAATATGTTTGAGTCCCCACGTTTTCATGTCTCGCGGCTGTTCAACTACCTAACAAAGAGAGATAATGGCCTGAACTCTGTCCTATGTTGAGGTGCAGGTGTAATGGGCCAGATGACCCTTAGTCCATTCAGTTGAAATTCACCGCACACTCTGAGGTTTTCAAGTGATGCAAGAAAATAATGTCTATTAGATTTGGGGAGAACAAAAAAAAAAAAAAACAGTAAAAAGTGTCAGAGTGCAGGATAATTTCAGAGCAAATATAACAGAGTGAAGTTTCGACCTGTCCTAGGTCTTATTTAATACATCGTTAGTATTGCCTCGGTCATGGATGTACACTGTATAGGAATACCTCCTTGAGCATGGTGATGTGCACAATGAGCTGTATAGTCCTCAAGGAGAAGGCGATATGCTTTAAGATTGCGGATAGTGGCGGCGCTCCCGCACCTTGCCTGGTCTCCTGCTGCTGGCGCCACTATCCTCTGAAATTTTCCTGCACTCTGCCACGTTTTACCGTTTTTTTTTGTTTTTACCAAATCTAATAAACGTTATTTTCTTGCATCACTTGAAAACCACAGAGTGTGCGGTTAATTTCAACTACCTAACAGGCAATCCCTGCATGTGTTGCAACTGTTGAACAGCCGCGAGATATGCAGCTGTTGGGTCTATTATTCGAGCACGTCGAAGACTCTCGGTTAGTACCCGAGCATGCTCAGATAACACCTAAGCTCAGAGTCATCACTAATCCCTGTGATAAAACATTACAATAAATTGTATTGCAATGTACTGTATCAGTCATAGCTAGGCTGATAGGCAGCAAATCAAGCTAGATATAAAGCCAGCAGCATGTAAATCTAGCCTTTTTATCCAACTGGGAGGGTTCCTCAAGAAGACTCCCAAAGAGAAGTTGAGGACAACACCCTCTTAGCTAAAATTACAAACAGAGAAGAGAAGGAATATCTCAGGAATGGAGAGGCACAGGAATAAAAGAAAGACAACACGGTATTCAGGAAACCAGCGGCATTTACACTAGGTATAAAAAATACAGCTATGTCAAGTGTCCGGTCTTCTTTAAAGCAAAGTCTCTATTTTACGCCATTGAGTTAATAGAACAAATTGGTATTACTTCTGTCCATGTGATTGTAATTATCTTTAACCTTTCTCATTCCAGGGACTTCGTTCCAGCTCTACTCCATGTTTGCCAAAGCAAGTGTAAAGCTGTGCCAATGCTAGTGAATAGGCACTACTTTTCACACCTAGTGAGCCGCCATACTGTGCTGCATGCACATGCCTTGGCGTGGCTGACGTTCATCTACCTACATAATCCTTTTTAGGCACATAAACCAGTAACTTCAGCAGACTGTACGGTAACATACACCACGAGATTCGATCCTCATTTCCCCATTAAACAGACAGCAATCTGTTTTCTACATAAAAATAGTCCGATATGATTTCTGAACACAAAGCGTGCTTCCAAATTATCTTTCCAGCTCTAATAATACTCTATACTTTGAGTAAGGAAACGTGCAAATTTAGATTTTACACATAATATCACACTTTTATTTTTTATTACACTGCAAACCAATGACCTGATAGGCTATGGAGCACTTAATCATGGAGAGTGCTGGAATATAACTAACAACGGGCCAAACTGGAAACACTGGACAACCACAGGGATTTCGGTACTATGAAGACCCTTGTGGCTATTGCTGGACATAGATGTAGTTAGTCGTTAAGTGGCTATTGCTATAACAATTGCCCTCAGTAGCTTGTACCATGGCCAGCTTTACCAGTGAAAAGAATCAATCACCTACGAAAACACTGAGGTTAGTACTACACATAGACTTTCTACTGCTCACGACAGAAAAATCAATCATTACCTAGTTTCACGTCCACCATTCATGGTCTGAATACAGATCGGTTGCAAGTCTCCTAACCAGAACGCAACATTAAGTTTGGGTCAGGAACCAGCAGCTGGTCCAAAGAGGTCCATACTCATACCATGAATGTCCAACGTGTGAAACCAGGCTTAGAGATTCATTAAGTTTGGGTCAGGAACCAGCAGTCCAAAGAGGTCCATACTCATACCATGAATGTCCAACGTGTGAAACCAGGCTTAGAGTTTTAGGTTTTGAATTGATAACAACTATTTGATTTAGTAGAACTACTTGGAAATCGCTTCGAAATTACTTCTAATAGGCTTGTGTAGCCTCCGAGACTTGTCCAAAAGAAACTTCTTATGCTATTAAGATAAAAAAAAAATCCTCTATAGCTTCCATTCAGATGCTTCCCTAGTCCCTAGCTGGTGTCTATTCTTCTAGGTCCAGAGATGACAGACTAGGAGATTTGACCACTTCAGCCAATCACTGCCTGTTAGTGGTGATGTTTTAATATAATTGAAGAAAACATTATGTGCAATTATTGTCTGCAGCGGTAACATGTCAAAACCATATTCCTCGAGCTGGGAAGAACAGTGATCATGTAGGATAAGGGAAGCATCCCTCATCCTGCAGATTTAGGGTCCCTGATGAAACAGAAATTGACTTGTTGAAGATTTAAATAACGCTATAAAAGCCAATTTCGGCACAAACAAAAAGGGGAAGAAAAAAAATCAGTATCTGGATGGGATTACCTGCCGTTATACAATACGGCAGATTTTACTTATGGAAAGGGAGATCAGAAAATCTGCCCTAAATTTACTTGGCTCACACACAGTGTAAGGCTGTATAATTCTGGTCTCATGGGCATCAAACACAGAGTAAAGGGGCATTAACATGTGGCATTTTTGCTGCACGTTTTTACAATGTATTTTGTGTGTATAATATACAGAGCTTTACAGCACAAGCACAATCCGTGAGATTTTTGAAATCTCATGCACACAGACGCGGCATATCAATTCTTTCAGCATTTTTGCAGCATTTCTCAGCCGCTCAAATGTAGGGGTGAAAAACAAGTAAAAACATTTCAAAAATACATGTAAAAAAAAAAGCAGGTAAAAAGGAGACAAAAATACACGCATCGTACTCAGCCTTTCCTGCCAACACTGGTTTTTGGGGCAGAACAAAACGTTGCAATTATGCAACATGTGAATATACCCTTAGAGCGATGTAGAATTATAGTCTTTTTTGCTTTGGGTACTTTTACTTAGAAATAACAGCACAGATCACTTAGTAAAATTTAAAAAAAGGAATATATAGCGAATATATATCTAACAGTCTGGTAGTACACTGCGGCGTGCTGGCATTAGACTGCATGCACTACAATATATATTTATTACATCAAAGTTGTTCTTCTAGGTAATTGAAGGTTTTTTGTTTTACCAAATTGAAGATTTGGGGTCTGTCTGTACCAATTTTTATTAATGTGAATTGTACAATGCAAAGCAAAGCTGCGCACATCACTGTAATTACAAGAACTTTTATCTTTTCAGGAGTCGCTTTGTAATTACAAAATTCCACGATTTTATACAGAAGACAATGCAGCCTGGAATATCTGAGCTCGCTTATAAAAATGTGCTGAAGTATTTCTGGGGTTTATGAAATTCATTTCTTTTTATGTACCATATGTGTAGACATACCAAGCAAAAACCTTGGGTCACATGAGGATAACGATGCCGGAGGAATGTGTAAGTTATCGGAGGACATCCGTGATCCTGATGCTACGCTTTAATCTTCTTTGATGGCATACTGTCCGAGAGGTCACCACACACCAACTACAGTTGGCACCTCTTATACCTTACAGAGAGCAATGAAACTCAACCTACAGAACTTATGTCACAAAGTGGGGTGAAGTGTATTCTGAAGGGAAAGGAGGTTGTAGCTAATTAAAGGGGTTATTTATTGATGACCGTTGATGACTCGTTGACTTGCATGGCTGACTGCAGTCCCTTATCAAATGCAAATCGAGCATGATGCAATTTTTTTTCTTCAGACATCAGATGGCCACGGGCCGAATGAGGATTCCACAGCCATCTCATCCATACTCCCATACAGCAATATCCTCCACCAAGTGCTCCTATGTTCTCCTACAGAAAGCCTCCAACTGGCACGTCGGACGGTGGCTGATCTCAGGGCGAATAATGCAATCGGCGGTCCGATGGACATCTCTTCCAACCATCAGTCGGCCGGTGCCACCATAGACACTAGATCGTCAGCTGAATCCGTCAGTATCAGCGGGTTCGGTCGATATTAGTCTAATGTGTAGGGGCCTTAAGATGAGAGATGGAGGGAAAAGACGACTCTCTCTTTGTCCTTTTTGTAACTTTTAGCTACCAAATTAGGGGGCATGTGAAATCTATGCAGAAAACAGCTTCAAACTTCAGCCCATGAGGATTTAAAGGGGTTTTCTTGATTCAGAAAACCCCTGACCCCCCCTGGTTCAATTATAAAGTAACGGTGCTTTACTCACCGTCCCCAGGTTCAGGGCTGTGTCACCGCCACGGCTCCTGGTGACTGTTATTGCCTGCAGCGCTGAGGTCACATTGACAGAACTGCAATTACTGAGCTTAGCAGTTTTGACCAATTTGACGTAAGTATCTCAAAACCACTGATTGGCTGCAGCGGTGTCAAAATGAAGTCAGCCCTGCAGCGGCGGAGACTCTGTGCTGGACCAGGGGAGGGTGAGTAAATAACAGATTACTGGAAAGTTGGAAAACCCCTTTAAGTTCTCAATTTTGCACTGTGATATGCTTATATTAGGAGCGCCTAGGTACAATATTAAACTCCTTAGCTCAGTCACATAGCACTACTACCAAAATGACGGCAGGAAGCTGGAATTCCCGTTGTGCCTCCGTCTACAAGAGCAATAAAGTGTATAATCTGCAGTGTCAGTAAATTTGCAAACGTCTTTAGTAAAAGGGTCAGATACGATCAGACACAAAGTCACAGAGTTCTGGAATTTCTTAGGGATACAACAAAATGAGACTTTCCATCGCTATCCCTCGCTGGAGATTACGCTTGATCAGGTTCCACCTCCTCTTAGATTTGGCTCTCGGCTGATGACAGCGTTGTCACTTATATTCGGCTGGCACGCTCTCCAAACCATTAGTCAAACAGATTTAACAAGAATAGAACAATAGCTGCCATTGAACGATCTTCTCCTCTGCCAACAGGCAGGAAATGTCATTTCATCAATCAATGGAGTCAAACAACACCGCAAGACCGGTAATGCGGAGAGAAAGAAAAAATAATCAACACTAAATACCAACCACAGGTGTCAATGGTGAAAGGCAGGATGAAAGCGAGTATTATACTCTGCAGAAAGTCACTGATCACCGCCAAAGACAGAAAATGCTGAAGGTGTCCACAATAAAAGTTAGAAATAAAGAATTCTGAAATAATGAATAATAAATCCAAATAACCATGGTGACATGGGAGTCCCCTTCTACAGAGGTTGTCCACTACTTTTTCATTGATGACCTATTTTTAGGATAGGTTGTCAATGTCTGATAGGTCAGAGTCCGACACCCGGCACCCCCGCCAATTAGCTGTTCTCGGTGGTGGCGGTGGTTCGAACGGCTCAGTCTTTTGATAGTGGCGGCGGCAGGGTTCTACACAAATGGAGGCATACTCCGGTTCTGTCACCCTCGTGGAACCATTGTAGGTCACTTTGGAAGTAAGAAGGAATAACTGGATGTCAGAGGACCACTACAGCCTGTTATTGGTGAACAGAACGGTACATCATCAAAGAAACATCCGATTACATGCTGGTCTAGTCATCTAACCACTGCAGCCAATCACAGACGTTAGCTGTCATGTGACATTCAGACAAAGCCGTCGTCTAGGTCCATCAGTCAACCTCTATTAAATGGGTATTCTAAAGTTTGAAAGTTATCCCTTATCCGATTGCTGGGGGATGTGGGGTGGGCGACTGCTGGGACTCCCATGAATCCTGAGACCCAGGGCTTTAATGAGCACCTTCACTCCATTCATTCTTATGAGATTGCCAAAGACCTACTGAGCGCAGCACTCCGCTATCTGCAACAATAACAGTAACAATGAATGGAGCGACAGTACGAATGGCTGGCTGTTGCTCCATTCACATGGGGTTCTTCAGATCCGTGATCGAGAGATCAAAAGGGTTATTCCCAACTCTAGAAGTTATCATCTGTCTTGACCACCTCCAGCAGTCCCAGAAACCATGTCTGGCCGCTGCTCCGTTCAGCTGGGGTATTTTAATGCCTCCTTCTCGGGGTCAGGGGGAGATCAAGTGGTTCCATTCCCATTGTTCAAGAGGTTATCACCTACCTATCCTATGGATAGATAACTACTAATGCTGGGAATGCTCCTTTAGGTCTGCATATTTGAGCTAATCTATTACTTTATTAGTTAACTACTTTTTCCAATTTACCCACTTTTTGATTTTTTATCATTTTGCGAAATGCTCAGTAAAGCTCTGGATGAAAACATGTGCTAAATGCAAAAGGGATAAAAAAAATGTTATTTTAGACATTACCACAATATTGGTACTTTACTTGGCCTTGTCGTCACATCCAGCACAGTAAATACTGCAGTATAGTTCACAAAGGCCTAATGGGATATTCGTATTGAAAAACTTAGGTCAAATCTCAACACCTCGGCCTTTTGAGAAAATCTTAAACTCACAATGAATAAAGAGCAAGGAAATGGAAAATAAATCAGAGGGGCTCCGGGTCTATAAAAGAAACCATTATTAGATCAAGTAAAAAAAATATTATTTATTATAATGATAATCAGATTTCCATAAAATTGATTCAGTCTAAATAAACGTGCAATAATACATTAGTAGTATTTCCGTTCTGATTTAATCACGGGTTCCCCTCACAATTTGGGTATGTATAGTGTTCCCATGAGTGCACATGGACGTCAGATCCTGCTAAACTCCTCCCTTTCCGAAATAAAAACACTAGAAGTCGCCAAATCAATATGGTGTTGAGTAAAAAATGTTAAGACATTTCAAGGAGTTTTACACCAGATTTCTGGAGCAAACAGCTTGATGAATCGGCCTATTTGTCATTACTTAGAATTCATATAGATGTCAGATTTTTTGATGTACAAGAAAAATGGACTGAGTTTCATCGGTTTTTCACTGACCCATAAAACTTCTGTTACACACCTGTCCTGGTATTCCAGGCTCTGCTTCCTTCACCTCAGTCCACTGCCCTCTACTAGGCTCTACATCAGGGTTTGCAAGTTGCCCGCCATGGTTCCGTGATGTCATCCTTATAATCCAACTTAAGGCCCATTAGGACAGACATCTGTGCCTTCAGATTGTGATTCAAGCCTTTAGGCTACTTTCACACTAGCGTCGGAATCTCCCCGTCGCAATGCGTCGGGGAGAGATTCCGACGCTAGCGTTTAGCGCATTGCACAATGGAGGCAGCGGATGCATTTCTCCGGCGCATCCGCTGCCCCATTGTAAGGTGCGGGGAGGTGGGGGCGGAGTTCCGGCCGCGCATGCGCGGTCGGAAAAAGCGGTCTGTCAGGAGCAAAAAACGTTACATGTAGCGTTTTTTGCTCCTGACGGTCCGCAGAAGCACGACGCATCCGCTCGACGGATGCGACGTGTGGCAATCCGTCGCAAATGCGTCGTCAATACAAGTCTATGGGGAAAAAACGCATCCTGCAAGCACTTTTGCAGGATGCGTTTTTTCTGCAAAACGACGCATTGTGACGGATTGCAGAAAACGCTAGTGTGAAAGTAGCCTTAGTTAGGTGTATTCCACCACCTGCCTCTATTCCTGCTGACTTCACTTCATCCTTCATGCTACTCTGCAGACTCCGGAGTTTGCCATGTCCTGTCAGCTGCACCCCAATGCCCGGGGTCCATGTACCCACCAGGGCCTGGGGCTTAGAGGGTCCACCTCTCCTGGTGAGCCCTAACACTTTCATTGTTAATTTTAATCACTCAAATCAATATCATAAATTTCTCCGCGATTTTGCAAGGATCGCTCATCCCAGGGAAAAAAAATAAAAATCGGACAAAGGAATGGCCCCAAAGACTGTCATAGGTACAAATGCTATCCATGATAAAAAAAAGGATAGCACTTGTATGTGAAAAACTGCCATGTGAATGAACCCTCGTCCATTGAACCTCCCACATCTCTAGTGACCCGCCACTTCGACAGCGGTGACATCATGTTCAATATTCACACGAACACTGCAGCCGATCATTGGCCTCAGCGGTGAAGTTGGCATGCGTGGCACATGACCACATGGCTGGAGTCAGGTTTTGTAAAATCCCAGAAACTCGGTTTAGTTAATGGGAAGCAAGTTAACACAGCGTCAGAATCAATAAAAACCGAAACAATAATTTTATTTATATTTTAAGAAGTTCCTATATTGTTTCTCGCCCTTTTTGTATTTCACACTTTAGTCATCCTATCGTTGATCCAATAGGACACTTTCGTGTAAGACAATATATAGATGAAGTTGCATCTACTCATTCATTTTACTTTCAAAGTCAAAAGAGAAAATACGGAACGTCGAGTTACAAAATTTGCCTAAAACTGCACAACTATACTAAGTATAAAGCGTTCATCTCACGTCCTCCATTCTTGCACTGGATTACGGTAATTAACAAGTGGCAGGTGTAACCAATTAGCGGAATGATGTCATGGTGACATACAATGTTTTACCAGCACTTAACACAAGCCACTTTCCTTCAGCATTCCTTTTCCAGCAGTGAGCTCAGTATGGCTGCTTATCAAAAGGACGTACAGGGAACTTCAAACATTCTCCACCGCTGATTTATTCCTCATTAAAAATAATTTTGGTGCTATAGTAATTACCAGTGACAGCAGTATGCTATTCAGCCTTCAAAGTCAGAACTGTCCAGTCGAGAGCATCTACATAGACTGGATGTAATTAAGGGAATAAAGGCCCATGTGTAGACGCTCCTCTACTAAAACTAAAAAAAAATTCAAGGAAACCATGAATATAACCTACCGCTATACAACACACATCATCTGTAGAACTTCCTTCCTTTCTGCTGCTGAACTATAAGAAAGTCTACTATTTCGTTATAACTGTATCTTAGCCCTCACTGGCCCATGACAGGCAACAAAACCCCTTCTTTACCTGTGGGACTTGCACAGGAAAACGAAAGTGTGACGTACTTACCGGTATAGTTATGTGAACACTGAGTTTAAGTTTTCTGGAATGGATCCTCTCCAAAAACAGCCTTAAAGGTAACCTGTCACCTGAATTTGGCGGGACTGGTTTGCGGTCATATGGGCGGGGTTTTCGGGTGTTTGATTCACCCTTTCCTTACCCGCTGGCTGCATGCTGTCCGCAATATTTGGTCGAAGTTCATGCTGTGTCCTCCGAAGTACACGCCTGCGCAAGACAATCTTGCGCCTTGCGCAGGTGTGCACTTCGGAGGACACAGCATGAACTTCAACCCAATATTGCGACCAGCATGTAGCCAGCGGGTAAGGAAAGGGTGAATCAAACACCCGAAAACCCCGCCCATATGACCGCAAACCTGTCCCGCCAAATTCAGGTGACAGGTTCACTTTAAGGGTATTTGCACACAATGGAATTGATTCATCAAGACCGGCGTTGACCATGAATCAAGAGCACATGAACCTCACATCACAAATCCTACTCCAGCCCCTAAAATAAATTTGACAAGCGGCGGTCACTATGTCCCCATCCCACCCCAGACCGCCTGCTAGCAAGAGCACACCAAAAGCCGCATAATTTTAGAGCAACTGCCAGTGATGCCAAAATTAGACGACCTTTCAAAGATTTTTAGGCCAGAATAATGGCTTCAAAGATTTGATGTCTTGTAGATTGTGAGCCTTCGCGGTCAGGGTCCTCATTCCTCCTGTACCAGTTATGACTTGTATTGTTTAAGATTATTGTACTTGTTTTTATTATGTTTACCCCTCCTCACATGTAAAGCGCCATGGAATAAATGGCGCTATAACAATAAATAATAATAATAATAAATGTATTGAGCCTAATGTCTTTTTCGGGGAGCAGTAAGTGTTTCCCGTAGAAATCCATTGGAAGATATAGCAAGTGATTTTCTAAATCAGTTTTTGTAAAGGATTTTGGTGGTGGATCTGCTCCATAAAAACTCATTAAAAGAATGTGTGTGAACATAACCTCAGAGACCATTCAGCCTTTAGGACCTAGACGTAGCTTATTCCTCATGTATATAAATTGAATAATGCCAAGGAATTGGATCTTTTACTCCTTCATGTACTACGTGGCACACGGACGCCAGTGGTCGTTGGGAGACATCCTCATTGCAGACGCTCCTCTATCTCGCCCTTTAGCAAGTACAGGTCCTTCTCAAAAAATTAGCATATAGTGTTAAATTTCATTATTTACCATAATGTAATGATTACAATTAAACTTTCATATATTATAGATTCATTATCCACCAACTGAAATTTGTCAGGTCTTTTATTGTTTTAATACTGATGATTTTGGCATACAACTCCTGATAACCCAAAAAACCTCTCTCAATAAATTAGCATATCAAGAAAAGGTTCTCTAAACGACCTATTACCCTAATCTTCTGAATCAACTAATTAACTCTAAACACATGCAAAAGATACCTGAGGCTTTTATAAACTCCCTGCCTGGTTCATTACTCAAAACCCCCATCATGGGTAAGACTAGCGACCTGACAGATGTCAAGAAGGCCATCATTGACACCCTCAAGCAAGAGTGTAAGACCCAGAAAGAAATTTCTCAACAAATAGGCTGTTCCCAGAGTGCTGTATCAAGGCACCTCAATGGTAAGTCTGTTGGAAGGAAACAATGTGGCAGAAAACGCTGTACAACGAGAAGAGGAGACCGGACCCTGAGGAAGATTGTGGAGAAGGACCGATTCCAGCCCTTGGGTAACCTGAGGAAGCAGTGGACTGAGTCTGGTGTGGAAACATCCAGAGCCACCGTGCACAGGCGTGTGCAGGAAATGGGCTACAGGTGCCGCATTCCCCAGGTAAAGCCACTTTTGAACCATAAACAGCGGCAGAGGCGCCTGACCTGGGCTACAGAGAAGCAGCACTGGACTGTTGCTAAGTGGTCCCAAGTACTTTTTTCTGATGAAAGCAAATTTTGCATGTCATTCGGAAATCAAGGTGCCAGAGTCTGGAGGAAGACTGGGGAGAAGGAAATGCCAAAAATGCCTGAAGTCCAGTGTCAAGTACCCACAGTCAGTGATGGTGTGGGGTGCCATGTCAGCTGCTGGTGTTGGTCCACTGTGTTTCATCAAGGGCAGGGTCAATGCAGCTAGCTATCAGGAGATTTTGGAGCACTTCATGCTTCCATCGGCTGAAATTCTTTATGGAGATGAAGATTTCATTTTTCAGCACGACCTGGCACCTGCTCACAGTGCCAAAACCACTGGTAAATGGTTTACTGACCATGGTATTACTGTGCTCAATTGGCCTGCCAACTCTCCTGACCTGAACCCCATAGAGAGTCTGTGGGATATTGTGAAGAGAAAGTTGAGAGACGCAAGACCCAACACTCTGGATGAGCTTAAGGCCGCTATTGAAGCATCCTGGGCCTCCATAACATCTCAGCAGTGTCACAGGCTGATTGCCTCCATGCCACGCCGCATTGAAGCAGTCATTTCTGCCAAAGGATTCCCGACCAAGTATTGAGTGCATAACTGAACATTATTATTTGATGGTTTTTTTGTTTGTTATTAAAAAACACTTTTATTTGATTGGATGGGTGAAATATGCTAATTTATTGAGACAGGTTTTTTGGGTTATCAGGAGTTGTATGCCAAAATCATCAGTATTAAAACAATAAAAGACCTGACAAATTTCAGTTGGTGGATAATGAATCTATAATATATGAAAGTTTAATTGTAATCATTACATTATGGTAAATAATGAAATTTAACACTATATGCTAATTTTTTGAGAAGGACCTGTATACGTATACACACAAATTACACATTTTGGGAGAATAAAATTTACTTTTACTTTAATCCAAACTGTGCGTGGTTCGTGATAAGGATTGCAGAGGTTTAGGATTATTTTACATGGCTTTTGTCCTGCATCCCTCTTTTTATTACTTGATCTTTTGCAGCCAGATGTTTCCCCAGTGGCAATCATGAAACAAGGATTAGCGGACAGCAACAAGGGTATACAAAAGGGCAATTACTGCTTTAGGAAAACAGTAATTTGAGTGCAGCTTCGGGTCTAAAAAAAAGAGAGTGAGGCTATAAAAGTCAAGGTATTAAGTGTGCAAAAAAAAAAGAGGCAAGTTACCGCGTCTATCCCACATTCACTGAAGCTTGCAATCTAAGTAAGCCGCTTGCCTCTCATATCCATTATCCATAAGCACAGAAGCATACACTTTTGCAATTAAGCTACTGTACAAAACCACATGTGCTCGCTGACAATTGAAGGTTTGTGTGGCTTTGAAATGATATCTTACGCTGCGCACTGTGTTAACAATCCGCAGTAATGTGGATTACACTTTCTCAGCTTCCACCACACCAAGTGCATTTTCACGGGTCATCTAAGCATTTTTTTTTCCAGGTGAATAGACAAATACTTGCAAAAGAGAAAGAGGAGGAAAAAAAAGAAAAAAAGAAAGTACTACTAAAGTTAAGAACACAGTGAATGGTGCCAAGTAGCAGCAGGATGAAGTGTACCACACTAACAATCCCGTCTTTGTACTAGTTCAACACTATACTTTCTAATAACGCTTTGATGCCGGGCCAAGACAAACCTCAGCTGGGATACAGTTTTGTGCCTAAACAATCTGTGATTGTGTTTAATGTACTATAGCAGGTCCGGCTCCAAGTCTCTGCCCGTCACCCACCCCCGCATACTGCCCCGGCCGGCCTTCATGTAGTGATGCGGACTCATGCGGGGAAAGAAGGGGTTAAATATGACCAAAAAAAGAGTGCGGATCGTTCTCTATCATGCAAAATAGCTGCAGGGATGAGAGGCATGTCAGAAGGCAGATTCAACTTTAATGGGTTGTCCACCTTAAAACGACAGGAAGGTGAAAGGGATATCGCATATCGGGCATACAGTATGGATAACCTATCCGCGCCCCCCGCAGATCAGATGTTTTATGTTCTGGTGCTCACTGGATGTTAACACTTCGATTGGAGCGACTGCATTCAAAAGTGAAGAGGCCGCTACCGGAGAGTGCATCAAAGAAGCAGTAGCAGAGCCAGAAATGGCAGGCAGTGGCCGCTACACTTTAAATGGCGCTGCGCTCGGCAGTTCTATTCAATGTGTTTACATCCGTCCAAGGCAAAATACCGCTGATCAGTGGGGGGCGCTGTAGGTCGGACCTCACTGATCAGTCATTGATAACCTATGCGGCAGAAAGAACATAGATACCATATGCCTGGACAAGCCCTTTAAAGGGAACCTGTCACCCCGTTTTTTGAGATTGAGCTATAAATACTGTTAAATAGGGCCTGCGCTGTGTGTTCCTATAGTGTATGTAGTGTACCCCGATTCCCCACCTATGCTGAGAAATAACTTACCAAAGTCGCCGTTTTCGCCTGTCAATCAGGCTGGTCAGGTCGGGAGGGCGTGGTGACATCGCTGGTTCTTCCTCAGCTTTACGTTGGTGGCGTAGTGGCGTAGTGGTGAACAAGCAGCGCGCGATCTGCGCTGCAATCCCTTGCATCGGTGGGGGCGGCCATCTTCCTGGGGCCGCGCGTGCGCAGATCGAGTGCTCTGCTGCACGGGGCTTCAGGAAAATGGCCGCGGGATGCCGCGCGTGCGCATTAGAGATCGCGGCGGCCATTTTCCCAAAGCCGAGATGCAAACTCGGCTTTGGGAAAATGGCCGCCGCGATCTCTAATGCGCACGCGCGGCATCCCGCGGCCATTTTCCTGAAGCCCCGTGCAGCAGAGCACTCGATCTGCGCACGCGCGGCCCCAGGAAGATGGCCGCCCCCACCGATGCAAGGGATTGCAGCGCAGATCGCGCGCTGCTTGTTCACCACTACGCCACCAACGTAAAGCTGAGGAAGAACCAGCGATGTCACCACGCCCTCCCGACCTGACCAGCCTGATTGACAGGCGAAAACGGCGACTTTGGTAAGTTATTTCTCAGCATAGGTGGGGAATCGGGGTACACTACATACACTATAGGAACACACAGCGCAGGCCCTATTTAACAGTATTTATAGCTCAATCTCAAAAAACGGGGTGACAGGTTCCCTTTAAGACCACCCTGCGTCTGTGCTCACTGTTGGTGGTAGGTGCCCGGCAGTGGCTACAATGAGGACCCATCCAGCCTAAGGACCCATTGTAAAAAAACGTTTACTGCTGGGCCTCTGTATAACAAAGTCTGCTGTGATTTCCTATACAGTCCACAAACTTTGTGCAGATACAAATCTGCCAGACGAGAGTCAAAAGAACACACTTTTGGCATCTGTCTAGGGAATGGCGGCCTATGGGAACGCTATACTCTGTCTACTGGTTGTGCCGAAATCAGCTTTTAATATTTATGGAGTCTCACGGCCCTTCCCTCGACAGATCAATTCAGAGAAAAGAAGGATCGGGCATGTTGAATTTCAACACCCAAATCTTCATCTACCAGAGTAGGTAAGTGGTCACCAGGTGTCCAGCAGTGATTTACTCCCTCAACCAAACCAATCAAGAATGAGTATTTTGGGTTTCAGGAGGAAAAGCCTGAGGTGCATGGCCATAAGCGTAGACCACCAAGTATAACAACTGTTAGGACTTGGCTGCTACCACAATGCCTCACTAAACCTCTGCTGTCAGGGCAGTGCCAACCCAGCTTGGTCTTGACAGTTAGAGGAGAAACACTAGTTGGTAGAGATATGTTGCTTAAAAACTTCAGTTTTTTATATGCAGTTGACTGGCAGCAATTTTTGGTCAGTAACTAAGAGGATAAAGTAAAAGAAAATTGGTCAATAGCATAAGTGAAGATTTGCCGGAAATAATTATAAAGTGCTGGCATATTGGATGAGGACAGCCTGGTATCTTCTCTCTTTAAACAGGTTGTCTACTTTCAGGAAAGTGGGCCACAAATTCAGTAAAATACCTAAAACAACAAACTTAGCAGGTACTTGTCCTCCACGAGTCCAGCGCCGGCTTCCTGCCGCTGTTCCAGTCTCAGAGTTTTGGCAGTGGCGGTGATGTCACATCAACAGAGCGCGTCACCGCTCTGGCCGGTGGCTGAGCTCTGCAGCTATGCAGAGCTTGACGGTATACGCCATCAAGTTCAGTGACTGGCTAGAGCAGGAACCGCCACTGTTTATGTCACAGCCACGACCTGGAGTATAGAGCGGGGAGAGCTGGTGCTAGACACAAGGAGGGTACATACCTGATTAATTTATTTTACCATGTTTCTGCACACGTTACGGATAGTGGACAACCCCTTCAAGGAAAACAAAAATTCTGGATGACCGCTAAATTCCAATTGTCATGGATCTTCTGCCATCCACCCTTCATTCCTACCTATCAGAATGAAGACCGAAAAGTTACTTTATTTTGGATTTCTAAATAAATCATACAGTCAACTTACAAAAAGTGATACATTTTATTGTTTCCAAAATTATGCCACCAAGGCTTTAGCACTCGGTTTTTCATGGCTTGTACTCGTGCCTACGATAGTCTATGGGGTAGTTCACGTCTGTTTATTTCTTAGGACCAAGTGGTCTGCACAAAGATTTGTACAATACTGATCCGAGTGTAGGATCAAACGCCCCAATGTACCGTAAGTCTATGGATCCATAAAAAAAAAAAATGGGACAGCGTTCGGAAGCTGTTTGTTAAGAAAAGCTTGAGAAGCCTCAATCAGCTTTTTTTTCATATGAGAAAAACTGATGAAACTCTGATGACACTCCGTGATTTTTCACTTTTTCTCATACATAAAATTCAGTCTGAGTATGAAGGAGCCCTAATATTGATACAAATTTTCCCTTCAACCAACTGGGTGTATACCACAGAGAAGTCTTCTGATACACGCCTAGCTGGTTAAAGGGAAAATATGCATCTTTATCACCAGGGGACATAAACATGGAACAAATGAGCTCCGAAAAAAAAAGAAACATTTCTCGAAAATTAGCAATAACTGGAGCAGGTACTCATTTTAGATGTAGAAATCCAATAAAATGTCTTTTTTAAATAGTCAATATCTAATATAGGATTTCATGGATTATTCTAAAGTGAAGATACTCTCAGAACATCCTCATCTCCGGCACTACATCTCAAACAGGCACATTTAAAAAAGATTAACCCATCTAAACCGTCTACATGGGCATGTAGGTCATAGGAAGAGTAATAAAATTATACATTGATATTTGTGATCTGATGTCTTATTCCAGGGAAATCCATTCTTTTCTTAATATGAAAATTTGTTTCGAAGATCTATGGACCGGACATAGATCTCCCTGAGAATCTGCCTCCAGAGCTTATTATAAATGAAAGGGGGCGATGTCAGTGTGATAACGCCTCCTTTCATTTACTTATAATATAACTGAAAATATGTCCTACTGTCCGAAGATTCAACGACTACGCAGTGTGGTACCGGGGTGTTAGCACATGTGCACACCACACCGCACTATGGCGCCACTTTACTGAAGAGCGTCTTCATTAAAATGAAGTCATAAAAAGGACACTGCAGACACCAGCCCCTACTTCAGCTGGATGTGCGTCCTCTGATGAACATGCAGCTGAAGTGAATTGTAGTGCACAAACTTACTGGGTCCATGCGCCGTAATACAAGAGTCGGCCAATCAGAGGCCAGCAGCTGACACTGGCGTGTATGTGACTGGGTGCAAGGCAGTGACGTCATGCGCCCCCATCGCTTCGACGCTTAAGCCAGCTGCTAGCTTCAGAAGATGGTGACGCGCTGCAAGGGAGCGGGGAAAAGGTGAGTAGAAGTGTTTATTATTGTTTTTTTTCTATGTATTGAACAAAAGCAGTGCAGGCGGGATGGGAGAGCATATACCAGGACGGGGAGCATATACCAGGATGGGGGAGCATATACCAGGATGGGGGAGCATATACCAGGATGGGGGAGCATATACCAGGATGGGAGAGCATATACCAGGATGGGGGAGCATATACCAGGATGGGGGAGCATATGCCAGGATGAGGGGAGCACATACCAGGATGGGAGAGCATATATCATGGTGGGGGAGCACATACCAGGACGGGGAGCACATACCAGGATGGGAGAGCATTTACCATGATGGGGGAGCATATATCATGGTGGGGGAGCACATACCAGGATGGGGGGGGAGCACATACCAGGATGGGGGAGCACATACCAGGATGGGGGGAGCACATACCAGGATGGGGGGAGCATATACACCTTTATATCTGCAGTCTAGTGACCCTGAGACAGATTCTCAGGGAGATCTATGTCCGGCCCATAGATCTTAACAGCTGAATTACATATTAAGAAAGACACAGATTTGTTTAGCTTAATGCAGCAGATCACAGATTTCAAGGTGTCAATTTCCTCAGCTTGGTTAGATCTGCGCCCCCATATAGAAGGCTTAGGAGGGTTGCTCCTTCTGTCAGATTTCTTTCAAAGGACTTGTGCTGGTGGGAGCAATCCACAATCATTAACATTTATTGGAATAGGACGATGCAGTAAATTATATTGTTTTTGAAAAAAAAAAAATCTGAAAATGTTGCCTTTCTTCCTACTGAAGCTTTAGAATTTGTAACTTATTGCATTTCCACTGTCAATCAGCAAGCACAGCAGTCCCAGGGAAATGAAGCGGTGGACGGGCATGCCTTTTTATGTAAACTATTTTACAGTCTAGCTTCCTATTGCCAACTTCAGCTCTTTGCATATGGCACTTAAGCTATTTAAATGAGCAAAACGGAGAATGAGATAAGTGCCAAGCCACGAGTCAGCTATAATAAAAGCTCTGCTTTATATGAATGAGTGAGCGATCAATCTAATGAAAAGGCTCTCTAAACTCTATGACCTGCTTCCCGTTTGGACTTCACTATGACAGAAGAATTTATCCTATTTAATTGGCTATAAAAATAATGTATACTCCTTATGGGATGTATAAAAATGCAACAACAGATTCCAGGCCCAAAACTTTCTCCGCAAACTGTGTTCAAGAATCTATATATTCAGATTACAATTACAGACTGCATCTGTAAAAATACCAGGGCACCATCGGCTTCCAAGTGAAAAAATCCAGGAGTTAATTAACTTTTTAGCCCCCAAATTCAGCTTTGCTCTCAATTACAATGGTTGGCATAAATAAATAAATATAAGCGAAAAGATCTCCGAACAGGGAACATGAGAGAAATTCTTAAAAATAGGATTGAATTCAGTTTTATGCTCTTTTGAAAACTCCTTTTCACGTAAAAACGGGAGGCGTCACGTGCTTGGTTTCTGAGTCATTGAATTAAAATCTTAAAAAAAGATGGCATATGGCTAGGAAAATGCCACCACTTTACAATTGGTGAAGTCTGACCTCTGGGACCCCCGCTAACCCTAAGAGTAAAGTGGTCACAAATCTGGCTTAGGACTGTATGCCTGTAAAGGGTTTGTCCCATTTCCCATTGTCCCTGTCGCCTCCAGCTCAAAAATATCTCCAGAATCCGTCCTTTCTTCAACCGTCAATCTACTAAAATGCTTGTGCATGCCCTCATCATCTCCCGCCTTGACTACTGCACCATCCTTTTCTGTGGCCTCCCTGCTAATACCCTTGCACCTCTCCAGTCCATCCTTAACTCTGCAGCCCGACTAATTCATCTCTCTCCTCTCTACTCCTCCGCTTCCCCCCTCTGCAAATCTCTTCACTGGCTCCTATTCCCGCAGCGTATCCAGTTCAAATTACTAATACTGACCTACAAAGCCATCCACAACCTGTCTCCTCCATATATCTCTGAACTAATCTCCCAATATCTTCCCTCACGTAATCTCCGGTCCTCCCAAGACCTCCTACTCTCCTCCACACTTATTCGCTCCTCATCCAATCGCCTCCAAGACTTCTCCCGAATTTCCCCCCATCCTCTGGAACTCTCTGCCCCAACACGTCTGACTATCAACCACATTTGGATCCTTCAGACGAAACCTGAAAACCCATCTCTTCAGGAAAGCTTACAGCCTGCACTGACCCCGCTGCCTCCTCATCACTACCGAAGCTACCGCCTCACCAACACCGGAGCTCTTGCAACCCTCAACCTATTGTCTCCTTCCCCACCATCCTGTAGAATGTAAGCCCGCAAGGACAGGGTCCTCGCTCCTCTGTATCAGTCTGTAATTGTTAGTTTGCTTACTGTAAGTGATATCTGTAATTTGTATGAAACCCCTTCTCATGTACAGCACCATGGAATCAGTGGTGCTATAGAAATAAATAATAATAATAATAACTTCAACAAGATGATTGCTCCAAAGACTTAAAAAGACAAAAAACAAACTAAGATCTTACTCCCCCTCCCACCTTTCAGCGTTGCCTCTCACTGCTGCTCGTCTTTGTTGATCGGTTGCAGTGGTGAGGTCATATCAACAGCGATGTAGCCGCTTACGGTGCTCAGGCAGGCCTGTGGCTGAACTCAGACATTGTAGCTACATTGCTTTCAATGTAATGTCACCACTGCAGCCGATCAACAAACATCAGAGCAGCGGTGGAACACAGGAGGGGGTGTTAAAGTGTAATGGTTTTTTTTCTTTTAAGTTTCCTGAGACTTTAGTTTATAGCAATAATTTTGGAAACCAGTCAATCCCTTTAACTTTTTTCTCTTCTCAACGTTGCTCTAGGCAAGCTGGTGGTGCAAGAAAAATTGGGCATAGCAATTGCAATGAAAACTTCATATGGGAGCAGCACTATACCTTCACTCTCAGGATGGGTAGGGGATCGCACAAATCAGTCCTCGGCAATCACAGAAAATGAGGGGACTCAGACACTGAGACAAGGTTAACATTTGCGGTTGAGTCCGCAGCGTATCGTCCACAACCACAAAATAACGCAGCCTTCTGTATCCACATCAGCTTACGCATGACGGCAAAAAAAAAAGCTGCATTTGTGCTTTTTATGCGCACGCGTTCGATATTTCCAGTAGGGCGTGTCTCAATGGGCATGTCTAAATCAGTTCCTGGAAATGCGCAGTCCGAAATACACAAGCACAGCGAACGCATGTGTACGCAAAGACATGCATACGCATGTGTTCCCATAGACCGTAATGCTGTTTTTTAACGCACTCATCAGAATGCCTGCGCATATTTGACGGAAATTTGCCACCTCAAAAATGGCAACATGGTGCATTAGCCGCGCCTCACCGCACACCGCGAAAAGATCAATGCGTAAGCAAACGTGGGCGAAAGCATGTAAACGCATGAACCTGCGTGCACAATGTTAAAGATAAGAAATCAAGACACATGCGGATGTATGTGTCAGAAACGCTGCGGACACAACCGCAAATGTGAACCCAGCCTGAGCTGTGCATGGTTGCTCAGCTCATTACCTTGAGGTGAACTCCTTTCACCTCACTGACGTCACTGTGAGCTTGAGAAAGGTCACACGCTCGCAGTGCTGTCAGAAAGGTCCTGGGAGTTAACAGCCAATGAACTCAGTTCGTGAGTGCGAGCGCCTTGGGAAAAGTTATACCGGCGCTTGCGCCGATGTCAGTGAGTTGAACGGAGTTCATTGGCTGTTAACTCCCAGGACCTTTCTAACAGTACCGCGAGCGTGTGAACTTTCTTACGCTCGTGTTCACGTCAGTAAGGTGAAAGAAGTTCATCGTGAGACACTGAACTGAGCAAGCATGTCTATGCTCAGTGTCTATGCTGGATGGCAGGCTGCATAGTTGCATCATGCAACAATGCAGCCTGCCATCTAGAAATGGATTATTGTCTTCTCGGCAGATAGGTGAGGAATAGATTATTATTTTAATTCTGTTATAGGAGATACTGGCTTCAGTGGACTGGGTGATGACGCGAGTATGGTTTAATTTAGGTTTATTAAAGGGGTCTGTGTCATTCTTTCAATTAAAGGACTTTATTCTGGGTGTGTGTTTTTTTTTATACAATATCACTATGGGGTTAGTAATGTAGACATTTTATAGACACCTCTCCGTTAAAAATCTCTGGGCTTGATGTCACCGGACAAGGTGAAATCAACCCCACAAACATAAACCTAGTCCTACTTTTCAGGAGCAAAATTAGAATGTTTTTTTTTTTTTTGCGGTGATAGGTACGAGCCTTAAAGTATATTCTAGCGATATGCCATCACTTCAAAGATGGAAACAACCATTTAAGGCCGGGATCACACACAGAGAGATACAGCCGAGTCTCGCAGGTTAAAACCAAGCTCTGGCAGCGGCACTCCGGAGCGGAGCGTGCAGCCGCCTAGCAATACATGGAGCTGCACGCTCCGCTCCGGAGTGCCGGTGCCAGAGCTTGTTTTTAACCTGCGAGACTCTGCCGTATCTCGCTGTAGTGTGATCCAGGCCTAAAGGGACTGTCAGCACAGAATGATTGTTCAAAGTAAGTACAGGTGCTCAGTGCACCCTTTAGTGTAGCCAAACATTTCAGGGCACCTTTCCCACCTACTTGTTTTCCTTTTATCTCCCGCCCCTCCCCTTCTTTGATTGACAGCTCTGGCTTTAGAGAGCCAAATAAATGAAGAGATGGATGGAAAACTAGTAGGTGGGAAAGTGCACTGAAATGTTTGGCCACACAAAGGGTTCAATGAGTGCCTGTACTTGAACAATGGCTCTGTGCTGACAGATTCCCTCTAAGCGTGCAAATGGCATATTTTTCATTTGAAGAACATTTTTTCACTTACTTTCCATTTTTTAAATCTGGATGGAGATGATAAAACTGTAGATGAGGACTTTACTAACAGAGCACAGTAGCTACAGTAGAATATAATGTAATGTCGGAAATGCAGACAATGGATGTAACACATGCAAGTGAAAACCGTGACTAATTAAAGCCATACATTTACCTGGAAGAGCTAAAACGAATACAGTGAGCTCATCCGCGGCGGTCCGCAGATTGGTAGCAGCTTCCAGCACAATGACTTTACTACTGTAAATGGTAACAAGGAATTCTGCAGCACAGACACAACAAACGCTAATGAGCAGATTCATCTCGTTAGCCCGTTTCCCCCCTCTCGAACACCCCTTGTCAGTACAACTTCAGCAGTTCTTAATTATCCATATGTCGCAGTGTTTCCTTTCAACAAATGGAATGGTTCTTGTAGGGCCTTAATCCTGCTATTTGCAGACAGTAGGCCTGTTAGGGAAGAGTGGATGGGGTGAGCTGGGCCGCCGGCCAAGTCTGGAGCAATATGCCATGTGTGCAGTACACACTATGTCTGACTTCTGACAGGGAGCTGGTTCTCCTCACAGGCAGAAAGGATCTCCAAGCCCCTGCACTGAATAAAGCAACTCACTAGACACTTGCCAGCTTCTAGGAAAAAAAAAAAAAACTATCTACATGCATCACATGCCAAGTTGTTAGGTATAGACGCAGCTCCAATAAAGACGGCGGTTCAGGTATCGTATTAGTGGATAAGAGGATTTAAAGATAAGATATTATATTGATACTTAAGCCCCCCCAAGCACTTTAGATAGCTGCCCACCAAACCATGGTTCGGCACAACGATCAGATGGCAGCTATTTCGCCCAGCTCCACCATACACAGACCTCTCCTATGCCCTCTATGATAGAGCCAATGCCAGACATCTCTGGTGGAGGCTAATCACAACGAGAACAAAAGGATCGGCTCTCCGAAATCAGACTGGATCCTTATCTTCCCTGACAATCATCTGTCAGGGCCGACATAAACCGACTGTCGGCCGAAACCGCCAATTTCAATGGGTTAAGCAGAAGGCCCAATAAGCCATATGGCCAAGAGTGGTCAACACTACAAGTTATCATCTAACTACGGGATAGGTGAGTACTTGGTGATTAGGGGTCTAACCCCTGAGTACCCACCAATAGATGAAGAGGCACTGAAATATCCCATTGGAAAGGAGCGGTGACCGTGAAGCTCTGAATTGATTTGTGTCCCAACAGTCGGACTCCCACAGATCAACAATTTAGAAAGGAGCACACCTATGTCCCCTATTGGAGAGCCGCTATCAGACATATCTAGTGGCAGCTTATCTCTTACAGAACAAAAGGATTAGCAGTCCGAAATCGTACATGCCAGACTCTTATCCAACCCAACATCACGTACGCACCCCCCCCCCCCCATGATATGCATAAAACTTCACTTCAATTCTGCCGGCTTTGGATGACGTGTGTCTGATGTGTAAGAGGGGGTCTTAAAGGCGTTGTTGGGCTTTCTGTATAATTTGTGTGTACCCAAAGTTGCAGACTGCTGACAGTTTGTAATATACTCCCAGTCAGCATTCTGCATGGTGTCCCAGGTATCACACTTAGTATGGCGAGCAGCTGGAGGAGCAGCTCACTCATGGACTAGAGTTTTCCTGTCTGGCAGAGATTGGAGTAACTGCCTCCAGTCTCTGCCAGACCCTTCTCCTCCGGCCTCCTGCTCCAGCCTCCCAGTGCATGAGAAGGACTCAGCTGACTGGGAGAACCAGGAAGGAATAGGCTTCTACATAGCTGAGTAATGTGCTGTGTGGATCCATCCCTCATCTATCGCTCACTCCTTTCCTCATCCATCCATTATCCATCCCACACATCAATCCATCCCTTCTTCATCCAACCATCCCTCATCTATCCCTCTCTCCCTCCCTCAAATCCATTATCCATCCATTTCTCCCCCATCCATTTCTCCCTCCACCTTCATTATCCATCCATCCCTCCATCCATCCTTCCCTCATCCACCCATCCATCCCTCATCCATCCACCCATCCCTCCCTCATCCATCCATCCCTACATTCCTCATCCATCCCTCATCTATCCCTCTCTCCATTCCTCATCCATCCATTATCCATCCCACACTCACAAATCCATCCCCCCCTCATCCAACCATCCCACATCCATCCATCCCTTCATTCCTCATCCATCCCTCCCTCATCCATTCCCCATCCATCCTTCATCCATCCATCATACAGTACAGAGCAAAAGTTTGGACACACCGCATTTAAAGATTTTTCTGTATTTTCATGACTATGAAAATTGTACACTCACACTGAAGGCATCAAAACTATGAATTAACACATGTGGAATTATATACTTAACAAAAGTGTTAAACAACTGAAATTATGTCTTACATTCTAGGTTCTTCAAAGTAGCCACCTTTTGCTTTGATGATTGCTTTGCACACTCTTGGCATTCTCTTGATGAGCTTCAAGAGGTGGTCACCGGGAATAGTTTTCACTTCACAGGTGTGCCCTGTCAGGTTTAATAAGTGGGATTTCTTGCCTTATAAATGGGGTTGGTCCAAACTTTTGGTCTGTACTGTACATACCTCACTCAATTCCTCATCCATGCATCCCTCCCTCCCTCATCCATCCATTATCCATCCCACACAACCATTCCTCTCTCTCATCTATCCCTCCCTCAAATCCTTATCCAGCCATTCCTCCCCCATCCATTCCTCCCTCCACCTTCATTATCCATCCATCCCTCCATCCATCCTTCCCTCATCCATCCCACCCTCATCCATCCCTCCCTCATCCACCCATCCCTCATCGTATCCATCCCTCCCTCATTCATCCACACACACACATCACTACAGACTGAGGTTCTGAAGCAGCTGAAGTGTATTATCTACTATATAATTGTCTAAGGGTCACTTCCGTCTGCCTGTCCTTCTGTCTGTCACGGATATTCATTGGTCGCGGCCTCTGTCTGTCATGGAAATCCAAGTCGCTGATTGGTTGTGGCAAAACGCCCACGACCTCTGCCACGACCAATCAGCGATGGCCATAGTCTGGCAGCGTAATGGCCGCTGCTTTACTGCCCTGCAGTCAGCGCTGAGCGCTCACACAGGGTTAATGCCAGCGATAACGGACCGCGGTGTAACGCACTCCATTAACGCAGCTATTAACCCTGTGTGACCAACTTTTTACTATTGATGCTGCGTATGCTGCATAGTATGCTGCGTAGTAAAAAGATCTAATGTTTCAAATAATGATAATAAAAAAAAAGGTTATTCTCACTTTCCGACGTCGCGCTCTGTCCTCGGTAGTGCAAGCGGCAGGTTCTGGTGCCAAGGATGCTATGCGAGAAGGACCTGCCATGACGTCACGGTCATGTGACCGCAACGTCATCACAGGTCCTGCGCTCATACCAACCCTGGGACCAGAAGCTGCCGCGTGCACCGCACACAGGCGCCAGGACTACAAGGGGCCTTCGGAAGGTGAGTATATGTTTATTTTTTATTTTAAGTCTTTTTTAACCACGCATATAGTGCCCACATTGCTATATACTACGTGGGCTGTGTTACATACTGCGTGGGCTGTGCAATATACTACGTGCCTCTACAATATACTACGTGGCTATGGTATATACTACGTGGCTCTGCTATATACTACGTCGCTGACCAATATACTACATAGCTGTGCAATACACTACGTGACTGTGTTATATACTACGTTGATGTGCAATATACTATGTGCCTGTGCAATATACTATGTGGCTCTACAATATACTACGTGGCTCTGCTATATACACTACGTGGCAGAACAATATACTACATACCTGTGCAATACACTACGTGGCTATGTTATATACTACGTGGCTGTGTTATATACTACGTAGCTCTGCTATATACTACGTACGCTGTGTTACATACTACGTAGCTGTTATATACAACGTAGCTATGTTATATACTACGTCACTGTGCAATATAGTTCGTAGCCTGTGCTATATACTACCTACATATTCTAGAATACCCGATATGTTAGAATCGGGCCACCATCTAGTGTGGTATATCTAGCTCTACACACATATCAATACAAACTCTTCACCTTATTATTATTATTATTATTTATTGTTATAGCGCCATTTATTCCATGGCGCTTTACATGTAAGGAGGGGTATACATAATAAAAACAAGTA
Source organism: Ranitomeya imitator (assembly GCF_032444005.1). Classification (NCBI taxonomy): domain Eukaryota; kingdom Metazoa; phylum Chordata; class Amphibia; order Anura; family Dendrobatidae; genus Ranitomeya; species Ranitomeya imitator. Next base: position 104,290,752 of record NC_091282.1, on the reverse strand, counting down.
CAATAATCTTAAACAATACAAGTCATAACTGGTACAGGAGGAATGAGGACCCTGCCTGCGAAGGCTCACAATCTACAAGGGATGGGTGAGAATACAGTAGGTGAGGGTAGAGCTGGTCATGCAGCGGTTTGGTCGATCGGTGGTTACGGTGGTTACCTTACAGTACTCGTATATCAGGAGTAATTTGGGTACATGTGACGCTAAATCACCACTGTGGATGTGGTGTGAGGACATGTGGAGGTCTGTCACTGCTGTGGAATTGGGTTGGGGGCCATGTGATGCTGTCACCACTGTAGATGGGGTGTGAGGACATGTGACCCTCTGTCACCACTGTGTTATGAACAGGTAATTCAGAACCACAATGGACGTTGAAGTTCAGAGCACACAAAGTGACCTGACAATTACCAAAAACATAGGACGAGCTATGAGACGTGGGAACTCTGCTGACCGCAATCCCTAATCCTATCACACCACACTAGAGGTAGCCGTGGATTGCGCCTAACGCTCCCTATGCAACTCGGCACAGCCTGAGAAACTAACTAGCCCTGAAGATAGAAAAATAAGCCTACCTTGCCTCAGAGAAATTCCCCAAAGGAAAAGGCAGCCCCCCACATATAATGACTGTGAGTAAAGAAGAAAATACAAACACAGAGATGAAATAGATTTAGCAAAGTGAGGCCCGACTTACTGAATAGACCGAGGATAGGAAAGCTAGCTTTGCGGTCAACACAAAAACCTACAAACAACCACGCAGAGGGGCAAAAAGACCCTCCGCACCGACTAACGGTACGGAGGTGCTCCCTCTGCGTCTCAGAGCTTCCAGCAAGCAAGAAAAACCAATATAGCAAGCTGGACAGAAAATATAGCAAACAAAAGTAACACAAGCAGAACTTAGCTTATGCAGGATAGACAGGCCACAGGAACGATCCAGGAGGAAGCAAGACCAATACTAGAACATTGACTGGAGGCCAGGATCAAAGCACCAGGTGGAGTTAAATAGAGCAGCACCTAACGACTTAACCTCATCACCTGAGGAAGGAAACTCAGAAGCCGCAGTACCACTCTCATCCACCAAAGGAAGCCCATAGACAGAACCAGCCGAAGTACCACTCACGACCACAGGAGGGAGCTTGGCCACAGGATTCACAACACCACTGTGGATGTGATGTGGGGACATGTGAAGCTCTGTCACCACTGTGGATGTGATGTGGGGACATGTGACGCTCTGTCACCACTGTGGATGTGATGTGGGGACATATGGAGTTCTATCACCACTGTGGATGTGATGTGAGGATATGTGGAGCTCTATCACCCCTGTGGATGTGATGTGAGGACATGTGACGCTCTGTCACCACTGTGGATGTGGTGTGGGGACATGTGGAGTTCTATCACCCCTGTGGATGTGATGTGAGGACATGTGACGCTGTCACCCCTGTGGATGTGATGTGAGGACATGTGACGCTCTGTCACCACTGTGGATGTGGTGTGGGGACATGTGGAGCTCTATCACCCCTGTGGATGTGATGTGAGGACATGTGACGCTCTGTCACCCCTGTGGATGTGGTGTGAGGACATGTGGAGCTCCATCACCCCTGTGGATGTGGTGTGAGGACATGTGACGCTCTGTCACCCCTGTGGATGTGGTGTGAGGACATGTGGAGCTCCATCACCCCTGTGGATGTGGTGTGAGGACATGTGACGCTCTGTCACCCCTGTGGATGTGATGTGAGGACATGTGACGCTCTGTCACCCCTGTGGATGTGATGTGAGGACATGTGACGCTCTGTCACCCCTGTGGATGTGATGTGAGGACATGTGACGCTCTATCACCACTGTGGATGTGATGTGAGGACATGTGAAGCTCTATCACCCCTGTGGATGTGATGTGAGGACATGTGACGCTCAGTCACCACTGTGGATGTGGTGTGAGGACATGTGACGCTCAGTCACCACTGTGGATGTGGTGTGAGGACATGTGACGCTCAGTCACCACTGTGGATGTGGTGTGAGGACATGTGGAGCTCTATCACCCCTGTGGATGTGATGTGAGGACATGTGACGCTCAGTCACCACTGTGGATGTGGTGTGAGGACATGTGACGCTCAGTCACCACTGTGGATGTGGTGTGAGGACATGTGACGCTCAGTCACCACTGTTGATGTGGTGTGAGGACATGTGGAGCTCTATCACCCCTGTGGATGTGATGTGCGGACATGTGACGCTCAGTCACCACTGTGGATGTGGTGTGAGGACATGTGGAGCTCTATCACCCCTGTGGATGTGATGTGAGGACATGTGACGCTCTGTCACCACTGTGGATGTGGTGTGAGGACATGTGACGCTCAGTCACCACTGTGGATGTGGTGTGAGGACATGTGGAGCTCTATCACCCCTGTGGATGTGATGTGAGGACATGTGACGCTCAGTCACCACTGTGGATGTGGTGTGAGGACATGTGGAGCTCCATCACCCCTGTGGATGTGGTGTGAGGACATGTGACGCTCTATCACCCCTGTGGATGTGGTGTGAGGACATGTGACGCTCTGTCACCCCTGTGGATGTGGTGTGAGGACATGTGGAGCTCCATCACCCCTGTGGATGTGGTGTGAGGACATGTGACGCTCTGTCACCCCTGTGGATGTGATGTGAGGACATGTGACGCTGTCACCACTGTTGATGTGGTGTGGAATGTAATAATTGTGTTGCTTTCCACAGACACAGGACAATGCTGTTATTTCCAATACTGGAGTGATGACAGCGGTCAGTGATGGACAGATACTGACAGCCAATGAGTGTGCAGAGGGCAGGGCTGGACACGGAGGCCGGGCGGTGCCAGCTCTGGCTGTGAGGTTAGGTAATAAAGCACAGGGAGCTGTCAAGTTTGGTAGAGCTGCAGGTAAACAAAGTGGGTGCAAGGAATGAAGTGATATTCAGTAGGAATCAAAGACACAAGAAACAAAATGTGTAAGAGTGTTATGTATCACAATATAGCACAGATTAGAGTAAAAAATGTTGGATTTTCAGGTCGGACAACCTCATTAAGGTCTCATGCACACAGCAAAGCTTGTGCTGTCAGCATGTATGGCAATCTATGGAGGCTTATGGTTCTTTAGTTCAGAACAGCCACAATCTATCCAGTGTTTCCAGGGGAGAGATCTAAATTCTAGATGCTTCATGTAACGTCATTGATCATCACAACGCAGAGACAGAGTTTGCCAGACTAGACAAATGGCACATGCACATCCACCACTGCTTGATGTACTTTGCCAGGCTAGACAAATGGGACTTGTGCATCCACCACTGCTTCATGTACTTTGCCATACTAGACAAATGGCACATGTGCATCCACCACTGCTTGATGTACTTTGCCATATTAGACAAATGACACATGTGCATCCACCACTGCTTGATGTACTTTGCCAGGTTAGACAAATGGGACATGTGCATCCACCACTGCTTGATGTACTTTGCCATACTAGACAAATGGAACATGTGCATCCACCACTGCTTGATGTACTTTGCCATATTAGACAAATGACACATGTGCATCCACCAGTGCTTGATGTACTTTGCCAGGCTAGACAAATGGGACATGTGCATCCACCACTGCTTGATGTACTTTGCCATACTAGACAAATGGCACATGTGCATCCACCACTGCTTGATGTACTTTGCCAGGCTAGACAAATGGCACATGCACATCCACCACTGCTTGATGTACTTTGCCAGGCTAGACAAATGGCACATGTGCATCCACCACTGCTTGATGTACTTTGCCATATTAGACAAATGGCACATGTGCATCCACCACTGCTTGATGTACTTTGCCATATTAGACAAATGGCACATGTGCATCCACCACTGCTTCATATACTTTGGCATACTAGACAAATGGCACATGTGCATCCACCACTGCTTCATGTACTTTGCCATACTAGACAAATGGCACATGTGCATCCACCACTGCTTCATGTACTTTGCCAGACTAGACAAATGGCACATGTGCATCCACCACTGCTTCATGTACTTTGCCATACTAGACAAATGGCACATGTGCATCCACCACTGCTTCATATACTTTGCCATACTAGAAAAATGGCACATGTGCATCCACCACTGCTTCATGTACTTTGCCAGACTAGACAAATGGCACATGTGCATCCACCACTGCTTCATGTACTTTGCCATACTAAACAAATGGCACATGTGCATCCACCACTGCTTCATGTACTTTGGCATACTAGACAAATGGCACATGTGCATCCACCACTGCTTCATGTACTAGCTTGATAGAAGTCCTGGCAGTCGGGAAAACAAAGTCTCGTTATCGAGATAGATGCTGTCGAAATATGATAACTTTTCGATTGGTGAGGACCATACTGATCCCAAGAACGAGGCACTGAAATGCACTGTCGGAACTGAGAGCTGGCTGGGCATGAGCACCACTGACCCACTTATTTCCATGGGACTGCTGCCTGGTACAGTGCTCCACTTTCTCTGCCAATTCCATATGGAGTAAAGAGATTATTTTCCTGACTGCCAATACCTGTGCCCATCCAAGTGCTACATTTTGATGCTGAACAATAATCCAAAATTAGGTTCAAGGCTATATATTTTATAGATTTATTTTTTTTACTCACTTACATAGCACCATTAATTCTGCAACACTTTACATACATTATCATCACTGTCCCCATTGGGGCTCACAATCTAGATTCCCTATTAGTATGTCCTTGTAATGTGGGAGGAAACCGGAGAATCTGGAGGAAACCCATGCAAACACGGGGAGAACATACAAACTCCTTCCAGATGTTGTTCTTGGTGGGATTTGAACCCAGGACCCCAGTGTTACAAGGCAACAAAGCTAACCACTGAGCCACCGTACCGTTCTTCTCTATTTGTCAAAGAAGACACAGAATAATCTCTGCTCGTCAGGGGAGGGAAATAAGAAGGGTATAAAATACACAGTAAAATCACATATAGGGGATGGGGATTGCTCCGAGATGAAGGAAGCCGCAGCAAATGAATGGTGCATAAGTGTCAATTACTGACTGATGCTGCATCTGGGCACAGATAATAGCGGTCGGAGAATAATCTAGAGGGCGATGCCAGTGTAAGTTATGTCAAAACATAAAATATGTATACAAACTTACTAATTCTTACATGTCTTGGAGTCAGAATAGCAAAATTATTCAACTATATTTTTCATGGAATAAACCAGACACTTTAAAAAAATAAATAAATAAAATAAACAGCTGGGGTGGGTCACCCAGAAAACAAAGGGTACCTAGAGTATAATCCGTGGTGGTGCTGGCACGATGATCCATAATGAGCACACGATACTGTAGAAGATTCTATAGGGAACAATTGCAATCATTTTACAGCCACGTTTCACCTCTTTTCGCCTCTATTTTGGCATTTCTTTAATCAACTTGCATATAAAACCCTGGAGTCAGACAGAAGTTAAAAAAAGCCAAAAAAAAAGGGGGGAGTGCAAAAGTATATTCATACAAAGAGCAGAGCGTCGGTAGCCAGACAGGAAGTTTGGGGAGAACAGACTCCTGGGATCTATCCTGTCCTATAATTAATGGGAAAACAAGCCGCGCTCTGTTAGTGGTAATTAAAACAATGCTGCGCGTTAACCTCTCGGCAGAGGTCTCCAGGCCGGAGGTGTTCAGCCCGTGACATGAAATGTCAGAATGACACCTACCATCAGATACATGGCTTCTGCCAGTCTGTACTCGGCAGCACAGTAGAGAGCGGGACTTTCTACATCACCAGAAATCTGACGGCTCGACATTTGCATTTTTTACCTGTCTACACTTCTGTCATAACTGTGGAAGCGTGCTGCCATTACCGCTGCCAACAGGCAGCTGATCTCCTGGTGCATGGACAGCGCTCGCCCCCTTCAGGAGACCAGAATGTGAGTGAAAACGGTTTTTGGTTTCTTGACCAGTAGGATCATTTATCAGGACTGGTGCAGAGGAAAAATGGCGATGGCTTCAGGCGACGACTGTGCTTGGATAACTCTCCCCAGGGGTGTTATTGTAAGGATAGGTGGACCGAAAACAATCGATTCACAGTCCACGGGATGCGCCAAATGTTTTGGAGACATTTGGTGGCAACAGTCGCATAAACTGCTTACGATAGGAAGAAAGCTCATTTTTTAATTTGCGGCAAATTAATGAATCGTGTGGGCCATTTTGATGAATTGGGAGCTAAAAAGCGCAACTAATATTACAGGAAAATAAAAGGAAAGTGACTAAAAAAAACAACAACAAAAAATGCAAATGATGAATTGGGGCCTATGACCAAAACGGTGTTACAGCTGATGTAAGGCCTGAGCAGGTAAAGCAGGACACAGCGATTTAGAGGCCAGCCAGGCCAATGCCTGGGTCATGTTACCCCTACTCAGGCCTGACACTAGGCACAACACCAGCCGTGCTACAAAGCAGGGGCGCACAAACTATTCTGCTCCGAGCGGCCACACTGTCATGTTGATCACTCCCGGGGGGCTGCAACAGGGGTATTCCCATCTGAGGACATTTCCGGCATATTACATTATATGCCAGGCAGACAGTAGTCCAGAAAGTGCAACTTGCTCCTTCAGGAATAACAGGGGCCCCTTTCACCCCCCAGGTTGCATTTAGGAGAGGGGACGGTCATGGGTAGCTATGGCTGGTACCTTCTAAACTAACACGCCATGAAGTACAATCTAGAGAGCCTCAAGAATAGAGGGTCACCTGCAAGTCATATGCATCAAGGGACCCCATTCTCCTAATATTTATAGGGGACACAGAAGACGGTGTGCTACCCCAAGCCACACAGGAGCATACATTTCTATCACTACATGGTTAGGGGCCACACAGAATGGCCCCTGGTCTGCAGGTTATTCACTGCTGCTTTAAAGGGATCTGATCAACTAAAAAAACATTATGTGCCTGCAGATAGAGGGGTAACCAGCAGGGAAATATTGCTTACATTCGGTGTATCTGGCTCACTAGAGCAGCAGGTACAGGGAGAAAACAAAATTTTATTCTCCCTGCAGCCGCTCGCCTCCAATCATTAGGAGAGTGCTGGGGGCAATAACAGTAAGCGCTCAGAGTCACTCCCCAGCACATGGATGGACAACCGTCTCTGCACACATGCTCCATACAGCGTGTAATTAGCCATGCTCTGTGACATCATGTTGTGCAAACATAGTGTAAAAACTCACCGGAACATACATCTACTATATAATTATCTAAGGGTCACTTCAGTCTGTCTGTCTTTCTGTCTGTAATGGATATTCATTGGTCGCGGCCTCTCTCTGTCATGGAAATCCAAGTCGCTGATTGGTCATGGCAAAATGCCTACGACCATTGCCACAACCAATCAGCGACGGCCATAGTCTGGCAGCGTAATTGCCGCTGCTTTACTGCCCTGCAGTCAGCGCTGAGCGCTCACACAGGGTTAATGCCAGAGTTAACGGACCGCGGTGTAACGCACTCCATTAACGCAGCTATTAACCCTGTGTGACCAACTTTTTACTATTGATGCTGCGTTTGCAGCATCAATAGTAAAAAGATCTCATGTTAAAAATAATAATAAAAAAAAGGTTATTCTCACCCTCCAACGTCGCCTTCTGTCCTCGGCAGTGCAAGCGGCAGGTTCCGGTGCCAAGGATGCTATGCGAGAAGGACCTGCCATGACGTCACGGTCATGTGACCGCGACGTCATCACAGGTCCTGCGCTCATACCAACCCTGGGACCGGAAGCTGCCGCGTGCACCGCACACAGGCGCCAGGACTTCAAGGGGTCCTCGGATGGTGAGTATATCTTTATTTTTTATTTTAAGTCGTTTTTAACCACGCATATAGTGCCCACATTGCTATATACTACATGGGCTATGTTATATACTGTGTGGGCTCTGTTATATACTACATCTCTGTGCTATATACTATGTAGCTGGGCAATATACTACGTGACTGTGCAATATACAACGTGACTGTGCAATATACTACGTGCTCTGTGCTATATACTACGTAGCTGTGCAATATACTATGTGGCTGTGTTGGTTCTGTTATATACTATGTCGACTGTGCAATATACTACGTGGCAGTGCAATATACTATGATATACGACGTGGCTATGTTATATACTACGTGACTCTGCTATATACTACGTGGCTGACCAATATACTACGTGCCTGTGCAATACACTACGTAGCTGTGCAATACACTTCGTGGCTATGTTATATGCTACGTGGCTGTGTTAGATACTATGCACGCTGTGTTACATACTACATAGCTGTTATATACTACGTCGGTTGTGTTACATACTACGTCACTGTGCAATATAGTACGTGGCCTGTGCTATATACTACCTACATATTCTAGAATACCCGATACATTAGAATCGGGCCACCATCTAGTCTATAATATAACGGTAGGAGAGTCACTCTGTCCGAAGCCTTTATAGACTGCGCAAGTGCGACGCTCCTAGCGTTAGATTATAGACACAGTGTCCAGATTCAAGAAAAAAATGGCACCGGAAAGCGCACACTGCGCTGGCGCCGACATCTGTGTCACGATCCCGCCCATATCACTTAGTTTCCACCCCCACAGTGTCCCCACACCCCCTGATTCCGGCCCATAAATGTCCCCCTGCTCCCGAAATCAGGGGGCGTGGGGACAGGGTGGACAAGATCCCGCCTTCATGACGTTGTAGCAGATCATGCCACAGCAATTACTTACACCCCCTGATACCGGCGCATGAATGCCCCCCTGCTCCCGGAATCGGCGCCTGCGTAGTCCGCGCTTTCCGGTGCCATTTTCTTGAATACATACTACAGTGCGTCTTCCAGAAAATGGCGCCGGAAAGCCCGGACTGCGCATGCGCCGATTCCGGGAGCAGGGGGACATTTATGAGCCGGAATCAGGGGGAGTGGGGACAGGGTGGACACGATCCCTCCCTCATGACGTTGTGGCAGTTCATGCCACAGCAATTACTTACTCAGGCCCCCTGATTCCAGGGCATGAATGTCCCCCTGCTCCCGGTATTGGCGCCTGCGCAGTCCGTGCTTTCTGGCGCCATTTTCTTGGATACTGCAGTGTGTCTTCAAGAAAATGGCGTCGGAAAGCGCGGACTGCGCAGGCACCGATTCAGCGAGCAGGGGGACATTTATGGGCTGGAATCAGGGGCCGTGGGGACACGCTGGACACGATAACGCCCTCATGACGTTACTTACATACATCTGAAGAGACACTGCTGCGCGGACTGCGCAGGCGCCGATTACTGCGTCACAATCCCGCCCTCTAATGATGTCGTGGCATTTCCTCCCACATTAATGATTTTGTTACAGATATCAGGAGCATGTGTAAGAATATCTACACTATACAATACGTCAGCAAAGCTACTAAGTAACTTTCTAAAGAATATATAACACACGTCTGTGGAGCAAGGCAGCCACTTTCGACTCAATACCGCCACAGTGTCTGTTGCCATCACTGATTAAAACGGGGGCGCAGGATGGAGCAGCACATGACAGGATGGGGACCATATACCAATATAAATGCTCGCCACCCGGGCGTAGAACGGGTTCAATAACTAGTATTCTATATCTTACCAGAACATACATATTCTATATCTTACCAGAACATACATATTCTATATCTTACCAGAACATACATATTCTATATTATACCTGAACACACACATTCTATATTTTACCAGAGTATACATATTATAAAGTTAACCAAAACATACATATTCTATATCTTACCGGAACACACATCTACTATATAATTGTCTAAGTTTCACTTCCGTCTTTCTGTCTGTCACTGATATTCATTGGTCGCGGCCTCTGTCTGTCATGGAAATCCAAGTCGCTGATTGGTCGTGGCAAAACGCCCACGACCAATCAGCGACAGGCACAGTCCGCCGGTAAAATGGCCGCTCCTTCCTCCCCGCAGTCAGTGCCCGCTCCATACTCCCCTCCAGTCAGCCCTCACACAGGGTTAATGCCAGCGTTAATGGACCGCGGTGTAACGCCCTCCATTAACGCAGCTATTAAAGGGCCTCTGTCACCCCCTCCAGCCGTTATAAACTAAAAGAGCCACCTTGTGCAGCAGTAATGCTGCATTCTAACAAGATGGCTCTTTTAGTTTTTGGTGCAGTTATTGCCAAAATAAAGCGTTTTATAATTTCGCCAAAATACCTTTCTTTAGCCAGGGAGGCAGGTCTTAACCCCCCTGCTGGAAACGCCACACTGCCGTCACTCATATGTTCTGGGGCACCGGGCACCGCCCCCTCCGCGCGGTTTTCCCATGAAATCCGGCGCCTGCCCTGTTTAGCACTGGCCCACAGGCGCCTGCACCAGCCAGTACTAAACAGCGCAGGTGCCGGATTTCATGGGAAAACAGCGCGGAGGGGGGCGGCGCCCCTGAAGACTTGAGTGACAGCAGTGTGGCGTTTCCAGCAGGGGGGTTAAGACCTGCCTCCCTGTCTAAAGAAAGGTATTTTGACGAAATTATAAAACGCTTTATTTTGGCAATAACTGCACCAAAAAGTAAAAGAGCCATCTTGTTAGAATGCAGCATTACTGCTGCACAAGGTGGCTCCTTTAGTTCATAACGGCTGGAGGCGGTGACAAAGGCCCTTTAACCCTGTGTGACCAACTTTTTACTATTGATACTGCGTATGCAGCATCAATAGTAAAAATATCTAATGTTACAAAAAATAATAAATAAAGTTATTCTCACCCTCCAACTTCGCGCCCTGTCCTCGGCAGTGCAAGCGGCAGGCTCTGGGGCCAAGGATGCTATGCGAGAAGGACCTGCCATGACGTCACGGTCATGTGACCGCGACGTCATAACAGGTCCTGCGCTCATACCAACCCTGGGACCGGAAGCTGCTGCGTGCACCGCACACAGGCGCCAGGACTACAAGGGGCCTTCGGAAGGTGAGTATATGTTTATTTTTTATTTTAAGTCTTTTTTAACCTGTTACATACGTGGCTGGGCAATAGACTACGTGGCTGGGCAATATACTACGGGCCACCATCTAGTATTCTATATCTAACAGGAACATACATATTCTATATCTTACCTGAACACACATTCTATATTTTACAAGAACATACATATTCTATATCTTACAGGAACATACATATTCTATATTTTACCAGAACATATTCTAGTTTACCAGAACATACATATTCTATATTTTACCAGAACATATTCTATATCTTACCAGAACATACATATTCTATATCTCACAGAAACATATTCTATATCTTACCATAACCCACATATTCTATATTTTCCCAGAACATACATATTCTATATTTTACCAGAACATACATATTCTATAGCTTACAGGAACATACATATTTTATATCTCGCAGGAACATACATATTTTATATCTCGCAGGAACATACATATTCTATATTTTACCAGAACATACATATTCTATATCTCGCAGGAACATACATATTCTATACTAGCTGAAGAGCCTGGCGTTGCCTGGGCATAGTAAATATCTGTGGTTAGTTCTAGCACCTCACTTCTCTTGTTTTCCCATCACGCCTCTCATTTTCCCCATCACATCTTTAATTTTCCCCCTCACACCTCTCATTTTCCCCCTCACTCCTCTCATTCCCCCCTAACACTTGTCATTTCGACCTCACATCTGTCATTTTCCGATCACTCCACTATTTTCCCTCACTCCTCTCATTTTGCACTCACACCTGTTCATTTTCCCTTCACACCTCTCATTTTCACCTCAGTATATACAGGTTTGTCATCTCCCTTATATATAGTATACACCTGTATGTCATCTCCTGTATATAGTATATACCTGTATGTCATTTCCCCTGTATATAGTATATACCTGTGTGTCATCTCCCCTGTATATAGTATATACCTGTATGTCATCTCTTTCTATATATAGTATATACCTGTATGTCATCTCCTCCTGTATATACTGTAGTATATACCTGTGTGTCATCTCCCCTGTATATAGTATATATCTGTGTGTCATCTCCTCCTATATATAGCATATACCTGTATGTCATCTCCTCCTATATATAGCATATACCTGTATGTCATCTCCTCCTATATATAGCATATACCTGTATGTCATCTCCTCCTGTATATAGCATATACCTGTATGTCATCTCCTCCTGCATATAGCATATACCTGTAGGTCATCTGCTCCTGTATATAGTATATACCTGTATGTCATCTCCCCTGTATATAGTATATACCTGTATGTCATCTCTTCCTATATATAGTATATACCTGTATGTCATCTCCTCCTGTATATAGTATATACCTGTGTGTCATCTCCCCTGTATATAGTATATATCTGTGTGTCATCTCCTCCTGTATATAGTATATACCTGTATGTCATCTCCTCCTATATATAGCATATACCTGTATGTCATCTCCTCCTGTATATAGTATATACCTGTAGGTCATCTGCTCCTGTATATAGTATATACCTGTATGTCATCTCCTCCTGTATATAGTATGTACCTGTATGTCATCTCCTCCTCTATATAGTATATACCTGTGTGTCATCTCTCCTGTATATAGTATATACCTGTGTGTCATCTGCTCGTACATAGTATATATCTGTATGTCATCTCCTCCTGTATTAGACCTCGTTCACATGTTATTTGGTCACTATTTTTACCTCAGTATTTGTAAGCTAAATTGGCAGCCTGATAAATCCCCAGCCAACAGGAAGCCCTCCCCCCCAGCAGTATATATTAGCTCATACATACACATAATAGACAGGTCATGTGACTGACAGCTGCCGTATTTCCTATATGGTACATTTGTTGCTCTTGTAGTTTGTCTGCTTATTAATCAGATTTTTATTTTTGAAGGATAATACCAGACTTGTGTGTGTTTTAGGGCGAGTTTCGTGTGTCAAGTTGTGTGTGTTGAGTTGCATGTGGCTACATGCATGTAGCGACTTGTGAGATGAGTTTTGTGTGGCGACATGCGTGTAGCAACTTTTTGTGCCTCGAGTTGCATGTGACAGGTTAGTGTAGCAAGTTGTGTGCAGCAAGTTTTGCGCATGGCGAGTTTTGCGCGTGGCAAGTTTTATGTGTGGTGCGTTTTGAGTATGTGCAAGTTTTGTGTGAGGCAACTTTTGCATGTGTTGCAACTTTTGTGCATGTGGCAATTTTTCCGCGTGTGGCAAGTTTTCCATGAGGTGAGTTTTGCACGTGTGGCGAGTTTTCCGTGAGCCTAGTTATGCATGTGGCGAGTTTTGCGCGTGGCGAGTTTTGAGCAGCGACTTTTGTGTTTCGACTTTTATGTGGTGAGGTTGGTGTATGTGTAGTGAAATGTGTGCTGAGGGTGATATGTGTTCAAGCACGTGGTAGTGTGTGGCGCATTTTGTGTGTGTGTTCATATCCCCGTGTGTGGCGAGTATCCCATGTCGGGGCCCCACCTTAGCAACTGTACAGTATATACTCTTTGGCGCCATCGCTCTCATTCTTTAAGTCCCCCTTGTTCACATCTAGCAGCTGTCAATTTGCCGCCAACACTTTTCCTTTCACTTTTTCCCCATTATGTAGATAGGGGCAAAATTGTTTGGTGAATTGGAAAGTGCGGGGTTAAAATGTCCCCTCACAACATAGCCTATGACGCTCTCGGGGTCCAGACGTGTGACTGTGCAAAATTTTGTGGCTGTAGCTGCGACGGTGCAGATGCCAATCCCAGACATACACACATTCAGCTTTATATATTAGATTTTACCAGAACATACATATTCTATATATTACAGGAACATACATATTTTATATATTACAGGAACATACATATTCTATATCTTACAGGAACATACATATTCTATATTTTACCAGAACATACATTGTTATGATCAGGCGGCCTTGGAACAACATGAAAAAACCTTCGCTGGAGCAGTGGTAACTATACAGACCGCTAACCCTGAACTTATCACAGATGCATGTAAAGAAGCTGCGGAGACACCATCACGTGTTTCTCGACGCAAGCAGTGAATAGCCAGGCCTTTCCCCGGGAAGGAACAACCACGGGAAGGGCAGCATCCTATGAAGGAAAGCCACCTATGCCAAGCATGGTATCCATCCACAGACAGCTGTTTCGGGGGTTTTGCCCCTCATCTGCATATTTCCCATAAGGGATGGGGGCAGTGTTCTGGAATCACTGCGTTGAGAAACACGTGATGGTGTCTCCGCGGTGTTGGATGTTTTGGTCTCCCCGAGGCCAATCATCTGTGCCTTTATAGCCTTTTTACTAGGCACTGCTCCTAATAGCCAGATTCCTACTCCACACTGATGAGGGGCAAAAACCCCGAAACAGCTGTCTGTGGATGGATACCATGCTTGGCATAGGTGGCTTTCCTTCATAGGATGCTGCCCTTCCCGTGGTTGTTCCTTCCCGGGGAAAGGCCTGGCTATTCACTGCTTGCGTCGAGAAACACGTGATGGTGTCTCCGCAGCTTCTTTACATGCATCTGCATATTTCCCATAAGGGATGGGGGCAGTGTTCTGGAATCACTGCGTTGAGAAACACGTGATGGTGTCTCCGCGGTGTTGGCTGTTTTGGTCTCTCCGAGGCCAATCATCTGTGCCTTTATAGCCTGAACTTATCACAGACACCAGAAGTAGCCGTGGGGTGTGCCTATCAAGACCTAGACACCTCGACACAGCCGGAGGACTAAATATCCCTGAAGATGGAAAATAGGAAAACTGACTTGCCTCAGAGTAGACCCCCAAAGTATAGGCAGCCCCCCACAAATAATGATGGTGAGTAGGAGAGGAAAAGACACACGCAGGCGGAAAACAGATTTAGCAAAGGAGGCCACTTCTACCTAGATAGGAAAGTATAGTACAGGATACTGAGCGGTCAGCACAAAATCTACAAAATGTCCACAGCAGAAAAATACAAAAACTCCACCACCTAACTAAAGGTGTGGAGAGTATATCCAACTCCAGCGAATCCAACCCGACTGAGAAAACAACAGGACAGTCAAGCTGGAACAAAATAGAAACTATGAACAGCACAGAAAAATAGACACACAGCCTGTGAGCCTAAGAAAAAGAATAAGACACTTCTCTTTAGCTGAAATGGCAGCAGGCAGGAGAGGCCAGGCAGAGAACCATTACTGGCAATAGCGCAATGACAACTGCCAGGGACTAATGAGTCTTGCAAAGCTAAATACCCCAGTCAGCTTTGCAATTAGCAGATACACCTGTCCAATCCTGCAGTCCAGGCACAACTGCATTACCATCTACAACCACCGGAGGGAGCCCAAAAGCAGAATTCACAACAATACATATTCTATATCTTACAGGAACATACATATTCTATATTTTACCAGAACATACATATTCTATATCTCACAGAAACATACATATTCTATATATTACAGGAACATACATATTCTATAAACCTACCGGAACATACATATTCTATATTTTACCAGAACATACATATTCTATATCTCACAGAAACATACATATTCTATCTATTACAGGAACATACATATTCTATAAACCTACCGGAACATACATATTCTAACATAGTAACATAGTTAGTAAGGCCGAAAAAAGACATTTGTCCATCCAGTTCAGCCTATATTCCATCATAATAAATCCCCAGATCTACGTCCTTCTACAGAACCTAATAATTGTATGATACAATATTGTTCTGCTCCAGGAAGACATCCAGGCCTCTCTTGAACCCCTCGACTGAGTTCGCCATCACCACCTCCTCAGGCAAGCAATTCCAGATTCTCACTGCCCTAACAGTAAAGAATCCTCTTCTATGTTGGTGGAAAAACCTTCTCTCCTCCAGACGCAAAGAATGCCCCCTTGTGCCCGTCACCTTCCTTGGTATAAACAGATCCTCAGCGAGATATTTGTATTGTCCCCTTATATACTTATACATGGTTATTAGATCGCCCCTCAGTCGTCTTTTTTCTAGACTAAATAATCCTAATTTCGCTAATCTATCTGGGTATTGTAGTTCTCCCATCCCCTTTATTAATTTTGTTGCCCTCCTTTGTACTCTCTCTAGTTCCATTATATCCTTCCTGAGCACCGGTGCCCAAAACTGGACACAGTATTCCATGTGCGGTCTAACTAGGGATTTGTACAGAGGCAGTATAATGCTCTCATCATGTGTATCCAGACCTCTTTTAATGCACCCCATGATCCTGTTTGCCTTGGCAGCTGCTGCCTGGCACTGGCTGCTCCAGGTAAGTTTATCATTAACTAGGATCCCCAAGTCCTTCTCCCTGTCAGATTTACCCAGTGGTTTCCCGTTCAGTGTGTAATGGTGATATTGATTCCCTCTTCCCATGTGTATAACCTTACATTTATCATTGTTAAACCTCATCTGCCACCTTTCAGCCCAAGTTTCCAACTTATCCAGATCCATCTGTAGCAGAATACTATCTTCTCTTGTATTAACTGCTTTACATAGTTTTGTATCATCTGCAAATATCGATATTTTACTGTGTAAACCTTCTACCAGATCATTAATGAATATGTTGAAGAGAACAGGTCCCAATACTGACCCCTGCGGTACCCCACTGGTCACAGCGACCCAGTTAGAGACTATACCATTTATAACCACCCTCTGCTTTCTATCACTAAGCCAGTTACTAACCCATTTACACACATTTTCCCCCAGACCAAGCATTCTCATTTTGTGTACCAACCTCTTGTGCGGCACGGTATCAAACGCTTTGGAAAAATCGAGATATACCACGTCCAATGACTCACCGTGGTCCAGTCTATAGCTTACCTCTTCATAAAAACTGATTAGATTGGTTTGACAGGAGCGATTTCTCATAAACCCATGCTGATATGGAGTTAAACAGTTATTCTCATTGAGATAATCCAGAATAACATCCCTCAGAAACCCTTCAAATATTTTACCAACAATAGAGGTTAGACTTACTGGCCTATAATTTCCAGGTTTACTTTTAGAGCCCTTTTTGAATATTGGCACCACATTTGCTATGCGCCAATCCTGCGGAACAGACCCTGTCGCTATAGAGTCACTAAAAATAAGAAATAATGGTTTCTATATTTTACCAGAACATACATATTCTATATCTCACAGAAATATACATATTCTATATCTTACCAGAACATACATATTCTATATTTTACCAGAACATACATACTCTATATCTTACGAGAACATACATATTCTATATCTTACCGGAACACACATATTCTATATCTCACAGAAACATACATATTCTATATTTTACCAGAACATACATATTCTATATCTTACCAGAACATACATATTCTATAGCTTACCGGAACACACATATTCTATAAACTCACAGGAACATACATGTTCCATAAACCTTCCGGAACATACATGGACTATATCCTATTGGAACACACATATTCTATATCTCTCCAGAACCTACACCTTAGGATATACACAGTTCACAATTTTTACTTGTGATGGTTATTTAGTGCCACCCAGAGGTTGACAGAAGAATTACATTAGGAGAAAAGAACTATTAGAGAAAAAGCATTAATGAGTTGTCCTGTACTGAAAAAAAATCAAAAGGGGAACCATGATCACTAGGGAGACAATTGGACTAGTAAATGTTGCTGCTGTGTAAACTACATATTAAATATATGCGGTTAGTGATAAAATCTAGGCCCTTTATATTAAAGGGTCAAGCTAAGCAGCAAACACAAGAGTGACACAAAGAATAGCAAAGGTGTACCAAACTTGACTGCACTGGCTGGCAAGGAAATGTCTTGGGCCTTAGTGTCCGTTAAAGGGAATCTATCAGCAGGCTTTTGCGATGAAATCAGAGTAGCCTGATGTAGGGGCAGAGAGCCTGAGTCTAGTGATGTGTCACTTACTGGGCTGCTTGTTCTAGTTTTGATAAAATCCCTGTTTTCTCTGCTGTAGATGTAGCAGAGCTCAGAATGCGGAGCTGTGCATAACCCCACCCACCCAACACTGATTGACAGATCTCTGTGTACACTGTACTTTATCAAGAAGCTGAAAATCAGTGGTGGCGGAGGAGTTTCACAGATTACCCGGACTACCTTGCACATGACACCTTGTCCTGCAGTGATAATTTCCTGCTGATAAAACACTGATTGTACTGAAACTACAGCAAACTACTTGAGTGAGTTTAAGTGATGTCAATGCCAGTTTCTTGGACTGGATCTGAACAAAAAGGGAATAATCTCTACTGGAAAAGGAGTGCTTACCCAGCGACAGCTCTAATCGCACATGTAAAAACACACCGACAGGGCCCCTTTAAACACAGGGAGATGTTCACAAATCCTATCATTAAGTAAATAAGCCCAACTAGAATAATATTTAACGGCACAGACAAATGCCGCCTCCTTCTTTGATCAATTACCTACGACTACTTTTCTTCTCTGGAAGATCCTCTGAAGATTTCATGGCAGACTTTGTGCTTTTACTGGGGTCCACTTTTAGTTTGCTGGATATGCGCTCTTTCATCTGTTGTTTCTCATCACTGTCCATGTCATCTTCATCGTCCTCACTTGAATTTTCCTAAAATTTAGAAACAATTAGTCACGTGAGAGTCTGAGTGGATCTGCATCAGGTTGTGAGCCTACTTTGGAGGGTAAAGGGTATGTGCACACGTCAGGATTTCTTGCAGAAATTTTCTTGACAAAAAACGGACATTTCTGCCAGAAATAAGCATGCGTTTTTACCGCGATTTTACTGCGTTTTTCATGCGTTTTTCCCAAATGCAGGGAATAGCGGGAAAAAACGCAGAAAATCCGCAAAATTATTGAACATGCTGCTTTTTTTTTACCGCGATGCGCTTTTTTCGCGGAAAAAAAAACGCATCATGTGCACAAAACGTGCAGAATGCAGTCTAAATGATAGGATGCATAATGTATGCGTTTCTAATGAGTTTTTATAGCGTCATTACCGTAAAAAAACATGAAAAAAAACGCGAAAAAACCTAAACGTGTGCACATAGCCAAATAGTATCCAGTCCCTCAAGGGTGACTGTAGTGTGGCGAAGGGCCAAGACCCGGGAAAGGGGGGAACCAAGTGACGCTGGGCGAGCAGAAGGCACAGCGCCAGTTGTCCGCTCTATAGGCAAAGAAAGTATTTTGTGACCTCTAACCCATGTACCATTAAACAGGAAATTTAAAGATAGTTAGATTTTTATACTTTTTTTTATGTATTACATTTTTGTTATTTTTTTTAGCTTCCCATGAATGGCTGTCTCAGTCGGGCCCCGTTCTGCCATTAACATTGACATTGCTTGGCACATGGTAAGGTTTTAACAATACAGGCAGGTTAGGGCCATCTTGATGGACGCGCCTTGTCGTGGTGGATGGCCTTCATGCTTTTTTGATCAACAGTGTTAACGAAGCGCCCTATGTTATTTACACGTACTATTACCATTTATTTACTTGCTTTTTTTCTTGGGTTTTGCCTGCGGACATGGAGCAGCTGAAATGCCGGTAAGCAGGGCTGTGGAGTCGGTAAGCCAAACCTCCGACAACCTCATTTTCTATGACACCGACCAAAATGGGCTCCGACTCCACAGCCCTGCCAGTAAGAGCAGTCAGCGGCACCGAATACAACAGGGAGTTAGTTGATAATTAGTTCGGAAGTTACCTGCCTGTTCGTTTTTTGGCTCATAGTAACAAAAAAAAAAATGTAGCCCTGGATAAACCCTTTAACCCTAGCTAGGATTAGAAAAAGGATGTAAAAACATAATTTAAACGTTAGCATTTTGTTTTTTCATTGGTGACAACTTTTTAAACTTGAGGCAGCTCCCATACCAGTCTCTGCCTTTCCTCTCAGGTGGGAGCTTGTAGGAGACTACACAGCAGCTTTTGTTATTTCAGTTACTGCCTATGCAGAGCGCTGTAGTCAAAATGAGTTTGATAGCGGCTGTAACTTATCTAGGCAGTGACTAAGACAAAGCTCACTTTATCATTCAATCAATCATTTCATTTCCCCCGCTGTACAATGTATAGGAACCCGTTTCGCCCACCTAGAGGTCAAAGAAGCTCTTGGCGCTACCCTTGGAAGAAAGTGAAATTTGGCACCCCCCGGTAACTGGCTCTGTGCACCCCCCAAGCTGCGCCACTGCAGAGGAGAGCTGCCCGCTGCACACTTCTCTCTTTAAATTGTCAAGTAAATCCACATTAATTTATAATCGGGGAGGCCACCTATATATCAATACTTTACGCTCATTTTGGAATCTCGTGGCAGCTTCCCCCTACACCCGACCTCATCAGAAAATTGCCAGAAAATGTGTACCGTTTTATTTTTTAGACATTGCCCAAAAGATATCTGGGGCATAATTACCAATGCTATCACACATAACGAGGCGTTTAGGACATGATGAACGATGTTTATTAAGTGCCGCTCTCTTATATGTGATCATTGCAATGTGTCAAAAAATGAAAAACAAGGATTCCTAATGATCCACGACAGCTAAATGTTCTACTTCATCTTGCTAGAAGATACATTTCCAATGCGCTTTCTGTACAAAGTCCACGTGTTTAACATCTCTGCTTGCTGTCATTCAATAGAAACCTGGAATCTACCGTATGGATTAATTAATATTATTATTTTTATAAAATCAGACTTCTACAGATATACAGATGTGGCGGTAACAAATGGTTTTCATTTTTAAACTGGGAAGGGGGTGGTGAACTGAATTTTTAAAAGGCGATCTGTCAGCAGGCTTTTGCTATGGAATCTGAGAGCCGTCTGATGTAGGGACAGAAAACCTGATTCCAGGGATGTGTCACTTACTGGGATGCTTAGTGCAGTTCTCTGAATGCTGAGCTCTGTATAACCCCGCCCACACCACTGAATGTCAGCGAGAGGTGGGGGCGGGGGTTACAAAAATTAGCAGGACTGGCTTGCACATGTGACGTAGTCCTCTGGTGCTGATAAAACACTGTTTTTATTGAAACTACAGCAAAAAGCCTAACGAGTCACACATCCCCAGAGTCAGGCTCTCAGCTGTTGGGTGTGGTGCAGGCTCAGCTGCTGAGCCCGATAAGTACATGCAGACGCAATATAGGACATATTATTAAAGTGGCCAGTTTTTGCTCTTATTTTATACGATTTTTATTTAATCCACCCTATAGATCCATAGAAACAATATTTACCTATATGCATTTAATTTAATAAATTAGAAATTAATTTCTAATATTTAGAGTATAAATTGCACCCAGGGGCCATTCCCGAAATGTCACAGAAGGGAGAACAGTTATTAGATCTTCAAATAGAGCGCCCACTTCTTGACCAGCCTTAGAATTGGTCATGGTTTCTACCCGTGGACCCGAGACCATTAGGTTTCTAAGTAAAGACAGAAGTGGCCTCCTATATGCGTTCTTTTGAGAAGTCATTAGGTTGCCGGCCTGCGCTCTAGCCCAGTCCCTCTCAGTACTTATCCATCCGGCAGGCCTGGGACTAATGTCAGCACTTAGTAAATATATATGACGTCCATTTAGCACTGGAGCTTGTGCTCTACAGACGACCTCGCGTTCGTGCTACTATGTGTAAGCGGTGTGTGGGTGGCAGCTAGTCTAATGCCAGCGGCCATAGCAGACCCGACCGGTGCCCAGAACGTCTCATCCTGTACTATAGTAAGGCTATAGACGCGATCACGGCTTCACTATTGAATTTCCTAAATTTATACAGCACTTTACTCACATCCGTCTAATATAAGGCTCAACATCAAGCTTCCTTGTATTGCAGACTCTGGGCTGTAGAGTTCATGGGTGATTGAGAATGTATACCTATTAGAGCTGGGGTCCTCACCCTGCGGCCAGGGGGTCAATGTGGCCCTCACTCATATACACAGAGCCACGCCTGTCTGCATCTGGCCCCTGCGGACATGCAGCTTTCATGTCACAGATCAGAGAAGAGGCACACCGTGCTAAATCCCTTCCCCCAAATCACACCTCAAAAGAAGTAGATGTGATGGAGAGGTGGCCGTCAATGTCTGCGGAGGCTCTCTCCATTGTTGCCAGTGGTAGTAA
The DNA here is from genome assembly GCF_032444005.1 of Ranitomeya imitator. Taxonomy (NCBI): domain Eukaryota; kingdom Metazoa; phylum Chordata; class Amphibia; order Anura; family Dendrobatidae; genus Ranitomeya; species Ranitomeya imitator. The sequence goes on along the minus strand of NC_091282.1, from coordinate 104,268,718 downwards.
TCACAATAGGGGGGACCACATGCATGCTCTACCGCTCCATAAAGTGTAAATGGGTCACCATCACAAGTTGGGAGACCCAGAAGGTAAAACCTAACAGACATCTATGGAAATTTGTACACCCCTATTATACAGTGATTGATCATCAAGGAAGGGTATCAAAGATCAGAACAACCTACGAGATTTACAAGAACATAGTTTACTGCGACATATTTATTTATTACTCCCCCTCGTAAAAAAAAAACCAAAAACAACATTTGCCCGACAATAAACATAGGACTATCTGATAGCTGAGCACATCCCTAATAGTCCCATAGGAAATGAACAGAGAAAGGTGCGTATGCTAGACCCCCACTCAGCAAGGGCTCTCAGAAGTGCTGGAGGTACCAACAATCAGTCCTGACTACAATCCCATCGGGCTAGAACCGAGAGTGTGAGCAAGGCCGTCTCCACCAACACAAGTGTCTGACCCCACAAATGCTCTTCTGGATGAAGGGGCAAAAATTTCAACAGACACCCCCAAAATCTTTCAGACACGTCCCAAGAAGAGAGGAAGTTGTTACAGATGGTGAGGGCAGACCAACTGTTCCTGCAGCTGCCTGATAATTATGTCTTGACCGGGCCTCACTGGACAGGCCCAAGTTCTGCCAGGGCCTCAACATACATAGTGGAAGCCTTGTCACTACCAACATTAAAAATATTTCTCTCCATGTTCATTTTTTGGCTCCTAAACCCAAAATTAGTTTAGAATGGCCTGCATGTCCAAATAATATATCCGCCCCGTGACTGCATGGCCATATAATACATCCGCCTCGTGACTGTATATTCATTTAGTACATCCACCCTGTGACTGCATGGCCATATAATACAGCCGCCCCGTGACTGCATGTCCATATAATACATCCTCCCGTGACTGCATGCCCATATAATACACCCGCCCCGTGACTGCATGCCCATATAATACACCCGCCCCGTAACTGCATGCCCATATAATACACCCGCCCCGTGACTGCATGCCCATATAATACACCCGCCCCGTGACTGCATGTCCAAATAATACACCCGCCCCGTGACTGCATGTCCATATAATACACCCGCCCCGTGACTGCATGCCCATATAATACACCCGCCCCGTGACTGCATGCCCATATAATACACCCGCCCCGTGACTGCATGCCCATATAATACACCCGCCCCGTGACTGCATGTCCATATAATACATCCGACCGGGTGACTACATGTCCAAATAAGACACATCTGCCCCGTGACTACATGTCCATATAGTGCATTCACGCCGTGAGTGCATGTCCATATAATACACCCGCCCCGTGACTGCATGTCCATATAATACATTTGCCCTGCTACTGCATGTCAATATAATACATCCGCCTGGTGACTGTATATACATCCACCCTGTGACTGCATGTCCATATAATACACCCGCCCCGTGACTGCATGTCCATAGAATACACCCGCCTCGTGACTACATGTCCATATAATACATCCTCCCGTGACTGCATGTCCATATAATACATCCGACCGGGTGACTACATGTCCAAATAAGACACATCTGCCTCGTGACTACATGTCCATATAGTGAATTCACGCCGTGACTGCATGTTCATATAATACACCCGCCCCGTGACTGCATGGCCATATAATACATCCGCCTCGTGACTGTATATTCATTTAGTACATCCACCCTGTGACTGCATGTCCATATAATGCATCCGCCTCGTGACTGTATATTCATTTAGTACATCCACCCTGTGACTGCATGTCAATATAATACATCCGCCTGGTGACTGTATATACATCCACCCTGTGACTGCATGTCCATAGAATACACCCGCCTCGTAACTACATGTCCATATGATACATCCACCCGTGACTGCATGGCCATATAATACATCCGCCCGTGACTGCATGGCCATATAATACATCCGCCCCGTGACTGCATGGCCATATAATACATCCACCCGTGACTGCATGGCCATATAATGCATCCGCCCCGTGACTGCATGGCCATATAATACATCCGCCCGTGACTGCACGGCCATATAATACATCCGCCCGTGACTGCATGGCCATATAATACATCCACCTGTGACTGCATGGCCATATAATACATCCGCCCGTGACTGCATGGCCATATAATACATCCACCTGTGACTGCATGGCCATATAATACATCCGCCCGTGACTGCATGGCCATATAATACATCCACCCGTGACTGCATGGCCATATAATACATCCGCCCGTGACTGCATGGCCATATAATACATCCGCCCGTGACTGCATGGCCATATAATACATCCGCCCGTGACTGCATGGCCATATAATACATCCACCCAGTGACTGCATGGCATTATAATACATCCGCCCGTGACTGCATGGCCATATAATACATCCGCCCGTGACTGCATGGCCATATAATACATCCACCCTGTGACTGCATGGCCATATAATACATCCACCCAGTGACTGCATGGCCATATAATACATCCGCCCGTGACTGCATGGCCATATAATACATCCGCCCGTGACTGCATGGCCATATAATGCATCCGCCCGTGACTGCATGGCCATATAATACATCCGCCCGTTACTGCATGGCCATATAATACATCCGCCCGTGACTGCATGGCCATATAATACATCCGCCCGTGACTGCATGGCCATATAATGCATCCGCCCGTGACTGCATGGCCATATAATACATCCGCCCGTTACTGCATGGCCATATAATGCATCCGCCCGTGACTGCATGGCCATATAATACATCCGCCCGTTACTGCATGGCCATATAATACATCCGCCCGTGACTGCATGGCCATATAATACATCCGCCCGTGACTGCATGGCCATATAATGCATCCGCCCGTGACTGCATGGCCATATAATACATCCGCCCGTTACTGCATGGCCATATAATACATCCGCCCGTGACTGCATGGCCATATAATACATCCGCCCGTGACTGCATGGCCATATAATGCATCCGCCCGTGACTGCATGTCCATATAATACATCCGCCCGTTACTGCATGGCCATATAATACATCCGCCCATGACTGCATGGCCATATAATACATCCGCCCGTGACTGCATGGCCATATAATGCATCCGCCCGTGACTGCATGGCCATATAATACATCCGCCCGTGATGGCATGGCCATATAATACATCCGCCCGTGACTGCATGGCCATATAGTGCCCTTTCCCTGCCATTTTAGTGGCACCAGGGAACAATAATAAAAAGCTTCCTGGGCACCAATCTCTGAGGAGACCTCTAATTGTACAGCAGAAAATGAGCCGGGAGGACGGGGGCGAACTGGGGTGTAATTGGGAAGACTAGTGAAGAAGGAAATAATGGACAGCGGTAAGGACACAATGTAATAAGTGCTGGCTACCAGTGTAAGACCATGCTACGACTGACCCTCATGAAGGAGCAGTTTTTTTTCAATATTGTTGATTTATGTGAGGGAATTAGGTGAAGTTACATTGTAAGATCTCGGCCATAATGTTGAATGGTTGTGGGATTGGTGCACAGTAATGTTAGGAAGTGACATCTACCTTGCGGGGATGGTCCTTCAGAAGGACTGAAGATTACAGCCCGGCGGACATTACCCTACAGGCAATATAAGACATTTATCAGGGCGGTCGGCCGCAGGGCACACACGGGCTTTTATTACTGCCATACCTTTATACCACTGATCTACAGTCAAATACTACTTTTGACAGGAGAACATAAAAAAAAATAAATAAAATAAAAACAACATTACATTGTATTTTATTACCGACACCATACAAAACAACACTTTACAAATAACATTGTTTTTATTTGGAATTTTAAAACCAGACCTGCGGGATGAAAATAACATTTACCAATTGCTTTTCAGATGTACTTGATTTCCAAGGTATAAGGACAGCCGTCGCCCGCAGACATCCCTGCCAGGCACAAGTAGTCCTCATCACCTCGGAAAACTATTTTGTACCTTTTAATTTCCCAGTGCAACCAGTAGCTGAGCAATCAGAGGAAAGATATCCATTCTAAAGTTACCACGGCAACGGAACAAAAAAAAAGGGGTTACTCTTACCTCCTCATCACTGTCGCTGTCGGGCCGAGCAGGGTCTATTGAGCTGTAAAACAGAGATTTGTATTACGCTGATTTGTGTCATCAGCAGCCATTCGGTGATATTGTCGCTTAGGATGAAAGGTGGGAAAAGGTTAGCCTCACACAAAATCCAAAAATCCTACCCTATGTATCAGTGGGATCAGAGGACTGGAGAATAACGAGGGGGGATTCATCAAGACTTCAGTTTCCTACACCAGTCTTCATCAAAAGCCCCAGAAAGCAAGATACGCCAAATTCATTCACTAATATGGCGCATCTTCATGCTGTGAGCCAGAGTAGATATCTACTAGGCTTTACGGCACTTTCTGGTGGGCTATGGCTAGCCACAATCCCACTGGTAGAACAGTACCCGCCGACGCTGTGCTCCACTTTCTCCATTATTCCCGTTGACAACACATGGAGTGGAGGTTGAGAACACACGCCTGATCTTTATGCCCGACTACCAGGCTCCGGAGTCCCGATTTTGGGAAGTCCAAGCAGTCCGCTCCCCAGTGATGAGCAAGCCATCCAGTATCTTATGCAGAACTTTATCAATAATTTTCTACGTATAGGGAATGACATAAAATGTGAGAATAACCCTTCAAACTCTAAATGCAACGAGAACGTGGCCAAACAACGTGGCTAGCCATGTGGCCGACACCTCTGCCCACCCCAACAGGCCAATGACTCCTTGACTCTTACCATCATGCGGGGGGTGAAGTTTTGGCAGCGTGGCCTGCTACACCGTGTGAGCACACCCCAAGTATTATTCAGGGATCGTGCACGCAACCATAAAAATCGGACACCTGCAATCCGGAGTTTTGACGGATAGCGCTCGTCCCCATATTTTTCTATCAGGCTGATGACATTGAGAGTATTCCAATTTTCACGGACTGACAATATGGAGGAGGTGGAGAAGCTTTTTTTTTTTCTCCACTTCCGAGAAAATCGGATCACACTCTGATCCCAGTCTGTTCCGATTGTGATTAACATAACTGGATCGATTTTCTCAGATGAGAGATAAACAGTAGTGTGACCTTGGCCAAAATCGGATCAGTAGGTCATTAGTATTTCTAAGCCAAACCCAGGAGTGTGTTCACATTACTGCTTTCTCTATGCAGGATCCACTCCTGATTTTAGCAGACAAATACACATACAAATACACAATACTGACCCAATGAATGAATAAAGCCATTTGTTTTGCATTGTCCTCTTCCAGCACCCAGTCCGGTGATCCTGCTGGTCTTTGTATCCTCGGTGCTTACTAGACCCAACAGCGTGGTGGCCAGTAGCCATAGAAGACCAGCACAATGCAAATCAAATTGCTGATTATTATGCTGATTATATATATTGCACCGATTTTGAACATAATAACCAGGAGCTTACCACCAATTTCTTGTTTGACTTTTTTACATGTTATTTTTGCCCCTGCAGTATTATTATTTTTTTTAGAACAAGTGGTTTTTCGATTGCATCGAATATTATAAAATATATATACATATGTATGTTTTTTCAAGGTTAACCTTCGTCAGTCTGCATAATTTTACAACGTTAACAGGCTGCAGAGGTCCAATTGTACCTTCATATATATTTTATTGAAATTTGGCCAATACATTCTGGACCAAAACTGCAGAGATGTCACGAAATTTCAGCCCTCTACGGCTTTTCGAAAAAAAAAGTTATTGCAATTTTAAAAACGGAATAGTTACAATTGTACCTACTCAGCCGGATGAAGGTTAAGTACCTTTTCTTACTACGTAGAGGAAGCCGAAAATAGAATTTATGATAATGAGAGTATATATATATTTTTTTTTTTTTTTTTTCACAGCCCTCCAATAAGGACATCAATTAAAAAAAAAAAAAAAATCAAGGTAAAAAAAAAGCAGCAACAACACTTGGTCACAATACTAATAAACTACAGGATGCAGCAGACCCCATGATGAAAGATGGAGGTAGCACGGGTGCAAAATAATGATAAAGCAACCACTCACACCCCGACCACTCAAGGAGGGGATGGATGCCTAGTATTATAACTGCACACGGATTAGGTTTGCATAGGGCGCACATGTGTGCACTATAAAAATAAATAAATAAATAGACTCCTAAAATATAACTTTTAATTCTAACATTTAAAATAATTAACCTCACAGGTCAATAAGTAATTCACTTGGTTAGCACCCGAGCATGCTCAGATAACACCTTATCCTTACATGCTTGCTCATCACCACCCATTCATCAGTATTTTGCACCTGTGCCGTCTCCACTTTTAATGATGGGGTCTGCTGTATTGTGTAATGCATTAGTATTGTGACTGTATTGACAAGCATCGCTGATTTTTTTTTCTCATATACTATAGCTCAGTTTAGGGAAATGTGTTCCGTGATAGCAGGTTAGAATCATTGTTTTAGTTTATTATTTTTACAACTTTGCTCCAGAAGCTGAGCAAAGATTTTTGTGAGTTTTTCTTTTCTTTTTCCACCATTTTCCCTATAACTGTGGACAAACAGTGGCCACAATAGGGTCTGTGCTGTTTTCCCAGCCGTCAGCTGCTCCTTGTTATAAAAGTGTACTCTGCATTTATACAATAGAGAGAAACAGAGGCAGCGGCTATGCTACAACACTGAAGTTAAAAAGCAGCAACAAGAGAAAAAAGTAAGAGGGGAGAAACAAAGAAAAAAAGTGAGAGTAGAGAGACTGAAAAGAGAAAGAAAACAGAGAGATGAAAGAAAAGAGAAAGTAAAGAGTTTGAAAAGACTGAAAAGAGAGAAAGGAGAGCAGGGTATAGAGAGCAAGAAAAAATACAGAAAAAAAGAAAGAAAAGACACAAAACAGATATAGAAGAAAGAGAGTGATAGAGAGAATGCATGAATGAAAATATATACATTTTCAGGTATTATCTAAACAAGACATAATATAGGCAATAGCATTATCGTTGCAATAATAACAATGGCATAACATGAAGTGATCTAGACCAGGGGTGTCAAACTGCATTCCTCGAGGGCTGCAAACAGGTCATGTTTTCAGGATTTCCTTGTACTGCACAGGAGATAATTTAATCACCAACTCATTATTTGTGTAGGTGATTAAATTATCACCTGTGCAGTACAAGGAAATCCTGAAAACAGGACCTGTTTGCAGCCCTCGAGGAATGCAGTTTGACACCCCTGGTCTAGATCACATTCTCTTCACATTGAACACCACAATAGTCTCTTACTTGTCAATGGCCGGAACGGAGCTGAGACGAGGGTCATCCTTCAGGAGATCATGGCTGCTTTTGCTCTTTCCTTTCAATGTCTGTAAAATACTTTTCAGTTACATGGGAAGTAGTTATCATCCATCTCTTTTCCTTTATAGTAGACAACCTGATAGTAACATTACAACTGTTTTGTTATACACATGTTCATTCCCTTTGTGTGTATTGGAACAACACAAAAAAACAAAAAAAAGAAAAAAAAAGACAAATTGGACATCATTTCACTCAATACCCCAAAAATGGGCTGGCCAAAATTGTTGGCACATTTGCAAAATTGTGAGTAATCAACTTTGCTTCAAACATGTGATGCTCGTTGAAAATCCCCTGTGGCAAGTAACAGGTGTGAGCAATATGAAAATCACACCTGAAACCAGATAAGGCCGGTTTCACACGTCAGTGGCCTTGGTACGTGAGGTGACAGTTTCCTCACGTACAAGAGACACTGACTCACGTAGACACATTGAAATCAATGTGTCTCTGCACATGTCAGCGAGTTTTCACGGACCGTGTGTCCGTGTGCAAAACACGAAGACTTGTCAGTGTTCGTGGGAGCGCACGGATTACACGGACCCATTAAAGTCAATGGGTCCGTGTAAAACACGTACCGCACACGGACGCTGTCCGTGTGCAGTCCGTGTGCCGTGAAGGAGACAGCGCTACAGTAAGCGCTGTCCCCCCAGCGTGGTGCTGAAGCCGCCATTCATATCTTCTTTCCAGCAGCGTTCGCTGGAGAGAAGATATGAAAAATCCTTTTTTTTTTTTTCGTGTTTAAAATAAAGATCCCTGTCCCCTCCCCCCTCCCACCACCTGTGCGCCGGCCCGCTGTTACTAAAATACTCACCCGGCTCCCTCGCAGCATCCTCTCAGCGCCAGCTTCTCCTGTATGAGCGGTCACGTGGTGCCGCCGATTACAGTCATGAATATGCGGCTCCACCTCCCATAGGGGTGGAGCCGCATATTCATGACTGTAATGGGCGGCACCATGTGACCGCTCATACAGGAGAAGGTGCGGCGCGGAGAGGACGCTTCGAGGGAGCCGGGTGAGTATTTTAGTAACAGCGGCCGGGCGCACAGGGGGTGGGGACAGGGATCTTTATTTTAAACACGAAAAAAAAAAAAAAGGATTTTTCATATCTTCTCTCTAGCGAACGCTGCTGGAGAGAAGATATGAATGGCGGCTTCAGCACCAGATGCAGGGGACAGCGCTTACTGTAGCGCTGTCTCCTGCACGGTCCGTGTGGTACCCAGTTGGCACACAGGTGGCACACGGCTGCCGCACGTGTGCCACACTGATGTTCACGGTAAGCACACGGACACGGATAATTCCGGTACAGATTTTTCCGGGACCGGAATTATCTGGACGTGTGAAACTGGCCTAAAAAGGGGAGAAGTTGACTCAATCTTTGCCACACTAAGCATGTGGAACAGAAAATTATATTTGTCTATAATTTTCTTTCTAATCTCCCGAGACAGCTCCCTCCTTAGCTTTTTTTGGCCCATCTTCAGTGTGGTACACAACATGATACCAAACAGCACAGTGACTACTTTTTACCCTTTAAATTGACAGACTGACTGGTTACACGTTTTTAGACACCTATGATGCTAATTACAGGACACACTTTAGCTTCACATGTCCTTATGATTAGATTATTTTCAATCTTTTCTAGCGCAACCATAAGTTGTGTCTTGAACCACAAACATTTTCTGCTGAATCGCAATTCAAAAGCAATGCCTGATTTTCATTAGTTGATATTCATTAACTTGAAAATTACTTTTTTTGTTAGTTTCAAGGTATTTCAGTGACCATTGTGGGATTTTCTTACTTCACCAGAAGGGTGCCAACCATTTTATCCCTGTGCATAGCGTCTCCATCCATGAAGCCAGCAGTTAAGTAGGCTCCCACAGTTGGATATGTTTAGGGACATAGGAGGTAATGCGCACAGCCTGCATTTTGTTACATTGGTATAGTGTTTTTGTGGCATAGTTAGACCAAAAAGTCACATTACCTCACTGACTTTATTAACCTCCTCCTCCTCCTCTTCAGCTTCTTCGCCAAAAGAAAGTAAATTGAAGTTTCTGGTAAGAATAAAAACATTACGTTAGATGTACAAACGAAGCAAGCGCCAAGCTAATGTTCATACGCTATTTACTTAGTGTACCCGCTCCAGTAATGAACTAATGGCTAATCTTTAGGGGCGGCGGTAATGCAAGAAACTGTAGTAAGTAACTGCAGCGCTGACGCCTGATGATGTCCTGTTCCAGGAAGGAAGATAGAGGCTACGGGGAAGTGAGTGCAGCCCCAGCTTCCTGTGACGTCCACTTTCAGACTCCTCTCAAGAGAAACGTCACAGAAAGGAAAGTAAAAAAAAAAAACACAGTGATTAGCATGATAGGGAGAATGCTTAGGGCATTTTATAATAATTACAATAAGAAAAGTGGTTAGAGTTATCAAAAAAATTGCAAAAAAATTGAAGTCATTCCTTGCTATGAAAGTTAACTTATTCATGAAAAATCCCCTTTCCACGGAATTTCAGTTCTACCATATAATTTCAGTGATCTTATCGTTAGCTCAGTAGAAAGTGTTCACGAGGACAAGGCAGCTGATGTCACATAGTAACGTGCCGTGCCAACAGTAAAGCCTTCTGGTACCATTCATGTGTGGGGGCTTCTGATCCATGGAGGGGGATCTGCAGGCTTCTGTACTAAGTTACAGCATCAAGAAAACTTGTTAAAAAGCAGATTGTAAAACAGGTCCAAAAATGGATTTGAAAAAATGTCAAATATATAAATTGCGCTTGTAACAATTTGCCACACTGTGTTGGCACCCAAGTGGGCTGGAATAGAAAAGAGAGATTATGGTTCGTTACACCCGAGCATACAACATTCAGGTTGCAGAACTACACCAAATCATATAGGAATTAAGAATCTAAAAGTGTCTTTTCTTGTTGTTCTGTACTGTGCAAGTTTTAGGCCGGTGTGGAAAAATCAATCATTTTTATCCATTAACAAAATGTGAAGTGAATGAACAAAAGAGAAATCTAAATCAAATCTTTATTCGGGGTGACCGCCCTTTGCCTTCAAAACGGCATCAACTCTTGTTCCAGACATCTTGGAGAACTAGCCGCAGATCTCCTGTGGACTTTATGTTGGGCTCAGGACTCGGTCGAGGCCATATTGTCACTTCCAGGACCCCTTGTTCTTCTTTACGCTAAATGACATTGGCTGCATGTTTGGGGTCATTGTTTTGCTGCATAATAAATTTGAACCCAATCAGACCTGTTGGTAATACATAATCGATAAGTATCTGCTTGTGTTTCTCAATGGATTGATTGGATAAATTCAGCGATGTAAGCGAGCTGGAAGAGAAAGGGCACTATCTAAGTGTGCGAGAATGGGTTAAAGCAAGAATATCAAACTCAAGTACACAGAAGGCCAAAATTAAAAGCTTGGACAAAGTCGAGGGCTAACCTACGGTAATTATTTATTTAAAAAAACTATTTACAATTGTAAATTGTACAGAAAGTTTGAATAATACAGATAATAAAATATTACACAAAAAGTGACCTCAAACACAGTATGATACCCCTACAATGAATTCCTCCACAACACCCTCCACACTGGTCTGATGACCCTACTGTACCCCCCCTCCCCCCTCAATCCCCCAGACAAAAAACTGTGATCCCATCACTTTACAATTCTCCGACTGTACTCCCCACACAGCCCGCCATACAGTACTACGGCCACAAAAAGTGATCCATAGAGTATAACGGGGCTTTGCATTGCCTTCCATACAGTAAAATGGTCCCACATAGTGCTCCATACAGTATAATGGATCCACACAGTGCTCCATACAGTATAATGGACCCACACAGTGCTCCATACAGTATAATGGACCCACACAGTGCTCCATACAGTATAATGGATCCAGATAGTGCTGCAAACAGTATGACCCCACATAATAGTCCATAAAGTGTAATGGGCCCCACATAGTGCTCCATACAGTATAATGGCCCCACATAATGTTCCATACAGTGTAATGGGCCCCACATAGTGCTCCATACAGTATAACGGGCCCCACCTAGTGCTCCATACAGTATAACGACCCCATATAGTGCTCTGTACGGTATAATGAGCTCCAAATAATGTTCCATATAGTGTAATGGGCCCACATCGTGCTCCATACAATATAATGGCCTCAAATAATGCTCCATACAGCATAATGACTCCACATAGTGCTCCATGCAGCATAATGGCCCCACATAGTGTTCCTTACAGTATAATGGCCCCACATAATGCGCCATAAAGTATAATGCACCCTACACTGGCCTCCATACAGTATAAGAGGACCCACAGTACATAAAACAAACAACTCACCTCTGCCCATTCCCTCGCCGATTCAGTTTCTTCATGGCATCTTTAGATCCTCTACACATGTTAGTACAGCAGGTGCGTTGTAACGACATAATCGTGCCCGCTGCACTGTGACATTAGACACAGAGGGAAAATGATGGGAGAGGGAGTGTCAGTTGACATTTCCACCTCCATCATTGCTTTCAACTGTATTGGCATCTAGGCTGCTGATATAATTGAAAGTGTGATACCAAGTGCGATGTCGGGCAGGGTAGTAGCCCAGCATCACGTGCCAAATATACCCACCCTACGATCCGGAGTTTGACATATGAGGGTTAAAAGAATAAAGAACGATGAGGTATGACTTTTCACTATGTCATGCTACAAGTAAGCACAACTCCACGGCAGACGGTGGAATATCACAGGGCCTCAATCCACTATAGTCCGATTGAAGGAATCATCCAACTCTACCTCTTATCTGACAGTAGTAACATGGAAGAGGATGGACCAATTGTAGCGGTGATGCCACGATGAAAGGAAGCCTTTCAGAGGTGACAATAAACAAGTCCTTGTCTAGCAGAGATCTGATTTTTCAGCAGCACTCTTCCAGCATCTGCAGACACAGATTTTACAATCCTGATGCCTACCTGATGGTGCTGCATGTTGTGCAAGTTTCTGTCTGTATTTCTCCGCATTGAGAACACCATTAATAGGAAAAAAATTCAATTTCCATTTGTTGTAATACAGCATGCTCGGGTGTTATCGGCTAAGATGTTCGAGTCCCTGCAGCTGCACGATACGTGGCTATTAGACAGCCGAAACACATGTATGGATTGCCTGTTTGTTTGTTAGGCAATCCTCGCATGTGTGACAGCTGTCTAACAGCCGAAAAACATGCAGCCGCTGGGAGTCACACATATTACTCGAGCACGCCTGACATTCTCTGATAACACCAGAGCATGCTCGGATAACATGATATCCGAGCATGCTCACTCATCACTAATTTTGACTCCTCAGTCCAGAGCACATGCTACCATTTTTCTGCACCTCAGTTCCTATGTTTTCATGCATAGTTGCATTGTTTGGCCTTGTTCCCATATCAGAGTTATGGCTTCACGCTGCAATTCTTCCATGAAGACCACTTCTGGCTAAACTTCTAACAGTAGATGAGTGTAGATGCATCCCACTGGTTGCTGCCAGTTCTGAGATGATGGCACTGTTGGCAATCTTTCCAGTTTGATTTAAAGTAAGCATGATGCGTCTTTCATCTGCTGCATTACGTTTCCTTGGCTGAGCGACGCACCTACAACCTGAACGCTGCCTATTTCTTGGTGTTCTCAATGCTGAGAAATAAAGATAGATACTTATACATCATGCAATACCATAAGTTTCTAAGACGAGAAATTGTCATGTTATTGAAAACCATCTTCAGCGTAAAGAACAAGGAGCCCTGGAAGTGATGATTTGGCCTCCAAAGGACCCCGATATCAACATCATCACATCTGTCTGGATTTACATAAAGAGACAGAAGGATTTGTGCAAACCTACAGAAGATCTGTGGTTAGTTCTCCAAGATGTTTGGCACAACCTTCCAGCCGAACTCCTTTAAAAACTATATTCAAGTGTACCTAGAAGAATTGTCGCCATTTTGAAGGCAATAGGCGGTCACATCAAATATTGATATGATTTACATTTCTTTTTTGTTCATGAGCTTTGCATTTTGTGAATTGAAAAAAAAAAAGACTATTAATGCTTCTATTATTTTAAAACAATCTTACTTTCCAGCAGTTTTCCCATACCTGGCTAAAACGTTTGCTCAGAACAGTACATGTGGATTGTGCACTATTTAATTTTTTTTAGAGGAAGATGCAATTCTAAGCTCTGGGGACCTTTTCTATGGGTCAATCCTCAAGTCTGTGGTCTCCCTCTTTCCAGGAATGATACAGCATAAAAGGTTATTCCCATCTTCATAGATGACTATTGTCAGAGAGTGCCTGTAAAAACAAGCACTTTTGCAATTTAATGCTTACTAAAATTCGCAGCAGTTAACAGTTTTCTTTTGTTTACAGCTCATTGCCAAGGAGACCGACCACCACTACGCTGACGTTGGCCAGGATTAGGAGGTTCTAGTGCGCTCCAGTGATCCGTTTCAGAATAGAGCTTACAAGCTCAATGGAAAAGAGCTTGTAATCACTGCACACGTTCTGCTGTCTAGCAGCAGTGGTCAGTTTCCAATTCAACAATCTATAAACTAAAGAAAATGTTAATATCTCAAGAATGGTTTCTAATTTTAATGAGAACTAAATTGAAAAATTGTTTGTACTGAAAGATCAAGGACCTACTCAGATCACAGATGCATTTGCAATAACTACTGCTAGATCCACATGATTGTGGCAGGAAAAGTAGACTGGTATACGAAAGCCCTTATCAACACAGGATTTTGATATCTTAAGATGCTCAATTTAAAATAAAGTTTCCCAGCTATTTATCACTCTAGACCAAATATATTACCGTATTTTGCAGGTTATAAGACCCACTGGACCATAAGACACACCCCAAAATTGACATTCTCTGAAAGAACGGGTCCTGCCACAGGTTCGCACCGCCAAACACCCCCTCCTCCCAGTCCAGGCCCGCAGCATCGCTCCACTCCTGCCGCTTCCACCAACAGCAAACTCCTGGGACCCCGCTACACCGCTGCTGCCCCCTCTAGTAAGCTACATTTCGATTATAGGACACACCCACATCCCCCCCACAAAATTTGGGGGAAAAAAGTGAGTTTTATCATCTGAAAACTACAGTACTTAATGTTTGCACTAGTTCTGGCCATCAAGATAATGACGGAGCAGATAGAACTTACTTTGTCCCCTTCACCTTTGGCTGCTTAGCTTCCTCCTCCTGTTTTTCTTTTTTCAACTTTTTAGTTACTCGGGGATCTATGTCATCAAAAGGATTAAATAAAACCTGCAGGAAATGTACAGAAATAAGATCAAACAGTAAAGCGGCTGCAATGGGGATGTCTAGTTTAGAAAACTTCCTTTTGAGTAGCACATTTGAGAATTCTGAAATCCAGGAGATTAATTAATCATCTTATCTTAAATGGACTAAACTGCAAAATGCTTATACAAACAACAAGCCTGCAACTTCCTCAAGTGAACGAAGGGATTTTTAATGTTATTGTTTATAGCTCATTGCCTAGGTTACCGATCACCACTGTAATCAATCAGTGGTGTCTGATCTCCTAAGGTGAGAACTTTCCAGGATTAAAGTGCTTCTGTCAGTATGATTAACTCTCCTAGGCCATCTATATGGGCTGGTAGGGCATACAAAGCTGAATAAAATGACACTTTGATAGCTGCAATCCGATGTCTTATTCTAGAGAAATCCACATTTTTGTTAATAGGTAAATGAGCTGTTAAGATCTATTGGTGGGACACAGATCTCTGGAATAAGACATCAGATCGCAGATATCAAGGTATCATTTCATTCAGCTTCCTATGACCTGCATGCCCATATAGATGGCTTAAGAGGGATGATATTGACAAATTCCCTTTAAAGTTACTTGGTCAAGCATTGCAGTGTTAATCCATCAGATTACAGAATGGATACTGCTTTATTAATTATAAAACACAAAATTAAACATACAGTAATGAATGAGATTAAATAAATGCCTCGAATGTGAGGGACGCTGCTGGCTAAGGACACCATTAAACACACAAATTGTAATAATAAGTATGAATTAACAATCCAAAGAATATCCTACTCCTGAATGTAGTAGATGCAGCTTGTAACAATAAGTACCAATAAGTCCCTCCACCCCGACGCGCGTTTCGTCCACATTTCTTCAGGGGGGCGGGGTGGACGAAAGAAATGCGGACTAAATGCGCATCAGGGTGGAAGGACGCGGCTCGGACACCACACACACTGAAGGTAATATTCAAGGTCTCAGCCTTTTTTCATATGTTGTGTAGCAGCATGTTATCCAGGCATATTGCCTTATCTGGGCTTGTAATGGCAGTACGTTCTTTTAGCATATAGCAGAGTCTCAGGACATTGTATTTCTGCCTTTGATACATCTTCAGGCATTAAAGCATATGCCAGTAACCATTATAAATCTACTTAAGCACTAGCACTTTAGATACTACTTTACATTGGAGGCATTATATACTGGCCAGGATAGGCAAGCTGCATCTACTACACTCAGGAGTAGGAGATTCTTTGGATTGTTAATTGGTATTTATTATTACAATTTGTGTGTTTAATGGTGTCCCTAGCCAGCAGCGTCCCTCACATTAGAGGCATTTGTTTTATCTCATTCATTACTGTATGTCTAATTTTGTGTTAATAATTAATAAAATTGTTATTTTAACTTTATTAGATTTATTCTCTCATGCATTTCCGGCCACGTCTCTTTCCCTTTTGGACTGCGAAACACACGTCAAGGGGCTCCTGGGAAGCCGTGGGGGTCACTCTCTACCACGGCTAAGCATGGAGATTTGACTACAGTTTCGTTTGGCTCTTAATATGGTTTTTTTTCCCATACACTAAACAACGTTGTTTGATTTACCAAGCTATCAAATTCTGTATTATATGATTACAATCATGACTGTGCCCTTGAAGGATATATTTGACCTCCGACTCCTTCCCTAGTTTACCCCCAGTTTTCCTTTACTTCCTGTTTTTTGGACTTCTATTACTATGTAGGCTGAATTTATTGTACACATGATTTGTTTCAATAAAATTACTTTTTACCATGACTGATGGGACATTGTGTATACTCCATTTCTTTGTTCATGCTATTTCTGGGAGTAGTTTTAACATTAGATCTTTTTACTATTGGTCACACAGGGTTAATAGCGGCGGTAACGGAGTGAGTTACCGCGGCCCGTTACCGCTGGCACTAACCCTGTGTGAGCGGTGACTGGAGGGGAGTATGGAGCGGGCGCCGGGCACTGACTGCAGGGGAGTTAGGGATGGACTAATCGGGACTGTGGCCGTTGCTGATTGGTCGTGGCAGCCATGACAGGCAGCTGGCGAGACCAATCAGCGACTTGCATTTCCATGACAGACAGAGGCCGCAACCAATGAATATCCGAGCCAGACAGAAAGACAGAAGGACAGACGGAAGTGACCCTTAGACAATTATATAGTAGAGATGTCTAGAACGGAAGTACTGTTAGATCTGTGAGGTGCCGATAAGGACATACCTCGGTGATCCGGATCTTGTGTGGATTGACCGGACGGTCTTCTTCACCAATATCCACTTCTGCCAGTCGTAATAAATTGTATATTGTGTCTCCGGTCACCTGGAATACACACCACACAACAATGACAGCGACATTACCTCAAACAAAAGCCCCTTCATGCCGCTCTAACCACAGACAGCAGGAAACGATGAAATAGAGCTTCACTGAAAACTTACACTTATACTCACTTCCCAGACCGCTGCCATTCCGGCAATGTCCGTTCCAACAAGGTCGTCATTGTGTCTTATGGTGCTCGCGTGGCATGATACAACGTGAGCGCTGCAGCCAGTGGTCTCTAATGGGCTGCAGCGCTCACCACTGAGTTTAGTCTGAGGGAAGCAGCACATAACGTCACACGAGCGCCTGAAGACACAATAAGGACATTGCTGGGACAGCACAGCTCCGGGATCGGAGTAGAAGCATTTTTTTGCTTCAATGGGGCCCACCAGGCCGTCATACACAGACTTTAAGCAAAAGCTTTCTGGAGTAAGACGTGCCAAAACTAGTAAGCCCTTAATGTTACAGTCAATTCTGGCTTTCATAACAGATCCTTTTTTTTTTTTTTTTTTACACTTTTCTATTGTTTTTTTATTTTCTTCAGCACTAGTCATGAGGGATTGTTTTTTTTTGGGGGGGATGACTTGTGTTTTTCAGTGGAATCATTTTGGCACACAAAATTTAGTAACAAATTTCTATTAAATCTTTATGGGTAAGGATATAAACAAAACAAAAATTGTCACTTTTTTTTGTTTTAAATTTTACGCGATTTTTACATTATGACACAAGTAAAGTGACTGCTCTATTCTATGGGTCAGTATGATTTTTTTATATAACACTTAAAACACCTTTTTTTCTTGGTTTTCCAAGATTTACTAGTCCAACTAAGGGGACTTGCACATGCAATCCTTTGATCGCATTGATAACACTCTGTAACCTGCGTTCTCTAACCTGTCAGTAAATGACTGACAGCCTACCAAATCTCGCCCCGAATGGATCTTATTGGCTGAAGGCTACATCAGAGACGGAGGTGCAGTTGCTACAGTAACCCATTAGCACCCCGCAATCGCAATGTGGAGGTGACAATGGACTAAAAAAAAATGGAGCAATCTCCCTTTGTGAAACTCCTCACTTGCTGGGGTCAGTACTGACAGTGGCATCTGCAGGGTTAAAGTGCTGGGACCCACGCTAAATCCAGTCTCAGCACACACAGCAGGAGCTTAGCTGTGCCGGTGCTATCCAACAGACGTAACTGTTCACCCATTTGGAGTAAATCACTCGCATCGTGGAAGTTAAGAAACTCTCGGGATACATTTGTTGCATCTAGAGAAGACCACAGATTCTGGCAAATAAATCAAAATCTAAGCCAGATTCAGCTTCTAAAGCAAGACACAGGGAGAAGAGTCTGAGAGTGGGTAGCGGTGTCCACTGGGCGGCTCCCCTGTGGCACCTCCTCTTTTCAGAGAATTGATTGACAGGTCTCTTCCTATTTGTATCTCAAGAGTTTCTGGGAGTGGAGAAACATAGTTCATTTTTATCAGGGAGCCAGTTGCAATATGGTGTTGCCTATGGTTAGGGAAGTACAAATCTACCTTCTGATATTGGGGTATAGACTTCATAATCTGGGATCTGATGCAGGGTCTATTATATACCAGCTTTTTAATATGCTGTATACTTGTGATAATCTATTTGTTGATGAGGACTATATAAGTGGTTCTATTTCCACATTATGAAAATCATTTTCTAGCCCCCGCTTTGGATGCTGCTATGTGATGTTGCGGTGGCCCAATGGGAGAGACTAAGGGTTTCCATCCATCTAACCACTTAGAAGCCGAGGTTGCCGTTCTGCACAGCATGTTAGGGGTTAAACTGCTATGGTTAGCGCTAGCTTCAATTGCAGCAGTTGCTGTTAAGTGTCGATAGGGCATGGAACTTGAACCCACTTCCCTACAAATCCTCCTGACTTCTGCCGTATATACGCAACAAATGTTGGAAGAAGCGGGCGGGTACCGAGCAGAGCTGGGCCGGTCGCCTGCAGACCCTCTCAGCTCAGAGACCCCATAGAAATGGTGTCAGGAGAACAATGCATTTTTTCCCCATTTACATTTTCTGTTCCACATTTCATCATGTGAGGCAGCATCTCTCCCCGTACTACCAGATAATGTTAGTCACTAAGCTGGGGGATTTTCCAGACCTTTCCAAAGATGGTGTGCTTGTTATTAAGCTCATCAGCCCGGCCAAGAGTGAAGAAGAATTGGCTGCCATTGTCATGAGGGCCAGCGTTTGCCATGGCAACCAGTCCTCTTCGGTTAAAGCGCAGACGTGTATGGAATTCATCCTGGAAATTAGAAGGAAAAAAATAAGCTTTATTAAAAAAACATCCACTTGAGTGTCCTCGTCATGTCGTACACAACTGGTACATAATGGAAGTCATCTGAAGGCAGAGAGGCAGCTCTTAAAACTCAAAGAGCACAAAAGTCGCATTACGTTGCCAAAGTAATGTAGGGTCACAAGGCACCATCACCGCAAAGTCTTAAGGAGTCGACAGGTGGAAGTAGCTAAGATTTTAAAAAGTCAGTTCTAAGTTCAGGTTGCGAGACCTACTGTCACTCGTCCATGTACAGACCGTGAAATAAGTCTCATCTGAACCTGGCAATACTGACATACAAGATTTGGTTAGTCTCATTGATAATATATCTTACTCCGTAACCAACAACAAAAAATAGATCAGCATGTATTGGAACCTAAGCTGAGTTTTTTTAGGGCACAGTCAGATGGTCATATAAATCGGACAGAGACCGGAAAGCATTGCACCGACTAGCAAGCGGCTCTACCGAATCAAGCGTGACATCTTCATCTATTTCTGTGTAGCTGCCATACTCGGGTCAGGAGAGCCACCAACCAGTCTTTGCACAACGTTCCAATCTCTGTTCGATTAATACGGCCATCTGACTGCGCCCTTAAGGAAACCAGCTGCTGTATGGAGTTTATTAGCAATGTTTCATGGGAAAAAACACACAAATTAGCTCCATCTTGGAAGTAAAGAATATTAACTTATTAGTGCTACCAAGTAGAGACAGCTACCCTGTGGCTATGTGCACACGTCAGGATTTCTTCCGGATTTTTCACGTTTTTTTTTTGCTATAAAAACGCGATAAAAACGCTTAAAATATGCATACATATGCATCCCATCATTTAGAATGCATTCCGCAATTTTTGTGCATCACGGAAAAAAAACGCAGCATGTTCATTATTTTGCGGATTTTTTGCAGATTTCCCACTATATTATTGCATCCCAGAACCTCCGGAAAAATCCACAAAAAAAGGCGCAAAAAACGCGAGAAATACGCGAATAGGGATTTTTGTGTACTCACCGTAAAAACATTTTCTCCGAGCCACTCATTGGGGGACACAGAACCATGGGTGTTATGCTGCTGTCACTAGGAGGCTGACACTAAGTTGAGACAAAAAAGTTAACTCCTCCCCTGCAGTATACACCCTCATGCTGGCATCCAGAGACCCAGTTCAGTGTAAAAGCAGTAGGAGATTATTAACAACATATAACATAACAATATTAGAGTACAACATGACAGAGTAAGCAAAGAGCCAAAAAGAAAACAAGCCATAAGGCTAACAGGGTGGGAGCTGTGTCCCACAATGAGTGGCTCGGAGAAAAGGATTTTACGATGAGTACACAAAAATCCCCATTTCTCCTTCGCCACATTGGAAGACACAGAACCATGGGACGTCCCAAAACAGTCCCTGGGTGGGGAACAATATAACCCAATAACTCCGTGCACCAACTGACTATAAATGCGCAACAGCCACTTGCAGAACACGTCTGCCAAGGGCCGCATCCGCAGAAGATTGAGTGTGGACATTGTAGTGCTTCGTGAAGGTATGCAGGCTGGACCATGCTGCGGCCTTGCAAACCTGCCGAATGGCCCAGATAGCACCCACCGACCGAGTTGAGTGTGCCCTAATCCCCGCAGGGATAGGTCTGCCCCTAATCCGATAAAATTCCTGAATAGCTGATCGGATCAATCTGGCTATCATGGCTTTAGAAGAGGCTAAACCCTTTCTGTGACCCTCTGGGAGGACAAAGAGGGAGTCAGAATTGCGGAAGGGGGCAGTCCTAGAAACGTACCTCCTGAGGGCCCTTACCACGTCCAAGGTGTGACGGCCTTTTCAATCTTATGTCTTGGCTGTGGGCAAAAGGAGGGAAGAACAATATCTTCATTAAGGTGGAAGGATGAAACCACCTTGGGAAGAAAAGACGGAGATGGACATAGGACTACTTTATCTTGGTGGAAGGAAAGGAAGGGCGCCCGGCAAGAGAGGGCGGCCAACTCTGAGACTCGCCTGATATAGGTTACTGCCACAAGGAAGGTGACCTTCCAGGAGAGGACAATCAGCGAGACATCCTGCAGAGGTTCAAAAGGGGACTCCTGAAGAACACTCAGAACCAAATTGAGATCCCAAGTCTCTAACGGCATTCAATAGGGGGGTACCACGTGAGAGACCCCCTGAACGAAAGTCCTGACCTGCAGGTTAGCAGCAATCCTACATTGGAACAACACGGATAATGCCGAGATCTGACCCTTGAGAGAACTCAGCGCCAGACCGGAATCCAAGCCGGACTGGAGAAATTCCAGAATGAAGGGAATAGAAAAGGCGAGAGGAGGATGTCCACGGAGCCTGCACCATGAGAAGAAGGCTTTCCAGTTGTGGTGATAAATGCGAGCGGAAGACGTCTTGCGAGCGCTAATCGTGGTGGCAATGACTTGCTGGGAGAAACCAGCTTGAGTTAGGATCCAGGTTTCAACAGCCACACCGTTAAACGTTGGGCCCCTGAGTTCAGGTGGTAGATCGGCCCTTGGCGAAGCAGATCTGGGCGATCTGGTAGCCACCAGGGAACGTCAGATACGAGTTGAACGGGCTCTGCGTACCATGCGCGACGTGGCCAATCCGGGGTGACTAGGATCAAAGGAACCCCTCCATCTTGATTTTCCAGATTACCTTCGGTAGTAAAGGAAGCGGAGGAAACACGTACGGGAGATGGAACTGATGCCATGGGAATATCAGTGCGTCCACCCCGATGGCTTGAGGATCCCGAGAACGCGCTATGAAGTTGGGAACCTTTGCGTTCAGTCTGGATGCCATCAGATCCACGCCCGGAGTCCCCCAGTGAAGATAAGTCTGCTGGAAGACCTCCGGATGGAGTTCCCACTCCGAGGCGAGACCCTGATGGCTGAGAAAGTCCGCCGCCCATTTCTCGACGCCTGGAATGTGCACTGCAGAAATGGTGGAGCGGTTGTGCTCGGCCCAGCGGAGAATGTGAGAGACTTGCTGCATCGCCGCCCTGCTGCGGGTACCCCCCTGATGGTTTATGTACGCCACAGCTGTGACATTGTCTGATTGAATCCGAATTGGGTGACCCACAAGAAGGAAGTGGAAATGTCTCAGGGCAAATCTGATCACTCAAATCTCCAAGATGTTTATCGGAAGTCTCGACTCTCGAATCGTCCAACGTCCCTGGGCAGTGTGGTGGCGAAATACCGCTCCCCAACCGAGGAGACTGGCGTCGGTAGTTACCACCAGCCAGTGAATTGGGAGAAAAGACCTTCCCTGGCTGAGAGATGACTCCAAAGTCCACCATTTGAGCACTTGCCTGATCCGCGGGGGCAGAGGACATGGCCGATCAAGGGATAAGGGACTCCTGTCCCAATTGTCCAGTAGAGCCTGTTGTAAGGGACGGAGATGCAGTTGGGCGAAGGGAACCCCTTCCATTGCGGCCACCATTTTCTCTAGGATCCTCATGGCAAAACAAATGGAATGAGGGAAGGGATGACAAAGTGTCAGAGTTCCCTGTTGAAGAGCTTGGGCCTTGGACCGAGGAAGTAGGACCAGCCCCTTGGACGTGTCCAGGATAATGCTTAGAAAGGAGATTCGTTGGGATGGAATGGGGGAGGACTTGTCTAAGTTGATTAGCCAGCCCCGGTGTGAAAGGGTATCCAAGGTAATGCGGACGCCTGCTTCGCAGGCCTGATAGACGACCTCCTGATCAAATGTCCGTCCTAAGTATGGCAACACGACCACTCCTCAGGAATGAAGAATGGCCATGACCGCCGCCATGACCTTGGTGAATACCCTGGGCGCGGTGTCAAGGCCGAAGAGTAAGACTGTGAATTGAAAATGGTCCTCTTGGATGGCGAAACACAGGAACCTTTGATGTGGCGGGAAGACTGGGATATGAAGATAAGCATCTTTGATGTCTACTGATGCTAAAAATTCTCCTCTCTCCATAGAGGAGATGACTGACCGGAGGGATTCCATCCTGGAATGCCGGACATTTACATATTTGTTAAAGGAGCTTTAGATCCAAAATAGGGTGCACCGTCCCATCCTTTTTTGGAACGACGAAGAGGTTTGAGTAAAAACCTCTGAATCTCTCGTGTTCTGGAACCGGAACAATGACCCCGCTTTGGCGGAGAGACTCGATGGCGCGGTGAAGCGCGCGAGACTGAGCTCCGGAAATTGGAAGACGAGAGGGAAAAAACCGAGCTGGAGGGGAGGCGATGAATTCTATTTTGTAACCGGAAGACACCAGGTCTCTGGCCCATTTGTCGTGAATGACGGAAAGCCAGACATGTTGAAAGAGAAGCAGGCGTCCGCCTACTTTGGTGGTGTCGACCGGAAGACTCCCCGAGTCATTGTGAAGGAAATCTGGAGGGCCTGGATACCCTAGTTCTGGGTTACCTAGGCTTACCTCGCCAGGACTGATTTGGCCTGTATGAGGGCCGAGAGTCTCTGTCTGTACGTGGAGAACCTTCTGATCTGGACGAGGCTGTGGAGGACCAGAAAGAGGTACTGCGAAAGGGCCGAAAGCGAAAATGTTGCTGACGATGAAAAGTAGTTTTAGGCCTGTGCTGCAGGAGGAATTTGCTGTTCCCTCCTGTAGCATCGGAAATAAGCTGGTCTAGTTTTTCTCCAAACAGACGACAGCTCTGAAAAGACAGAGAAATCAGAGACTTTTTAGAAGAAGAATCCGCGCGCCACTCTCTAAGCCATAGTGCTCTTCTAATGGTGACGGCGTTTGAGGCAGCAATTGCCGCACAGTCTACTGCGTCTAAAGACGCGTACATCACATAGTCTCCAGCCATAGCGATTTGTTTGGCGAGATCCGCCGCCTCAGACGGAAGAGCCTGGTCCTGAATGGATTTTGCAAGGGCATCTGCCCAGAAAACCATTGCTTTTGCAACCCATGCCGCAGCGAAGGAAGGGAACCTGAGGCCTCATACACTGAGCGAGCCATGGAATCTATTTGGTGTTCTGTGGGATTTTTAATTGAAGCATCATCAGGTACAGACAAAAGCGTTTTGGTAGCCAAACGCAATACCGGAGGATCTACTAGTGGAGGTTCCGTCCAATCTTTGACAAGATCTGCGGAAAAGGGATACTTCGTTCCCAGGGTCTTTTTACCCATAAAGCGCTTATCTGGTCGCTCCATGTGTCGCCTGACTATCTCCAAAAAGTCCGGATGAGAGGCGAACACCCTATGGGATCGCTTGGTTCTTGTAAAAGAAACCGCATGATCCGGAGCCGAATTAGGGTCATCAACCTTTAGCGCATGATTGACAGCTTCAATGAGGGAATCCACAGTCGCTTGAAACACCGGAGAATCCGGGTCCAAGGATGCCTCAGACTCATACTCGGAGTCATGATTGCTGGGAACCCCTGAAGAGGGAGAGCGAGAAGTGGAGCTACCAGAGGCTGAATGGCGTGGTGAATGCTCAGGAGAGGTAGTGGGGATCTGTTTTTTGGATGTCCGTACCTCCTTCAGGTGAGAGCGGCCCCTGCTGGCCAATGATTCCCCTATAATGGAGTGGTCTCTTAATCCAGGTAGACGAGTGCCCCGCTCCCCAGAGGGGTCATGGAGGGATTCAATTGCTTTGGCCAGCGAAGCCATGGATTGTGACAGTGACGCGGCCCACTCAGGGGGGTTAGATACACTGGGGTCGGTAGCAGCGGAGGGCTCTTGGGCACATCGGGTATTATAGGCTGAGCAGAGAAGGGAGCTCTGAGGCTGTGGGAGAGGAGCCTGGCAGGTGGTACACGCAGTGAAAAAGGTAGTATGTACCTTTGTAGTCTTTTTAGCCTTTGACTGCGACATGATGTACCCCAATATAAGTGAAAAAACACTGCTAGTGGAAGCGATGTGGGGTAAAGGTGCAGGAAAGCACCTAGTGCCGTCTCCTTACCCAGGTTCTGTGTCCCGCAATCTGAAGATGATGGTGCTGAGTAAATCGGCATCCAGGGCGACACGTGCATAGGGCGGCAGAGCTGCTTGCAGTGGGAAAAAAGCTGGCTGCCGAGAGCTGGGAGGTAGTCTCGCAATGAGCGAGAAGCGCCAGGACTGGGGGCGGAGCCGCCGGAATGATGCGAGCGGTGGGCGGAGGTTACCGGGTTGCGGCCTACACAAGGCCGAAGCCGGGGACTAAATTTATGGCTTCGGCCGGCGCGCACCCGCGGACTGCCGGGAAATGTGCCGTGGAGCTCTTTGGGGACCCTGCCGCTATGGAGCCCTCATATGCCGCCGAAAAAATGACCCCTCCCGATGCACTTACTCCGATATGAAGGGGATGGGATGTCAGAGCTGTGCCCGGGGTAGTTAGGACGGTGCAGGGTTGGGGAGCCTCCATCCACCATCCCCTGAAAAGGGGGGTGGAGAGGAACCGTCCGCCTCCTTCCATCATCCACTTTTACAGTGGTGATGCAGTGGGGGCTACACGGACGCCACAATGGAAAAGTGCCTCTGAACAGTCGAGGGTAAAACCTGGTGGGCAGGGCAAAATGACCAGCAATATGGCCTGGCTGCAGAAGAGGATACTGGAGGAACCATTCCAGTGCTCGTCTGATAGAGGGGGGGGGAGATCGGTGCCCTTGAAGGGGCCCGTCGCCCCTAGAATCAGCTCAGACAGTGGCATCCCATGTCGCAGGAGAGGATACGGAGAGGTAATTATCCTGTGCTCGCCTGTTGTTGGTTCGGGGAGATCAGAGCCTCGAAAGGTTCCATCGCCCCTTCGTCCAAAAGGAATAAAAAAGTAGAAAATCCGAAAACTTCTGGTCTGAATAGCAGTGTGCCTCCTACGGACACTAAGGCTACTTTCACACTAGCGTCGTACGATGCACGTCGCAATGCAGGATGCGTTTTTTCCCCATAGACTAACATTAGCGACGCATTGCGACGTGCGACGGTTGCGTCGTGTTGTGGCGGACCGTCGGAACAAAAAAATAAACGTTACATGTAACGTTTTTTGTGCGTCGCGTCCGCCATTTCCGACCGCGCATGCGCGGCCGGAACTCCGCCCCCTCCTCCCCGCAACTCCCAATGGGGCAGGGGATGCGTTGTAATAATGCATCCGCTGCCCCCGTTGTGCTGCATTGTTACTGGATGCGTCGGTACGTTGGCCCGACGCACTGCGACAGGCCGACGCTAGTGTGAAAGTAGCCTAAGCTTGAACTGGGTCTCTGGAAGCCAGCATGAGGGTGTATACTGCAGGGGAGGAGCTAACTTTTTTAGTCTCAACTTAGTGTCAGCCTCCTAGTGACAGCAGCATAACACCCATGGTTCTGTGTCCCCCAATGTGGCGAAGGAGAAAAAAAAAACATGAAAAATCCGCATGCAGATTTCTTGCAGAAAATGTCTGGTTTTGTTCAGGAAAAATCCGGAAGAAATCCTGACGTGTGCA
This sequence comes from Ranitomeya imitator, assembly GCF_032444005.1. Taxonomy (NCBI): domain Eukaryota; kingdom Metazoa; phylum Chordata; class Amphibia; order Anura; family Dendrobatidae; genus Ranitomeya; species Ranitomeya imitator. Next base: position 104,242,005 of record NC_091282.1, on the reverse strand, counting down.
CATAGCCTGTAAGTCAATGCCCAACCCTTGAAAGAACCGTGCCAGGCAGCCATCTAGCCTCAGCCTTTTCAGTGGAATTGCGTACAGATGGGACAGATGAAGTCTATAAGAATACAAACAGGAGGAAAGTGACATGGTGTTACCACCCCCCACCCGACCATTCCCCCAAATTTGTAGATAGGATTCTAAAAGTAGTATAACTTTTCACTACAGTGAACCTTTAGGCCATGTTCACACCATCCTTTTTTTCATGCGGAATCGCCGCGATTTTCACGCTGCGGGTCCGCAGCTGTTTTCCATGCAGGGTACATTACAATGTACCCTATGGAAAACAGGAACTGCTGTGCCCACATTGCGGAAAATCGCGAAAAAAGACGCACTGAATTGCCGCGGTAAAAAAGAAGTACCATGTCACTTCTTTTTGCGGAACTGCAGCGGTTCTGCACCCATAGACCTCCATTGTGAGGTCAAACCCGCAGTAAAACCCGCAGATGAAAAATATATCTGCGGGCTTTACTGCGGTTTGTGGTGCAGAACCGCTGCAGTGTGGCTGCCCCCTGTGCCCCAATCCCACCCCCCCATGCTCCGATGCCACCCCCCATGCTCCGATGCCACCCCCATGCTCCGATGCCACCCCCCCCCGTGCTCCGACGCCCCCCCCCCCTGCCCTAATCTCCCCCCCTTATACTTACCCGGCCTCCCGGTGTCCGTCCGGCCGTCTTCTCCCTGGGCGCCGCCATCTTGCAAAATGGCGGGCGCATGCGCAGTGCGCCCGCCGAATCTGCCGGCCGGCAGATTCGTTCCAAAGTGCATTTTGATCACTGAGATATAACCTATCTCAGTGATCAAAATAAAAAAAATAGTAAATGACCCCCCCCCCCCCCCTTTGTCACCCCCATAGGTAGGGACAATAAAAAAATTAAGAATTTTTTTTTTTCCACTAAGGTTAGAATAGGGTTAGGGTTAGGGTTAGGGGTAGGGTTAGGGTTAGGGGTAGGGTTAGGG